>NC_134485.1:188973590-189691090 GCF_040206685.1 Ascaphus truei | reverse complement strand
AAAGGGCATATAGTCACTTAAATAATAAGATTTAAACAGCTATTGTTAGTTCCCAATTGGGATTGTGCATACCCCAGCTCTAAATGATCAAGCAGGTACTATCCTCCTGTGACAATATGGGCAATGACGCTCTTATAATAAAGGTGAAGCCCAGCCATTGCCCCATTGTCTGGATGAATATACAGGGTTGCTCTATATATACATCTTATTGTGGCTCATCTGGAAATATATTAGATGAATGTATATGTGTGTTTATGTTCTGTGAAATGTATTTGTGCTTGTGAGGCGAGCCCTCACGCTGTGATTGGCCCAACACACAGCATCTGAGCTGTAATTGGTCGCCGGCCCATTCTCCGTAATTTCCTATGAAGGTAGGGAATCTAGAAAAGGGGCCGCCGATCTCAGCCCCAGACCTTACTGAGGCTAGTGTATTGATGAACAGTACTAAGCTGAGTACTCTGTGTAACCGAGGCTGCCTGCTATTCCGAACTGTAGATTTAAAGTTGCTCTACTGTGACTTGCATCCAGCGCTGCCTGGAGTTCCCGATCCCCCATCTGAGTAGAAGCTGCACCAGGTAAGCCATTTTGGTGGTGTCAGGCACCTACAGTAGGACTACTAGGGTTCCCCACTGTATGCCCTGCTTGGAGTTAGTATAGCTCTGTTGGTGATACTGTGTTGTATCTGCTGGTCCCGGTAACAATAAATCTAAGTTTATTTGATCAGAAATAAACAAAATCTTTAGGACGAATAAGACACTATTATGGATATCTCACAAAGCCACCATAAGGGGGAAAATTTTAAAATAGCCTCAAATAGGAAAAGACAACGTAACGAGAAAATAAACCCCCTTACAGATCAACTAAACCAATTAGATAAAACCCACAAACAGAAACAATCCCACGAACTCCTGTCAGTGATCACGGAAGTTAGAGGAAAACGTAATCTCTGATTCCACTGAAAAAGCATTGAGCTGGACCAACCAAAGGTATTATGAAAAAGGGAAAAAACCTGGCAGCATGTTAGCCAGAAAATTGAACAATAAGTTCCAGACTAGTAATATCCATGCAATCAGAGTTCTGACGACTTAATTTAAAATCCGGAATTAATATTAAAATAATTCTATGCATTCTATAGCTCCCTCTATGGGGGCAATAACACTGCCCAGAAACCTTCAACTACAGACCCATTTCACTCTATGCTGAGCTCCATCACTTTACCCAAACTAAATAGTGAGGCCCGGAAAGCACGGAGCGAGCATATTACTTTGGAGGAAGTGGCTGAGGTAATCAAAGGACTAAAACCAAACAAGACCCCAGGCCCAGATAGCTATTCTCATCTCAAATATTTAGCAACTTTGCTTCTCCCACACATTGCACATTTTTACAACAAGGTCCTCTGGTTAATCCGGACCAAATGGGCTTTATGTCACACAGACAGGCGTCAGATAACACAGGATGTTTAATAGATTTGATCCACTCAGCTAACACCACCAAGACTCCTACAGTGGTCCTTGCCTTGGATGCAGTTAAAGCATTTGATAGGATTGACTGAACTTTCCTTTTTCGGGCACTGGAGGCTTTTGCAATACCCAATAAATTCCTGACTGCTATTAATAGTCTATATAGTTTCCTTGACGGTGGAGATAATAGCTTCAAGCATTAGTTCAGCAGCCATCCCCAGAAACAGGGGTAGTAGACAAGGCTGCCCACTCTCCCCACTGCTCTTCGTCCTATACATTGAACTGCTAACAGCAATGACCAGGGTGGATAAACACATATCAGGGCTATGTGTGGGTGACCAAACCTACAAAATAGCACTCTTCGCTGATTAAATCATCCTCAACCTGACCAAACCGCTGACCTCCCACCTTAATGTGTTCAATGACCTGCGGAATTTAGGTGCTCTCTCAGGTCTCCAAATTAACAACACTAAGGGCTCAATGCAGTAAGCGCCGAAAAAGCACTCTCGGCAGGGGTTCAAACTCGGCATGTTTTTGGCGTGTTGCCCTCGCAGTATGCAGGAAGGCCCGAATCCCTGGCGAATACGCGCGAGAGCAACATTTCAAAACACGGCAGGTTGCCGGGGTCGATAAGTTCTGCCTGCCGATAACCTGCCAATAAGGCCTCCCCTGCCGATATCAGCCTGCAGCAAAGAGAGATTCGCCACTCTCTGCGCAAATATCGGCAAAAAAAAAAATCTTTTTAATCAAATTTTATTCATTGAGTAGATGTGCAGGGGGTCTCCGGAGCTGAACCGCATTGGTTTCAGGTCCGGGGATCCCCTACTTCCCGAGATACAGGCCCCTTTATGAGGTGACGGTATCCCTCTGCATTTAAATGTCCCGATCACGTGACCGCGGGATGTAAACAAAGCAGAGGGATACCGGCACCCCATAAAGGGATCTGTATCTCGGGAAGAAGGGGGTCCCCGGACCTAAAACCAAAGTGGTTCACCTCCGGAGACCCCCTGCACATCTATGAGTAAAAAACCCATATCAATAAACAATAATTCATTACTGTAGCGGCTATCCGCTATGGTAATGAAGCACCATTAATGTCTTTTTTATAATAGTGTACGGGAGCAGGGGGTCCCCTGAGCTGAATCGCATTGATTTCAGCCTCAGGGACCCCCTGCTTCCCCAGTTACAGGCCCCAGTATGGGGCATCGGGTGCCAGTGTCGCCGCATCTTTATAGCGTCCAAGACGCGACGTGCCCGCTATAAAGATGGCAGCGACACTGGCATCGATGCCCCAAACCGGGGCCGGTAACTTGGGAAGCAGGGGGTCCCTGAGCCAGAAATCAATGCGGTTCAGCTCAGGGGACCCCCTGCTTCCGCACAATATTATTAAAAATACATTCATGCTGCTTTATTACCATAGTGGCTATCCGCTAAGGCAAAGAAAGGGTTAAGGCATAATAGCATGTTTATTGGGGACAATTGCCCCCAATAAACATTGCAATAAACAACATACACCCCCTGTGCCACTAACAACCCCTATACCCCCTAACATACAGTACATATATGTAATTTTAGGGATGTACAGCAATGATACCAGAGGCCGGCGGTGGCCCGCGGGTGTTCCCCGCAGGTGCCCAGGGGTCCCCGCTTGCCTGCAGTATCAATTCTGTGTCCCAAAAAACTTATTAAAAAACACATAAATACTTATAAATAAATAACCCCCCCCCCCCCCCTCCAACACATACAGTAATGTGCAAAATTACTATTATCCAGAACTGGATAATAGTCCATTTGCCCATTTAAAATACATTCATCACAATAAATAAAATAAATACATATTGCACTCACCCTTGTCCGGCTGCCACGATGAAGGCCATCCTCATCTTCCTCACCGTCCATGTCCCTCCGGTGCTGAAAAACATATACAAGAATTTTAAAAAAGCCAATGTAATGTCCCCTAACCACTTAATCATCTTAGCGGTTATTAACTGCTATAGTAATTAAGGGGTTAACCAAACCTCCCCCACCACTCACCGGGAGGCCTAAACACCCTCCCCCACTACTCCCACCCGCCACCCGTGAGCCCTAACCACCCTCACCCACTACCCACTCGGGAGGCCTACCCACCCTGGCATAGGGACAATACCCCCTTCCCCCACCCCCGCTACCCACAATAAACATCACTATATTTAATAAACAATACATAACCCACCCACCCCCTGTGCCCCCCCCCCCATAAATACATTATTTATTCTTTTACATACAGGGTTAATACCCCAGGCCCATGGGAATCCCCAGTGGCTCTGGCGGGTGTCCGCAGGCCCCACAGTGTACCAGTACTCCAGGGTTTGGAGGCCTACGGGTGGTCCCCGCCAGGCGCCATGGTCCTCCAGGTGGTCTCCGCGGGTCGCTGTGGGCCCCAAATGAGACTGCCTTTGCAATGACGTCATCACGTATCTCCCAACGTACGTTTCACGTTAGCTTTTTCGCGGGAGGTGGCATACCTGAAAAAAAGGGTGAGTTTGAATACCCTCCTAGTGTGAGAGGGGCTGCAGTACTAGAATGTAACCCTTAGTGGGTTGGCTATTGACATAGTGAAATGTACAGTCAGTAATTGATTATAATATTGTTTGTTACTTAATGTGATTATACATCTCAAGACTAAGGCCGCGGGCATGGTCAGTGCTTAGTCACTGACCCGCGCTGATGCTTGGCAGTTAGCCCCTGCAGCCGCAATGAGAGCGACTTTAGCAGGGGCTCGCGCATGCGTCCGCAGGCGTGCGGAAGCGTAGCCGACAATCCAATTTAAATTTGCACACTGAGGGGAGCGGAGAGCCGGTCACGTGAGCGGTTCGCTCAATGAGGGCGAACCAGCTCTGTGACGTCACTGACCCGCCCCCGACACGCCCCTGACACGCCCCCGACACGCCCCCTGACAGCGCTTTCCCTGAGCCTCAGCGCGCCTCAGCACGCCAGAGGGGAGCTTGGTCGAGGCCTTAGGCCCCGGACATGTTACCTGCTTGCTGGCGGAAGCGCGCTGAGGCGCGCTCCCGCTCAGCACTGAGCCCCTACAGCCGCAATTCCCCGCTTGCCGGCGAGACAGGCCGGTCACGTGAGCAGTTCGCCCAATGAGGGCGAACCAGCTCCGGAACGTCACTGGCCCGCCCCCGGCCAGTGACGCGCCCGCCCCCGGCCCGCCCCCTGACGGTCTGTCCCTCTTCTGCCCGATCCATGTCTCCTGTGTGTGTGTGTGTATGTGTATGCATGTGTGTGTGTGTGTGTGTGTGTGTGTGTGTGCGTGCCCTCTGTGTGTGTGTGTGTGTGTGTGTGTGTGTGTGTGTGTGTGTGTGTGTGTGTGTGTGTGTGTGTGTGTGTGTGTGTGTGTGTGTGTGTGTGTGTGTGTGTGTGTGTGTGTGTGTGTGTGTGTGTGTGTGTGCCTTTGTGTGTGTGTGTGTGTGTGTATGCATGTGTGTGTGTGTGTATGTATGTGTGTGAGTGTGTGTGTGCCATTGTGTGTGTGTGTGTGTGTGTGTATGCATGTGTGTGTGTGCCTTTGTGTATGCACGTGTGTGTGTGTGTGCCTTTGTGTATGCATGTGCCTTTGTGTGTGTGTGTGCCTTTGTGTGTGTGTGTATTCATGTGTGTGTGTGTGTGTATGTATATGTGTGTGCATGTGTGTGTGTATGTGTGTGTGTGTGTGTATGTGTGTGTATGTGTGTGTGTGTGTTAATAAATAATTTATTGTCACAACATGTCTTTTTTTTTAATTTTTAAAATATTATATAATATACACACACACACACACACACGTTCCCCAGTGACACACACACACTGACAGCTACCAAGTGACACACACACACAGTGATACCCGCCTCCCAAGCGCTTGCTGTCTCCTCTGTAAGGACAGCAAAAAGCTCCTGGTAGAGCGAGCGGCAGCAAGCGAGAGCGAGCAGGCGCCAAACATGGCCAAGGCCTTAGGCTGTGGGTGCGCTGGCGCTTATGTGCGGTGACGTCATGCTCCCTGCTCTGCCGGAATATTTGTGGCCAGCTAGGAGCGCGTGGGGGCGCGGCCATGACGTCATTGCGCGAAGCCCTCATGTGACGCTCGAGCGAGAGACAAATTCAATTTTGCTTGCTACGGCAAGCAGCTAAGTGCCGAGCATGCGCAAGCTCTCACTCACTCTGGCCACACACATTGCTGCAATGTGTTTAATCGCAGCCAGTGTGAGCGTGCTCGCCCTCTCAGTACCACCCTGGACAAGGCCTTAGGGAGTTGGTATATCCATTTTGTTTCACGTCTAATAAGGTTTTTATCCCAATCCCCCTTCCTGGGACAGATTTTGAGATGGTCAATGCCACGGAAACTAAGCATCTTAGTGTCCCCAGCATGAGCCTCATTAATGTGGCACGCTACTGGGGTCTCCAGTTTATTTCTGACCAATCCCACATGCTCTAGGATTCTCCATCGCAGCTGGCACCTCATTTTGCCAATATATTGTTTCCCGCATTTGCAGAGAATCTGGTAAATAACCCCTTGCAGTTTTTGAATTGTTGTACAGTATGTCAAACTGTCTACTGTTGTCCCAATTAGAGATCTTTTTTATGTGGGTGACAATTAGAGGACATGCTTTACATTTCCCACACCTAAAGGAGCCCTTAGGTTTCGCTGGGATCCAGGTGGGTGAATGCAATGCAGCCAATGGCTTTTAACCAAGATGTCATTGATGAGGTTTTTTGCCCTTCTGCTTACTAGGGTTGGTTGGGGTTTAAGTACTTCTTCCAGATCTCTATCATTAAGAAGTACATGACATTTTGGACTTCGTGTTGCGGGTGATGTGTGTCTGCTCTGAGGACACTTTGTGGAGGTTTCCTTCCTAAAAATTGTTGTTGCCAAACTCCCGGTTGTCGAAACGAAAGTTGGAGAGAAAACCCCCCCTATCATCTCGATGTATTCATTAAACAGTTCTTGCAGCTTTTTATCTCTCTCTCTCTCTCTCTCTCTCTCTCTCACTCGCTCTCTCACTCGCTCTCGCTCTCGATGTTTTATGCAGAAATAGATCTACATAAATATGTTTTTTAGAAAAAACAGCAAAAACTCTCAATTTTTATTGCATCAAATTGAATTCTGCTTTCAGATCATTTTGCTCGGCAAAACTTACAGTTTAAAGAATAGACCCTGTTGTCTTTTGTGCTGAAACATTTTACTTTTGAAATGTAATATGACTTGAACATTTGGCTGGAAATCCAAGTTTTAATATGTAACAGTCCAGCAGGAGCTACCAAAAACAGTATACACCGTATGTAAGATTATGTGTAAATGGAGAAATAAGTGGTCTAGTGACAACCACAATTTTTTTTTATAGCTGCAGAGCCTCTTGTGCTATCCAGTTGCATGGAATATATTTCCTATTTTACATATGATCCGCATTTTCATCCTTAACAGATGGTATTACATTAAATATAGAATGCTGCAAAATGGGGTGCAACGATTGTATGTTGAGTGTGAAAAGCTTAGGATGATGAAATGGTTTAAAAATACACTGTAACTGTGACTCAGTATTTATGTTTCCATAAAACTTCTAGCCATTTATAAAAGACTTTGTGAGTCAGAAAAACCTAGTATAATGGCAATGTGGATGGCGTACACAGCTTTATTGTGTGTCTGCCAGAACTATTCTCTACAGGGCTATAAAATTAATAGAATTTAGTACAAGCTCCAGGTTTCTAGCAGATGCAAATAGTTTCTGAATTATTTATATACAGATGCAGCGGCCTTTATTCGAACAAATCACGGCACCATTTTCGTGTGCGCTGCTGTACTCCACGCGGCATTTACGCCGCCAATCGCCCCAGGCACACGTGTTTATTGCGGTTGCTTTGTTTGAATTTCATGGATTGTGTGCAATTAAATGCAATGAAATGAATGAATTGTAATGTGTACAGCTGTGCTATTGTGTCAATTTCAGCTGTTTAAAAGCCAGAACACAAAAATGCTGTTTTATGCACTCGCGTCTTAAGGCGGCAAGGTTGGAAATCCCACGCCATGACATGGGTATTCCGAGATATACACTGCGTGAAGTGTTTCAATAACGGCCGCTGCATCTGCATAGTGGTAAGAACTCATTGTAAGCAAAATGCAGCATTCAAGTGTAACTGTCCTACTAAACTGTTACTAGCTTGGTTGTCGTATACTGGGCCATACCTTGGGTTACTATGGGGATCCATAGGATTCACGTAGGAGTATTAAAGGAGGAGGGACTCTTATAGAAGTATTCTATTATGTTGTAGATAGGGACAGTACCTGTTAAGTTAGGATCTCTGAGAAAAGGAATTAATCCTGAATAAGTAATAAAAAGGAATGTGGCATGCCATAGAGAATCTCAGGAAAGAGGGCTCCCAGGTACTGGCGAATCAGTGCTAACCATGGATCAGCGCTAATATTCCTCATCAGTCTGTATGGAAGTGGCAATTCCCAATCAAGCAAAATGATTGTGTCAATAAAGAATGACCCACCAGGATTCCAATAGAGGCCCAGAGTAATCGGATTAATACCGATGATGGTTCCGAAGCAACAAGGGGGGCCGAGTCCCACACTTACTCAGAGCAACTAAGTCAAAGTACCTTAATTTGAGTGATTAGTATGGGCACTGATGGAAGAAATGTATTCATGTATGTCTGTTATAAAATCCAGTAGTAGAACGTTGTTAACATTTGTATGAACGGTCCCTGTCCACGGGAACACGAATAAATGACAGTTGTACTACAAAAGGTTCCTGACACCCATTATTCTACAACCTTGCTACCTCATCGCCGAGCCACCTGAATCCCGCTCCTAAGTCAAGGTAACCCATGTGGAGTAGCCATACACTGGCGACACACTTTATTCGAGCTCGGCTAGTCCCACGAATTCGGGTATACCCGGGTGTATTGAGGTTTGTGACTGTTTTCTGCCCGAGTGCATTGGGTTATTTTCCAGGCAGGGATTGAAGCATTTTATTCCCGCTGGCTGCAATACTGCACAGTATATATATATATACTGCATTACAATTCATGAATTTATGCCATCTGGTAGACACGCGAAGCATTGCAGCCTATTAAATCCTAATCATTATCATTTAACAGATCAGCCGCCCGTCAGCCAGGCATGAACCCAGGCTGGGAAGGCAAACACAACGGGGCTTGTCAGAGGTGAGGAGCGGCGCATTCCAGGTATCTGCCAGGTACATACTGGGTATTTGCTCGAATAAAGTGTGTCGGTGCAGTATATAACACACCGATGTAATATCCCTAGAAGCGGGAAGGGAGAGTTACACAAATAATAGTGGTTTTGTTAAAATATGAAAAACTTTTGGAAATGTAGAGTTGTTGGTAGGTATAATCCCCTTGGGTTTATCTTTAGAATATAAATCTTTATCCATACCTACATCAAGTTTATGAATTAATTTATCATACATAGTACGGAACTTCCATGTGTTTATATGATTTCCCCAGAGTGGAAAAATAATTGGTGAGAAGCCCATAACTCCATAAAGTATTTATAATATTTTGTCACCACATTTAGAGGTCAACCATAAGGTTCCTTTAGCATATATTTTATAACGAGTTGCTGTTTTTATCGTTTAAGAAGCTTATTATTATACAAATGTCTCTAAAGTTTATATAAGGGCAATTTCAACATCTAGGAAATATATGAAATACATAGCATATCTTTCTATTACAGTATGTTCCATGAAAATGTTTTCTCAGTAAGTCTGCTATGTGTTATGCGCTTTTATGCAGTGTGGAATGTTCAGAAAATTCTGACATAGCCTTTAAAGCTGGAGTTCAAGCAATATCCTACATGTGTGTTTTTTTTTTTAATAAATCAGTTCTGTACTATGAGAAAATACTTGTAGCATTTATTTGAGAAAAAAAAAACAATTTTAAAGACATTTATAATGTATTCTAATGTAACAAGCATTTATGTTTCTATAGCATACATTTCCAAAGTCATATCCCCTTCTTCTTCTGAGACAGGCTCTGGCACACTCCTTTTGCCCTCTCTCTAGCAGTGCACCAATTGTATCTAGTGCCAGCCTGGTCACATGATCTTCCATGATCTTGGGTACTCTTCTGCAGCACTGACAGTGATTTAATGAACCCCTGAGCAGTATCTTTGCCAATTGATCACAGGAGAACCGATCGATCGGCAATCTAGTTAGTCACTTGTCAGTGTGCAGATTGTATTGCTGCACATATTCGAGGGGGGTTGGGGGGAGAGGCAGCTGAACAGCTGCTTTAATAGATAGGATGCACTATGCACGGCATTTCATCATATACTACAAACACCCAGTTGCTCTAGAATAGATGTTCAGGTACAGTATGTGCTTGTATAAAAATACTACAATAAACAAAGTTGAGAAAATCATTATTATTTTTTTATTATTATTATATACACTGAAATTCTGAAGTAAGCTCATTAAGGCAATTTCCCCAATGTAGTACAAGTGCAAAACAAACAAACAAACTTGTTAACTTTCCCATCTGGCACACATATCAAATTCTGTTCCGAATATTAGTAATTGTTGGAATTTCTTTTTGTTTCCATAATGCTGCGATCTCGCATCTCGTCGCTGTTGCAAAATGAGCAACCAATTTGTCCTCAACCCTGGCTAAGCCGATGTTGGCCTATTCTTTCGAAACAGCCATGGGTCCATTGGTATTGTGAGGTCAAAGATCCTATGAAGCCAATGTCTAATTTTTTCCAATAGAGGAGCGATCTGAGGACAGGACCACAGCATATGCAACAAATCGGCGGACTTTCCACTATGTCTCGGGCACAATGGGGAGTATCCTGGTACAAATCTTGATAATTTTAGTGGGGTAAGATACCATCTCATTAATACCTTATATGTGTTCTCCTTTAACATTGTGCATATTGAACTTTTGAATGTTGTAGTAAAGATCTTGACCCAGTCATCATTTTTCAGAATGTCTCTTAGGTCCGCTTCCCATTGTGACATATAATTTAGCTTTTGTGGGAAATCAGCACAGGAACAGGTTACTTCTCTATACATTTACAATGTGAGTCCACTTGTGTCTGTTACTATGACACAGAGTTATTCAAATGTAGTCAATGGAGGGCGGGGACTGTGTTTATTTAAAATGCTCTGATCTGGAGGTATTTAAAGAATTCAGATTGAGGAATGTTTTTATCGGATCTGATTTGTTCAAATGATTTAATGCAATTATTACCCTCCTGATCTCTAAGTCTGGTGAAACCATTCTTTCCAAATTAAAAATTCTGCACTATTCATACCTGGAGCAAAGACTGGATTGTTCCACAGAGGTGCCATCAATGAGTTCCAAGTAGCCAATGAGCTTCTAAATTTAGAGGCCTCCCAGATCGACAGTGAGATGGTCATTGAGGATAATGGTACTTTAATAGATTTAAGTGCAAACTTTGGGTACCAAATTAGATTGTTTATCTCAACAGAGGAGCAAACGTATTTTTCCAATGCCACCCATCTTTTCAAGCTTGGGTCCACCTGCCTTTGGGAAATTTGACATAATTGGGCTGTCTTATAGTACGATAACAAAAAACAAAAGAGATACCGGCGCCTAATGAGTCCAACTAGGTGATAGTCCTGGAATTCCAGACAGATGGAAATATGTCCCAAAGTGATGATTTAGCAATTCCTCAATCTTAGGGTAATCAGATGCGACTTCATCCGTGTGGAGTATGACATGAAACGAGAAAAGAACAAGATATAGTGCAACACAGCTAACAAAAATCACTCAGACATGGACTTACAAAACAACACAAACAAGACTAACATAAAACACACAACACACGAGCAAAGCTGAAAGTAAAAGTTAGTTTAATACAACTATAAAACAATAAAATGAATGGACGAAGAGCTCAGGGAACGCCAATCCGGTGGAGTAAACCAAAGCGCTACTCACAGGACGGCTGCTTGGTACAAGCAATAGATGTCAGGTAAGGGATTCCCCCGTGTCCCGTGCTCCTCAAACCGGAAGTGACGTCACAGGTGGGCAGGACTTTCGGCTGGACTTTCGGGCGGCGATCCTTCCTACTGCTGCTCCAAAGCCTCAGCACTCCTCTCCTCAGATCGTCCAGACAGAATAATGAAAACACCCTACGCGTTTCGTGCGCTTGCGCACACTTCCTCAGGGGATATGAGTCATGCCAGTGGTGCCTGGTATATATCCTTGTGCTAGAAATCTGATTGGCCTGTCAATTAGGACATTCATAAGGCAATACCTGCTTGGCTCACATTAATTAAAACCACTGACATTTGAACAGCTTTGCATAAAACAAAATACACCAAAAACACAAAAAAAACAAAAACCCGCAAAAAACATACACAATAACTAAACACAGTGAAAAAACACACAACAGCTTCTGGATGAAGCATTGGAGCAGGTAAATAGTTTGGAAAAAGATAAGCTACTTAAATATAAGAAAAAAGATCCAAAAAATAAATTTCATCAGATGGTGCCATTCATTAAACAATATAATGAGATGGCACCTAAGATCAGACACACTATTAACAAGTATTGGCCAATCCTTTTGAGGGATAGTACCCTAGCTGAAATCCTCCCCCCAAAACCTACCATTATATTTACCAAGGCCACAAATTTTAAATCTAAATTGGCCCCAAGTTGCCCACTCAATTATTCCAAGCAAAAAATTGTTAAGATTGATAAAGGTTTTTTTAAATGTGCAAAATGTTTGGCATGTTCATACAGTTGTAATGCAAAGACGTTTAGATCGAATGTCACTCTAAAAACTTACTCTATCAAATCATTTATTAATTGTCATTCGGTATATGTCATATATTTACTACAATGCCCTTGCGGCTTACAGTATGTAGGTAGGACTGGTAGAACGTTCCAAAGGAGAATATATGAGCATATATAATATCAAAAAGGGATTAGTTACCGATAGTGTGTCCCATCATTTCCTCACACACCATAATAAAAATCCAATTGGACTGGTGTGTCAGACTATTGAGACCATTCAAGCCAATATAAGAGGTGGGAATAGATTACAGAGATCTAGTATGCGTGAGGCATACTGGATTTAGGAATTACAGACACTTTCCCCGAGAGGCCTCAATATAGATTTTGATTTAGGAGCTTTTTTGTAATTATCTGACATTGATCGTTTGTTAACGTCTCTGCATCTTTTCACATGCCAACATTTGTTTACGATACCATCATAAGGAAGCTGTTGTGTGTTTTTTCACTGTGTTTAGTTATTGTGTATGTTTTTTGCGGGTTTTTGTTTTTTGTGTTTTTGGTGTATTTTGTTTTATGCAAAGCTGTTCAAATGTCAGTGGTTTTAATTAATGTGAGCCAAGCAGGTATTGCCTTATGAATGTCCTAATTGACAGGCCAATCAGATTTCTAGCACAAGGATATATACCGGGCACCACTGGCATGGCTCATATCCCCTGAGGAAGTGTGCGCAAGCGCACAAAACACGTAGGGTGTTTTCATTATTCTGTCTGGACGATCTTAGGAGAGGAGGGCTGAGTGCTGAGGCTTTGGAGCAGCAGTAGGAAGGATCTCCGCCCGAAAGTCCCGCCAAAAGTCCCGCCCACCTGTGACAAAACATCCGGTGACGTCACTTCCGGTTTGAGGAGCACGGGACACGGGGGAATACGCCGGTGAATTACATTTCCCAGCTAGAGGAGGACAGATCCTATCCCTTTCCTGACATCCATTGCTTGTACCAAGCAGCCGTCCTGTGAGTAGCGCTTTGGTTTTACTCCACCGGATTGGCATTCCCTGAGCTCTTCGTCCATTCATTTTATTGTTTTATAGTTGTATTAAACTAACTTTTACTTTCAGCTTTGCTCTTGTGTGTTTTATGTTAGTCTTGTTTGTGTTGTTTTGTAAGTCCATTTCTGAGTGATTTTTGTTACCTGTGTTGCACTATATCTTGTTCTTTTCTCATTTCATGTCATACTCCATACGGATGAAGTCGCATCTGATTACCCTAAGATTGAGGAATTGCTAAGTCATCACTTTGGGACATATTTCCATCTGTCTGGAATTCCAGGACTATCACCTAATTGGACTCATTAGGCGCCGGTATCTCTTTTGTTTTTTGTATCTCTTTTGATTGTACTATCAGGTTCCACCAGGCAGCCTAGTACCCCATTAGAGGGTTCACCCTCATCTAGGGTCCATTGTTCATAATTGGTTCTTTAGCGCTATTTCTACATCACCTTTTTTCTCATAGTACGATAACAAGCAAGGTACCGGCAGCCCCCCGATACAGTTGGTCTCGTTAAGATTTTCCCCATCACTCTCGTTTTTTTACCTCCACATATAAACTTGGAGATCACAGACTGAAGCAACAGTATGTCCTTCAGTCTCAGTGGCATCGGAATAGTCTGGAATAAGTATAGAATATGCAGGAGTACATTTATTTTAATGCTATATATCTTGCCTATCCAAGAAATATTGTAGGTCATCCAAATTCTTATGTCTTCTCTCAATGTTTGTAAAAGATGGGGAAAATTTGCTTTGTATCGGTGTAACAAGGTTATCCCCCCTTATCTAACTGAGGTGGTGGAATGCCCTGACTACGGTGCTGCCTCTACCTGCTGGCTTCCAGGAGGCCTGCACCTCCGCCTTTGGGAGCCTGGGGTGCAATATAACACAACTCTGACAGCGCCTCCACCCAGATGAGGTTCGCATTATATAGTGGGCTAGCCCCAATCGGGAACACTTTAATAGTAAAATACACACAGTGTCTGTATATAAATAGCTTTACTGAAAAGGTAACTTACTCTCTAAACTTAACTTGCGACATAACAACAACATAACACATATTCATATAACCCACACCCACACTAAGTAGAAGTAACCCACACCAGTGTCCGAGTGTCCCGGTCTACTCCCAGCCCATGTGTATGGCAGCGCTGCCCCGTGAAGCGTTGGTGCACTTGTGGGTACCTGCCCGGTACGCGTCCTGTACCGGGTGATGGATCTTCGCAAAGGATCTCATCGAGCTCTGGATCCACGTCCACAGGGTCCTCTTTCCGACACAGATATCTCTTGCACGAGTCTTAGGCCTAAGGCTGCGTTTGATCCCAAACGCAGACTTCGGTGACATTCACACACAGCTCTATTTCTAAACTGTAATAACACTAAAGGGAAAATGCCCTCAGCACTATAGGTATTCCCTGGCCACAAACTAAGGGAAGGGAAACTAATTGAGGCCTGCAAGGATTGTCTTGCCTAGCCCCCAGAGCACAGCTGTGTGGGCACAACCTGCTCTTTCCCTGTCCTGGCTAGAACTCTCAACTGTCTCCTGCTTAACTGTCAGCATGAGTTCCCCTTACACAAATGTAGCAGTCTGATTGGCTGCTTGTGTACTATCTCCTTGCAGCCCCCCTCTCTCCTCACTCTATACTGCCATGCGCGAACTCCCTGCTCTGACATACGCAAGATGGCCACTGCTACCCAGCCACCGAGACTTCCCGCTTCTGCACTCTGCTGCGCGCCTCTGCAACGCTTCTGCACCGGCTCGAGGGGTAAGGGGGGGAGGGGGTCGCGGGGAAACAGGGAAACCTGCAAGGGGGGGGGTCTCAGGGGGAGATCCCTTAGCCCTGGCTACATCGGGTTTTATATTCCTTTGTGATGCGTATTCCCAAGTATTTGATATATTTGCATTGTCAATTGAAATTAAAATGGATAGCTATTAATTTTTCCATCTCCTTAGGTAAATTTATGTTTAGGGCTTCTGATTTTGTTTGATTGATCTTGAAGCCTGAAACTTTATTTAATTTCCCTACCAGGTCAAACAGATTGGGCTAAGAGGTGAGAGGCCTAAATAATGGCAAAAATACATAATCCTCATATAGTGCTACTTTGTGTGATTGTTGGTTAATATCTATTCCTGAGGATTGGATTATTATGGATCTGGGTGGCCAGCGGCTCCATACGAAGGGCAAATACCAGGGGCTAAAGTGGACACCCCTGTCTCGTACCACTTTTGATTTTTAAGAGGTCCGGGGTCTTAGATGGCTTCAGGTGTTTGATCACCTGTGTTAGCTCTTCCAATGTGAAATCTTTCACCAGTCTCTCCTTTCCAATCCGCTCAACCTGGGCAGATTTGAAATTCTCTCAGTGTCCACCTTGTGTTACCATTACTGCTGCGGCACAGTTTATTCGAGCATTTGCCCGTTCTGTGCCGCAGCAGTAGCCTGGCGCGCGCCCGAGTGTGACGGGCGCGCGCCGAAGCAGCGGAAGAGCGCCCTCCGATCGGGGCGCTCTCCCTACCGCTGCCGGGTCCGCCGGGTCCCCCGGAACCCCCTGCCGCTGTCCCGCGATCGCGGGACACCAGGGCTCCCTCGGGGAGCCCCTGGACACGCGTGCAGGGGGCGCACGCTCCCGATGACGCGTGACCGCGCGTCTATGACGCGCGGCACGCCGAGGGGCGGCCACTAGCAAGCCGGGAGATTTCCCGGCTTGCGGTACCGACCACACTTCAATAAAGTGTGTCGGTAGTGTATGTTCCACCTTATCTCCATTATATAGCTCTTCATAAAACGTTTGAACTACTCTACAATTAATTTTGGATTAGAGAAAGTAACCCCTGATTTTAGTCTGATTGCCTGGATGTTATAATTTGAGTGCCTGTTTCTTAGCCTATTTGCTAGCAAGGTATCTGGCTTGTTTGCTTTCTCGAAAAATTTCCTCCTTGACCAACTCAGAGAATTATCAGCCAGGGAGGTTAGGAGTAGATTTAATTCAATTCTAGTATCTTTCTGTTCCTTTAGGGTTTCTGGTCTACCATCTTGTTTGTGTTTATTGGAAAGCTCCTCCAATTTTGCTGTAGTTTGACTATTTTTGAGTTTCTCTCACATTTTCTCCTTGCTGCTATGTTAATCAGTGAACCCCTTAGGGTTGCTTTGGGCTCTTCCCAGAGAATCGATTGAGACTCAACACTATCTTTATTTAAACTGAAAAATTGATCAATTTCCTTACTAACTGACTGAAGGACTTCCGGGATTTTCAACATAGATTCATTCAGCTTCCAAGTTGCTCCAGGTCTGTCTAGGTTAATTTGAGAGCACCGTAGCTCTATCAGTGCATGATCTGACCATGAAATATCATGTATCCCAGCATAGGAGATCTTCGGGACCAGTTTGCTCGATATAAAGAAGTAATCAATTCTGCTATAGCTTGAGTGTGGATGCGAAAAGAAAGTATAATCTATGTTAGAAGTGTGGAGTTCCCTCCATATGTCCACCAGTTGGTTTTCCTTCAGAGTAGCAGGACTATCCCTCTTATTAGCTTTGAATTGGCCCGATCTATCCAACTTTGGGTTCAGGGCTATATTAAAGTCGCCTGATAAAATTATAAAACCTTTTGCCACTGTGTTCAGGATGTTAAAGAAAGACGTAAAAAACGAATGTGCAATCTTACTGTATATGTAATTTTGTAGCACTTTCATGTTAGGTTAATTTCCTAAGTCACTTTGCACGTGTGTTTGCACATTATGGGGCCGATTCACTAAGCTCTATTAACTAGCGCTAAAATGTGTTATATCGCTCGGCCGCAAAAGGCTGAAGCCATAAGCGCTATTCACTAAGGATGCTCGGCACGTTTACGGCCGGCCTTGGCCAAAAGGGCCATAGCGCACGATCACCTTTTTCCCCCCTGTTATCGTGCTAAAAGTTAATAAGCACGATAACTAATATAAACAAAGCAGCCTGTAAGAAATGCATTGAGACGCAGCGTCTCAATGCACGGCTCTTACAGGCGCTCGTAATGTACAATTATAAGTTGTAATAGTAGGATACATGAGCACGGGCATTGGTTTCAGGTCTGGGGACCCCCTATTTCAGGAGATATAGGCCACGTTATGGGGTGCCGGTATCCCCTACATAATTTAAATGTCCCGGTCACGTGATGCGGGAGCTTAACAATTGGCGGGGATTCCGGCACCCCATAACGGGGCCGGTATGTTGTGAACTAGGGGTTCCACGAGGCTGAAGTCAACCTGCTTCCGTTGATGAGATGCTCTGCTCACGTGCAATGTGATTACAATCCATAGATTATTGTTGATAATATACATTAAATTCATTAATCTGTTATGATTTTGTCCTGTAATGTTCGTGTATGTCCGTTTGTTCCCATGGTGTATTTGTGTGACAGTCTATGTCAAGACTCAAGCACTTCACTATAATTATGTTTGTACTTCTTTTACACATGTTATAGTTCACAGCAAAGCTATGGGACTGTAGGGGTTAATGGCTGAACAGTTGATCTGGTGAACTGAGGGACTGATTAAATGAGGGACGCACATGTGCGAATTTATAATTAAATGTTGGCGGGAACATTTCTAATACACCCTATATAAGCCGCCCATTTAATTACTTTAATGTCGGTGCTGTTGGGAGTGAGTGTGAGATAGACCGGACTTTGTGGTATTAGGAGAGATTCGTGAGTTGCTTGTTTCTGATTTCTGAGTGAGTTGTCTTTTGTTGTTCACATTTGTTTAATACTTTATTGTCTGGTTAGTGTGAAAGTGATTAGTTATTGTATTGTATTGTGCTATGTGTGCCTGTGTGCCTGTGTGCCTGTGTGCCTGTGTGCCTGTGTGCCTGTGTGCCTGTGTGCCTGTGTGCCTGTGTGCCTGTGTGCCTGTGTGCCTGTGTGTCATGGAGAGGAGTGGATGTGGGGGTGTTGGCGTGGAGGAGCGTGGGGCTGGAGGAGTGGTGGAGGAGGCTGGAGGAGTGGTGGTGGTGGCAGGGGCTGGAGGAGTTGAGGAGCGTGTGAGAGGAGTGTCACGTGCAGCTACGTCCCGCGCTGGCAGTGCAGCTACGTCCCGCGCTGGCAGTGCAGCTACGTCCCGCGCTGGCAGTGCAGCTAAGTCCCGCGCTGGCAGTGCAGCTACGTCCCGCGCTGGCAGTGCAGCTACGTCCCGCGCTGGCAGTGCAGCTACGTCTCGCGCTGGCAGTGCAGGTGTGGGAATGCATGTGGGGGAGGGTAGGAGGAGTAGACAGAGGGAGAGGGACAGTGTCCAGCATCCAACCATAGAGGACGACGATGACGACGATGATGATGATGATGACGCGGAACCTACAACCTCCATGCATCGAGTTGAGCGGATACGCAACCCGCGTTTTACACACAGAGAGAATGATATCCTCGTGGAAGGTGTTATTGCGTCATTCCCTAAGCTCTATGGGTCATTGGCAGGTAAGAGTATGACTCAGCAAATTAAGTGTTCTCATTAATATTGGGATATTTAGAATCACTGACAACTTACATTGTAATACACTTATTAATGTAACAGTAATATGTAGTAATGTTTTTACATGCATGTCAAACTGCATTCTTCCATGACCGCAAAAAGGCCAGATATTATGGATATCCCTACTTCACCACAGCTGTATTAATTGTTTTATCGTTATGAGTGAGTCAGTCATTGAGCCAGCTGTGCTGAAGTATTGATATCCATATCATGTGGCCTGTTTTGTGCCTTCGATGCCTGTAGTTCTACGTGCATGAGCAAATCATATACTGTATGCTCAAACCTTGTAGTGCTGATGTATGGATACTTTTTCAAATATACTATTAATCATAAATGTAATTAAATTAAGTTGTCTGTATCTAGAAGTTCATAACATTTGGGATACATAAACTCGTAGTAGCTGCTCCAACATCGGTTTCCTATTGCTATATTTCATATAGTGACAATTATGCAAACGATTACATTGACATTAGCCTATGTATTTCGTAGTAATAATTTTGAACATTTATCTACACAGCGAGAACCAAGACCAGTGAAAAAACAAAGTTGTGGTCAAGGATTTTCACATCAGTCAGTGCATGTGGCCAATTTCGCAGAACAGCAGAGACGTGCAAGAAGCATTTTGGAGATATAAAATTACGCCTGAAAAGAAAAATGGTTCAGGTTGGCCGCCATGCCTGAAGCACAGGAGGTGGCCCTCCAGCATTTCTCCACCTGCAGTCATATGAGCAGAAAATGTACTGTATTATGGATCACCAACTTGTATTTGGGATAGGAGGTGACAGGGATATCGGCCCTACAATTTCCCATCAGTCACAAAGTGAGTAGTATATTAAATATGTTTCATTTATGCTTCATTGGTGGTTCTTCAGTCAATAATGTGTTAATTTCTGTCATCTTCACGGTAGTTTGCATTATGCTGTGAACTACTAGAACAATTACCCTGGTCATTATGTCTACTTTGTGTTGAACAGGATTGTTTAATAGCACATGTAGGAAGTATGTATATGGTAATGGTTGTAGCATTTAACGTTTACCATAACCTTAGCGATGTAGGTAATTTTACACAAACTGTAGTATGTATGTGAAACACACAACACCTTACATTTGTTGTTGAAGACATCAGTCACCACACACAAACTGAAGACTACATATATATATATATATATATATATATATATATAGATATATATAGATATACATATATATCACAAAGGAGTGCAACAGAGTATTGCGGATGCATAAAACAAACCTAAAAAGGCCAATGCAACAAATCTTCAGCCAAAATGTTCATAGCATAAATGTTATATGTTATTGCTGTGACCTGTGAGCATGGTCTGACTTCATGTCTCAAAGGCTTAGGACGCTATGTCGAAAGGGTTAAATGAAGAGATCATTTAAAACAGTATATAATAATTTGAATGAGTATGTGTATGTATGTATGTATGTGTGTGTTACTCGAACATGTAATGTTTTCTACACGTGCATATGTGACAAAGCAGTTCCTATCATGTGTTCAATAGCCATACATTAAATGCTGCACATATGAAAACTACTATTGTTGACATGTTTAATAATTTGAACTTTGTCTTTTGTATTGATATACACACAGCGAACAATGTCCAAAAACTAATTTTACAGAGTATCATCAGCTCAAGGTGCTATAAGACATTTATATTCACATGGACACTCATGACCCAACGTTAACATAAGCGCGGGAAATGTTGCGCAATGTCATTTATGTTGCGTATAGTCATGTGCTTTTGTACTGAAGCATCGTATCTGGAATGCAAATGTGATGACCTCATGTAAAAAGTAATTCCTTTATACATGGTCAAAATTTGGTCTTTGTTTATGTATGAACGTATTCACATTCATTAATCTCTATGTAGTGTTTTTAAATTTTAACAAGAAATGTTCAAATGCATACAAGTAATGTGTGTACATTAATGCAGGCGGTCCTCGTTTTACGACGTTTCGTTTTACGACGAACGGCTTATCCGACGCTTGTCAATGCATCCCTATGGCCCGTTTTTCGACGCCCAAACGGCTTATCCGACGCTCTTACGACGCTTTAAAAAATTGCTACAAATGAACAACCAGACGGCTGCAGGCTAGGGAAATCATTCTGAACAGTCTGTGTGAAGGTTTGGTGGTGTATTTTAGGCCCTAAACCATGGCTGATCAAAGCAAAAAGCAAAGTACTGTTACTCCAAAAAGGAATAGAAAATCTATAACTTTGGAGACCAAGCAAAACATAATAAAGCGCTCTGAGAAAGGAGAGAAGAACACAGAACTTGGACGTGCCTTGGATATACCTCGCACAACTATTGTGACAATAATCAAAGACACGGCAAGAATCTTGGAACAGATCAAGGGCTCAGCACCTATGCAAGGTACAACAATAAGGCAACGTGTTGGGCATATTGCTGAGGTAGAAAAACTCCTCATCATATGGCTGGAAGATCAATCCCAGCGTCATGTGCCCATTAGTTTAGCCTTAATTCAGGCCAAGGCTTTGAGTCTGTATGAGGACATTAAGCAACAGCATGGAAAAGGGACCACTGAGGAAACGTTCACTGCAAGTAAGGGCTTATTTATGCGGTTTAAAGAGAGGGCAAACTTGCATAACATTAAAGTGACCGGGGAAGCTGCTAGTGCGGATGAGGAGGCAGCTAAAACCTTCCCTGTTACATTGGCCAAAATTATAGAGGACGGTGGCTATTGCGCACGTCAAGTGTTCAATGTTGATGAGACTTGGCTCTACTGGAAGAAAATGCCCAGTAGAAGCTACATTGCAAAAGAGGAAAAATCTATGCCCGGGTTTAAAGTTGCAAAGGACAGGCTTGATCTTCTGCTTGGATCAAATGCTGCAGGTGATTTCAAGCTAAAACCTTTGCTTGTTATCATGCAGAAAACCCTAGGGCATTCAAGGGTTATGCAAAGAGCACACTTCCAGTGATTTGGAAGTCCAACCGTAAGGCATGGGTAACAGGGAGGACTGGTTCCAGCATCAATTTATTCCAGCTGTGCAATTATATTGCATGAACCAGAACCGCGATTTCAAAGCATTGCTGCTCCTGGACAATGCTCCTGGCCATCCCGTGTACCTGGATGACCATCATCCAAACGTCATGGTGGTGTTCATGCCCCCCAACACCACCTCATTGATACAGCCGATGGACCAGGGGGTTATCGCTTCCTTCAAGGCCTGCTATCTTAGGCGAACATTTGCCCAGGCCATCAGAGCAACCGATGTGGAAGGTGGTCCAACCTTAAAAGAATTTTGGAAGGGTTACAACATTCTCCATGCAGTGAGAAACATCGGAGAGGCATGGAATGAGGTGAAACAATCCAATTTAAATGGAGTTTGGCGTAATTTGTGCCCTGATTTTGTGTCTGATGTCCAAGGCCCTACAGAGACTGTTGCAGAAGTTACAAGTACAGAAACTGTTGTGCAAATGGCCAGAGATCTCAACTTGGAGGTGGAAACCGAGGATATTGAGGAGTTGCTCGCCTCACATTCTAACGAGTTGAGCAATGAAGACCTCATGCAATTAGAAGAGAAAAAAATTGCTGAAGATGAGGCCCACCAATCTCCTGATGTGGCACAGCCACAGCCACGTAAATCATTGTCAAGCAAAATGTTGGCTGCGGCATTCAAGCACATTGATAGCGCACTGGCCATATTTGAGGAAGATGACCCTAACATTGAACGGAGTTCAACAGTCAGTCGTGGGGTGTCTAACCAAATCAGCTGCTATAGAGAGATCTACATGCAGAAAAGGAAAGGATCTGTCCAGACTTCAATGAAGAGATTCTTCAAGAGGCCGAAACCTTCAACTCCACCTACATCACCTCCAAAAAGTCCGTTGTCTGTTGAAGATCCCCCCTCCCCCCATCATCTTCCTCCAATAATTGATATGGTTTTTTTTGCTCATGTACATTTCTGTACAGAATACAGCATAGTTTTATTTTTATAGTTTTATTTTACAGTTCTGAAATCAATAAATATAATGTTTCCATCATAATCTATGTGTGTGCTGCATATCTTATTGCTTGAGTAACATTTTCTGTGTATTTTAGCATTAAAAATGCCTTCAGGAACGGAACATTTGATTTAAACAGTGTTCCTATGGGAAAACGGGTTTCGCTTTACGACGCTTCGCTATCCGACGCCATTTTGAGTAACGGATTGCGTCGGATAACCGAGGACCGCCTGTAGTGTCAATATGGCTGTTGAATTCATAGAAGTGTTTAACACATTGCATCAAACAACAAATGTGTGTTTGTGTAGGGCAGGCTTGCACAACTACAGGCCAGCTGCTCAGGATTTCTCTACTTCAGGCCAGCTGTTAAAATTAATGGCTCAGTCGTACTGTGGCCCAAATTGAGGCAGGTGTGCTTAAGTAGGGATAGCTTGAAACCCTGTCCTGTTAGCGTCCCTCGTGGAATGGTGTATTGCAGGCCTGGTATAGGGTGACTCAGCAGTGTAGCACGTGCGTCACATAAGTTTAGCGGGGGCGTGGCCATGATTTCCATCGCATGTTTCGGCCTCTGTGTGAACTGCTGGCGTGGGCGTGGCCAGGATTCTGTCGCCACTAAGACTATTTATGTCCAGCTCTGGTGCGGGCACAAATAACGACTATGCACAGTACCATTGAAGAGCGCTACTTGTACGCACGTCTCAGCGTGCGTTGGAAAAAACACTGATGCCGCAGCATGTGTTTCACTTGTGAAAGTGTCTTTTAACAAAATAGCTACATGTGCAACATTGTCATAATTCAGATCATGTTCAGCTGATGTCAGATGAATAGCATATGCACATAACAAATACCAGTACATATTTACATTAATGTTTATTAGATGATACAATGCATAACAATACGGTTACTCAAGATTTAATCAGTTTATCATGCGAATTAACAATTATATTTTGTATGTTATAGTTGAGGATGAGGAAACAGATTCTGATGTCTCTACTCAAAATGTTGCCGAGTTGCAAAATGATGAAATGCTTGAGCCACAACCACTTCAGCGTGAGGAGGAGCCCCAACATGAATATGCCGAGGCACTCCGGGAACTAGATGTGCCTGACCCCGATGACACTACACCCCAAGTGTTTGTCGAGGGTTACAATCGGGAACTGGATGTAACTGAGCCTGAAATTGAAGATGAAGACAGTGAGCCTATACAGCCAGGTCAAGGGGATACTGTGTGTGCAGCTGAATTGGCATCATTAAAATTAGCAGAGCAAATATTTTTTCGAAATCAACAGAGTGTTGCAGCCAACCAGCAGGAAGCTAATCGTATCATTTGTCAAGAAATGCTACACATGCGAGGCATTTTCAACCAACAACTCGACACTCTCAAGGCAATTTCCAATAGTTTAATTCTTATAGCACAATGCATGTCAATGCAAATGCCACAGCAAATGCTAATGTCACAGCCATTGCAAATGCCTCACCCATTGCAAATGCCACACCCAGTGCAAATTGGGCATCCAGTGCAAATGCCGGAACCTATGCCACAGCAAATGCCACACCCAGTGCAAATTGAGCATCCAGTGCAAATGCCGGAACCTATGCCACAGCAAATGCCACACCCAGTGCAAATTGGGCATCCAGTGCAAATGCCGGAACCTATGCCACAGCAAATGCCACACCCAGTGCAAATTGGGCATCCAGTGCAAATGCCGGAACCTATGCCACAGCAAATGCCACACCCAGTGCAAATTGGGCATCCAGTGCAAATGCCGGAACCTATGCCACAGCAAATGCCACACCCAGTGCAAATTGGGCATCCAGTGCAAATGCCGGAACCTATGCCACAGCAAATGCCACACCCAGTGCAAATTGGGCATCCAGTGCAAATGCCACACCCAGTGCAAATGCTACACCCAGTGCAAATGCCACACCCAGTGCAAATGCCACACCCAGTGCAAATGCCAGAACCAATGCAAATGCCACATGGAATGTTCGAAGCCCTAGCACAGGCACTGGGACTGGCACACCCAATGCAAGTGCCATATGTACAGGAAATGGGAATGCCACAACAGCCAAATGTATACGCTGAAGCAGCACCAATGGCACAGCAGACAACTGTATGCGCTGAAGCAGCACCAATTACACAGCAGACAACTGTATGCGCTGAAGCAGCACCAATGGCACAGCAGACAAATGTGTACGCTGAAGCAGCACCAATTACACAGCAGACAACTGTATGCACTGAAGCAGCACCAATGGCACAGCAGACAAATGTGTACGCTGAAGCAGCACCAACCAGGCAAACAACTGTTGAGGCAGGTGTAGCCAGATTCGGTGACATACCAAGCAGTTCCACACCTACCCCTGACAATGCCCCCAGACCAAGGCATAGCACACGTTCTTACACTAAAAATGTGAGCCAAAATTAGAATCTCACATCTTATTTAATGTCCCATTACATATTATTTGTGACCATACAATATTTAAACATTCTGACCCCTTCAATTATGAAATCAGCATATCCTAAATATCTATGAATAGCTCTAATGTTCTTGCTACGTTTATTACAAACACCTTTAAGGGGCTGCATGGTATGATATGTGTAATGAGAAAATACTAATCTCTTGATTAAAGCATCTACTGATTAGGCGCAGTGTATGTTAAAAATTTACTTTGATATATTCTTTGGGATACTTCATGTATGACTGATAGTTTTTTAGTGTATACACAGTGAAGTGTTGAATGGTCACTATTTCCCACATTAAAGATTCACTTACTTGACAATAGTATTATGCTAAAGACATAATTGTACTCAAAACCTTCAATTACAATGATTACATTTTTTCATGTGCACATATGTTAACTAAACAGGAGAGCAAATCATGGATAATATAATGATGTTGACATGTGCAAGATGTCATGATTCTAAACACAGATAAACATAATGTTTTTGGAATATGACTTCCCATATTTGCTAATACTATATTCTTACTCAGAAATTTCTGTATTTGAGTTTCAGAATTTTTTTTAATGTGTGTGAGAAAATTAGCCAGTAGGCTGAACACCTGTATGTGGGAGAAGATATCATGGACACTTATTCCTTTGTGTAACGACCTTGGAACGTGTGTAACACATTCCCTGCAATTTGATACTTTTGCACATAACAGTAATTGAAAGTAACACAGCGCTATATTACACCATTCCATGAGAAAACATGCCGTTAGAAATGTCAACTCTAAAGAAACCTCCGTTCTGCTACGCCTATTTAATATATAGCGCTATTCAATCCCGAACACAGAGAAGAGCTACTGTCTCGGACATTTTTGAGCATATCTCCTCAAATTATACTTTTTATCAAAATAATCCAAAGCCCAAAGTTTGGCGCAGTTCGATCAGACGAACTTTATCAACCAATGATTGCTTTTTCTGGTACCCACCAACTGGCGGAAACAGGGGTGGGTCTTGGGCAGTACGTGAATCAAGTATGCGTATGTTTGCAAGTGGCAATTTAAGAAGAAGACCCCGAAATCGCAGACAGAACAACAATGATATAGTTTCCAGCAGCGGTGGCTTAAATGTTCTGCAAAATGGATCGTATTTACAACCGGAGGTGTCCGACCTATACCACACCAATGACGGATGTAGCTATGACGCTAACATGCATACTAACTACCTTGCAGAAGCACATGAAATGCCAGAAAGTTACTATCTGTATCCGCCTCAGTACATGACACAATATCCAACGTTTGACGGATCAAGCTGGAACACCAGCTACATGAACACACCGAACAACCAATTGATTGAAAGCAACAGCTACCTCCAAAACACCACTTGCATGGCAGCTCCGAATCTGAATGCTATATAAATCAGGTAACTATAAACTATGCACTTTGAACAATATGTGCTTCTCTTGTTGCACAATGAAACGCATACGTGTTCCACCCAGAACGCATGCGTGTACCATTAAGACAAGTTTTTTTTTTTTTTGCATTTCAATTTCCGTTTTACCTCTTCCTTACATGTTCATATTACAGAAATCACGTCGTGCAGCGCAACAGATGCCGGGACATGTTTTTCAAATAAGGTAAGATAAACTTAACGATCTTTGTGCAAGATAGTGAAATGTTCATGGCAATGTCGCGTGCAATTACTTAGTCCTGCGCATCCATTAAATGGGTAATAGTGGGTGGGGGAGTGGGGGAAGTGGATGGACTGGGCGCTTCCTAAACAGTATATCAATCAGTGTGATAAGTGACACACCTTAAGTACACAAAATAAACCTTACACCATAAAGTGATAAATAAAATGAAATACAGTGTACAACAGCAGCTCAACTTCCTCTGGTGGGACCGTTCCAAATCCCAGGATGTGGAGTATTCTTTTCTTGGGGTTGAGGAGGAGCGCAGAATAAGCTCGTGATATGCAAAAAAATATAAATATATATAGTGCAGATGGTAATTCACTGCTACAAAAATTATAAAAAATGTAAGAAATGAACTCACAAAAATCGTGTTAAATCACTGCATGTCAGAGATCCTTCTCTCTCTGACTGGAGCCCTTTGTGTAACTGGAGTCTGTATACCTCTCAATAAAGTGGATGATATGCAAATAAAGAAAACCACAAATAGTCCATATAGTATAAGCTATACATATGTATTAAACACAGATATTAAGGAAACTCACATTTTCCATAATTAAGATGGGTAGTGGAGAGAACCGCCGATAGAAGGTTGGTAAAAAGTAAGCTGCTGCTCGGTGCTTCACTTTCCCCTCACAGTGTAGTTCCGTATCAGTCAGTGCCGTCGCGTCACTTCCGGTTTCGCGTCACGGGTGAGGGCGGGAGGCCAGAATGGGAGCAATCTCAGCAGTAGTTTGCCAGTCCTTTCAGGCGCAGGATCTCTCCAAACTCTAACTCTACGCGTTTCGCAACAGCTTCGTCAGGAGTATCCATTAAATGTCATGACACAAGGTGTACGCCCCTGTGTTGTAAAGGAGAAAATAAAAACAATATTGACGTAAAAAATTGAAGCCATGGCATATATTAAGAAATGGCATATATAGTATAAATATTGGAGTTGTTAGCGTATATAAACATGAGGATATGTTAGATTCGCTAAATGTGTTAGTCAGTTACGTTAATTATGATAAAAGTGGTATAATGCAAGCTAATATGTAACATAATCACTGCAAATTATTTTGGCCTTGCATTGTGTTTTCATAACTTTTGCAGTGTTAGTATATGTAAGAAACAGCACGAAAGGGTTGTGGAGGGATCACAGAACCACACCAATTGAGTAGAATAATCAAATAAATAAATATGGTAATCAAAATTGTGGGTGCAAACTGTGAACTGAAAAGTGAATCAGAAAAAGGGGAAGGGGAAACACAAAATGGATGTGCCCCCTAAAAGAATTTACTAAACTGCACACCAACAAAGTGTAAAAATTAACTTTTAATAAATTTACTTAAAACATATATTACCAAAGCGTTGTGTACTGTGAATTAAAAATAAATTAAATCAACAATACCCAGCATCCATGTCAGCGAATGTATGATTATACAATCCCAATTGGCAACTAAATGTTGGTGGGATGTAGAGGACAGAGGATGCTATAAGTCAGGGTGTTAACCCCTCTGGAGCAACTGTGAGACCAGATGGTAAGTATATATAAATGTATACTAGTCAGTGAGCAATTACATAAATGAAAGTCCAGCAATCCTGCTTAAATTTATACCACTAGGCACTTTGAGTGATAATTTATGATATGTAAAGATACACGTGCTTAAGTGGTAACACTGACACATGCAATGATGATAGTACGGAGTTCACAGCATATTGAAGCTGGCACTCACAGCATTGTTATCAGTGAGTTACCCAGCAAAGACTCTAAGTGAACACATGTCATGAGAAGCAGGGAGGCAGACTCACTGACTGTTGGAATAAATAACCAACTACTAAGTCTACACAAATTGAACCAGGAGACTACAAACACTACATTAAAACAGCTCCAAGTAGGAGACTGACAACATTGCGTGTCCAACGCGCGTTTCCCTCCAGCAAAGGAGCTTCTTCAGGGACAAATTTTACTGGGGGAGAGAGGGCTGAACTCTTTTATACCCTTGCAGTACCTTGATTGCAAAATCAATAACTGTCAGCTGTTGCGCATGCGTGATGCGCCAGCGCCCCAACTGACCCACTAAACTACCCAAATGCTACTTAAATTCAGTCTGAATGAGTACCTTCGCATTCAACCGTTATTATATCATATTTGAGTAGTTCGCCGGTCATTTACGCGGCTTCTGAGGCTTAAAACCATTAGCGGCGTATATAAAGTCCACTGCGCATGCACTTAGAAATTATAGCCAGCCAGCTCCTTTGCTGGAGGGAAACGCGCGTTGGACGCGCAATGTTGTCAGTCTCCTACTTGGAGCTGTTTTAATGTAGTGTTTGTAGTCTCCTGGTTCAATTTGTGTAGACCTTAGTAGTTGGTTATTTATTCCAACAGTCAGGGAGTCTGTCTCCCTGCTTCTCATGACATGTGTTCACTTAGAGTCTTTGCTGGGTAACTCACTGATAACAATGCTGTGAGTGCCAGCTTCACTATGCTGTGAACTCCCTACTATCATCATTGCATGTGTCAGTGTTACCACTTAAGCACGTGTATCTTTACATATCATAAATTATCACTCAAAGTGCCTAGTGGTATAAATTTAAGCAGGATTGCTGGACTTTCATTTATGTAATTGCTCACTGACTAGTATACATTTATATATACTTACCATCTGGTCTCACAGTTGCTCCAGAGGGGTTAACACCCTGACTTATAGCATCCTCTGTCCTCTACATCCCACCAACATTTAGTTGCCAATTGGGATTGTATAATCATACATTCGCTGACATGGATGCTGGGTATTGTTGATTTAATTTATTTTTAATTCACAGTACACAACGCTTTGGTAATATATGTTTTAAGTAAATTTATTAAAAGTAAATTTTTACACTTTGTTGGTGTGCAGTTTAGTGAATTTTTTAGGGGGCACATCCATTTTGTGTTTCCCCTTCCCCTTTTTCTGTGTTAGTATATGTGACAGAATCAATATTTGAACAGGCATACTGTGTTTATTGTTTAAGTATAGATTATTTTTAGGACATAATTTTATTCTGTTTTTGGAACATATAATCTAATTTGAGTAAGATAAAAATGTGTCCTAACACAACTGATAAACATTAACACGTATGATGTGTGGTTACATGGTTTAGAAAATGTTCGAGAACATGTCCATTTATAATTGACATCCATATGTACTTCCACAGATGTTAACATCTCCATTCCAGTGCCATAAAAATATGTGCATGGACGGATCCAAAGACACAAAAAGTGAAAGCCTCAACATCCTGCAATCTTGACGAAACGTTTTTTTTTTATTATTACTTTGTCTCATAGCATTTCTTATTTTGTGTAATAGCATGTTACACCCTTTAGTTAGTATGAGAAGTTAGTGTTGCACACGGGCAAACATTTATATCATGTGTAGTACAATTAGTTTCACTGAACTATCAACGTTACTTCAACAAAATATAATACATAAAAATGACTTCAGTCTCTTGTCACAACATTAGAACATTGTGAACATAGTTTATCTGCATTATTTCTGTTCCAGGTGATGTTCAACTACGGTGTGTGAACAATTACACAATGTGTTAGGCTCTATTTTTAATGTATTCATGAAAGATCAACATTAGTCCATGTAGAAACCTTACACATATGACTATTGTAGTGTGTGAAAATAACATGAAAATAATGAAATTATTGTTATTGACACATAGGACATTACAGATAAAATATATTAACATGTCATTAGCTCACAGTCCTGCAGACATGTCGAAGTAATGTATATTGTTATTTTAAACTACGTGTCATTTATTGAATTTAAGTTCATAATGTGAACAATACAATTGTGAAACATATTTACAAACATAACTCAACATATTAGTGTTTTTTTTTTTTTAAGTGTGAAAGTTGATAAATTTGAAGCTGCAGTTCCGAGAAATATATATAAAAAAATGTATATATTTTTTTTTTGTTTTTTTTTTTTTTTACTTCATTAGTTTCATGTGGCCAATCTCTAATGACCTAAAGAACTGCATAGATGCCGCTCAATTCGTTGTCCGTCTATTGATCCTCAGTTTTGCCACATCTTTACATATGGGTAATGTCAATGGTTACTATACGTAGGAACAAGCATGCTTTGTAAAATATAATACTACAAAATTGAAATGTCAACGTAATATTTATAAATTATCAAACTATAGATTTATTAACAAAAAATGCATGATATTGCCAGAACTGCAGCTTCAATATGTCAATGATCAATACTTGCAAAATCAATATCTAACACTCTGCATTGCATGATGCACAGAAAGGGTGGCTCACATAAATTAGAGATGAAAAAATAAAAACACTCACATACCGTCGTCATGTTACGTTGGGTGAATTATTGCGACAATGTCCCTTCACATTCATAGAGCAGGATCCTATGATTACATACACACAATAAAATGTGACACACAAAACGACATGAGGATAGATTGTGTTACATGTCAAAAATTCTTATACATGACAATAACAATCTTACATGTAAAATAAGTGTCGATGACAGTTCTGCGGGTCTCCACCCCACTGGCTGTATGGTCCATAACCCCTGCAGGAGGCACAGGAGGATCCTCCTATATATCTTGCCTAATGTTGGCAGGAATATTATAACGTATTGCAATGTTGTGCAATATACAACAACAAATTACAATGTCGGCAACCTTCTCTGGCGAATACTGAAGAGCCCCCCCAGATTTATCCATACATCTAAAGCGACTTTTTAACACACCAAAAGTCCTCTCAATCACCGAACGTGTGGAAACGTGGGCCGCATTATAGCATTCTTCTGCAAGCGTTAGCGTATTGCCCAATGGGGTCAGGAGCCATAGCCCGAATCGCCTATAACACAGATATGAATGTTGAGATAGTAGTCTAAAAAACTACAGCACATTGACTATACACTTATAGTACTACATGAACAGGATTCAACTACTGTATGTACAACAGAACTTCACTATTGTGTGTTAAAACATTGAACAAGATGCTTAAGTGCCCAACATGGATAATATTTTGAGTATTACAAATAGAAAGTCAACATTTGACATATTCTTGTAAATGACATGTAAATACCCCCAAAAATACATATGGACGTGACTAACAAATTAACATAGTAGTGCAATGACTTTAACATTGACTGACCCAATAACCAACTGTCCTCGAATTGGCCTGATTCAAATGCATGGAACACTGACGAATTAACAAGGATATGTGAATCGTGGCAGGCACCTGGGAATAGGGCTACCACACTCATAATTTTCATGTTAGCGTCACATACTATTTGCACATTCAGCGAGTGGTAATGTTTCCTGTTACGGAAATTCCTCTCGACTTCACGTAGCGGGGTCAACGCAACATGTGTGCAATCTATAGCACCCATCACATTGGGTAGCCCTGCTACATTATAAAATGCAGTCTTCAGTGCCTGCCACTCTGTTTGCTCACTAGGAAAATGTATATAATCCCTAGCGCGTCTAGTCAGTGCACATAGAAACTGGCTAAGGACCCGCGAGAATGTTGGTTGCGAGACCCCGCCTACTATGCCCACAGTTGTCTGAAAAGACGCAGAAGCAAGAAAATGTAATGAGCTCAGCAATTTAACAAAGCCAGGCACTGCATGAATCCTGTCTGTTGTTGGCTCTAAATCTTCTCTTAACACTTCATACAGTTCCAAGATAGCCGCTGAGCTCAATCTATAGCGACGGATGACATCATCCTCACTTAACCCTTCTAGGGAGCATCTTTCGCGGAAGTTTCGTGGCACCAATGTCCGCCTTACTGCAAGTTGCCTCTCTCTCCTCTCTCTCCTCTCTCTCCTCGCCCTCCATTGTAACATAATCTCGCGCCTCCTCCTCACTACAAACTCCAGCACCGCCAAATTGCCAATGACCTCCATTTGACCCGCGAAAGGAAGTGATTGACATGTATCCTTTAAATAGATTAATCAACAACCAATTAGTGTTAACGAGAACACGTGATGTATAGTATGTTGAAAATGTTAATGACAATAATATATTCAGATTTTTGATTTATAAGTAGATATGTGGTTCAAAACAACAATAATGATGTAATAATTCAAAAGCGATGATGTGAGACCAATATGTATAATTTGTCACAGAAACGCCATAAACATGACATTTGTATCTTACACGTTCAGTCATGAAGGTGTTAAATCACAACAAGTAATTGTTTTTTTCAATCAAGGTGGGACACAAGCCTTGATTCTTATCAGATGAAAGGATTGGGGTGCTCAAACCCGCAGCAACTCCATCCAATTACATGGGTGATTAAATATTAACCCTGGAGATACCAGTGGGAGTGGGTAGGTAAATATAGACTTGTAAGCATCACAGTGACAACAGTCAAACTTAACTATAGCAGTCTAAACCAATAAGCCCCACTCACGTCATCTCCAGGGTTCCTCTGCCGGCGTGCAAGCCATGAAGGATCCAGAATCCAGACTCATCCAGTAGAAAAAACGAATGGCGCACAGCCAGGGAGTCAGGTGTGGAATAAAAAACTTTTTCTTTTATTGCAGCATGGTGAGAGACAAATTCACCCCCTTGGGGGACACAGACAGGGACCTCCTTGATTCTTATCAGCTTGTTTTGTAAACACATGAGTATTGCCTTCACAATGAACACCCTCCTAACATTTCAGATGACATATTGAAGTAAGGAAAATTGATGTCACACAATTATTAATAATTTAGTATCATTTACGTGTTCTCCTTCCATTCAATACATGCGAATGATCCCCATATCTCCAGGGTAAAGATTAAATATTCAGAGTAACACACTATGACATCCAGACACACGTGGTCACCCCCTGGAGTGCCGGGGGGCCCCTGCGAACACCTATACTTCTCACAGGGCCACCCCGCACACATATATAAAAATTTGTATGTGTACTCAAATACATGTTGGATTGATGTGTGGGCACAGGTGTTGTGTGGCTTGTTTATTATTAAAACCAAAATAGGGCACTTTTCATTGTAGTCCGAAGAGGGAGTTAATGGAGTGAGGATCATTAATCCATTAAGTACTATAGCACTTATTAACATATCATGTGATTAAGGGTTATGTGATGTTAGAATGTTTCTTGTTCTCCTTATGTATTGTTTGTAACAACGGAGCATTTTTCCAAACATAAGGATCAGGAGCCCCCTCATCGTGGCAACATAGCAGGGGTAAGTGTAAAATTGTAAAACAATTTTTAAGATGCTTATAGTTATATGTGTAAATCCTATATTAAATATATCTGTATCAGAGTCATTTGTAACATTCATGCACTGTATATCTTAGGGGGGAGTGGGGATGTATGAATAGAAAATATTTTTGGGGGGTTGGGTGCCACAACATTGTTACAAGAAGTCCTCGTGGACACACGGACAACCGTGGGGACACCTCTCGTCCGGGAGGTCATCCGGCGAACTCCGCGGGGTCATCCGGAGAGACCCGCGGCCCTGTTGTATGGATGTAGTGGCTGCAGAAATGTAAACAATTAAATTTTTTATAAGTCCAGCTGCTTTTGCGCCTGACTTTTGCTGGCGTGTTTGTTTGGCGCGTTTTTAAAGTCCGAATCACTTAGCGCCGCTTAGTGAATCGGTAGTACTGGCAAAATTCAGCGCAATAGGCTGATCGTGCGCATTTTGCGCCGAGGGCAAAAAAAAACACTTTTAAGACCGATAAAGCGCCGTTATCACTGCTTAGTGAATCGCAATGCAGCTTTAGCGGGCTTAAAGGGTACTTTGCGCTCTTAAAGCCACTTAAGGAGCTTAGTGAATCGGCCCCTATATGTTTATATTGTCGCATACTTGTCTACAGTATAGCACATTAAGGGTACTTATTCTGTTTGTATTAAATTATTGTTATTTTCACCTTGGTGATTATTTGAATCACTTTTGTGTTACTCAGTATTTATACTGCTTTTTATCTGGTATTTTAAATCTGTTAGATCTATTGGGATCTTATTAAAAGTATTAATTACGCTAATCCCCTGTGCGCTGTGTGCATACTTTTTTTCGTGTGCTCCGAGATTACCTCGGTTCAGTTGCCCCTGGGATTAGCCTGTCAACCGGGACACCCAGTGAGGGTGTCTAATGATCCGAGCGACCCCGGATCTCAGGAACCCAGAGGACATGTTTGGGGACATGGATAAGCTGCTTGTCACCTGTCATAAGGTACAAGCGAGCAGTCGGGACAGCCCCACCCCTGGCACTCTAACATACATTTATTAATATCATAAAAAACAGCAAAACAAATTATATAAACCATTTCAAACATAATGTCCATAGATCAGCATGGTAATGCTCCCAGCATTTGTGATGTTCCATTACTTGGGGCCTTTTAGGTCTGTATTGGATCTGATACTCTATATACCTGTCAATTGGTACCTAGGTACCTATCTCCCTATTGTATATGTTGTGACATAGTCCAAAGATGTTAGGCAGCTTTCTGCCCCATTTTAGGTCAGAAAGTGCAGGAATAGTTCAAAATGATCCGTTCCACAGCTTCCCATTAACTCAGGCAGCTGGATGGAAAATCCAGACCACAGATTACAATGGCTCTAGTTCTCCCTCACCTGCTCTTCTAATCACATGCACAGGTATTTAGAGCAGAGAGGTTTTGCATTTCACTCTCTCTCCTTAGAGCCTGGAGGCTGGGGTTATCGCTGCTCCCCTGTTTCCAGTTTCGGGGTGGACGGCCCCTCCAAGTATCACAGTACCAGAGGATTTGCCTGGACACCACGAACAGATAAGACAAAACAAATGGTTATTGCTGTTGCTAAAAGACTGTGCTGTATCTTGTGACCCTAAATGAGAGAGCATTGTTTTAAGCTGGGGAACCAGTTTAGTTGGCCAGCAGCTGTTAGAGAGACTGATTCTGATGTGTAGTTAGATCCCTGAAAGGGATAGGATTTTGTTTATATGATTTTGGTTTTATTTCTTAAAAATAACAGTGTGGGAAATACTGTAACACTGAAATGTGTGAACTGCTGAATGAAAGTATCTGAGTACCTCTAACCTACACATGTTAAAGCTGCAGTACCTTACTTGGATGAAAATAAAGCAGGCAAAGTTAAGCAACGTAATACATTGCATGTTCCTGTTTGTTGTATAATTAACCCTAGAAGACTGTGTCGGGAAGAACCCAGACAGACGTCAGCGCTACAAAAGAGGGGCGTTTATCACATATGGTGGAGAATGCGGGTCGACACTAAAAAGTCTGTGGGTTTGCAAATAAATGCGGGGGTTTAAAATGGCCGCCCAGCTGAACTAAAGTACAGATGCTATGAGTGAAGTCTGTCCCACTGTGTATATCAGTTGTGCTTCTAGCATACATAGAGAATGTGCGAACCCAAACAGAAAACCAAAATGTTTTGCTGAAGAAAAAAAAAAAAAAATTGCATCTAGCAAGTGCTGTGTGTAAAGCTAATGCATTTTGCTGAAGTGAGTGAATTTGCAGCTAGCAAGTGCTGTATGCAATTTGCTGAAGTGAGTGAAATTGCAGCTAGCAAATTGTCCCTGCCGGGTTTCTAAAATGGCCGACGTGAAATGTTTGTTTTGTAATGTACATAATCATGAAAAACAGTGTCCCTTCAGGCCATACGATGATGATGATGATGACGACTCGTATGTGGCCCGTGGAGGAGAGCCGTACCCACAGATGAATTTAGTATGCTGGGCCTGTCATAAAGTAGGTCACATGGAAGATGTGTGCCCCAAAATTTTCAAAGACAAACAGCTGCAAAAGCAAGCAACACCCTATGAGTGCAAGCAAGATGTGGAAGCTGATACGGAGTGAGCTGGAAGAGGTGACGACTAGTCTGGAAAAGGCCAACACCGTAATTGCCAGCATGGATGAAAAACAGATTAAGTCTGACAAATTGATTGCTATCCTAAAACAGAAATACGGGAAGGCTCTACAAGAGGTTCATGCGCTCAGCACAGAGGTGCAACACTTACGCCTGGAGGGCCATGGTCTGAACACAGAGCTGGGAATGTTGAAGCAAACCCATGAGATTGCCCTAAGTGAGTTAGAGACTGTAAAGCAAGAAAATGAGAGTCTGAAATTGGAAAATTCAGATTTGACTGTCCAAGCAGAAAAAGTAAAGAAACAGTTGACTCAGGAAAAATTAGAAGTGCAGGAAGCACTGATGCACACTCAGAGCCAGCACCAGGAAGAAATGGACGCTCTGAGAACAGAATTGCGACATGTATGCACAAAACAGAATTCTCTCGTGGAGGAACTTAATGTTTTGGAAAAGGAGAAAAGCATTAGAATAATTCAGAAGCACTGCAAAGCTCTTATCCAAGGAAGAAGGGAAAGAGAAAATATCAGCGTAAACGCGCCGCAACTATCATCCTACAGGCTGCCTACAGAGGGATGACAATTCGTCAGTTCAATCACCGGAATAAAGCAGCCTGTGTTCTTCAATCATTCTACCGTGCCCGCATGGTACGAAACAGGTTCCTCATTATGAAAGGAGCAACTATAAAAATCCAGTCTCTGACTAGGATGACACAGAACAGGATTCGCTATCAAACCCTGAGAAATGCGTCACTGGTTATCCAGCGGTACTTCCGCCTGAATAAATGTAGGCCTCAGGAAAGAGAGGTCCAAGACTACATGCCTGCCGGCTGCAAAGGTAAAATGCCACAGGGTACAGCCGGAGTTAGTGAGAGTCCCATCAAGGTGAAGGTGCTCCAGGTAATCAGTGCTTCATCTTCTAAGTACCATATAATTGCCCCAAAGGGAAAATCCCAAATCTCTGAGAGTGATGGTCGTGAGAAAATACATGGCAGTAAGAAGTACCATAAAGGTTCAAAGGTTGCAAAGCAAAAGCGACGAAGGTCAACGCTAGCCTTGAATTTTTCCGGATCTCGCCACTCTGGGCAACAATATAAAGACAAAGACTATCCGGCCCCAGAGTTCCGTCAGAAGCTAAAGAAACAGTCCGACCATGTGCAAGAGACAGAAAGCATTAAAATGAACTCTGAGGATATAATGGACTGGAAGTCAAGGAAAAAAAGTAGTGGAACTAACCAATTGGGTTACACGTGCGGACTATGGGCCTCATGCAGTAAGCGTCGATTATGTGAAATCGGCAATCTTACCGATTAGTCATGTTATTGGCGTTTTTTCCTCTCCGTATGCAGTAAGTGCCGAATACATTCAAAATCAACCCGAAAACAAATCCGCCCACTCTCACGATGATTAGCCGATCACACACAGGTGTATCGGCGTGCGTGGCGGGGTGCTGTTAGGTTGCCCAATCACAAATCTTGCTGAATCAGGCGAACCAAGCATGTATTGGATAGCGCGCCATATTTAAAGGCAACGTGTACTGCTAATCATTCTCTGTGTTGTTGGGAGTGAGAGAGAGAGAGACGCACAGAGCTGGCTGTTTGAACATTTGCATATTGACGGAGAGACTTGTTGTGTATTGGGTGAGCTTTGTCCATTGTTGTTTTGTTTACATCTTTGTCTTGTTTTATATGTGGAAGTGTTTCGTGTGATTGCCTGTACATTTCTTGTCTGTTTTTTGTGAGTGCTGGAAGTATGCCCGCAAAGCGTGGGAAGAGTGATGCTGGTGGGAGTGGGAGTGCTACTCGTGCGAGTACGCGTCGGAGTGAACGTACTGTTCAGGGGAGTGATGTTGCTGAGAGTGAGAGTGGTGTTGCAGGGAGTGGGAGTGCTGGTGCTGCGAGTGGTGTTGCTGGGAGTGGGAGTGCTGTTGCTGGGAGTGGGAGTGCTGTTGCTGGGAGTGGGAGTGCTGTTGCTGGGAGTGGGAGTGCTGGTGCTGGGAGTGCTGGTGCTAGGAGTGTGAGTGCTGGTGCTAGGAGTGGGAGTGCTGGTGCTGGGAGTGCTGCTGGTGGCGCAGTTGCTGATGGGGTGGATGGTGGTGGCGTGCTTGCTGGTGGGCAGCTTTTGGAGGCTCTTCCATTGGAAGAAGGAGAGTCCAGTCAGCACCAGCCAAGCTCTGACCCTAAACCTGCTCGGAAGAAACGTGTGGAGAAGCCACGTAATCCTCGCTTCAATGACCAGGAAAATACAGCTCTTGTCACTGGCATTCTGGAGCACTATGACAGTATATATGGACATTTACTAGGTAAGTGTACCTTTACATTTATTATTCAAATACATGTGATCCTAGGTCATCTGAGTTTTGTTCATATGCAAATATGGGTTCAGAATATCTTTCTATGTTAATTAGTCTGGAAACACAGCTTTTTATCATGCCTTACAAGGACAACTAAACACAGGCGGTCAATTTGCCATAACTGCATACAATATGAATGCAACCTTGCTTACATGTATAGGTTTAGTAGTGAATGCTCATGTGCTTCACATATTACACATAAAACAGCATGTTTGCTATCTCTTGGAACAGCTAGCAGTGTAGGAAACTGGTGCTTCTATTATTATTCATTTACCTCATATATTTTATATGTTTTTCAAGGGCGGACAAGTTCAGCAAGCAGAAAAGAAATGTGGGACACAATAGTCATTGGTGTCAATGCGTGTGGGAATCATGTGAGGGACAAGCGGAATTGTCACAAGAGATTTGATGATATTAGGTCCAAATTGAAAAAGAAAATACAACACCAACGCGTGCATGCTACTGGCACTGGAGGTGGGCCCACACCACAACGTCTCATATTAAGTCCATTGGAGGAGCTGCTTCGGGCAAAATTACTTCCCGTCGTCGTGGAAGGCTTACCTGGTGACCGTGATATAGGAATTTACCCCTCACAATTTCCACCAGGTGAGAAATATTACTGTACTAGGCGTGTCGTTGCTTACAGTTATTTTGCATAGTTACACTGCTTTTTATACTGTCTTCACAATATAAGCATACCTGCATCTATATATGTATATGTCTGATTCTGTATATATATATATATCTAAATAGACATATATGTTGTAGTCCTACTAAAAGCAGTAACTAATATAGCACGTGCCATTGCGTGCTCATTTACATGTGAATTCCCAAAATGCATTGCTGCAGTGGAAGCAATTGATGGTGGGCGAAGATGGGGAACAACAGGGTAGTACACATGTGTAACACATGTTAATGAGAAATTATTACTAGCTACAGGTACAGAACAGAAATATGTAGAATATTATTGTGTATTTATTTATTTTACTCCGACAAACATGACATTACTGCCTATTTTAAGCATGCATCAAATATATTGCATGCAACGGCCTACAAACATCACTTGCACTAACACATCTATAGTTGTTTATGAAAAGGTCCATTTTTGCTTTAAGTCATATACAGACAGCATAATGAGGCACACGTATCATATTTTATGTCATTGTTTTCATAACTTCAAAACTGCACACGACTATTTAGCTCATCTACCATTGTGTTAAAGCAGCTGCAATTAATATCTCATCACAGCATACACTTCAACAGAGGGGGTGGGGTTCAGCACACACACTAATTACAGCCTCATTTTAGGGGCAACTTAGTTCACACCATTTTCACCTGTTTCAAGTAATTGAAAGGTGTGGCTCATTAGGCTTTTTGGGGAAGGGAATACCGTTCTTACAACCTGACTAGCACAACTGAAGTTAATCACACTCATTTGAAAGCTTCACTTTAGCTACTAAATGCCCCAACAACTCATTACTTATCAAACCGTACGTCACACATTAGTTCACTCATATCTATAGTTGAACTACTATCAACGACACATTATCACACACTGCATGTGTTGTCTTGTTTAGTCACAGCCACATTCATGTGTGCCACATCTTATATTAATGTACCACACATATCCTCTACCAAAAGCAACACTTTTTGCAATATGACCACCTTCATGATAACCATTGTGAATGGTCATCTCATGATAGTTATGTACATTATGATACTGATATCACTACACAACATATGATTTTTATGTACAAATTTAATGTATTTTTCCTCACGCATTACTGCAGAACCATAGTATGTTGTATGTTAGGGAACTCAAAACTTCTAAGTACACAGGCATGTACATTGTTATTACAACTATTTATGTTCACTTTCACACACACATTTTGGGTTAAGGAAATGATGCTGTTAGGTACTCATAAATACAGAACATACAATAACTGTTTGTTCAATATTTACACATGTAAATGTAAAACTTATGTTATTGTTATATATAGTTGCCCCTGAAGGACATGTGTCACCTGAGACTGAACAAGTGTCTTCACCTGGGTCAGCCAGCTCAACACACCTAGAAGGTGAGTGTATCAGTTGGTGGCCATATAATATGTGCTCTTCTATATGTTATGTTGTCATGTTCATTATTTGTTTTGCACATCTTCTTTAAATAGGATTACTTAGTGTCAGTGAAAATGAAGTGTAAGGCAACTTGTATTGTGTTAGTGATGTTAACTATCATGTAGGAGTTGTGAGTTTACAGCAAGTTTTCATTCACTCATATTTCATTCTGAGTCCAAACATTATTCTTAAGTCAAGGTAGTTTTTAATGTGAGGTTATAAAACGTATGGAAACATGTTAGTTGTTACTTATGACACAGTACAATTACATAGTAACACAGCAGAGATTAACATGACATTTAATAATTTGTACATTTATTTGTAGAACATGATGAAGAGGATTATGATGATGATGATGATGACGCCACCGCCATACACACACAAATAGAAGCAAGTGACCATGAAGACGTTCCAATTGAAACTGTTTTACCGGCAAATCGTCCAGCAAATACGACATACGATGCAATTGTAGCTTCTAAGGGAAAAATTGTGGAAGCAGAAAATCGTCGCCATTCTGACTTCATGACAGTGCTGGAAAGGATGATTGCACTGCAGGAAGAAACAGTTTCACAATTGGCACATCTCCACAGAGTCTTCATTGAAGTGCCGAAACAGTTGCAAAAAATCAACACCTCATTCGAAGCATTAGTTGTTCAGCAAACACAAGCTAATTACTGGAGAATGACTAATGTACCACAATTCAACACCTCCCAGCCAGGATCTGTTCATGCAGGTCAGTTTTCACCACATTCATCTGATATTCATTCACCAGGCCCAAATGTTACCGGTCAAGTAGCAGAGATTGCTGTGCAGGTTCCTGACGACATACTACCACTGCCATCTGTACAAAATCAGCAGCTGACACCTACAAAGGAGCCCACAAAAACAAAATACAAGCAGTTACTACTGACCAGTTTTTGGTCAAAAACAACAAAAGACACACATGAAACAGACCAACCATCACTTGTGCAGTGTCTACCAACTTGCTCACAGTCACTACCCAAAAGCCCTGTAGGTGAATCACTGCCCAAAAGCCCTGTAGGTGAATCACTGCCCAAAAGCCCTGTAGGTGAATCACTGCCCAAAAGCCCTGTAGGTGAATCACTGGCCACAAGCCCCGTAGGTGAACAGTCACTGCCCAAAAGCCCTGTAGGTGAGTCACTGCCCACAAGCCCTGCCCGTGAAGTGCCAGAGGCCACTCAAAGTGGCTCTGCTGTGCCTAAAGTTGGTGGCAAAAGAAAAAGGAAAATTCAAGAGACAACAAGCAGGCCTGTTACTCGCTCGCAAAAGGAACAAAAAAAATAAATGTTATAATTCAGAAAATATGTCTTTGGCCTTGTTTTGTTGACTTCACATTATCTAATTACTATTGTATGTATGCTGAAGACTGTGTTGTTTCCAAACTTTCAAGTATGTTCTTGTACACGTGAAGTTTTGGAAATGTTAATACTCAATTAATGAATAGTGTTATAAATATTTATGTATTAATCGTCTGTTCAGTAATGGTCCACCTGGAACCAGTTGCAAAGTTTAGAGAAGCTGCCATTGACTTTGCAGCAAAACATTGCATTTGGGTGTGTTAATTGATGTAAGAATTGCATATGCATATTAGTCACATGCATTTATAAAAACACCTAAGTAACTGCAAACATCTTTCTTGTACGTGTACAGCAGGATTATGTGTAAATTATTACTTACCTTTGCCTTGCTTGGGCATTCTAATTTTGTCCTTTAATCATTTGTGTGTTCTTGTTTCAATAACATCTCAGAATGTATAAAAATATATATACACACACACACAGTGTGTGTGTGTGTGTGTGTGTGTGTGTGTGTGTGTGTGTGTGTGTGTGTGTGTGTGTGTGTGTGTGTGTGTGTGTGTGTGTGTGTGTGTGTGTGTGTGTGTGTGTGTGTGTGTGTGTGTGTGTGTGTGTGTGTGTGTGTGTATATATATATATATATATATAGTACTATATAAACTGGTATACATGTATTTTACAAACTAATACACTTCATGCTTCCTTGTGAAAGCACACTATTTTAATAATACAGGCATAATGTTTGAGAAATATCCTAAGTATGAGACTCTAACAGTATTGTGCTTAAACAAATGTTTATTACTTCATTCAATCATGTTTCTCACCATTTAAATAGGTTTCATACAAGGTATACTTACTGCCATCAATGTTGTGTGTACTCCTGCAATATTAAAAAAAATAAAATATAATATATAAATATATATATATTTTTTTATAAGAGAGATATATTTAGATATATATATATACTGCACCGACACACTTTATTCGAGCAAATACCCGGTATGTACCTGGCAGATACCTGGAATGCACCGCTCCTCACCTCTGACAAGCCCCGTTGCATTTGCCTTCCCAGCCTGGGTTCATGCCTGGCTGATGGGCGGCTGATCTGTTAAATGATAATGATTAGGATTTAATAGGCTGCAATGCTTCGCGTGTCTACCAGATGGCATAAATTCATGAATTGTAATGCAGTATATATATATATACTGTGCAGAATTGAAGCCAGCAGGAATAAAATGCTTCAATCCCTGCTTGGAAAATAACTCAATGCACTCGGGCAGAAAACAGTCACAAACCTCAATACACCCGGGTATACCCGAATTCGTGGGACTAGCCGAGCTCGAATAAAGTGTGTCGCCAGTGTACACACGTATTTAAACTCATGCAGACAGGGAGTTAACCAGACTTTCACATACACACAGAAATGTAAGCGGGGAAAAAACATTTCTTTTTGCAGTTGTGTGTTTGTACTGATATGCCTGGCTAAGAACTATTTTCACACAGTGGTCTTTGTTAGTTTTCAAAAAAACACTATGTGAACGATTTCAAAGTCTAGGGATGTTTTTCAGAAACGAGATAAAAGAAGGAGAAATGTTTCTCCCACAGTCCCATATCACTAACCACAACTGTTAACCCAATTAGATTTACAAAGCCAATTGGCGTTTGAAATAAGGAGTCAAAGTAGTTAGTTTTGATGACCTTGACAAGGAAAAACAAGAGTTTGTTAGCCATTCAGCACATTCATTTTGATGAGCAAATAACACAGACCTGCACACAGCTTTTGTGCTACTCAGACATGGCTGATGAATTCGTTACCAATATTAATCCCCTTTTAGGGTATAAGTACATGATCTGTGAAGCCATCTTGAACAGTCGCGGACAGAAAGCAAGCACACGCCAAATCGATGATTTCATTCGAGCAAAATATCCTTATTACCAAGACCGTAAGCATGCACGGAATTTTAATTCCTCAATAAGATTCACTTTATCAAGTAATGACTTTTTTGAACGTGACCAGGATAAGCTACAACACACCTATGGTTTCTGGAAGATTGCCCAGGAAAAACAATTTCTCCTGAAAGACGGCACTTATATTGTCGTGAAAGGCATATTTATTCCTAATGGCAATAGCAATGTATCCGCTACTACTGATCCGTTTGAATCGATACGTGCTGCAATATCTGCAGCCTCCATTCCTGAAACCCACATTGTACAAGAACAAAAGTACTATGATTATGTACCAAGCCTTTCAGCTGAAAATGCATTGGAATGGGAACCCGAAGAAATGAACCTACCTCCCGACCAATTATTTGAAGAAAGCAGTGGCGATTCCTATGAGCGCTTCCTGGAGGAGATATGTGTCATACTGGATTCAGCGGTTGGGTCAAGCGTGGATGAAAATGCCTTGCATTTCTGGAGCGACCAGTTGCAGCCAGGCGAAGAGTTAATTCTAGAAGAATGGTAAATATAACAATCGTTATGCGTTGACTCTGAGTTTAAATTTTTTTTTTTTTTGTAACCACCATTTTCACTTTCAATGCGTGGATACAGCGTAACATTGCAGACTGCATAACATGTAGCGATCACAAACAAATTGTTTCCTAATACAATATAGTAGAACCTGAAAGAGTAGTACACATTGCTGACGGTATACATATACGTACTTTCCTATCCCTTTAAACATATTAGCAACATTTTTCCATAACTCTAACACATACCTGTTTTGTTATCATGCAACATCTACAACATTGAAAACCGGGTCCACCACGTATGACGTGGGACCCTTGTCATGGGCCAAGGCGTCCTTAAAAAGGATTACGGATGTAAGTCCCGCCCCCAAGCGACGTGCGCGCCTCAAAGCCTATTGGCTGTCATGTTTTGTTATAGTAACGGTAACTGCAGTGTGTGATGCGTGCGGCTCAGTGTTTGTAGGCGTACCCTGGGCGTTAGCCGAATGTTAATTGAGTGGGAGGAGTGTTAGCGTGCGTTTCACGCTGGCTTAACATGACGTCACACGTATTGCATTTGCGCATTGTGTTATCGGCCGTCCTTTCTGTCCAAACACGTCTGGTTTAAAAGAATACAGATGTACTCGTTTAGAATGATTTTAGTTTCATCTTCATTGTATTTGAAATAAAGATGTGATGTTTACTGGTATTTTCTACATGTATTGAACGCACAACGTTCGCTTTGTTTTGCGCATGCGCTAACAGTTAGTGGAGCCAAGCGTGAAGTGCGTGCGCACACTAAGATGTGCGCGCACATTTTTCAGTATACAGGCAACGTTCACTTCATATACATAGTTATGGCTGCTACAAATGATAATAAAAATTACATACTGATGTACACTTGTAGTTGTAACATATAAATGAGTGACGTGTGTATGTACACAATCATATAGAGCTGTGTAATGTGTTGTCACGGATACATATATAGTAAGGTGCCATATTTGACCATCATGTGTTTGCTGTATTTCAGAGATGTCGGGGAAGATACAATCGGATCAATGTATGATTTCAGAAGAGTCTACCTTTATATGAGATGATTGTGAGGAGGAGCCACCGACTACTATACTACATATGGAACTAATTTTATATTGCTTGCAGCGCTTATTAACAAACAATTAAAAAAGTGATACCCTTATGCCTATATTGCATAAGCACTTAATTAACATAATGATGTTGCAAAATAGTGCCTATTGAATTTTTCTTGAGTGTTCTTTAATGACTACTAACATTTTATGACATGGTGTGTTTTTTATATAACAACCATTCCCACTCTGCTAACACATTTGTGTATTCTATTGTGTAATGGAACGTACACTGGCGACACACTTTATTCGAGCTTGGCTAGTCCCACGAATTCGGGTATACCCGGGTGTATTGAGGTTTGTGACTGTTTTCTGCCCGAGTGCATTGAGTTATTTTCCAAGCAGGGATTGAAGCATTTTATTCCCGCTGGCTGCAATACTGCACAGTATATATATATATACTGCATTACAATTCATGAATTTATGCCATCTGGTAGACACGCGAAGCATTGCAGCCTATTAAATCCTAATCATTATCATTTAACAGATCAGCCGCCCATCAGCCAGGCATGAACCCAGGCTGGGAAGGCAAATGCAACGGGGCTTGTCAGAGGTGAGGAGTGGCGCATTCCAGGTATCTGCCAGGTACATACCGGGTATTTGCTCGAATAAAGTGTGTCGGTGCAGTATGACTGTCGAAACTATGTAACAATAATAATAATAATAATATGAGCATGTTCATGTATAGGGCTGCTAGTTGTACGCAGCGATTTACAGACACATGTTTCAGCCTGAGGTCCCTGGCCCGTGGAACGTACAAATGTTTTTTTGCCGCATGAGGCACAGGGAGATAAAGTGACTTGGCCAAGGTCACAAGGAGCCCACACCGGGAATTGAACCAGACTCCCCTGCTTCAAACTATCAGTGCCAGTGTGTGTCTTTACTCACTGAGCCACTCCTTCTCCCAATGTAAAGGACACTTACAACCAAGTAGCCATTTATATTTAAAATCTCTTGTTACATGTGCTCCCGTAAGTAAACAAATAAGTACAGTTATCCCCTTTTCTCCAAACACCTCTATATTACATTAATGGAAATTATAAGGAAACATACATAAAATGTGATGAAATGTGAGTAATCATTTTGTAATACAATGCACATGATACCTCAAGAGTAGCTAAATGCATATACATGATACAGAAAGTACATATATGTAACATTTGTGTTTAGACCAATATGTTGGGTTTTTAGTTCAAATAATTATAGGAAGATTGAGGTAGCCACATCTTATGAGAGATGTCAGCAAATATACATACCATGATCAGTCATACTGCAAATATACCTATAATGCAAAGGAACAATATATAAATTGCAAACATTGACATGCCATCTTCAGTACCGTAAACAACACATCAAAGTGTGTATTTGGTGTTAAATGTGCAACACCATGTATATTTAATGACATTCAAAATGTAAATGAGCCTGGTGTACACATCATATGGATGTACATGTTACACTGCACCAATAACATTGTATGTAAGCATACTAGAAGCATGAATGAGTATGGGCATAATATGTGTATTGTGTTAGCATAAGGAACAACACAATGCTAAAATATTAGTGCTTTGTTACCCCAGTTGTATTCACATACACACAACTAAAGTACAATTGAAGAGGGATTATATAACCTGTGCAACAATAACATACCGGTGCCACATCCCTTTGTGCACACAGCAGAGAAAAGAAAGGTGTGCAACCCATATTCATCTGTGTCCTAACAGAAGGTTATATAAAAAAAAATTATTGTTAAGATAACATAATGTAAGTATAAAAGTAGAACTTGGAACATATCTGTTTTTACTTACAAGAAAAAAATGAATTGATGAGATTCTGGCGTGTCTGGCCACCACTGGCTGTTTGTTCATTTTCAGCAGCTACATGGGTGGGATGCTCGTCTACCAAAGGCTCAGCTAGGTCTGATTGTACATTGTGCCTGAGTGCAACATTGTGCAAAATGCAACAGGCAAGGATAATATCAGAGACTTTTTGAGGCTTGTATAGAAGAGCCCCACCAGTTCTGTCCAGACACCTAAATCTGGTCTTGAGTAGGCCAAATGTCCTCTCTATAACAGATCTTGTAGATATATGGGCTGCATTGTACCTCTCCTCTGCTTCAGTTTGAGGGTTTAGCACCGGAGTCAAGAGCCACGGCCTAATTCCGTATCCTGAGTCACCTATAATGAATGGAGCACACATAAGCTTACATTAGTGATCAAATTCTACAATGCCAACATTCCTAAATAAAAATGTGTTTTGTGTTATAACATGTAAATGTGTACTCACCCAGCAGCCAACCATATTCAAAATGTCCCTCTTCGAACGCATGGAAGACTGAAGAGTTCCTCAGGATAGAGGAATCGTGACTAGAACCAGGGAATTTGGGTACCACATGCATTATCCTCATCGTGGCATCACATACCACCTGTACATTGAGTGAATGGTAGTGCTTCCGATTGCGGTACACATGCTCACTCTGACTAGGTGCAATCAAAGCAACATGTGTGCAATCGATTGCACCCAGCACACATGGTATTCCTGCTATATTATAAAAGCCAGTCCTGACTTCCAGCCACTCTGTCGCCTCTGTAGGAAAATGAATATAATTCCTAGCGCGTCTATTGAGTGCATAGAGAAACTGGGTCAAGGCCCGCGAGAATGTAGATTGCGAGACCCCGCCCACTATGCCCACAGTTGTCTGGTATGACGCGGAAGCAAGATAATGTAATGAGCACAGCATTTTAACAAGCCCAGGGACTGCACGACCTCTGGCTGTGAAAAAATCTAAATCTCCCCTTAACTCCTGATAAAGAGCTAAGATTGCTGCTGAACTCAAACGATAGCGACTTACAATCTCCTCCTCACTCATCCCATCTAACAGGGTTCTCTCCCTGTACAGACGCGGACGAGGCACAACTTGTCTCCTCTGTCTTCTCCTCTGATCTCCTGTCCCTCTCCCTGTCCCTCGGCCTGTCCCTCTCCCTGTCCCTGTCGTATCCGCGTCACTGTCCCTGTCACTGTCCCTCGGTGTGTCCCTCCCTTGCCCTATATGATTGTCTTCATCATCAAGCATGTCATAGAAAAGAATGTTCCTCCGTCTCCTAAACAATCTCAACATTTTGAAATGAGTAGCTGTGAATGAGCAGGTAATGGGCGTCCTTTAAATAGGTATAATGATGTCAGGTGACATAGTAAAATGCAAGGTTTTACATGAACATAATAAAGTACTTGTGTGGCAAGCTGTGTGCAGTTGTTGTGTGTATTCTGCAGGGAATGATGATATTTGCCAATGATGTGACGTGATGCTTTGTAGAAACATTGCTTGCAAATAAATAGTTGCATGTGCAATGCATGTAAAACTTGTGAACGCAAGAGTCAGTCATGTAATGAGACAAAAAGGCTGAGATTGATGTGGGAAAAGTTTTGTGTAACATGTGTAATTAGCCATGTTATTGTGACATGTTGCCAACAATGAATAGTCGTGTGCATATGCATGCATTTCTGTAAGGAGGATAGTTGGTATAGAATGAGTTAACAAGGTGTCCCAATGCTGAATTACTGTACATGTGTGTATAAGTTAGGTTGAAGTGCTTGTAATGCTACGGTTACAATGTAAACATGCAATGTGATTGAGCGTCCAATAAGTGACGTCATGAAAATAGGGAGGACCAAACGTAGATGTAAACATGAGAATTTAGATGTACATGAACGTTTAAAGATGCGTGACACATTACAAGCATTGTGTAATGTAAAGGAACATGAATATACGGTGTATGTGTGACATGTGTGACATGTGTAACATCATGTAAACAATTGTCGATCAATGCAGTAAAATGTGTGCTATGATGTGAGGTTCTCCTTTAAGAGTTGAGTATAGTATTTTCCCTTGCCACATCATCACATGATGAGTAATGTGACCCGCAAATGCTGCAAACATGTAAAAGTATAATGTTATGCAAATAATACACGTCAGCCGTGACACAATGCAGGGAATGCCCCCCACACTGTAATGCAAATGACGTTTGTATTGTGAGCAATGAAACGTAAACAGTACTATACTGTTATACGTCCCCGCTCCATTGACTCCATTGATGTACAGAAGATTTTTTTTTTCTAAGTGCCGTTCCGGCAGCCTTAGCGATCGTTCTCCCGTCCAAACTGCCAACTTTAGTTGGCGGGAGAAATCGGCCATAACATCTCAATTTCGTAGTGCCGATCAGCCCCGATAAGCTGATTTTTTTTGTTGAATCCAGCCGATTTAAAAAAGTGGCGATCAGTGGCGAAAACAGGTTTATCGGCAGCCGACTGGCCATAACAAAATAATCGGCTCCGAAACCTGGCGAAATCAAGCACTTATCGGCGCTTACTGAATCTCAAACCCAATTTTGGCTATAAAATGGTGATAATTCCCTTATCAACGCTTACTGCATGAGGCCCTATGTCACTGCTACAGTATATGCTATACTATGCCTTTAGAAAAGCATTTTTGTAAATATTGCAATGTTGTATTTTTTTTCTCTTCATTGAAAATGTAGGTAAAACTACAAATTAATATACAGGGTTGATGGCCCTTAAGATTACAAGGCTGTAGTATAAGAAAAAAAAATAGTGGTAGCTTACAATATACTGTAGAAAAAAAAATGCCCTTTTCGGTTGGTAAATATATAATGAGGTTCATATTCTAGAGTAGAAAAACCCAGGGAGGTAATAGAAATTGTCTGGTTTTGTGAATATATTTAGCATATCCTGGGTTGTAAGAATGTGTGCTAGACACTTATTTTTCAAAATAGTTCCCTAATAGAGAGCAACAAAATATGTTTGCCAAGTATAGTCTCTCTTATGACGAAACCTATTGTCCATAATTGCCGTGGAAAAAGTTAATATTCGTGTTATGTGAATACTTAATGTTGTACTGAGGAGTTAGCTCAAGTATTTCAGGTAGGACGCTCACCCCAGTGAGGTCCGTGGCCGCTCACCCCAGTAGGTGTGAGCTGGGGAGGGGGATATGTGACATAGTCCAAAGATGTTAGGCAGCTTTCTGCCCCATTTTAGGTCAGAAAGTGCAGGAATAGTTCAAAATGATCCGTTCCACAGCTTCCCATTAACTCAGGCAGCTGGATGGAAAATCCAGACCACAGATTACAATGGCTCTAGTTCTCCCTCACCTGCTCTTCTAACCACATGCACAGGTATTTAGAGCAGAGAGGTTTTGCATTTCACTCTCTCTCCTTAGAGCCTGGAGGCTGGGGGTATCGCTGCTCCCCTGTTTCCAGTTTCGGGGTGGACGGCCCCTCCAAGTATCACAGTACCAGAGGATTTGCCTGGACACCACGAACAGATAAGACAAAACAAATGGTTATTGCTGTTGCTAAAAGACTGTGCTGTATCTTGTGACCCTAAATGAGAGCGCATTGTTTTAAGCTGGGGAACCAGTTTAGTTGGCCAGCAGCTGTTAGAGAGACTGATTCTGATGTGTAGTTAGATCCCTGAAAGGGATAGGATTTTGTTTATATGATTTTGGTTTTATTTCTTAAAAATAACAGTGTGGGAAATACTGTAACACTGAAATGTGTGAACTGCTGAATGAAAGTATCTGAGTACCTCTAACCTACACATGTTAAAGCTGCAGTATCTTACTTGGATGAAAATAAAGCAGGCAGAAGCCTGAGTTAAGCAACGTAATACATTGCATGTTCCTGTTTGTTGTATAATTAACCCTAGAAGACTGTGTTGGGAAGAACCCAGACAGACGTCAGCGCTACAAAAGAGGGGCGTTTGTCACAATGTATATTTAGTATCTGCTGCTCTGAAGAGCGTGTCAAGGCACCTCTGTTCGCTTCCCTCTCTGGAAGTCGCGAAGATGTCTAGCTCCAAGACCACTTGTGTGCCTACCAAAGTGTTTGTGACTCCTCTGGCTACAGTATATATTGGATAGGTTCAGCTGAACCCTCACCTGGAATTTCCTTTCCTTCTGAGGCACCTCGACCAATGTATTTCTGAGCTTTATCACAAGTGGGCTCAGTGGCCACATGCGGCCAACCTGGGCACTGTGTCAGACTACCTACTGACCTTATCTAACCTCCCTGATCTATAGGCCAACATAACTACTTAATAATTTTTAGCAGAACCAGCTATAACCATAGCATCTCAAACTTAACTAAAACCAAAGCAACAGTCTACCTCTCTTTCTTCTCTCCCTCGTTAATCATTCTTGTGTGTGTCACTTCCATGGCAACCTATATCTAGCCTGTTTGGGTATACTCACCGTGGAGTTTCTCCTGCCATGGGTGCCTGGAAACTCCCTCTCTGTGTCTTTATACCTCTTTTGCAGCCATAAAGTACCAACCCACACAGACCAACCCAGATACCCGCACAGAGCCCCCAAAAATATCCACATATATCCCGTTACATATCAACACATAATTAGGCACACCACATATGTACACCTGCCCAGTAACCCACCCATATCCTTTCCACAAACTCGGCTAAATGAATGGGCTTAAGTATCTATAGCAGTGTATCTGTTGCATGGATATCCTTAAGACCTCACCTGTTGGGGTTCCCTGAGGACTGGAGTTGGGAAACACTGATCTATAGCAATAAGTCGAGTGTGTCCTCTAAGACAGTGAAGCCCCGGTCAGATGGCCTCATAACCTACGGTGTGAGTCTATAGCCAGGTGAGCGCCCCAAGCCCTATATAGTTGCTGTGTTGGCTGATTTCCCAAGCTTATGTCCAGATCGAGTCACTCCCTCCCTCCTTGTGCCATCTACAGCGGTACTCACCCCCACCGGTTTCCCCACAGTCCTGCCGTTCCATGATTACTGGACCAACCCAGTTCTGTAGCTGCCAACCAGACTCCTCAACTCCTCTACCTCCCCCCCCCAACACCCACCCTCCTTCCACAAGTGCCGTGAACTCTGGGCTTCTTGTAGCAAACCTCAGCTGCTGAGCTCCTTATCTGTGAGGGTCTCCCGTTTGTCTTCATGACGGGATGACTCGGATTGACATCTAAGATGGCCACTGATCACTTCATGGTAGACTCTAATAGAGATATTGCCACTTTAAACTCTTAATTAGTAAAAATAACCAAACTGCTGTAGTTCTCCTTTAAGGGCTTAATTGCCTTCAATTAACTGCTTTATCCCTCTTCTCATGTGCCGAACTCCTCTTTTCCTTCCAGGCTGGGTCGGGTGTGGACTCCTCTCCTGAAGCACGGTTTGAAAGTCAGTTTTTACTCCCAGCTTTTCTAAAACGGCTTCCCCCTCTTCAAGGTGTCTCATCTTGAGAGCTTTGCCACTTCTTATTACTAATAGGCCAAAAGGGAAGATCCAGCGATAGCGAATCCCTTTCTCATGCAGGGTCTTGATAATAGCAGATAGCTTCCACCTCCTGCTCAGCGTCGTGGGGGGCAAATCCTGGAAAACCTGAAGATTGACCCCTTCAAGTTCAATGGTATTTGTGGCTCTAGTAATTTGGCAGAGGGCATGCTTCACCCTGAGGTAATGGAATCCCATTATTATGTCCCTAGGGGGATCTCCTGGCAGAGGTCTGGACCGTAATGCTCTACGACATCGGTCTAACTACAGGTCTGCATCAGATCTATCCGACAGCATGTGAGTCATCCATTTTGCAACAAATTCTTCGGCATCTGTAATGGACTCTGGGACCCCTCAGACTCTAATAATGTTACATCTGTCCCTATTCTCTGTGTCCTCTTGTTGGACAGCCAGCTCAGAAACCAGGGATTTGAGGTGGGTAGTTTATTTTTCGTTTTTTTGCAGGGCTCTAATTGTTGAATCCAACCACTTCTCAATTTCATCTGTCCTGTTCCGTATGTTGGTGATATCTTTCCTCAATTCTGCCAGCTCTGCTTGAAAGAAAGCTTTAATTTCACCACAGAACTCCCTGAGATTGCTTCTCGTGACCAGGTGTTTGTCTCTTTTCGATCTCTCATCCTCTATCCTTTCTCCGTCAGATTCCGAGCCGCCACTTGGGGTTGGGGCCTTGGAGTCTCCCACTTGCACCTTTTCATTCTTTTGGAAGTAATCAGTCAGAACTATTGATGGTTTCTTGATGTGACCGTGAGAATTTCTGAGAATTTCCGATCTCTGAAACTAGCTGTGTCCGCATTCTTGATGTGGTTTTGTGCTGTTTATTTACTTTAAGAGTGCTGGTAGGAACGGAGCTAAGCTTCCATTTCATCCGCTACCGCGCATTCGCCTTCTCTCTCATTGATTTTATTGATTTTAAAGGTTTGTGAGTTTTATTTTCAAAAGTCAGTCAATTTAGGTATTAGTGACATTTTTGCTTTAAATTTAGGGCACCATGGGCCAGGATGCGGAAGGTAAAGTAAAGTCCTTTTTCCAGTATCCCCTCACAGTCAGTGCCTGCACCTTTAAGTTGGAGGTTGATCTCTTACCAGCAGCCCTCTTTCATATCCTCCTTCCAGGAACTACCCTCCTCCACGCCTCCACGGGGATCACCCGGTCCAGCTTTGAGCTCAAACCAGCAGGACCTCTGGGGAGAGCAGACTGCGCGATCTGGCGGTCCCACTGGTTGGGATGCAGGTAAGCCCAGCGTGTTGCTTCCCCCGGTCACAGGGTAATGGCAGCCATCTTGATTTGGGAAGCTCCGTGCGGTGCAGAGAGTTAAAGATGGCGGCCAGCACCTGATGGAGAGAGCGCACGTGGTGGGTATACCACAGAAGAGAGAGCTGCAGAAGGAGGGACTTTTGCAAGTTTGTTATGGAGTGGAACCAAGGCTGTGGCCTCTCCATTTTTGTCCTGCCTAGGATCCTGGGGTGCTACCCTGGAGGACAGTGTGGAGGACATTGTTGTTATCTGCGGAGTGGATGGAGAGCCTGATTGCCAGACGGTGATCAACCGACAAAAATCTACCTCAGTTGCTATAGTTAATGGCCGTGCAAACCAAGATGGCGGTTCCTGCTTCCCTGGGAGACTGCGTGGGCCGAGTGAAGAAAATTCTGCAAATCATGCTATTGCAGAAAGTTGGCCGGGATTGGCGCCAAAAAGAGAAAAAAAAAAACCCCTGCTGGGGGGTATGGCGCGAAAGCTGTGGCCGCGCCCTCCTGTACTGTGACAGGTTCAGAGCCAGTGCTGAGTCACCCAGTGAATTTGTGGGACCCTCCCCTAATATCTACCAGGGGGAAGGGTCCTTATCTGTGTCAAATGAGAATGGAGCTAGCGGAAGGAGGAGCTAAAGGGGCGACCCCTGCCCTTCAGTTGTGACTAGCTGGTGAACAGCCAAGACCACTGTGCAAAGTGTCCCCTGTAACCAGCACCATAAAGACTGAGATGGACATTGCAGTGCATCCCTATTCATTGCCAGGAGGCTTCCTGGTAGTAAAGGCTGGGGACAAAGAGACATTGCGATGCCTGTGCATGCAGTGCCGATTGCCAGGCGGAGAAGCCAGTACCACGGCGAGGTGTCCCCAGTGTGGCATCTACTATCTTTGGGCCGTGCAGCCCTTTGTGCCGGGGCATACCGTGGAGGCAGGCGGAGAGACAGCCAAGCTGACGGCTGAAGCCTCCCACCAAGTCAAGACAGAGAAACCTGATCCCGGAGAATGGGGATCGCTATTGATGATAGCTATGGAGCAGAAAGAAGTTGGGGCCTGCAACCGCAGCGAGAACCCGGAACCTCGCTGTGGGTCCCCTGCGGAGGTACCCTTGCCAGCATCCAAGTCTGCCTCGTCGGACGACGAGCAAGCAAGCCCGACATCGGTGGTGATGCGCCTACCGGTGGGCCACTACAGCGGTGCTGAAAACGAGTCAGCACTTACCTGCATGGTAGCGGAGCAGAGTCTGGAGAGTCCGCGATCCCCTGCGCTGGTGCGACCGGAGAGGATGAGTCCTACGGCCGTGGCGACTCCCAGCGTGAAAGGCAGAGACGATACCATCGCAAGCCAACGGAGCGGTGAGACACTCCCTTACCCTCCACAGGCTCCGATGGCGATAAAGGCGAAGGAAGGCCCAATCAAGGCCCAAGCGGAGCGGTGAGAAGAACCATCACTTCCGGCGGCGGATGTCATTCTGGAGGAAGAGGTTCCGGTGGGGAACCCAACCCAAGATGGCGACGCCTCGTCCAACGAGATCGATGACATCACTTCTGGCGGACATAGCAGAGCCGGCTGGAAGCAACCAGCGTCACCGCGACCAACGTGCAGCACTGGGCTGCCAGAAGAAGAGGTGGCCAGGTACTGGCAGACCCTGCGTAGTCTGGGGAAGGAGAAGATGGGTGAGCCTGAATTGCCCAGCGGTGGTACCGGTCGGGGCATCGCCAAGCTGCGGAGCATCATACCACAGCGTAAGGACACTTCCCCCTTCCCCTTGCCCAAGGCCACTGCCCCAGCCCCTGTCACATCTCCTTCGGGGTCCCGATTGAGCCAAGGGTGGTCTGGGGAGTCCCGGGGTGCCTCAGAGGAAAGGCCTAAGGACTGGGTTGATTGTGTGACCTCTGATGATGAGGGATCGGGAAGGGAAGTGGTAACATATGTGAAGTCTCCGGTGATGAACCCTACTATAGTTAAGCATGTGGCTAAAGGGAAATTCAAGCGTTATTGTATGCCCACTCATTCCAGTGAAAAGTCTGGGGATTTGGGTAATGTTGCTCCTATTGTGCCTGTTGCTCAGGTAAAACCCTATGTGCCTCCAGTGTCGGCAAGAGTTGCCAGGAATCACCAAAAGTTATTACTTTATTTTCACCATCCATGGGAGGGAGAAATTGAGTTTGAGATGGGTTCCACTGATGAGGATAGGGGATATAGGGGGCTATGCACTAAGCTCAATGGCTTTGCGTTCTGATTTTGCAAAAAAGCAGGTTCGTTAAAAAGTGAGGCCGGGGACGCGATTCACTAAGGCCTTGAGCCCATTTTTTAACGTACCTACTCAAAATAGCTCAGAACAGCCACAGCGTACGTGTTGCTTTTTTTCCCCCTGCTAGCGTTCTTAACCTTTACGTACGCTAGCTGAAAGAAAAAAAAGCCGCATGTAACATTTGCATGGAGATTCTGTACTCTATGCAAGGCTGTTACAGGCGATCGTAAACGTAATAAATAGATTTTAATAATAGTGTACATGAGCAGGGGGTCTCAGGACCTGAACCGCATTGGTTTCAGGTCCGAGGACCCCCAACTTCAGGAGATATAGGCCCCGTTATGGGGTGCCGGTATTCCCTGCACTTTAAAGCTCCTGCGTCACGTGACCGGGACATTTAAATTCTGCAGGGGATACCGGCACCCCATAAAGGGGCCAGTATCTCCTCAAGTAGGGGGCCTCGGACCTGAAACCAATGTGGTTCAGCTCAGGAGACCCCCTGCACATTTACACTAGTATTAAAACACACAACAATAAATAATAATTCATTACCGTAGCGGCTATCCGCTATGGTAAAGAAGCTGCTTTAATGTATTTTTAATAATAGTGTGCAGGAGCAGGGGGTCCCCTGAGCTGAACCGCATTGATTTCTGCCTCAGAGACCCCCTGCTTCCTGAGTTACAGGGCCCGGTATGGGGCATCGGGTGCCAGTGTCGCCGCCATCTTTATAGCATCCAAGACGCGACGTGGGCTCTATAAAGATGGCGTCCACACTTGCACCGATGCCCCAAACCGGGGCCTGTAACTCGGGAAGCAGGGGGTCTCTGAGGCAGAAATCAATGCGGTTCAGCTCAGGGGACCCCCTGCTCCCGCACACTATTATTAAAATTTACATTAATGCAGCTTCATTACCTTAGCAGATAGCCGCTAAGGCAATGAAGGGGTTAAGACACAGTAGCATGTTTATTGGGGACAGTTGCCCCCAATAAACTACACACATCCCCACAGCCCCCTAACACATACAGTACTGTAATGGGCAAAATTACTATTATCCACATTTGGATAATAATGCATTTGCCCATTTTAAATACATATAAATTACAATAAATACAGTCAATATATATTACACTTACCTTTTACAGGCACCCACGATGAAGGCCGTCTTCATCCTCATCTTCATCCTGCCCATGCCCCCTCCGATGCTGCAAAACATACACAAGAATAAAAACATCCAATGTAATGTCCCCTAACCCCTTAATCACCATAGCGGTTATTAACCGCTACAGGCATTAAGGGGTTAACCCACCCTCACCCATTACCCGGGAGGCCTAAATACCCTCCCCCACTAACCCCCCACCCCGTGAGGCCTAACCACCCTCACCCACTACCCAGCCGGGAGGCCTACCCACATACCCTTGGGGCCAATACCCCCTCACCCCACCCCCAGTACCCACAATAAAAACAATACACTGCCCCACAATAAACATCATTCTATTTATTAAATACATTACCCACCCCCTGTGCCCCCCCATAAATACATGATTTATTCTTTTACATACAGGGTTCATACTCCAGGCCCATGTGAGTCCCCGGTGGGCCTCACGGGTCACCTCACAGACCTACAGGTAATACCAGCAACTTGTTTCATACAGTTTCTAGAGGCCTGTTGGTGGGTCCCGCCAGGCGCCATGGCCCACCAGGTGGTCTCCGCAGGTCACCGTGGGCCACAATTGGGTCCCCATGGTAGGCCTGCGGATGTCTGGGAGCCCCGAGTCGGACCCACAGGTGTCTGAGGGGCCTCGGGTGGTTCCCACAGGGGTCTGGGGACCCACAGGGGACACTACGGGTCTGCGGTGCCCCCCACAGATGTGGGCCCACCGGTTCTTCCCTGCACACTACGGGTCCGCGGTGCCCCCACAGATGTGGGGCCACCAGTTCTTCCCCGCAGGTGTCCCCTGTGGACCACGCAGCCTGGTACCCGTGAGATACCCGAGGATACCTCAGGTGGTCTCCAGATGTTTCACGTAGACCAAAGGAACCAACCCTGAATGTAAAATAAACCTGACCTATACATTCAATACATACATCCCCCCCACCAACACATACCGTACAATAATGTGCCAAATAACTATTATCCAGATATGGATAATACATTATTTGCGCATTATTAAACACATTAACTAGCATAATAACATAAAGTTCTACTGACCTCATCAATAAGAAGCCCCCATTGCCAGCAAAATCCTTGTCCTCTGTTGCCAACAAAATACATAGCCAATACATTGCAATTACATTCAGATATCAATTAACCCCTTAAGCACGAGAGAGAGAGAGAGAGAGAGAGAGAGAGAGAGAGAGAGAGAGATGATGAACCAATATACAAATAAATGTAGAAGGGTTATCAAAAACATGCTCTACTACAAATACCACATATTTCCTAACAAAAATCCAATCTCATCTTCCAATCAAAAGCCTCAAATGCCAATCAGAACATTGCATTTACATTGTATACATGATGCATACAATCTATGCACCATGTACACTCTACCAATACATCCAAACAAGTATACTATTTAAACCAATCAAGTCACCATAAATCAATTAGCATTCATTAATCAAATCACTAAACAATTTAAATTCCATCCATAACAATTAAACAATTAACTATTTCTATTGTTAAACCGAACAAGTTGCCATCAGACAAAATATAAGTACCAAAAAGAATACAATATACAAAAGCAAGCCTCATCCTGACCTAAAGTACACCATACAAGACCAAAAATTACATCTATCTAATTCTAAAATACATTACACACACATTTATGCATAGCAGCATATCCAAAATCATTTTAAACACAGCAATACAAGAATTTCCTACCAAACCATTTCTTACCCTGTATGTATATATCGATCTAGACATACATACATTCATACAGTGGCAAGAAATTATCTTAAAAAAAAAAAAAAAAAAAACACATGTAAAAAAACAAAAAATAATTGAACAAGTTAAATAAAATACATTTCTTTTAGTTCACTTACCATTAATTGAGCCACTCAGCCACTCCCGTTGAACAGCTTACTCTCGAACCAATCCACGCACAGGAACCCATAAAATATTAAACCATAAAATAATAAACATTAAAATATAAAAACAAAACAATCCACGGGTCTTCTATTTGTAATCCATCTTCATCTGTATTCTTCTTTCTTGTATCTGCGGCTCTCTTCCGGGGTCTTCTCTTCTTCGGCCACGCCCTGGTCTTCTTTCTTCTTCCGGAGGTCCTTCCTCCTCGGCGTCTGCCTTCAAAATGAGACGACATAGGCTTTTATAGGCCTATGACGTCTTATTTTCGTCATATGGTTCCCACGGCCCTGATTGGGCCGTGAAAACCATGTGCTTTGGCCGAGAAAAAAAAATGATGACGTCATTTAAAGGCAATGAAAGCACAGCCAATCAGAATGGCTGTGTTTCAATTGCCTTTAAGATGATGTCATGAAAAGAAAGATGGCCGGCTTCACATGGTACGGTAGCCAATCAGAGCGTGGGAAATACATCCCAACTCTGATTGGCTCTAGTAGACCGTGTGACAGAGGCTTGGGGGAGAACGGATGTGACGTCATTGAAAGCCTGTCACATGGTACTAGAGCCAATCAGAGTTGGGATGTATTTCCCACGCTCTGATTGGCTACCGTACCATGTGAGGCCGGCCATCTTTCTTTTCATGACGTCATCTTAAAGGCAATTGAAGCACAGCCATTCTGATTGGCTGTACTTTCATTGCCTTTAAATGACGTCATCGGTTTTTTTTTTCTCGGCCAAAGCACATGGTTTTCACGGCTCCCAGACATCCGCGGGCCTATTGTGGGGACCCAATTGTGGTCCACGGTGACCCACGTAGACCACCTGGTGGGCCATGGCACCTGGCGGGACCCACCAACAGGCCTCCAGAACCTGTATGAAACAAGTTGCTGGTAACCTGTAGGTCTGTGAGGTGACCCGTCAGGCCCACCAGGGACTCACGTGGGCCTGGGGTATGAACCCTGTATGTAAAAGAATAAATCATGTATTTATGGGGGGGTCACAGGAGGTGGGAAATGTATTTAATAAATAGAATGATGTTTATTGTGGGGCAGTGTATTGTTTTTATTGGGGGTGGGGGGGGTATGTGGGTAGGCCTCCCGGCTGGGTAGTGGGTGAGGGTGGATAGGCCTCACGGGGTGGGGGGTTAGTGGGGGAGGGTATGTAAGCCTCCCGAGTGGTGGGTGAGGGTGGGTTAACCCCTTAATGCCTGTAGCGGTTAATAACCGCTATGGTGATTAAGGGGTTAGGGGACATTACATTGAATATTTATTCTTGTGTATGTTTTGCAGCACTGGAGGGGCATGGGCAGGATGAAGATGATGATGAAGACGGCCTTCATCGTGGATGCCTGTAAAAGGTAAGTGAAATATATATTGACTGTATTTATTGTAATTTATACTGTATGTATTTAAAATGGGCAAATGCATTATTATCCATACAGTATGTGGATAATAGTAATTTTGCCCATTACTGTATAGTATGTGTTAGGGGGGTGTATTTAGTTATAAATATTTTTTATTATTTTTGGAGGCGCAACATTGGTACCGCAGGCCCGCGGGGACCCCCGCACTCCCACGGGGCCCCCCGCTTGGTGAGCCGGGGACCCCCACCCCCTGACCCCCGCGCGGTCAGCCGGGGACACCCGCGCGACCCCCGGGCTCCCTCGGGGACCCCTGCGGTGTCAGCCGGGGACACCCGCCGACCTGTTGCATGGGTTTTGCGCGTGCAAAAATATTTTTTTCAAAGTCCAGCTTTTTTTGCGTCTACCTTGAGCTGACATGTTCTGATCAACGCAACTTTCGCGTACGCTAAGGTTGCGTTGCTTAGTGCATCCCGCTTAAGGGCAGAATTTAACACAAACAGGATAACGAACGAGCAAAGTTGGACTTAGAAAAAATCCTGAAAAAAGTCAGTTTTAGAGCGCAAAGTGCCTGTTTGCGTTGCTTAGTGCATCAGTTCAGCGCAACATCACATTCTAAGAGCACTTTGCGCTCTAAAAGTGACTTAATGGAGCTTAGTGCATGACCCCCATTGTCTCAAAAGTTATTGTAGATATTCACAACTTTAATGCAAACTAGGCATTTCATGTTTTAGCTCTTAGGGTGTATGACATTGCTTCAATTTCCATCTTTACAGAGATGCACATTCAACTGCTGTTTAACATGTTGGTGGGCTTAAAAAATGCTTCTAGGGCATACTGTATACTGTAGTTTAATTGTGAGTCTTAATTCTTCACTCTGTTGCCAAGAACCTCACTCAGGACTGAGTGAAAAAATAAATTGGCAATGTAATTTGATGTACTGATTTAAAGCACCGGTTTTAACACATCAAGTTAAAAAAACAAACCAAACTGCACAAAACCAAAGATTTAAAACAAAACTGTAATTTGCTGAAAGGTCAAGAAATATTACCCTCTATAAACAGTGTGATTGTTTAAAGAACAATGATTGACTTAGTTCTACCATTGAATAAAGTGTTTGGAGAAGGGTTGACAATGCTTTTGCTAGACTTTGAGTTAGTTTCTTGCTGTGGTTGTTTCGTGAATGCTAGTGCTGGGCAATTCTGTACTTACATGTTGTGCTAAATCTTTTCTGGTTGGCTGCCAATGGTTTTTTATATTGTTTAATCATTTAGTAAAGTACAGTACTGCGACTGCAGATTGTTTGTGATTTTACTGAAGATTAAATGGGCATGGGTGAAGGACGGTCAAGGCAGAAGGGCAAATGTAGTAATGTTGCAGTCATAATAGCAAAGAATGTCATATGCATCTCAGTCCCTCTCAATCTATTCCATTGCATTGCATACTGCACTTAATCCATATGTAGCCAGGTCCCCTCTGGCTCCCCAGACATTCGGTTCTCTCGCTCTCACCTACGACAGCGTGAGGGCAATTGCAGGGGTGATCGCGTCACCGGGGGCTCCCGGCGACATCAGCTACAGGGCGCCGCCATCTTGTGTGCGTTTGCGCATACGCGGAAGTTCGCGCGCAGGCAGTATAGCCTCAGAGGCGGTATGGCAGCCATTACAGGGAGTGAAGAGGCGCTCCATAGTCAGGGACATCCCCCAGTTCGCACATGCGCAGTTAGCAGCGGCGGCGGCCATTACACAGCGCACACGAGGCCCCAATGTTACAGAGAGCCACCAAGGACTACAATTCCCAGCAGCCTCTGGGGACTGCACTTTCACTCTGGTCACAGGCAGTCAGACAGCCAATAAGGCTGACAGATTCTCATGCTGCAAAGTTGCAACAATGTTGTGTGAAGACAGGGATTGTCAGTTAGGAGCTGGGAGACAGAGAGGGGAGGGTGTGTTTGTGCAGGGAGGAAAGTAGCCTCCTGCACTAGGCCAGAAGTCTCCCCTTAGCCCCCAGATAGGCCCTACTCACCTCAGCTTGTGGGTACTACAGGGACTCCTCTTAGACTAGGGACAGGGTCCTGTAGAACCTAGACAAGTGAGGGTCCAGCCAGGAACCGTGACTATCCTGGCAATTGCTGTGAAGGTAATACATTCTCTGCGTTAGCAGAGAAAAGAGACATTATAAAGGTGGATCACTCCATGCGGGAGCCACCCACCGTTGAGGCGGAGGCATCTTGGATCATCTCCTGGAGCAAGGGATTCCAAGCAAAGGTCATCTGCGCACCCGGTAGCAGGAGCACCGGGCAGGTATTATCCAAGTCACCAAGTGCACCACCTATACACTTCATCTTAGTGGGCAGCGCTGTTCCACACGTGGGTGGGGTTGTGGGACTCGTGGGACTTTGGGTACAAGGACTTTGGGGATGCTGTGTAAGGAGGTTATAGCCCAGTTAGGGGCAAGGTTATAGCTGCCAGCTAGTGGCAGAGGGTGGCATATATATCGTTGTGCATACTGATAATGTTGCACTGTGAAAGTATGATACTCTGTGTTGTGTTGCTATACAATGTGATGTGATGTTATTGTGTTATTTGCTTGTTCAGTAAACCTTTTAGCCATAACCCTGGTGTATGTGGTTTCTGGGTGGGTTCCTCTGCTAGGCCTATTCTACATTCCTATAGAATCCTACATAGGTGGAGGCGCTGACCGATGAGAACGTTCCAGAGATTCACCCCAGGCTCTCACTAGCGGAGGCTCAGGCCTCCTGTGAGCCTGACAGGTATAACACACCACACCAGGTAACATTAGCTTCCCCGCACACACACTATATGCGATTGGGTGGGGGGGGAGGACCCGTTACACATATACACCTACAAAATTCACAAAAATTGCCTTCTTTACTAAAGGCCTATAGATCTCAAAATTGCATACCACAGTAACTATGGGGCCTAATTTCATAATCTCAAAACAATTCAATTTATACACATCTATAATTAATTTCCCCCTTAAGGTTATGATCGTAGTACACATTGAATTGAATGCATGGTGTACATTACAAATTATTGTAGAGTCGTTTTTTTGCTTTTATATTTACCTTATATTCTTGGAATGCAGCTTTTGTAATACAAAAAAATAAATAATTACAAACTAGTTCCAACCTTTGTTTGTTTCAGGCATACACATTTGTTCCTTCATTGAACATAGTTTATATAAAAAAATAATTGACCTTTTCAAATATAATTTCAAGTTTTAACTACCCTAACAGGAAAATGCATTTTTTCCTCTCTCTCTCTCTAAACTTGTCCCTATGGCATGCTCTGTAATATATAGTAAGATAGACCAGCACATTTCTGGATGTTGACATGACCATCTGCTACAGCTGCAGGTAAGTGCGGCAGCTAACGATTTGTGCAAATGCAGCCAAATTAGCTGAATGTGCTGAATATAATACAACACAGGATTTCAGCAGCATCTGTCTCCGTGTCCACACTTCACTTGTGTACACCAAGCGTGAGGTGAAAAACAGCTTGATGGTTTATATATTCACCAGTAAAATAAACATCATGTGACCTCGCCTTGTACCTGATAAAAAAGGAAGATTGGACATACAAATCTGTCTGGTTCAACTTCAGCTAGGTCTGTGTGGTACTGACTATTCTATCATCCAGATGAGAGCACGGGCCTCACATGAGTGAGGTGTACAGTTGTGCAAATGTCTTCAATTTTACGTTGCACAAATTTTGCTAATTTGTAGAAATGTTGCTTGAATTTCCCCAGAATTTTAGTGACATTTTTTACGAAAATGGTTGTAAACAAAGTGGGACTTGTGCTTTCAATGTTTTTTTTATAATTCTTGGTGTAAGCTTTTTTGCAAAGCGTACCATTTATGTGAACTTTATTTGTGGAGAAAAAAAAATACAAATTTCACGTGTTTTGCAAACTTAAGTGAAAAATGTACACATATCTACTGAGGTGTTAATGTGTAGTATTGATTAATTTAGGTGTTTTGATTTTATTTTATATATTTTACCACACATTTGGGAAGTGCATATTTATATTCATGTACTACGGGTTGGCCACGTATCTCCGGACTATGGGTTTACCTGAAAAATCTCCGGGCGGCATCTCCCAGCATTTCCCTCTGCAAATCCCCTCAGCATTTCTTCAAATGGTGCCGCGTAGCCATGACAACGGGATGCTACGTGACATCACATATGCACCATTGCCATGACAACAGGGCTTCACGTGATGCCTTGTACCATAGGGCATCCTGTTGTCATGGCAACTTGACAACGCAACGACACGTTGTCATGGCAACAAGCGCCATTTGACATCGTGGAGCCATGTTGACTGGACCTTGCACGGGGAGATGATGCCACCGGTAAGAGAAATAAAGATATACAGGCATACCCCGCTTTAAGGACACTCACTTTAAGTACACTCGCGAGTAAGGACATATCGCCCAATAGGCAAATGGCAGCTCACGCATGCGCCTGTCAGCACGTCCTGAACAGCAATACCTGCTCCCTACCTGTACCGAAGCTGTGCGCAAGCAAGGAGACTATAGAGCCTGTTACAAATGCGTTATTTACATCAGTTATGCACGTATATGACGATTGCATCAATAAGTGGGAAAAAGGTAGTGCTTCACTTTAAGTACATTTTCGCTTTACATACATGCTCCGGTCCCATTGCGTACGTTAATGCGGGGTATGCCTGTGAATAAAATAAATAACTGTAAAAAATGTTATTATAAAAGTTAGCCTTCAATATAAGGTGGCAACCCTTCCGCTATTAAATGTATTATTTTTTTGGTGAACCCCTTGAAGACTCCTTGCGAACCCTAGGGGTTCCAGTGAGGGTTACTCACTGTTGGGAATCACAGATTGTACTGAAAAAAATCTGGATTTACTGAGCCTATCTTTTTCCTGGAGCAACATTGTATCTTTATCTTTATCAGTACTGTACTTGCAAGTAGCTGTTTTCATTTGTTTGGTGTTAGCTACAGTACAGTATACAATATACAGATACAACTCGACTAATTAAGCTCGGAGGTGCTTCAAAAAATGTATTTGCTGCAGCCCTGGAGATGATGCAGCCAATGGTCATGGGAAAAATTAGTCGGATTACATGGTCACTGTATGACAGGTTTTTGTGCATCGCTATCACTAAAGGAAGACTTAATGCAGGTGATACTTTTTTTCATTTAGACTAACAGAATATATATATATATATTAAGTAAGCATAGACAAGTACTGTACTGCATGCGCAGTAGCGACGCGGTGGCCATTTTGGTAAAGGAGAAGTGGCAGCAGAGGCGGCAGCAGGGATGGCCCAAAATCGCGCATGCGCAGTTAGCGGCGGCGGCGGCCATTAGAAGTTCGGACATGCGCAGTACCCATAGCGCACACGGCCACAATGCTAAAGGGGGCCATGGAGGACTACAGCCCCCAGAGTGCTTAGAGGCAGTCAGGCCACCTGAAACCAGGGAGCCAATAAGGCTTACAGCTTTCCCGGAGAGGAAAGATACATTGTTGTGTGCTGCAGTGAGTTGTCAGAAGAAGCTGGGACACAGACAGGGGAGGGTGGGTAAGTGTAGAGAGCAAGTGGCTCATACACTAGGCCTGACATCCCCTCCTTAGGTCTCAGTTAGGCCCCAATCACCTCAGCTTTTGGTTACTACAGGGACTCCAGCCAGGAAGCGTGAATCTCCTGGTATTGCTGTGAAGGTGAATCACTCTGCTGCAGCAGAGATAAGAGACTTTCCAAAGGTGGATCACTCCATGTGGGAGCCACCCACCGCCAGGCAGAGTTTCAGGACGTCGCCGAGGAGATCGCAGATCGGCGGATCCTTTGTGAAGTGTCTGCAGCCCAAGGTGCTGGAGCACTGGGGCAGGTATTGTATTTTAAGTGCACCATCTATAACATCCTCATACCTGTGGGCCGCGCAGTCACCACACACTTGGGGTTTGGGTGTGGGACAGTGAACACAGTGTGGGGACACGGTGGAGGGTTGCGCCCTACGTTGGCGCTTTGGGTAGTTGTGCCATTACTATTATAGAGTGATAAGAAGTTTATAGAGTGAGACGTGTATTACATTGTTATAGTAAAGACCGTTGCTATTTTACATCTAGTATATGTGTTCATTTGAATGTGTCCTGCGAGGAACAACTCCCACTCTGCTGGGAGCCATCGCTGGTGGAGGCGCTGTAACATATAGTATTGTTCCAGAGGATACACCCCAGGCTCTCACTGGCGGAGGCTCAGGCCTCCTGTGAGCCTAACCGGTAAAGTACCACACCGGGTAATACATATAGATTCTCCTCACATGCTCCCTATCTGCGATTTAGGATGGGGAATATGGGTTACATTTGGAGGCGCTGCTGAGATCAGACCTGGGGTGTCCCAATAGTTGTAGAGTACCAAAAGTACGCAAGGAAGGATGTTACCACAAGCTCCATATCTGGGCCAGAACGATTTGGGAGCTGCATAGTAAAATGGAGACATTGGGGTATGTTCCTGCTCATGAGGAGGGGAGTGCACTTCTGGAGTCCCTAAAGGAACTCCTGGGCCTAGACGGAATGTTGGCAGATCAGGAAATATGCAGGGAAAGTGCCCCACCAGAAGGCTACCCCCTTATCTATGCAAAGAGCCCTAGTGTAGTTAAAAGGACTGTAATCAAAATGAAGGCTCCATCATCAGGAAATGTTAACAGTGAGTCACCCCTAAAATGGCGTCTCCTGCCAAGTCAGGGGAGTGCCCATGTTGCATGCCACCAGCCTGCACAAAAATGTTTTGCAGAAACTTGTCTGGGTCTGGCGGGAAAACCCAAGCCCCGCCCCTGCGATGTGAGTGGCTCAGCACAGAGACAGACTTCCCCCTTGATAGAATGTGCCCCTCCTTTGGATTCCACCAGGGGAGGAAGCACAGTGATCCCCAGTCAGTAACTTCTGTTCCCCGTAAGAAAGGTAAAAGCTGCCGCAAACAGCATCCTCAGTTGTATGGAAATGGAAACATAAAACAGCACAAAACGCAAATAGTGAAGTAGGTAAATACAAATGTGTATTAAATAAGGGATAAATAATCTGCGTACATCAAGTATAAAAAATTGAGCATTGAGTGTGTAAAACACACAGGTTACCACTCGGTGACTGCTGGTGTGGGAGTCAGATGCTTGCTTCTCTCAGTAGGCGCTTTAAACAGCAGCTATGATGCAGGACCCTCTTAGGAACTCCTCTTCAAACTGTCAGCGTCTCCATAGGGAATTTCCCTTCAGATCAGCTGGGCTCCGCACTCGATATTGGCACTCAGAGGGTCCCCAGATAGTTCAGCAAGGACTGGAGCAGTTTGTGAAGCTCCTCGATCAAAACCGTCACACACGGAGGTGAGTCTGATGGCTGCAAGCGTACCCCCAGCGTGCCACGCTGCCGCTTCATTGCGGGACGCTGCGTGATGACGTCACCGTGTCAGCAACTATGGATCGATCGGCAAGAGTGTTTCTCAGTCTCTCAGATGCCCGAAATTACACACAAAGATGTAGATAGCCAAAGCAATACCAATAAGTATAACCAATGTGACTGGCATTGACCACATAGACCGTAAATCATCCAATGTGTTTCATAGTGATAACTACTTCTTCAGGGAATACACATTTGTATTTACCTATTTCACTATTTGCGTTTTGCGCTGTTTTTTGTTTCCATTTCTGTAGTGTATTGGGGGGTGCTGAGCCACCCCCTGTCTTTATAGCAGCAGACGCCATCATCATTCACTACACGGTTATGTGAATTATTTCTTATTACCTCCACTGTGGTTTTTGTGGCTTTATATTGGGCTACTAAATTAGAAGGGTTATGGTTATTGCACCTTATCACTTATTTGTATAGAGGTTAATTAGTTGCGCACAGTATATTTTTGTTTTTCAGTTGTATGGAGTCTGGAGAAGAAAGGGAGGGGACGTATCCTTTATGTTGTTCCCATGTTTACAAAAGGACTTAAAATTGTCTGGTGGTATGGACTTTGACCCCTTTAAGCTACCAGCAGAATATCAGGTGGCAAAAATGGATGATGAGGGATGCATACGATGTGTCTGTAACCAGTGTGACTTCCCAGGTGGAAAATTGACCTGGGGACCCAAGTGTGCCTGCTGCGGAGCACAGTTCCTGAAGCCTGTGCTGCTGCAGCCTACGAAACTCACCAAGAAAGGAGTGACCGACTTCAATTCTGGGCCAGTCAATGCAGGTAACCGATCTACCTCCCTCACAGAAGTTTCGGAGGGCTCGTGCACTCTAACCGTGGTTCCAGTTCCGGTTCCGGTTCCAGAGCCGGAATCCGCAGAGGAAGATGTGAATGACCTCTCTACTGGGGTGGTCGATGCTGATAACCCATCTACCCCAGCCACAGAGGTTTCGGAGGGCCCGTGCGCTCTAACCACGGTTCCAGACTCTGCTCTAGGACCGGAAGATTTTCAAGCTACCTTGATCAAAATGGACAGCTGCGATGCTGTGTTTGCACCAAGTCAGTGTGCTATAATAGATGTTCCAGGGGGTCCGTGTACCTGGTTCTAGACTCGGTTCCACACTCAGGACCGCAGATTCCAGAACCGCAGATTCCGGAATCACAGGGTAAGGTGTCTCTACCTCCATCCTCTCTTAGTGATGACAGCAGCCAACCAGCCATGGTGATGCGCCAACCGGCGGACCACTCAGGTGAAGCTGCGAACAAAGAGCTAACTACTTCATTTGCTGTGGACCCTGCTGTGGGCCCGTGTGCCCTACAAAGGCCAATCCGGCCTACTACACTGGTACCATTGGTCCCAGGCTTGGGATCAGTACCTGCTAACGATGACAAGGGTGAGTTGACTGCCCCAGGGGTGTCAGGTGTGAACTCCCAGGTGACCGCGGATCACGGTAGCTCCTTAAGTCTGGCCACCGGGGCGATTGGTTCACCTCGGCATCGCGTACTGGCGGAGGTGTCCCCCTTAGAAGATTGCTGTCCAGTGGTGCGAGTGGACCAGTGCCCACCGCCTATCGTCCAGCAGAAGAGAAATGTCAGCCCCATTGTGATGTCCAGTGCCACGGAGATGGTACCTGAAAGCGTTCCAGATGAACTGATACCCGTCAGCAACCAGCAAAGCGGTGATGCAACAACTCTTTTCTCCCTGCAGGATGAAGAGGTGAAGAGGCCCTCCGGTGAAGAGGCCCTGCTCGGCGCTTACTTCTACTCAAAGGATCACCAAGCTCATCTGTATCAAGACCCAGAGCTCGTGATGCATCCAGGAGACGTCACTTCAGAAGTGTCTGATGGAGCAAACCAGGACTGTGCTGTGCCAGCTAGGGTAATCATTGCCTCCTTCATGCGCAACATGGAGCGCTTCATTCACAATGTGGTGGACCATGGAAAAGGTCAAGACCTCTTGGCCTACTGCATCCACGCCGCGGATGGCCGGGTAAAGGCCTGGCAAAGAGACACTGTGCTGTTCCTTCCACCAGGGGGAGGAAGTAGTATGGAACCAGTGACTGTTGCACCTGAGCCTGATCTCCAAGAGATTACCCAGGCGAAGGCTCACAAAAGTCAAATAAGTGAGGTACCCCCACATTATCAGTTAGGGGCACCCCACAATTGGTCTCAGCAAACAGCAAACACACAGCTGCCTCGGGTATTACTGTGGTTGTTATGTTGTGTACCATTGATGTCCCCAGTACATGCTGCAGCGCGCGCTATGAAGTGCGCTGCAGGAACAAGAACCAACCGTCAATGGGGCCGGGCCCAATAGCTGCCTTGGCGCACAATTTGCCGCCGCGTTGCTCGACTAGATTTTCTAAAGACAAAAAAAATTGTCTTTATAACTGGCGGTGAAGCGCTGGACCCCCCCCCCTCGGCGGTTCAGCCAATGAGGGTGAACCAGCCGGGTGACGTCATGGCTGCGCCTCCCGTCACACCCCCCGTCGCAATCTCCTGCAGCTCAGCAACAGACCGGAGATTGCGGTTTACACAGCTGCACGCGACGCACGCTTGCCAGGCGCGTGTGCTGCAGCCGGCACTGGGGCTGTAGCTTTAGGCATTATTCAGCGGCACAATGTAACCATGAGGGATCTTTCAAAATGAAAACATTAAGCTTTGCAGTGCTGGTACCTCCAGCACTTCAAGTCACAAGAACACTCCTGGAAGGGTGCTTCACTTCTGTATCAATCTTGGTGACCCCTCCATTGGGGAAATAAGCCCAATCTGTGCCTAGAAATTGAGAAGGTGCTTATTAAGTACTTTGTATGAAATAAGAGCCAAATACATTATAAGCACACAAGATTAAGATCCAGCTTTGCTAGCAGTGCTAAGCCTTAATGCACTTTGCAACTTATTCAAATTAATAGGCTGTAAGGTACAATTTGACTGAGCACAGTTTAGTAAACCTAGGCTTAGCCCTGAAATTTTTATCCTATGTTGTATTATTTCCGTTAAAATGTATCCCCATACCTCGTGTGGATAAATTTTAGGTAGTTGATAGATGTACTGATTTATCCCTGCCAATAAAGATATTCAATTAAAATATCATTCCAAAGAAGAACTACCATCTAGTGTCAACAAAGTTCAGACAATATGCATATAGTATATGAATTGACAATTATGAGTAATGAAGTCTAAGTACTTTCTCAATCAATTGCTCAATCTTTAAAAATGCAATATTTTGTTCTATGTCTAAATACTGTATATGCATACATTGAGATTTGAAGAAGGAACCAAAAACAAATTGCAGTCACATCCCTTTGATGTGGGAAGACTTAGTGGCACTGTCTTCTTATTTTTACTGTCTTTTTATCATTAGAATATGGCTACCTAAACAAGATGACATAATTAGGGGGTGTACACCACAGGGGGAAAAAGAAAGCGAAAAGTCCAACAAGATATGTTTTTAATACTGTACATGCAGGGCCAGTACATTACCTGCTGGATGACCTTTTCAACTGTTGCGTGGGAAGTGAGGCCGTTAATCTCACACATGGGATTCAAACTAAACAATAGGTTGTCCTGGCAGATTAATCCTTGACTTTTGAGACTCTATGTTTGTAAACCGTCAGTGAAGCGTGATGGAAGTCTTATTTTAATCTCCAATGAGACATACTGTAATTCCCACAACAAACTGAGTAAGGAACCGTCGCAAGTCATGACCCACGAAATCATTCAAGCATTGATTATATTTATTATCACGGCAATGCATGCTGCACATTAAGAAAGAAAGAGAAAAGCAGCCATGGTTTACCTGTAGCTGTAGTAATGTGGATGAGAAGGATAACAGTGAGAAGGCAGTCACTGTACAAATTGTACACTTGCAAATTAAGTGCAAGGAGGCAAAGAGGGATGTGTGATTATGAATCACAAAGGCAGTGGAGAAGGAGATAGTAGATACTTTCACTGCTGCTGTCTTATAATTTTTTGCATGGTATGTTTGCTGTGACAAACAGGACATATTAGACTGGACTGTAATGTATTGGAACTGTAATTAGTTTGCTTGGCATGTAAAGCTGAAAGATAATAGCATTATTATCTTTTACTTATATAGTGCCTTCCAGCAGCCACTTTTCATACCTAAACTTAAAATGTCCTGCTCTGTATACACAGTGGAGAAAGGGACTGTAATATTACCAAATTGCAGTTGCGTAAACTGAGGCTCAGTGAAGTCATGAAAATGGCCCCTGTCACATATCCTTCGACCACGTTACATTTGGTGTCGAACTTAGGGCATCGTCAGATATCAAGTCAAGTATCAAGTCAATATATTAGGGCTTGTCATTCCTACCTCCCCCCACGTTCTCCAGCTTCTCTCTGTAGCTGTATGTGGAGTTGGAGGAGGATATGCAGGGGATAGGGCCCCCGAGTTGAAGTTTGGTCTGATCTAGGGAGATGTGGATATAAAATTAATTAAACAGTAATTCATCCTCTCTAGCTCCTGTATGGGAGAGAAGGCTATCATGGGAGACCAAGCTTATTAACACTTTACCATCTGGGTCCTTTGATTGAATAAAGCATGAAATAAAAAAAATTGTATTTATTTACATAAAGAACACACACACAGCTTGAGTTACAAAATTATCACGAATAAATACTTACTGGGATGGGCAAAACGAAATAAAAATGTCCACAGAACGAAATCCACAGAAATCAAGTCTCTAGGCAGGAATTCCCACACGTGGGGTTGCTACACATAAAGAGCCGTGTAACAGTCCTTGGCTAGGGCACTAGCGGCAACCCCTGTTTCTCCGCCAAAATTAATATTTTTGTTTCCCCCAATGCAGGATGAGTTAGCAAATCCTTAGTCCTTACGAATACTGGAATTATGGATACAAATCTTTAGTTGCGATTAAATAGTCTCTGTACCGCCCGCTGTAGCTTAGATGAATCAGATGGAACTCTTAGATGGAACTGCCTCCTGACTGTCTGTGCCGCACTTTTTAAAAACACCCAAAGCCTATCTGTATCATGTGCAGCCAATCTTTTGCGTGGGAACCAATCATCTCACCTATAGCAGAGTTCTGCCAGGTTCTTGGTAGCCTGGCACTGAGCTTCAAGGTATGATGAGAGCATGTGCGAACTTTGCACTTCAGCTGCTTAGCATACCTAGCCAAGCCTACTTCCCTGGAGACCTAATGTCTCCCTGTCCCCTTACACCTAGCCACCTGTCAGGCCAAACGGTACACCTCTCCTCCTCCCCACGTAACACCTTACAATTACAGGATCTTTGTTAAATCCGGGTCTCCCCAGACATGCCGGAGTCATTTCCACGTTATGCCTTAGAAGTCCTGGGCTTAAGTTATGACTCACTGTACTTGTGAATCCCAAATGTGTCTGCTGCCTTTTTGAAGCTCCCTCTGCTTCCTATGCAAATGGCTTGTTTATCCATACTAAATGACTTCCTCTGACATTACTTCAAAAACCTAACTTACACAGTTTTATTCTATATAAATAAGTTATGGTAAACCGCTCACCAATCGATAATAATAGGAGCAGCCGGTGCAAAGGAAGAGTACTGACAGAACTAACAAACAAGAAGACACAGATAGTCTCCCAAAGATCTAACCTGACTTAACCATTTTCTTTACACACCAATAAACTTTCAGCTTTATCCTGAGCTGGAGTAACCCCCTGAACCCCTATACTGGATTCAGGGTACCTGGACATTACTTGGGCAGTATCCCTTTATCCTAGGGACCCTGTGTAGAGTATGGGGATATACATTAACCCCTTATGCCCCATGTAGGTTGTTGGTATTCATTAACCCTTAATACGGGGATATGGCCCTCTTATTCCTAGCCGGGCGCATATAGACAGTTTATACACATTCACAGGACTGCAGCCAGCAGTTGGCAGCAGAGCTGACACTCTACGCTTTAACTTAAAATTTAACCCCTACAACTCTCTCCACCTTATCCCTGGTGAGAGATTTACGGAACCCCTCACTGGGTTCTGGGATTTGGGCATATCCCGGGACCTGGAATGTAATCCAGTTCCCTGCCTGGTCATACTGCTCTGGTTTGTGCTGAAGCAGGGGGATTTGGCGGTGAGCTGCTAACTGCGTTCTAGGGGGGATTTTATCCGGTGGTCTGTGTTCCTCCTGTAGGATTTGCATGTATGGCTCTTATACATACTTAGGAGTAGTATAGGTTACCGTATATTATCTACTCTTTCATATCAAGCTATTCAGCTATACCAGCAAGTTAGAATCTATCTTAAACTTGATCACGTATGAGCACTAACTATTTAGCTATTACACCAATCAGATCCTATTTTACAACTGAACACTCTCTAGGCATTATTCTATACTTATCTATGATTGACAGAATAGAATGCGGGGAGCGCAGATACAGTGCATGAAAGATATAATATAAATCAATCAAATAGAACCGCTAAAACAATTGAATCAAACATGAGCATAAGATTGAGATATTGTGCAGATGTGCTCATAAGCAACAATGTGCAGAGTGGAGGGGGACAGGGAAGATAGTAATAAGATATATTTGCTAGTCACACGGCCATGTGAGAGTAGATTGCCCTGAGTTGTATCTTTTTGAGAATATCCCTCTCTTCTCGCTTGGTCTGGCAGCACAGTAGTACGATGAATGATGAGAGTTCTCCCCATGTTGGAACCAGGTATTACACTGGCGACACACTTTATTCGAGCTCGGCTAGTCCCACGAATTCGGGTATACCCGGGTGTATTGAGGTTTGTGACTGTTTTCTGCCCGAGTGCATTGAGGTATTTTCCAGGCAGGGATTGAAGCATTTTATTCCCGCTGGCTGCAATACTGCACAGTATATATATATATATACTGCATTACAATTCATGAATTTATGCCATCTGGTAGACACGTGAAGCATTGCAGCCTATTAAATCCTAATCATTATCATTTAACAGATCAGCCGCCCGTCAGCCAGGCATGAACCCAGGCTGGGAAGGCATACGCAACGGGGCTTGTCAGAGGTGAGGAGCGGCGCATTCCAGGTATCTGCCAGGTACATACCGGGTATTTGCTCGAATAAAGTGTGTCGGTGCAGTAGCCTCACAATGTGGGATGACATACATAGTGATATGGTATAAAAGTGTCTATTTAGATAAAAACAAAAGAGCAACAAACAACTCACATATAGTGCTTGGCTCCGACGGTGACAGTAGCAGCTCTAATTGCCGCGGCACAGTGGAATCCCTGCTTCCGCGCCCGGCTAACAAGGCTGGGTTCCAGCTGATCTAGAGAGCTACGGCGGCCGTTGATAGTCAGAAAGGACATGCTTCACATGTTTCACATCAGTTGATGCTTCCTCAGGTTCCGCTGATGCGAAACACGTAGTTCCAGCACAAACGTATAGTTTCGACTCTCAATGGCCACTGTAGCTCTCTAGATCAGCTGGGACCCAGCCTTGCTAGCCGGACATGGAAGTGGGGACTCCACTGCGCCGCAGCGGTCAGAGCTGCTACTGTCTTTTCAAAATACAGTCCTCCTTGGCGCTGGTACTTGTTACTCTTGCACAATGCAGTTTATGAAAAAATAGATAAAAGAAGAATGTACCAGTAGAGAACAATATGAGGTATTACACTATTTTAAGGACAATAACTACCTCTGTGCAATTTAATAAAAACATATTATAGGTTCACCAAATCTAATATCTGGTGACTGGCAGTGATTTTTAAACATACCACTACCAACATATAAACCTATACACACTTGAAGTGGATCCCAATGGATAATTAACTCTTTGTCCAACAATAATTAAAATATACACCGTGGATGGTATAAGACGGAAAAACACTTACAAAAGTGTAGCTGAACGATGTTGTTAGACCACTCAGCAAATAGAGATATCCCAGCAGTGATATGTAAGGAAAAAAATGAAAACATAGCACAGAACTGCTATATACTAAAATGTTATGTTATACATATAAACAAACACATGGAATAAAACTTACAAATTATTTCTTTCTTTCAACGCCTTTCAACCTTTTAAGTCTGGCTGTGGGGCCCTTTGGGGTATGCTCTCTCTGGAACTGCCTATATCCACGCTTTGGCTGTGAGTGCAGTCTGCTCCGATTCTCTGTTTGGAAGCCCACGTGCAGGACATCTCCTGGTGCAGATTCCTAGTTGGCACTGTCTATCCTATCCTGATGACGTCACATTCAGTGCCGCAGCAGTATGGCAACACACTAACAGCAATCCCAATCCCCGGCAGTCCACAAACACCAATCCCCGGCAGTCCATGATGATAAGATATACGTCCCCAAACACAAGCCCACATGCAGATAGGTATTTCAGGCGGATTCAGGAGGAAACGTGAGGATATATTAACTTAACCCTACACATTTCGTGAGAGACGTCTCACTTCCTCAGGGTTACTGTTTAATAGGAGGGATTCCCTCTACTAAATTGTTGCTGTTATCCAATCACGACAGAAATACTGATGGTAACATTATGCCTTCAATTGCTTGGTGCATATGCAGGTGATTTGTATTATGATTGAAATGGGAGTAGGTAATACATCTAAAATACCTATTGGTGCACCGCCGAGTATTCTAAAACTTGCCTCGTAAAATCTGGGCCTATCACCAACAAGATCCAGGTACATGCTGGGTACATGCTGCAAACATTTCAGTGACATTTCTGCAGAGACTAATGGCCCATCGGATTAACACAGCAGGGGTCCCTGGCAGTCCCATCCGATTAAATGGGACAGCCAGGGACCCCCGCTGTTAATCCGATGGGCCATTAGTCTGTCTGCATAAATGTTGCAGCATGTACCCAGCATGTACCCAGCATGTACCTGGGTCTTGTTGGTGATTGCCCCAGATTTGTTTTAGAATACTCATCGGCACTATAGTAGCTGCCTGATGTGTTCACAACAGATCATCTCAACCAATAAACGATCATAAATAAAACCTAAAACTGACTTCTATCTACAGTACACCGTTATTGATCATCAATTGGGTGGAGATGCTGTGAAAAAAGTCCTATGGCCTCATGCAGTAAGCGCCGATAAGGCTTTTATCTGCATTTTCCCGCCAAAAACAGTAAGCGCCGATAAGTGGCCAAAATCGGCATTTTATCTTCCCGATAAAAATTTATCGGCAGATGGCTGCCGATAACCCACTTATCGGCACTTTTCGCCACTTTTTGAAATCGGCTGTATTCTAGTAGCCCCGATCAGCTTATCGGTGCTGATCGGCACTCTAAAATTGAGATTTCTACGGCAATTTGTCCCGCCAACTAAAGTTGGCAAGTTGGAGGGGAGAAGGATCGGCAAGGTTGCCGGGGCGGCACTTAGAAAAAATAGCTCATTTCTGCATCAATGGAGTCAATGGAGCGGGGACTTATAACTTTATAGGAGTCTTTACGTTCTATTGCTCATAATAAAAATGTGCTTGGCATTACAGTGTCGATGTGATTCACTTCATCGTATCACCGCTTACGTTTATTATTGGCAGAACATTGTACTTGTCTATGTTATGATGTTTTGCGTGTCACTTTAGTCTTAATGTTATGATGTGTCAAGGGAAACTCCTATAGTAAACTCTTAAAGGAAGAGGTCACATCATATGAAACATGTTACTTAAGTGTGCTTCAATTTATTAGATGTAGCCAGGTCCCCCTTTTCATAGTTGACCCCCCTTCTTCCTCAGCGCACAGTCGCCACGCGCAAGGGAGTGAGGGGGCAGGTGCGTGAGCAGCGTGTTACCTTAGAGTTGCGGCCGGTTGCCGGGGACGCGATCGGGCTGGTTACCAGGGACGCAAGCGGCCGGTTGCCGGGGACGCGATCGGGCTGTTGCTAAGGCCGCGGTCGCGTCGCGAGGGTACCGGCGGCTCAAGAAGCAGGGCGCCACCATTGCGATGGCTGTTGCGCATGCGCAGGAGCCAGCTAGTGCGGGAGGCCCCCAAACAGTTCGCGCATGTGCAGTGCAGGACTGTCAGCCCCCAGGGTGCATAAGGGTAGAGCTACATGACACCAGGGAGCCAATAGGGCTAGAGGATAACTCTGCAGGTGCAGATAGATACATTTCGCGGGTTTGCAGCTACGCAGATAGTCAGAGCCAGGAGCAGCCAAGGGAAGGAGTTAGAGTACAGGAGTCAGTGACTCCCTGTACTAGGCCAGCAACCCCCAAGGCCCGAGATAGCCCTGACTCACCCAGTAGAGTGAGTGTTGCCAGGGAGAGCCCTCAGGTTAGGCACCCTGTCACTTACATCAGTTGGAGCTGGGAGCAGAAGGGGAAGGAAGGGTGTAAGGAGCGAGTAAAGTTCCTGCACCGCGTAAGGTCCCCTCTAGCCCAGGTAGGCCCCAACTCACTCTCAGGCTAGTGGGTAATTGACCAGGGACGGCCCTAGGTTGGGGACACTGCCCAAAGTGTCGTGAGGTGCCTTATTGTCCGGTCACAGCGGTCAGTGCTGTGAGGGCAAACAAGTGGGCTTAGTGTTAAGTTGCAGTGCGTTGCTGCAGGCGCTGCTTGTTATCAGTTAGAGTGAGGACTGGGAAGAGCTAGGGGAACGGAGCAGGCCATTAACCCCTTAGGTCCCAGAGAGGTCCTCACTCCCCAGTTTGTGGTGCTACAGGGACAGGCCCTAGGGTAGGGATCCTGTCACAGTAGTGCTAGAGTTAGATAGGGACACAGCTGACGCTACGGTTCCAGTGAAGAGGTTCGGGCTCAAGTCGGGGCCCACAGAGACTATCTCCAGGGTGGGATCGCCCCTCGGGTCTGCGTGCAAGGAACCAGCTTGGGATCAGACGGAATCACCGAGCGACATATCCTTTGCGAAGCCGTTGCTGATCCGAGTACTGGAGTGCTCGGGCAGGTACTTTAAAGCCACAAGTGCACCAACTGGCCATTAGCTTTAGTAGTGACTTCGCAGTCACCCATATTCTCTCTCTCTGCAAGAGTGTGGGACATTGGGTGGGGATCCTATGGACACAGGGTGGGATCATCCTGTGTTGGGGAAGCATCCTGCGTGGCGCCATAGTCAGTGTCGCCTCTAGAGAGGGACACCCGTTATTTTATGTTGACAGTAGCATGTGTGGTATGCTGTTTCCTAAGTAAACGTTATTGGTTATCATACTTAAGGTGTGTGAGTATGTGTCCTGCGAGGAACAATTCCTGCTCTGCTAGGAACCATTGCAGGTGGAGGCGCTGCACCGAGTTCAAGGTTACTCTTACTATAATTGCCCCAGGTTTCCCGTGGCGGAAGCTCAGCCCTCCTGCGAGCCAACAGGTAACGCACCACACCTGGTAACACTGTACACTGGCGACACACTTTATTCGAGCTTGGCTAGTCCCACGAATTCGGGTATACCCGGGTGTATTGAGGTTTGTGACTGTTTTCTGCCCGAGTGCATTGAGGTATTTTCTAAGCTGGGATTGAAGCATTTTATTCCCGCTGGCTGCAATACTGCACAGTATATATATATATACTGCATTACAATTCATGAATTTATGCCATCTGGTAGACACGCGAAGCATTGCAGCCTATTAAATCCTAATCATTATCATTTAACAGATCAGCCGCCCGTCAGCCAGGCATGAACCCAGGCTGGGAAGGCAAACACAACGGGGCTTGTCAGAGGTGAGGAGCGGCGTATTCCAGGTTTCTGCCAGGTACATACTGGGTATTTGCTCGAATAAAGTGTGTCGGTGCAGTATGTTCTCCGCACACACACAATATATGCGATTGGGTGGGGTGGAATACCCGTTACATATATGATGTAACAGATTTCACACATCTAACAGATCCAGCGTATAGTAATGTTGGTATACATTATAGAATGCTTTGAATGTGTAGCGCATGATCAAATGTTAATGTAGCTGTTTTTGTTCATGTTTACATGTAGTTTGTGACCTCCCTCTTTTTATGATGTCCGCAATTGGACACTCAATAACATTGCATGTTTACACGATGTATTATAAACAGTTCATGCTAAGTTATACACAGATCTATAATAGTTACTCATTTTTAGACAATTGAAACATAATCAATAGCAAGTATCCTGATGGCATCAAATTATGCATATGCAATTTATAATTAGTTCATGTGAACATGTGACAATAGCATGCTAAATTATACATGTTGCAACGTAGTTTTTCAACGTCAATGTCATGGTTGTATCCTAATGAGATGACTGAGTGTTGCGTTCATAAGTGGTACATGCATTACACATTCCATAAATACTTGCAAATAAATTGTTGTACAAAGCTTAACGTAACATCATAGTCAAATATCATGATTGCCTGGTGAACACACATAAATAATCCGTATAATTCGTACTGTATACCCGTTTGGAGTTCACAACTTGGACATGTTTATTTAACACCTTGCACTTCATCAAGTCACGTGACATCATCACATAGGTATTTAAAGGAGGGAAATTACCTGCGCATTGACAGCTACAGACCTGAAGATGATACGATTGTTCATGAGACGGAGGAAGATTCTATTGGAGGAGAGGCTAGCTGAGACACAGGATGTCACAGGGCAACGAAAGGACAGGGACAGGGACAGGGACGTGGAGTGGAGAGGAGATGAGAGGAGAAGAAAGATGAGAGAAGTTGTGCCTCGTCCACGTTTGTACAGGGAGAGAACCATGTTAGATGGGATGAGTGAGGAGGAGATCATAAGTCGGTATCATTTGAGTTCAGCAGCAATCTTATCTCTTTATGAAGAGATACGGGTAGATTTAGATTTTGTGACAGCCAGAGGTCGTGCAGTCCCTGGGCTTGTTAAAATGCTGTGCTCATTACATTATCTTGCTTCCGCATCATTCCACACAACTGTGGGCATAGTGGGCGGGGTCTCGCAATCTACATTCTCGCGGGCCTTTACCCAGTTTCTATGTGCACTGAATTGACGCGCTAGGAATTATATTCATCTTCAAACAGAGCACACAGAGTGGCTAGAAGTGAGGAATGGCTTTTATACCATAGCCGGGATACCATGTTGCCTTGATCCCACCTAGTCAGAGTGAGCATGCTTACCGCAATCGTAAGCACTACTATTCCCTGAATGTACAGGTGGTATGCGATGCCACGATGACGATTATGCATGTGGTAGCCAAATTCCCTGGTTCCAGCCACGATTCCTCCATCCTGAGAAACTCATCAGTGTTCCATGCTTTTGAACAAGGCTATTTTGGACCTGGTTGGCTGGTGGGTGAGTACATATTATGATGTGTTCACAAACAACACTTGTTTTTCTATGAAATGTTGTATGTAATAATGTTTACACAAATTGTTTCATATTTGTGCACGATGGATTATAGGTGACTCAGGATACGGAATTAGGCCGTGGCTGTTGACCCCGGTGGCAAACCCTCAATCTGAAGCAGAGGAGAGGTATAATGTTGCACATATATCTACAAGATCTGTCATCGAGAGGATATTTGGGCTGCTTAATACAAGATTCCGGTGTTTAGATCGAACTGGTGGGGCACTTCAATATAAGCCTGCTAAAGTGTCAGATATTGTAATTGCTTGTTGCATTTTGCACAATCTGGCACTCCGCCATAATTTAGAAACCGACATACGTCAGGGCTTGGAGGAGGAGCATCCCGTACATTTAGCAGCTGACACTGAGCAAACAGCCTGTGGTGTGGAGACACATCGTAATGTGATGAACACATATTTTTCATATAAGCAACTATCTATATGTTCATACTGCACCGACACACTTTATTCGAGCAAATACCCAGTATGTACCTGGCAGATACCTGGAATGCGCCGCTCCTCACCTCTGACAAGCCCCGTTGCGTTTGCCTTCCCAGCCTGGGTTCATGCCTGGCTGACGGGAGGCTGATCTGTTAAATGATAATGATTAGGATTTAATAGGCTGCAATGCTTCGCGTGTCTACCAGATGGCATAAATTCATGAATTGTAATGCAGTATATATATATATACTGTGCAGTATTGCAGCCAGCGGGAATAAAATGCTTCAATCCCTGCCTGGAAAATAACCCAATATACTCGGGCAGAAAACAGTCACAAACCTCAATACACCCGGGTATACCCGAATTCGTGGGACTAGCCGAGCTCGAATAAAGTGTGTCGCCAGTGTAGTACTACATAGTTGTATTCATTCATTGTAATGATAAATACATGTGTCCAAATACCATTCACTTAGGAAACAGATGAATATATTTCTCCCACCTTTCTGTTCTCTGCTGTGTGGACAAATGCATGTGGCTCCGGTATGTCATTCATCAACAGGTTGTATTCTACTTCTTACCACTAAAAAGTTTTGTGTGTACGTGAGGGAATAATGTGTACAAAATCTATCTTTTCTGTACATGCTATTTTTGGATATGCATAAACAATAAACCTACTATGTTGATAGCCAATATCTAGTGCAATATGGTTACATACAAATGTTCATTTGTAGTGTGACATGTGTGTCACAATGATGTGTAGCCTATTGTGTATTTCAGATCATATTTGACGTTTTCTATATTTTATTTAATATCACATAGAAAAGTGTCACTTCTGTGTGTTGGTTAACGCAATTAACATGTCATGACAATGATTTTTATTCATTGATGTTTTCTTTTTCAAGGTATATCACTCCAAGGACTGCTCATGGTATGTATTTGAATTCACATCTGTAATAAGATGTGCAAACCTCAATACAGGTATAGTTAAGGATGTTTAAAGAGAACGTAATGAACAAGTGGTGACAATAGAAATATGTCCTTTCTGTATTATGTCCGTGCGTTTATCTACACTTTGTGGTTTTTGTACAGTGTGTTTAAAAATCATTACCTACATTACATAACATGTCATTATTACAACGTAACAACATCCATTAATGCACATGAGCGATGTTAACACTCAATGCATGTTTGTATGAAATTACCCAAATGTGGTAAACATCATTAACATTGCAATGTATGTCATTATTTATTCTCTCACTTCATCTTCATGTTGATTAATACATTGTCACATGTGTATGTATAAGTGAAAGATGTGTGTTGATTTGACGCACATGTTGCATTTGTCAAAATGTTAACACCATTCCAAAGTATAGTTCTTTGGATTCACATTTTGTTCAGAATCATTCAATACAATGACAATGTTCCTAAGTAAACGTTTATTTCATTGACGTTACTTAAGAATAATGATCATGATCCTTTATAACAACTGTCAACATATGAACATAAATGAAGTATACATTTACATACGCACACATTTCATCAACATCGTGTGTGTGTGTATGTGTTCCTGTTTTTGTGTGATGCATGTATTTCTACCAGAAATAATATTAACCTACATAATAATGTTGTTTTTATCATCTGCGTCACTTAGCTATGTATGTGTTTAACGTTTAATAATAACACTAAACTATAGTTAATCGTGTGAATGAAATGTACACACAAATGTTCATGGTTTAATGATCTGTACATAACATTCATTATCTCATGCATGTTAGGTTAGCACTACAACTTAGGTGATAATATAACATTCACACGACTAAAAAGTTTCTATCACCTCCCTATTGTTATTGTGTACATTCAGATACAATGTCTACGAGTTGTTATGTACACTGGCGACACACTTTATTCGAGCTCGGCTAGTCCCACGAATTCGGGTATACCCTGGTGTATTGAGGTTTGTGACTGTTTTCTGCCCGAGTGCATTGGGTTATATTCCAGGCAGGGATTAAAGCATTTTATTCCCGCTGGCTGCAATACTGCACAGTATATATATATATACTGCATTACAATTCATGAATTTATGCCATCTGGTAGACACGCGAAGCATTGCAGCCTATTAAATCCTAATCATTATCATTTAACATATCAGCCGCCCATCAGCCAGGCATGAACCCAGGCTGGGAAGGCAAACGCAACGGGGCTTGTCAGAGGTGAGGAGCGGCGCATTCCAGGTATCTGCCAGGTACATACTGGGTATTTGCTCGAATAAAGTGTGTCGGTGCAGTAGCATTTACATTCTTTGACAAGTCACACGTGAGATTATAATATATAGTAGATTAATGTGTTTGCTGAGTGATAATGTTGGTTGCATATATCACATGGCAATACATATAATGTTAGTAGAAAAAAAATCAATATAAGTTCTAACTTCAGTGCTTAGCAACATCATTATGATAATTAAGTGCATAGTAAATATTTGCACTATAGGATAACATTATGTAGTGATTGTTAATCTGCGCACCAATCATTGCAAGCATTGTTACACATTTATTATATTTGTAGTTCGCTAGTCGTCACAATCATCTAATATAACGATTGGCCCATCTGAAATCATACATTGGTCCTATGTATTCATCCTCGACATCTGTGAAATACAGCAAACACATGATGTTCAAAGATTGCACATTTATCTATGTTTCAGCATGACAACGCTTAACACATCTCTATATGATTGTGGATATTCACGCATAAGTAACGTATATGTTTAAACTGCAAGGATCAAAGTAAAGATATAGAACTATCTCATGTTTCAAATGCCGGTGTTCGCATTACTACTGATATGTTTGTTCCGGTGCCTGCATACATAATAATGTGCGCGCACAACGTCTCTTGCGCGCGCACGTCACGAATGTGTGGACTAAGTCTTAGCGCATGCGCAAAACGATGTGTACGCTATGCATTCAATACATGTCTCTCCATGGTGCTGCTAGCAGTACGCATATCATGGCTGAAAGTTATGATATGGAAGCGAAACAAATTCACTTCTACACACTTACATATCTAAACTTTGTAAACGGACGTATGCCCACGGCCAAAACGGATGATCAGCCAATGAGCGAACTAAATACGTGTGACGTCATGTGAAGGCAACATGAAATGCACGCAAACATCCCTCCCACTGAATGAATATTGGCCTCCAGCGCTGTGCATGCACCGCCCACCCCGACGCATGCGCATGACACACTGCACTGACCGTAACAATAAGCTATGGGCACAGCCAATACTGTTTCACGCGCGCACGAATGTTGGGGGGGGGGCTTGCATCGGTAACCTTTTTAAGGATGCTTTGGGACATGACCACGTTCCCACATCACATGTGGGCGACTCATTGTTTTTATATGTTGAATGCTAAACAATGAGGTGTGTGTGTTACAGTTAGTGTAACATTTAGAAAAGATGGTTTAAAATCGATAATAATGAATGATTTAGGACTCCGTCACCAATGTGTACTCCTGGTTCGTCATGTAGTCTATTGTTATAGGAAATAATCTATTTGTGAAAGCTCCATGTAAGGCTCTCTGCAATGTTACGCTGTATCCACTCAATTGGCTAACAAATTGTGTATATTATGCAGATTATGTTGTAATATTTGTGACATATATAATTTGAGTCAAGGCATAACAGAATGTGTATTTACCATTATTGTAGAAGTCAAAACTGATTTGGCTGCAACAAATCACTCCAAGGAAGGCACAATAGTATCATCCATGGTTGAGCCAATCGTTGAATCCTGATTCAGACACATCTCCGTGAGGCCGTCATATGGATCTGCAGTGGCTTCTTGAAACAAGAAATCCGGAGGTACGTACAGTTGTTGGTTGTTTTCACCTCCACATTCGTATTGGCCATATAAGTTTGGAGACATATCATAGTAGTTATGTCCATCTTGCATCTCGTCGAAAGGAATGGACGGTGCAGGTATATCAGCAGACGCGACAGTCTGTGAGGCTTCTATGTAACTGGCATTAGGCAAAAATATGCTATTTAACAGCATATATGTTCCATGTGCCATGGTAAGTTTAAATGATGCAGCAACCTGCCAGCAGCCGTATCGTTGAGCTTGACAATGAGGGACACGCTCAAAACATTCATTTGCGGATAAAGTGAAATGTACAGAAATTGTAAAATTTCTTTGATTGGCTGTTTCTTGGTAGTATGGATATTTGTTTTGGATCAAGTCATAGATTTCCCCCACAGTAGCCTTTTTCTGTGGCGTTGACTCGATTGCTTCATAAATCAAAAATTTGTATGATTTACGTGGATGGCTGGGCAATGTGGAAGGTCCTGCCATTTCTTCTCTATTCAAGTGTACAGTGTCTAAGTTGAAAGCATAAGGATGTCTGCTGAATGTGTGAATAGTTACATGTTATCTTTGCGGTATTTTCCAAAGTTAGAATACAACCGAACATTTATACGCCTTGTTTTTCTCCCACAAGAAATATGTTACAATAATTGGCTGAGATCTTTGTCTAAGATACCCTCTTTTCACAGGAATCGAAACTTTACTTGCTGCTCAGGCAATCAAAATGAGAAAAACAAGTTTACTCTTAATTAAAATAACAATGTGTGTGTAATCATCAACTGTGCTATGATGAACAGATTTCTCTCTTTCTCTCACTCTTTCTCTTTCTCTTTCTCTTTCTCTTTCTCTCTCTCTCTCTCTCTCTCTCTCTCTCTCTCTCTCTCTCTCTCTCTCTCTCTCTCTCTCTCTCTCTCTCTCTCTCTCTCTCTCTCTATATATATATATATATATATATATATACACACACAGTTACATACCGCTCCTGACCCAATGACAACCAGCTTTAAAGTCAAAAGCACATTTGACCCGCAAGCGTCCAACTACAGAATTTCCACATTCATGAATCTTCTGGGTAAAGAAACCCGAAGCAAGATAAAGACTCAAAAAATAAGCTTCCAAAATCTCAACTACGATGAGAGACAAGCAGTCAAGACCTTGAGACAGAATAAGAACATTATCATCAGAGCCACCGATAAGGGTGGAGGAATTGTAGTATTGGACTATCTTTATTATAAGAAAGAGGTCATGCGCCAACTGGCGGATGAAGAAACATACATGCGGTTGTCAAGAGATCCAACATTGACGTACAAAGCTGAGATTGATTCAATCATACAACTGGGAGTGACCAACGGGTGGATCTCAGAGGACACCAGCAAATTCCTTACCCAGCAGCACCCGAAGATGCCTGTTCTGTATATCATCCCGAAAATACACAAGATCGCCACTCATCCACCGGGTAGACTGATCATCTCTGCCCGATCCTCATTATGCCACCCATTATCGCAATATGTGGATGTCTTCTTGCAGCCATTGGTAGCATGCATGGCTACATACATAAAGGACACGGCTGATTTCATGGCACATATTAACAACTTGACTTTTGATCCTTCCAAGTGTATATTGGCTACACTTGACGTAACGAGCCTGTACACGAACATCAATCACAGAGAGGGTTTGGACGCAATTCGGAGCAAATTGTCAAACAGAACTACGACCAATAATATTATTACTGCTAAATTCAAGGCCTTGATGTGTGGAAACAGGCCTTGTTGTAATTATATTCAAAGTTCATTAAAGTGTATAACATTACTGGTTCAGTATGCTTGAGGGCCTAATTGAGTCAGCTGTGTAGAAGTTGTATTTAACAGCAAACAAGGCCTCTTTGCAGCCATTAAGGCTTGTAATGTTTATTCTGATTATATATATTATATATAGTGTGCAAAACTAAAGGCATTGATTGGTGTAAGCAGGCCTTGTTGTAATCATAATCAAAGTTCAATACAGCTGACTGAATTAGGGCCTCACTCATACTGACACAATAATTGTAGCAAGTATCCTAACATTTGTATATCATTAACACAAGGGCTGTTTGCAGACAACACTGGCAGATATATATATATATATATATCTATATATCAGTAAATATATATATACACACACACACACACACACACACACACACACACACACACACACACACACACACACAAAGATAAACAATGTGTGTGTGTATACATATATAGATAGAGATACAGAAATAGACTACAGATATATTCATATACACTTACAGATCTGTTATTGTAACCAAAAATCATACATGATCACATGCCAACATTATGAACTATGAATGAAGATTAAGGTAAGTAATGTCTTACAGAGTTAAGACACCAGAAAACATAACATTAAAATGTATGCTGTTATATGGGTACTTACATAAAGTTGTATGTTAATAATATTAGCATGAAATGACTATCTACATTACAAAAATAACCCAGATACATCTCATACTGAACAAGAGCTAAGTGAATGTCATCTTCCATTAACATGTCAAGTGTGTAATAATGTGTTAACATTAATCAACTGATGAATAATAGATATTCATATGTTATAAAATATGCCTTCACTCATTCAGTCAATGAGCATTTATAAACATTCATGTGTACAAGGACATACTTGAATGTTTGCAAGCATCTGTACATGATCATACATACACTATGCATGAAAGTGTCTGCAGTAAACAACACCACTACACAAAATAATTTAGTGAATGTGCTTATTTATTTTTGTTTATCCTTTTGAGAGCGAGTCACAGGACTGCTTGTTGGCTGTTGTGTTCGCCTTTTCCCTGTGCCAAGTACTCTCGCCTTAACTGTAGCACTTGTACTGGCCTGTGGCAGTTCTGGGACACTGGTTGTGGGCTGTGGTGCTTCAGGGGCACTGGGTGTGGGTTGTGGCACTTCTTCAGGGGCACTGGTTGAGGGCTGTGGCACTTCAGGGGCACTAAGTGTGGGCTGTGGCACTTTAGGGGCACTAAGTGTGGCCTGTGGCACTTCAGGGGCACTGAGTGTGGGCTGTGGCACTTCAGGAGCACTGGGTGTGGGCTGTGGCAGTTGTGAAACACTTGAGAAACATTGCAACAGTGGTGGTGGTGCACTTTCTTGTGTTTCTGTTTTTGTCTTCTTCCAAAAGCTGGTGATTAGTAATTGTTGCCCAAACTTTCTTTTGCGTGTCTCATTTGTAGGTGTCGGTTCCATATTTTCAACAGAAAAAAAAATATATATATATATATATATATATATATATATATATATATAGGTAACAGAGCAGATGGCACACAAATACAGATGAAGACAGGTGCTTAGTCCCATATGAATGAATATAATCAAAGGCTCCTTACCAGGCAGACCTGAGAATCCAGGGAATCCAAAGTAGGCACAGCAAGGAAGAGACAGCACACTTATTAGCAAAAAGAATTGTATTAGTAAAGCAGGCACAAAACACCAACGTTTTGGTCCTAAAAACAGAACCTTTATCAAAGGGAGTGCTTACCACAGATAGACCATAACCACCAATATATACCCATAACTAACTACCTTAATTAAAAACAAAATTGCACACACCTGTGTAACTGCAACCTCCTCCGGTGAGGAACAGATGACGTCATCACCTGGCGTCTATCTCATGTGCTCACTGCAGTAAGGAGCATCATGGGTAACTAGGGAAACTATGGGAAACCCCCCTCAGCCACAGGAACGGGCTCTACTGCGCATGTGTGGTGCTCAAGTTCTGGGTTGCCTCGCAATGACAGGCAACAGGAAGGAGGGAGGAATGAGCAGTGAAGGGAGGGGGGCAGGCCAGAGCGCTCCGTGACAGCAGCTACAGAGCACATGGAAGTAGAGGCTGCAGGCAGAATCACATGTATACAATAAAGATGCCACAAACACCACTAAAGTGCATACATACCAGCTGGGCAAAGGGACAGCAGGGAGAAGGTGAAAGGGGGGGTGTGTGGGGAGGGGGAAAGGGGGGGGAATGGCAACAGGGGGAAGGTGGAAAAGGGGAAGGAGGGTGGTGGGAAGCAGGGATAGGAAGACATGGTTAGTGTGGCAGGACGGCCTGTAGCCGAGGTCAGGGAACAGTCCACACGTATAGTTTCAGGATAAATGAAAACATTCAGTGGCTTTATTTCTCCACAGTAACATAACATGCGGGTACACTGTCCCTTTAACAAAATAAATCCTGCTCCACTTTGGGAGAAAAACTGACTAATAACACAGCAGACCTATCTAGCAGGCTGGCTGGCTAAACCAGAACCAAACCATAAGGGTACTTTAAGCAGTCAGTAAACAAATGAATAATCCTTACTTTAGTTGAAGTAGTCTTTGGTGAAATCCCTCTGGCTAAGGGCTCACGCAGCAGTGTGCTTCTCTCTCTCTCTCTCTCTCTCTCTCTCTCTCTCTCTCTCTCTGTCTGGCAGCTACTGCCAGTCACATGATCCTTTATCTACCTTGCTGGCTCTCAGGTGTCAGCTAAAGAGTTCTGATTTCCTAACTTCCACCTGAGTTAACCCTTATGTGTGCTGGATGAAGCACTCAGACATATGTCTCCCAGGCGTAACTGATAGGAGTTGACTTCACTCTGTCACATACCTCCCCTGTTTGTGTGTGGCTAGTGTCCCACACGGCTGAAGCCCGACCCTCCACTCCTTCCCTTGACAAAAAATCAGCATTTCCATGGTCCTTTCCAGGTCTATGCTGAATATCAAAAGAGAAGGGTTGGAGGGCAATATACCCCCTGGTCAATCTTGGATTTGTGTCCTTCATGGTGTTTAACCACTTCAAGGGCGCATGGTCAGTGACCAGGGTGAAGTGTACTCCGGTGACATAATGTCTCAAGGCCTCAATTGCCCATTTTACAGCGAGGCACTCCTTCTCAATAACGGAATACCTCACTTCCCTTGGGAACAGCTTCCGGCTGATGAACAGTATGGGGTGTTCAACACCATCAAATTGCAGAGACAGCACTGCTCCCAGTCCTACCTCTGAGGCATCCATCTGGATGATGAAGGGCTCTTTAAAATCTGGGCTCCGAAGAGCGGGGCCCTCTGACAGGCACTTTTTTAGCATGTCAAATGCGTCTTGGCACTCCCAAGACCATTTAACTTGGGTCGGGGCACTCTTTTTTTGTCAGATCTGTTAGGGGTGCAGATATTTCTGAAAAATTGGGGATAAACCGCCGGTAATACCCTGCTAACCCCAAAAGGGAGCGGACCTGTGTCTTTGTCTGTGGGGTGGGGACTTCCTTTATGGCGGCCACCTTGCTAGCTAGTGGCCTTACTATCCCTTCCCCAACGGCATAGCCCAAGTACTTTGTAGTGGATTTACCCAGGGCACGTTTTTTTGGATTTGCAGTGAGCCCTGCTTCTCTTAAGGACATTAGGACTGCCCTTAACCTTTTTATATGAGACTGCCAGTGTCTGCTATAGATGACAATGTCATCCAAGTAGGCCACGGCATATGCCCTATGGGGTCATAGTACCTTGTCCATTAACCTTTGGAACGTGGCTGGAGCCCCATGTAACCCAAATGGCATAGTGACGAATTGGTATAAACCGAGAGGGGTGGCGAAGGCAGTTTTGCATTTGGATTCTTCCGCTAGAGGTATCTGCCAATATCCTTTCGTGAGATCTAGGGTGGAGATATACACTGCTTTACCAAGCGAATCAAGCAATTCATCCACCCTAGGCATTGGATATGCATCAAATCTGGATACAGTATTTACCTTTCGCAGATCCACGCAAAACCTCACCTTCCCATCTGGTTTAGGGACCAACACGATAGGGCTACACCATTCGCTGTGGGACTCCTCGATCACGCCCAATTCCAACATGTCTATTATCTCCCTCTCTACCAGGTCTTTTCGGCCCTCTGGCAATCTATAGGGACGGGACCGTACTTTTACGCCAGGTTCTGTCTCAATCCTATGGGACACTAAATCAGTCTGCCCTGGCAGCTCAGAAAAAACATCTGGGAACTGGTCACATACATCAAGTAGGTCTGACCTTTGTTCCGTTGTTAACTGCTCTCCCATGGGAACCTGATGGTCAGTGTACGTACTACCCTTTGGAAGCTTTGGACCCAAATCCATCTCTCCTTCCTGAGGGTGAATGAACAGCGATCTCATCGTTTTCCAGGGTTTCAGGAGGTTCACGTGGTAGATTTGTTTACCCTTCCTGGACCCTGGTTGAGAGATCTCATAGTTCACCTCCCCGGTGCGGCGGAGAACTTGGAAAGGACCCTGCCACTTTGCAAGGAGTTTACTCTCTGATGTCGGTAGTAGTAGCATCACTTGGTCCCCAGGTTGGAAGACCCTCAAGTGAGCATTTTGGTTGTACTGCCTCTCTTGACGTTCTTGAGCAGATTTGAGGTTTTCCTTCGCAAACCGACCTATCATGTCTAGGCGGTTTCTAAGGTCTATGACATACTGAAGGGTATTCTTGGAGGGGGAGGGCTCCTCCTCCCAGGATTCCTTCAGTAGGTTGAGAATACCCCGAGGTTGGCGTCCATATAGGAGCTCAAACGGGGAGAAGCCTGTGGATGATTGGGGAACTTCTTGTACCGCAAACAACAGGAAAGGGAGAAGTTCATCCCAAGCTCGCTTTTCAGTGTCCACAATCTTCCTAAGCATAGTTTTTAAAGTACGGTTAAACCTCTCTACCAATCCATCAGTCTGAGGATGGTAGACCGAGGTCCGGACGGATTTTACCTCCAATAACTTCAGGACATCCTGCATTAACTTTGCCATGAAATTTGTTCCCTGGTCAGTTAACATTACTTGTGGAAGTCCTACCCTAGAAAACAGTTCTAACAGCCTGTGAGCAACCTGTTTAGCAGTGGCTGATCTCAGAGGGAAGGCCTCAGGATACCTGGTGGCATAATCAACAACAACGAGAATAAATTTATGTCCCTTCGCAGAGGGTTCTAAAGGTCCGACCATATCTACCCCAATTCTCTCAAATGGGATGGCTACCAAGGGCAAAGGAACCAAAGGAGCCGGCTTCTGTCCTTTTTGGCTAGTTAACTGGCATTCAGGACATGTCTCACATAGTTTCATGATGTCACCATGTATGCCTCTCCAGTAAAACCGGGACGAGATGCGGTCCGTGGTCTTATCTCTGCCCAAATGACCACCTCATGGGAGAGTATGGGCTAGGGTAAACACTGTTTTAATCAACCCTTTAGGGACTAGCATCTGTCGAATGACCTCCCCTGTTTGTGTAACCTTATTCACATGATATAGTATGTCATTCAACAGTTCAAAATCTTGTTGTTGACCTGTACCACCTTCTCATATTGTCTAGCCAGAGCTGGGTCCTCCCTCTGCCTCTGACGGAAGTCAGGAAGATCCAGGTCTGGCAACACTCCCGTATCTATCTGTTCCCCACCCTGGTCATCCCCGGCCATGACCTGCAGTCCTTTGGGCTGACTAATGTTACCAAAAGTCCCAGCCTTTCGTAACCAGTCCTCTTTTTCCGCACATCTCTGTTTACGTGTCTTTGGGACATGGTGTCTACGGGGGAAAATCTCTGGGGAAAAAGGGAACAAGTCTCCGGGCTTCTCCGGTACCAGAGAAGTAGGCTCCGTAGGAGTAGGGGCCAACAATGTTTCAAGGTAGGGCCAGTCTCGGCCAAGTAGAACAGGAGCAGGTAGCCAGGGAGCAACTCCCACTAGTAGGCTAGCCTCTTGATCCTGGATACGCAGTGTAACGTTCGCCGTCGGGTATCTCTTTGTATCCCCATGGATACACTCGATATTTCAAGGAGAGTCATAAGATAGTCTATTGCTTGGAATTAGGCCCTCTAGGATCAGGGTTTTTCCAGAGCCCGAGTCCAGCATGGCGTTTACTTTTGTCCCCTCCAGAGATGCTGGGACTAACCACGGATTGTGGTCCCCTCAGAGACAAGCTGTGGCAGTGGTTCTGCCATATGAACAGTCCATCTCCTCATCTCCTGAGTCCGCAAACTCGGTCGTCCGCGGAAGCTCTCGACGGGGCTCGGTGTTTGGACCTCTCCGCTGTTGTATGGGGTCCTCCCTTCTGGTTGGTGGGGTTATCCTCTCCACCGGGTGGGTGACAGGAGTCCAGGTTCTCGGGGAATACTGTGGGTGGCGGCCTCCCTTGAGTGATCCAGTGGCCTCGGACCCAGGATGGGCGTCTCTGCGGGAGTTTGTACCAGGAACCCTCCGAGATGGGAAAGGGTCTTCCGATCGGGTTGACTGGATCTCCCGAGCTGGCGGGTTGTAGACCCCTCGATTGTCTGCTCTCCTGCCTCTAGTATCACCGGAAGCAACTGGTGTTTGCACCGGCCGTTCCCAACTATCCTGTTGGGTGTCGTCGCCCAGGAAGTTTTCCACCAAGCGGACCACTGAATCCAGGGAAAATGCAGCGTGTCTTTTTACCCAGGAGCGGGAGGAGGGGGGCAGTATCTGTATGAACTGATCGAGCACAAACTGTTCAAGGATCTCTGCCTTGTCATGTTTTTCCGGTTGTATCCACCTGGCACATAAGTCTACTAAGCGGTGGTCTACAACCCGGGTTCTGTCTCGGTTTGTATATTTGACTGTCCGGAACTGCTGTCGGTAGGTCTCTGGCGTGAGGCCTAGGCGATCCAGAATAGCAGCCTTTAGTTTCTGATAGTCCATGGCTTCGTCCGCTGGATGAGCCTGGTAGGCTGCCTGAGCTTCCCCTATGAGGAGTGGAGCCAGAGTCATTACCCAGCGATCAACTGTCCAGCCGTGGGCCGTGGCTACCCTTTCAAAAGTGAGGAGAAATGCCTCTGGGTCTTCGTTTGGCTTCATTTTAGGCAGCATCACCGGTGGGTTATTTGGAATCCCTGGTCTGCCTGGGGTTGGGCCTTCGACCAGCAGTTGGAGTAGCTTTTCCTCTCGCCGGGCCTGTTGCCCATCTTGCTGGGCTTGTCGCTCAGCTTGCTGGGCTTGTCGCTCATCTTGCTGGGCTTGGGCTGCTTGCTTCTCTGCTAGCTGGAGCTGTTGCTCAAGGAACTGAGAAAAAAATGTCTCCATTTTTTTTTTTTTTGAGTGGCCCTTCAGATACAGGGGCCGTCCGACATCCCACTTCTGACACCACCTGTGGCAGGACGGCCTGTAGCTGAGGTCAGGGAACAGTCCACACATATAGTTTCAGGATAAATAAAAACGTTCAGTGGCTTTATTTCTCCACAGTAACATAACATGCGGGTACACTGTCCCTTTAACAAAATAAATCCTGCTCCATTTTGGGAGAAAAACTGACTAATAACACAGCAGACCTATCTAGCAGGCTGGCTGGCTAATCCAGAACCAAATCATAAGGGTACTTTAAGCAGTCAGTAAACAAATGAATAATCCTTACTTTAGTTGAAGTAGTCTTTGGTGAAATCCCTCTGGCTAAGGGCTCACGCAGCAGTGTGCTTCTCTCTCTCTCTCTCTCTCTCTCTGTCTGGCAGCTACTGCCAGTCACATGATTCTTTATCTACCTTGCTGGCTCTCAGGTGTCAGCTAAAGAGTTCTGATTTCCTAACTTCCACCTGAGTTAACCCTTATGAGTGCTGGATGAAGCACTCAGACATATGTCTCCCAGGCGTAACTGATAGGAGTTGACTTCACTCTGTCACAGTTAGAGATAAGTAACATGTCAGAGATGCATCTGGGTCAAAACCGTGCAGGTCCATAATGAGGACAGTGCCAAAAGAAAATGCCACAAGTCAGGGAAATTGAAATGAGCAAAAAGGCAGAAAGGAGGAGGGCTAATCATCCAGCATCATGATCATAACAGTGGGGGGAGGAGGGGTGGGGGGGGGGGAACACTGGAAATAGCATGTAGCAATAATGACATTATAAAATACAGCCATTATTAAATAAAGCAATGATAACATTATTAAATAAAGCATCCAAGTCTGAAGTCCTCGTTAAGACCAAACGGTGACATGGTTTTAAGGTCATGGATCATCTTAGCCTCCAATTGCAGCAAAAGTTTATTGCAATCACCTCCTTGAGATGAAGTATCGGCTTGTAAGATGGGCATACACCTTAATGTCGACAGACTGTGTTTTTCTTGTTTGAAATGGCTTGCGACCGGGAGCAATTTGTAATCCTCCACTGTGCTTGAGTCCAACAGTGCTTTCCTGATAGTAGATCTATGAACAGCCATGCATTCTTTCAACATACGGCTAGTCTTGCCTATGTAATAAAGCCCACACGGACACCTGATGAAATACACGACGAACCTTGTCTCACAGTTCATGGGTGTTTTGATGTGTATTGTTTTACCAGTGTGTGGATGGGCATAAGATTGGCCAGTCTGTAAAAAGCCACAGTTAATACAACCATGACATTTATATACACCAGGTTTTTTATGTAACCATGTTGTAGTAGGTGCATATTTGTTAGAAGGATCAGCCTCCACTAGATAGTCCCTCAGGTTTCTACCCCGACGATAGCACATCCGAGGTGCTCCCTGACAGAAATCACCTATTTTGGGGTCAGTGCTCAGGATGTTCCAGTTCTTTCTAATACTCCGTTTGATCACATTAGAAGCGGTGGTAAAAGTACTACTGATGTTAATGCGGCTGGTCTTGGAGTTAACAACTTGTGGATCTCTGAGGAGACTGGCTCTTTTTTAACCCAGGACCACCCCTTGACTCCTGTGATATATGTGCTACCTAAAGTGCACAAGTCCATTATAAATCCGCCAGGCAGACCAATTATTGCTGCGAGAGGTTCCCTTTGCCACCCACTCTCCCAATTTGTTGACTTTTTGTTACAACCAATGGTCATCAATATGACATCATTTGTCAAGGACACAACGGCCTTTATCAACAAACTGGGCACCATCACCTTTGATATTACTAACATGCTTTTGGTTATGCTGGATGTCTCCAGTCTTTACACCAATATTCCACATGGTGAGGGACTGGAGGCAATCAGGGAACATCTCTCCAACTATTCGGAGTATGATGGTCCACCTACCGAATTAATCCTACTGTTGATTGAAGTTATTCTTCATAAAAAGTTTTTTAGGTTTGAACGTGACTTCTACCTCCAACTTACAGGGACAGCCATGGGTTCCAACATGGCACCTGCTTATGCTAACCTATTCATGGACAGTTATGAACAACTACATATCCTAAATGATGCACCGTTTGCGGTAAACATTGTCCACTATACCCGCTACATTGACAATATCTTTTTGATATGGGGAGGCAATGAGGATGAACTAGCACAATTCATTTCATACTTGAACACGATCCCATCTACCATACGTTTCACGGTGAACCATAGTTTGGACAGTATTTCATTTCTGGATACCGTGGTCTATAAAAAAGGTGGATTACCTGCAACTAAAATCTTTCAGAAACCTACAGATAAAAACACCCTGCTCTGTGCTACGAGCCGTCACCCTGGGCCTCTCAAACGGGGACTACCCTATTCCCAGTTGCTGAGGTTTAAGCGCATCACTAGCGATCCAGATCTAGTAGAGGGTGCTTTATGCCAAATGGCCGATAGGTTTCTTGACAGGGGATATACTAGATCTGAAATTGATATAGCCCTCACTAAAGCTAGGGGCGTGGATAGGAATTCTCTCCTCACACCACACATTGCGGAAATTAAGACCAGCCGCATTAACATCAGTAGTACTTTTACCACCGCTTCTAATGTGATCAAACGGAGTATTAGAAAGAACTGGAACATCCGGAGCACTGACCCCAAAATAGGCGATTTCTGTCAGGGAGCACCTAGGATGTGCTATCGTCGGGGTAGAAACCTGAGGGACTATCTAGTGGAGGCTGATCCTTTTAACAAATATGCACCTACTACAACATGGTTACATAAAAACCTGGTGTATATAAATGTCATGGTTGTATTAACTGTGGCTTTTTACAGACTGGCCAATCTTATGCCCATCCACACACTGGTAAAACAATACACATCAAAACACCCATGAACTGTTTGACAAGGTTCGTCGTGTATTTCATCAGGTGTCCGTGTGGGCTTTATTACATAGGCAAGACTAGTGAAAAAGAAAAATGTGAACAAGCGCTAAAGACTAAAACACCAGTGTGACAAGTATACATAGGCAAGACTAGCCGTATGTTGAAAGAACGCATGGCTGTTCATAGATTTACTATCAGGAAAGCAGTGTTGGACTCAAGCACAGTGGAGGATTACAAATTGCTCCCGGTCGCAAGACATTCCAAACAAGAAAAACACAGTCTGTCGACATTAAGGTGTATGCCCATCTTACAAGCCGATACTTCATCTCGAGGAGGTGATCGCAATAAACTTTTGCTGCAATTGGAGGCTAAGATGATCCATGACCTTAAAACCATGTCACCGTTTGGTCTTAACGAGGACTTCAGACTTGGATGCTTTATTTAATAATGTTATCATTGCTCTATTTAATAATGGCTGTATTTTATAATGTCATTATTGCTACATGCTATTTCCAGTGTTCCCCTCCCCACCCCTCCTCCCCCCACTGTTATGATCATGATGCTGGATGATTAGCCCTCCTCCTTTCTGCCTTTTTGCTCATTTCAGTTTCCCTGACTTGTGGCATTTTTTTTTGGCACTGTCCTCATTATGAACCTGCACGGTTTTGACCCAGATGCATCTCTGACATGTTACTTATCTCTAACCATGTCTTCCTATCCCTGCTTCCCACCACCCTCCTTCCCCCTTTCCCCCTTCCCCCTGTTGCCATTCCCCCCCCTTCCCCCCCCACACACCCCCCCTTTCACCTTCTCCCTGCTGTCCCTTTGCCCAGCTGGTATGTATGCACTTTAGTGGTGTTTGTGGCATCTTTATTGTATACATGTGATTCTGCCTGCAGCCTCTACTTCCATGTGCTCTGTAGCTGCTGTCACGGAGCGCTCTGGCCCGCCCCCCTCCCTTCACTGCTTATTCCTCCCTCCTTCCTGTTGCCTGTCATTGCGAGGCAACCCAGAACTTGAGCACCACACATGCGCAGTAGAGCCCGTTCCTGTGGCTGAGGGGGGTTTCCCATAGTTTTCCTAGTTACCCATGATGCTCCTTACTGCAGTGAACACATGAGATAGACGCCAGGTGATGACATCATCTGTTCCTCACCGGAGGAAGTTGCAGTTACACAGGTGTGTGCAATTTTGTTTTTAATTAAGGTAGTTAGTTATGGGTATATTTTGGTGGTTATGGTCTATCTGTGGTAAGCACTCCCTTGATAAAGGTCCTGTTTTTATGCATCCGTTGTGCTTGGATTTTTTTCTTTAAATTCGCCTTGATATCATCAAATCTCTTCCGACAATTCGTGCGGTCCCTGACATGATTCCCACACGCAGACACAGATAATCTTATTTGATCCCACATTTCTGTTTTGGAGGCTGAACTTGTCCGCCCTTGAAATACATACAAACTATATGCCGTTACTAATTAATAGAAAGACGAACATGTTACAAAACTGCTACCTGTTCCAAGAGATACCAAACATGCTGGTTTAGGTTGAATATGTGTAGCACATGAGCATTTACGTGGAAACATACAAATCTAAGGAAGCTTGCATGATTATTGTATGAACTTTGGCAAACTTTTTTGACTGATTGTTATGGTCGTTATAAAGCATGAAGGATTATGTGTGTAACAATTAACTTTAATTGATAGATATTAGAGATTAATAGTTCAATATTAACACGTCACATGAGATAGGATAAAATATCTTTGAACAATCAATGCAAAAATTGACTTAGCTACTAAATGCCCATGCAGAGAGTCATAGTGCTCCAAAATCCTTGTGACAAGAACTCTGTTTTCCTCATCATTGAAATGAGGATTACGTGGCTGCTCCACACGTTTCTTCCGACCACGTGCAGTCACAGAGCTTGGCTGCTGCTGACTGGACTCTCCTTCTTCCAATGGAAGAGACTCCAAAAGCGAGCCACCACCAACCACCCCACCACCAGGCACCCCAGCAGCACCAGCAACAGACACCCCAGCAGCACCAGCAACAGACACCCCAGCAGCACCAGCAACAGACACCCCAGCAGCACCAGCAACAGACACCCCAGCAGCACCAGCAACAGACACCCCAGCAGCACCAGCAACAGAGCCACCACCAGCACTCGCACTCACAGCAACACCACTCGCACTCCCAGCAACACCAGTCGCACTCGCAGCAACAGCACTCCCCTGAATCCTACGTTCACTCAGACGCGTACTCACACGACTACCAGTACCACTCACACCAGCACCACTCCTCCCACGCCTTTCGGCCATACCTATAGCACTCACAAAGAACAGAAAAGAAATTTAAACACAATCGCACTGAACACTTACAAACTGAAAACAAGACAAAGATATTAACAAAACAACACAGGACAAACCTATCACAATACACAGCAACTCTCTCTGTCAATATGAAATATGCAAATCGCCCAGCTCTGTGTGTGTCTCTCTCTCTCTCTCTCCCAACAGCACAGATAATGAATAAAAATACACGCTGCCTTTAAATGGGCCGCTCAATCAAAAACATGCTTGCTTCGGCAGATTCAGCAAGAAGTTTCATTGGCGAACCTAACACCACCTCGCCATGCATGCCGATACACCTGTGTGTGATCGGCAAATCATCGCCAGAGTGGGAATAAATGTTTTCGGCTTGATTCGGAAGGGATTCGGCACTTATTGCATACGGCGAGGGAAAATCGGCAACATCATGCCGATAAGGAACACTTGGCGAGAGGACTTTTTCGGCGCTTACTGCATAGAGCCCCTAGAGAGAGATGTTGATTTGTCTAAAGATCTAATCTCCTGCCTTCTGGACTCTATTTTATATATATTAGAGTATAATTATTTTTCATTTGAAGAAAGTTTTTATTTGCAAGTCTGTGGAATGGCGATGGGGCCAGGTTCGCACCGAGTTATGCGAACATTTTTATGGGTACGTAGGAAGAGGACCATTTATGGTCCAACAACCCATATGGTGTGGGCCTGGTGCTCTGGTGTCATTTCATAGACGACGTAGTTTTCATTTGGGATGGCACAGAGCAGGATCTAGGCAAATGTATTGAATACATTCATTTTAATAATTTGAATTTAAGGTTCACAGCAGTTCAAGATAGGCTGTCGGTTAATTTTTTGACCTCACCATCTACATTGAGGATGACTAGAGCCACACGAAGACATATCATAAAGATTTGGATGCTAATAATTATCTTTTAGCAATAAGTCATCATGATCTGAAATGGATACAAAACATCCCGCTAGGACAGTTTTTACATATTAAATGGAACTGTTCTAAAAGTGAGGTTTATCATAAGCAAGCGGAAGAGCTGAGTGATTGGATCCTGAATAGAAAGTATAATAAAAGTAATATCGAGACAGCGTTTAAGAAGGTTGATTCAATAGAAAGGGAGGATATGATTGTAACTAAGAGTATATATATACACACACACACACACACAAACAGCACTGACTAGAAGCACCTGAGGAAGTGAGACATCTTCACGAAACGCGTAGGGTGATCCAGCTAATGAGCGTTGAGTTTGGGAATCACCGGTGGCCATCTTGGGAGTGAGAGCCCCAAGGGGAGGTGCTGAGGTGCAGGAGATTGGCGAGGAGAGCGCAGTGAGCGCAGACAGTTGAGTGAGACAGTGAAACGCAGTCTAGGTGTGCACAGCTGGACCCTAGAGGTCCATGATGTGATTCTTATAGACCTGACCATGTTGTACAGTATGTGTTTGCAATAGTAAGCACTTGTTCATTATTTTTATCTCGTTCTATGTTTGTGGAATAAATTGTGTACGCTATGAGAGTTGCCTCTATGTGCTCTTCTATTTTTAGTTGATTAATATATTAGTTGATATCATTTAAAGGAGAAATAATTCCTGCACTGAAGAACTTGCAATCAGAAGGACAGAGAGACAGACTTGTGTGGGTTACAGTATCTATTAAACTTTGATATTGCTGATTATAGTGCTATTGCATGGAAACTCACATTGACTTGAGTACAGTAGGAGATCCAATGCAATAGTTCTCAAACTCAGTTTAGTAAGTAAAAGCCAGCACATCTACAATAAGTTCCCTCATTCTTGTTTAGGCCATACTAAAATCAATTTGAAAATCAAAGCATTCAAATGGATGAGGTCTAGTTACCAAAACAGGATAAGCTGAAATCTATGAGGGCACTGAGAGCTAAAATTAGACTGCATTCCAAAGGGTGAGACCTACTCCAACTGATAGAACCTTAACTAGTCACTATGGCAGTATTGCCCTTATGTTAACTTTTCTTGGATGTCATATTAGCCCTATTAGCCACTTTTGGCTAGTAGGACTTATGTCCAGTACTGTAGAGGGGGTATTAGGTTTGATGGGGGGATGGGTTGTTGGGTGCCCCCAGGAGGGTGGTTAGCCACCCAGGGGGTTAACGAGGCCAGTTACAACCTCTCTGACATACAATGTGTAGTAAGGTAGTTAGGGTATTTGAATTAACCACTTGGCTACCTTAGTAACCATAAAGGTATGCATAAGGCATGCCCCTATGGATTCAAATGGGTTAATGACTAATTTTTATGGGAAATACAGATGCTTCCTAAGCATATAGCTAACATGAGGCAGCGTTACTGGCAGCTAAAGCCAGGGTGTCTTATCCCAACATTAGCTGGCTAATACCGTGTTAGCCATATGCAAAGGAGGGCCCATTGTCGTTGCATATATTTAGCTTTGTGGATCTCCGTTAAACTTAGGGAAGCTAACCTCCGTTACCTATTTAGGTAACGTCACGTTACTTGCCCTGATTTAACGGAGCTTTGTGAATCTACCCCTAGGTGAACCATATTAATGCAGGTTTTAGAATCTATTTGTAACTGTGTTTCCCCCACCCAATTGCAGATAGGGGCCATTACATGGTGTATGGTGCATAAACCTGCAGGCAACAGGAGGGCTGAGTAATCCGCCGATGGTATTGGGGACACAGGAACAGGCTTCTGGGGTTCATGCCCCGCATATCTCCTTAGCAGTGCAACGCCTCCATCTGCCGTAGACTCCAGGAACTGAAGGCGATCTTCCATTGTAGAACTTATTACCTCTTCCCCTCTTCCCCCCAGTAAGGTCACACACCAGGCAGGAGGTATACACTGGCGACACACTTTATTCGAGCTCGGCTAGTCCCACGAATTCGGGTATACCCGGGTGTATTGAGGTTTGTGACTGTTTTCTGCCCGAGTGCATTGAGGTATTTTCCAGGCAGGGATTGAAGCATTTTATTCCCGCTGGCTGCAATACTGCACAGTATATATATATATACTGCATTACAATTCATGAATTTATGCCATCTGGTAGACACGCGAAGCATTGCAGCCTATTAAATCCTAATCATTATCATTTAACAGATCAGCCGCCCGTCAGCCAGGCATGAACCCAGGCTGGGAAGGCAAACGCAACGGGGCTTGTCAGAGGTGAGGAGCGGCGCATTCCAGGTATCTGCCAGGTACATACTGGGTATTTGCTCGAATAAAGTGTGTCGGTGCAGTATTGCAAACAGAAACGGGTTTATTACTATACTCAGTAATAACAGGAACAAGGCAGGGATCTGCCTAATACAGTCTCTCAGGATTCACCGGATGATGGTCCCTGGACCGTCACTACAGACCAAGGGCACCCGCAGCTGTCCTAGCTCTTCCCCACCTTCCTAGCAGAGGCAGAGGTATGGTCCACATTCACTCTCCCCCGGAGGGAAGAGTGCATGGGAAGGCCCCAATCTCAGGCTTCGAGTTATGTGACTTGCCTTCCTCAGAGGGGAAGGAAGCACTAACTTTAGAGCGATCCTGCCCTTAAGTACTGCCAGGAGGCGGGCACCCCATTGTCCCAGCTACAACAGGATGTACCACCCACTGCTGTCACCCAAGTGCAGTACCATAGGAAGGGGAAAACCCCATACCAACTACTGGCAACCTGATAGTACCAGGGTTTACTGCCAGCCCTAGGGCAGAAAAGTAGCCATACCCAGCCATGGCTACATATTTATAGAAATAAAATACACAGTAGAAAAAAAAATCAGTGAACAGGGGAAAAAACTGGTGAAAGTAATGTACTGTGTAGTAGTGTTAGGGAAATCTTGATAAAAACAAAATAATAACGATGCACCAGGAGCCTCCCCTTTAAAGATCTACGGCCACTTCCCAAACTCCCAAATTAAATGTGCAACCTTATGCTCATGCAGTTTTTTTCTGTCTATCATAGGTTGTATTTTTTTCTTTTATCCTACTGCTTTATCTCTGATTAGGCTGCAGTCTCCAGCTGGGCACTTAAAACAGGTACAGTACTCTTCATTTTCTGTTGATTACACTTTTTAGTGACCTTTTCTTCTATTTTCTCCTTGATAAATGTAACAGTAATTTATTGCTCTTATAAAGGAATCTAGCTAACTGATTTTGGCTAATTTTGGGCCTTTGGGCATCAATCAAATGTGATACAAATCACTCCCATCTTACAGTATGTTGTTCTTTGAGAGGATTTTCATCTAGCAGCTGATGGTGGTATATGCAAGCCTTCCCCAAAAAGTTGCAGCAGGTAAAAAGGCCACAGCAGTTGCGTCTGCCTGTCATGTGAATGAGTCTGCACACAAGACACATGACAATGCACCCCGGGGGTGGCAGATTTTTCCTCAGTGCAGGAAAAAAGGATGATACCGTTTCTGTTACTGCTACAGAATCCATAGCTTTTTTTACCAGGGAGTCTCTCTCCATTTCCTCTGCACAAAAGTATAAAACATGCCTCAAAACATTGTTTTCCTTTGACATATCAGGTTCAGAGAAGTAAATGCCATTTAAAAAGAAAAACCTCAGTGTTAGAAGACCTATCAGCTCCTCTTTATCAGACAATTCTGTGGAGGAACCCCATCTCTGGAAATTAGCACAAATTGTTTGTAAACCTTATTCGAGGGAAAAAAATAAAGGGAAGAAAGGAGATTTGTGGTTAAACACAAGAAATCTTAAGGGGAAAAAATAGTGGATGTCCGTAGCTGGCATAGGGCTTGTGGTAGCAACTCGTGCTTCATTACCGGGTACCATATGGGGACAGGAAAGAGTTGATTGACTGAGCACATAATGAATATCTTACTTATATATATCTATGTTGCTATTCTTTTGTGTTGTGGTGATACCATTAGTTCAGTATTAGTCATTTCTAGTTGCAGAAAGAAGATCTCAAGCATTCTAACTTTTTCATAGGGCCCCTCATGTCTGTAATATGTTTCAGTAGCATGATTTTAATGTAAAACAAAGATAAGGATAGAACAGAGCTGGTAAGCTGGTAAAATCAAGGTCAAGATTGGTAATCTATTTTGATTAGACTGACAATGAGGAGACAAAACTGAATTATTTTGGAACAGGACAAAACTAGTTTGATAGAGGGAGAGTAAGAATAACTCTAGTAAACAATTGAAATTATAATATTGATTAGGAGGTGTTGCCCAAATGCATGATTAATATGATCAGAATCATATGCTAATGAATAGTGTGTAAGTTTGATTGCTTTAATATATTTCCTGGTAATCGTTTTTTCCATCCTGCGGTTTTCCTTTTGTATACTGAGACAAAGCCTACCTTGATTATTCACTGTAGAGCATATAGAAATATTACATTGGACTGACTCCTTCTAACTCCTTAAGGAAACCCACTGGGTGTGTTGGCATCCAGATTGGCAATTGATTGATTATTCCTAATAATAGGAAGAGTATCCATCTCCGACATTGTACAGGTAACAGAATGGTCCCCTTCAAACATGGAGAATGTAGCTGGCAGTTCATCCTCATTCTAGAACCGGTGAACTGGGACCTGGGAAAAAGACCAGGTCCAGTGCTTCTAGTGAGCGAGGCAAGAGGAGTGACATCCAGATGGAAAACTCCTCATTTGAGGTCATATAACACCTGATGGGCTATCTACGCCCAGTCAGATGTCTACGACTTTACAAGTCTGGCATTCCGGTTATCCCTTGCCAAAAAAGACGATCTCGTTTTAAGAAGCCACATGGGCTTACCAGATACTGATAACTAGAACAAAGAGAAGGTTGTTGTCAAAATCTCCCTAGGGTCCCTATTCACTGCACTCAGGATATTGTCACAGAATAATGGGGCTAAATAGTCCCAGACATAATTGTTAGATGGTTATTGAGTACAAATTCCATATAGTAACTGCTCCCATTGCTGTAGGAGGACAGATACTAGTAAAAGCCCTATATTGGGCAAGAAAATAATAAATGTTTATTTATACAAATATAGGACAATGACGCAATAAAGTGAATATATACAATGGGTAGAGTAAAAGCAAAATTCCCATTAAAAAGTGGTGATCGGATGCTACTGAGATTGGGTATCGAACAAAGTACTAATATTCTTGTCTCAAATTGTTATACTCATAGCAACTCAGAATCGTCCATATCTAAGTGACACTTATGTATAGAATATCTTGCATAATAATATGCTGTTGATATTAGGTTGCTGTTACTATATGAATACTCCCTACATTACCTATGTAACCCTTATTCACCCCCACTCCCTCCAATCTCAGATAGGGTCTCCTAGGGAATCTAATGCTCAGGCTACATGTCTTTGTGTGGTGCATACCTGCTAGCAACAGGGGGCGCTGAGTCTCCCGAGATGACATGGGGGAGAACAGGACAGGCTTCTGGGATTATGCCTCAGTCTCTTCTACTGGTGCAGCACCTCCATCTCCTGCAGCCCCCAGCTGTATGGGGTGAAGTATCTACAAGAGAATATACTTTCCCCTCCTCCCGATACACTTCACTCTCAGGCAGGAGTATAAGTAACAGTGCAGTCTTTATTGGTCTTCTCTATTCAGCAGCCAGATCACACTGCAGGCTGTCTTCCTCCAGGATGTCCCTGACTTCACTCACAGTATGGGGTGCACACTCTCACTCCCCATAGGGAGGCTTCAAGCCTGCCAGTCCTGGCATATTGGTCTGTGTCACCCTTGTCCCTCTCACTCTGGGGACAGACTCTCTAAATAGGAAGTGGCAGTACACTAAGTAGCTCCAACAGGCACTGCCCCTGTGTCTTCTGATTGGACACAGAGCCTGATGACCTGCCTTCACTGACTCACTGTACTGCCTGAAGTGGGGAAAACCCATGATTGTTCCAGGCAACCTGTCCTTACACAGGGATTACTGCCAGGAGGAGGGCAGACCTATAGCCCAAACCACACAGGGCTACACTCTCCCTCAGGTGGAATCCAATGGTCCCCACTTGGACCAAATTTGCTGGGCCATCCTGCAGGTGGACAACCTATACAAATACAAATAAATATGCAGTGTTCATACATACATTACAGGTTGTATACCACCTAGGATGGTGAAATAACAAGGGAAACTCCCAACATGGAGAACCCACAACTAATAATAATGGCGGGGATCAGGCTTCTTTTTTTCCCATCCATTATGGTCTATGACCTTCACAAAGTAAGATTGCAGAGGTCCATTCTCCGGCCTATACACGATTTTATGCATATAGATGTTTCTCCCTGTACTCCATACTTTTATGAGAGAACAGATTCTTTCTTCTGTGTGATACGCAGCACTACTGCTTTTTAACCACAGGTAGTCAATGACTGCGTCCCTGAGCCATGTATCTCTCTGATCTTCGATCTCCTGCATGATAGGCTCTGGTACATAAGGGAACTCATACTCATGCGACTGTCTGTACCTTGCTACAATAGCTCTATCAGCCCTATTTAACTTGGTGAGTTTTCTGTTCCCAGCCTTGCCTGGCAGTACCCAGTATTTAGGCTCCTCTGGGGAAATTTCATCATAAAGTATAGATGAGCTTTTGGTGTCACATGCTTTCGGTTAATTTCTACCCATCTCTTAACGAGTTCTTCGGCAACCTTCTTCTTAGAGTAAGTGCCTACATCCCACCAGTGATCTACCACATCATTCTTTATCAATACGAACATGGTACGGTCCCTTCCTTTATCATACCCCTCAAATAAATAAGGGTGCCCACCATTTGTCTCGGTGTTCATATCAGGATGACACACTCATACCCTCTTCTGACTCATCTCTTGAGGAAACACCAGATGTCTCTCTATCTGTGGAGTGTGACCATTTACTGTTACATCTGTATACTTTGTGGGAATCATTTTGTGTGCCTTAGATCTTACAGGACCCTCCTTGTCAGAAGACTTGGACCCTCTGGTCCTACCTCAAGGTGCAGGGTTAAACACAGTGGGGTTAGGTATAGGTATGCGACTTGACCATGGTATCTCCCCATCAGAACCCTCATCACTTGAAACCCAATCCCGCCAGTCCATGGAAAATTTGGGCGTCTCACTTTGCTTACCCCCACCAGGAGCCAGTGGCTGTGAAAGTGACGAGGCAGGGGCAGTGGCGCTAGGAGCGGTGACCATAGGATCGCCATAGTCCATCACAGTGTCTCTTAGTCGGGCTATGCCACGACCTGTAGGGATTCTCTTACTGTCCTGGCGGCGGTTCGCCTGGCTCTTCTCTTGGCTACTTGTTCTTGGAACCTCTTAAACTCTTCCTCCTCTATGCCTGATCTCCTCAGGGAGTCAGGTAAGGCTTCCGGGTCTATGTTCCGTGTTGACCCGGAAGTGACGTCATCATTGTCGTCGCTGCGGAGTCTCCGTACGCCTCTGGGTCCCGCGCCGGAAGTGCGTCACTCACCGGAAAGGGCGGCGGTGGATCTGCGGGGTCACGGACGAGCAGTTGGCCATCGGACTCTCTCTCCGGGTTCTTCTTTCACCTAGTGGAAATAAGGGGTGGTGGTGTCTTACCGCTCCACTGGCTTGCATAACTCTGTGGTTCTCCAGGAACAGTCTCAGGTCCATCTCCACCACACTGGGAGTCGCCAAGGCCGGGGGACTTCTACGCAGCTCAGGCCCACCAGCGCTTGCAGTCGGGGGGTCTCCGGACTCATCCGCTCCATCTCTCTGGTAAGTGGACTCGTCTGCCTTTCACCGCTTGGGTGGTCCGCCAGTCGGCGCGTCACCACCGATGACAAGCTGTCTCTCTCGTCGTCCGACGAGGACGGCAATGGCACCTCCGCTGGGGAGCCACATCTTGTCTTTGCTGCACCACTAGTGGGTATGGGTATAAAGCGGGCCCCTCCACTTCGGGTGCTTCCCGCTCCATTGGGGAGAATCTGGATAGCTCGGCCTGGGTCCCTACTGCATGGGTGATGTACACTGGCGACACACTTTATTCGAGCTCGGCTAGTCCCACGAATTCGGGTATACCCGGGTGTATTGAGGTTTGTGACTGTTTTCTGCCCGAGTGCATTGAGGTATTTTCCAGGCAGGGATTGAAGCATTTTATTCCCGCTGGCTGCAATACTGCACAGTATATATATATATACTGCATTACAATTCATGAATTTATGCCATCTGGTAGACACGCGAAGCATTGCAGCCTATTAAATCCTAATCATTATCATTTAACAGATCAGCCGCCCATCAGCCAGGCATGAACCCAGGCTGGGAAGGCAAATGCAACGGGGCTTGTCAGAGGTGAGGAGCGGCGCATTCCAGGTATCTGCCAGGTACATACTGGGTATTTGCTTGAATAAAGTGTGTCGGTGCAGTACGGGACCAGGGCAGCATTCGCCTCTGCTTCCTCCACCTTGATCAGTGTCGCTTGAGGTCCCTCACGCGGAGTCACAATGGTGGGGAATGGCTCGGCAGGCCACAGATAGAATATGCCACACTTTTGGCATCTCGCTGCAGTACTTGGCGCAGGCCCCGGTAACCTGCATTGTAGACACAGGCACCGAAGGTACTCGCGGCCCTCAACATCCACAACCAGGAAGCCTCCTGGAAGCTGGTATGTAGACACGCTCAGATCAGCCATCTTTTGCGCAGGGTTTGAATCAGTAAGCTTGCTTACTCGACAATTTGCTCCTTCTCTGTCGCCAGCCAAACAAGAGTGAGTATTTTGTGGCTCACTTCCTGCTCCTCCTTCAGCTTGGGTGGAACACTGTGATTGGCTCTTGTCGTGCCCCCTCCCTCTGGTGGATGGTAGAGGCGGGGCACTCAATTTCTTTGCGTGACATGGGCTCGTCTTTTGGCCAGTCACAGCACAGGGGGCACGGCCAAAGCTTTCACGCCACTTCCCTCCTTCATGTGGGGTTCTGGTTTTGGCGCCAGACCCTTGCACATCTCTGCAAACATTTGTCGCACAGCCTGCTTGCATGCAGCACGTGCGCGATCTAGGCTTGGTGGGAGTCGCCATTTTGGATCCTCTGCACCACGCGGTGCATGATCTGGCATGGCAGTCACCATTTTAAACTCTCGGTGCCACACGGGTGTGAAAGGTTGCGTCCCAGCCTTTGTTTAAAGAAGCCGCAGCATCAGACCCTGGAAAGAATGGAAGAGGCTTTTGCTGTTCTCTGAACCTTCTTTTTATTAGGTAAATAGGCTTGGCTCCAACGTCCCCAGTGTCCTCAGTGGCCTCCAATCCCTAGTCATCCTCCATAATTACCTCCACGCCCTGCACCAATCTCCTCTGCTCGATCAGCCCTTGTCTGGTCAGGACACCTGGATATCTTCGTCTGTTAGGGCGAGCTGCGACTTTCCTTCGGGTCCTTTTCATCGGGGACCATAGGGTTTAGATGTTGGGTACAGCATCAATTATCCCACCTCTGCCACCATATGTGAAAGGTTGCGTCCCAGCCTTTGTTTAAAGAAGCCGCAGCATCAGACCCTGGGAAGAATGGAAGAGGCTTTTGCTGTTCTCTGAACCTTCTTTTTATTAGGTATTCTACATTCAGGTGTACAACAACCAGTTCCCCCAGCGTGATGTCTCCATACAGAGAGTAGCCAGCAATATCTGCATTAGAAAGTTTGCATCCTTTCACTGAAGTTCCACAGACATCCTCATATCACATAACAGCAACAATGAGTGCAGAAAAAGAACAACCTCCTATCACACAGCAACAACAAGGAGTGCAGCAGACCCCCAGGGAAAGATACCCCCTCCCTTTTATTACTGGTTAATTTGGACCAAACCAAATTAAGTATACCACACAGGGGAGTTGTGTCCCAAAACTTACACAATTAACAAACATAATACACTTCACACAACATATAATTTTCTATAGCAAGCCCCAAAACAGTACCTTTTACAAACATCCCATGCATGTCTTTACTCTGCAAAATAAATGACATTCAGTATCACTTACTTTAATTCCCCCTCCATACCATGGTATAATCCACCCTGGATGGTATGCAGGAAGGAAACGCCCTTTTCCTTTTTAACAGAGACTGCCCATGGCTGTGTAACATCAAACTGTGTTTAACACCAACCAGACCTGTATTGTACTGACTGACCTCAGTACACCACATTAAAAGGTTAGTAAAGTTTCAGGTAATGGAAACAAAAAAAAGATTGCTGGGCCCAGCAAAAAAAAGACAGAAACAGAAAGAAAGAAAGATAAAGTGGTGCACTTGATGCCAGAAAGCAAACATGCATTTTAACTTCTACAAAAGTGCAAGCAGCCCTGTCACATATCCCCCACTTTAAGAGGAAAACAGTCAGGATTTTTCTCCAATATACTTTTGTAAGAGACAGGGGTGCTGCCATTTTAAACTCCTATACTGAGAAATAGGGAACCTCCGCCCTCCCACTCTAGAGGTTCCATGTCCAGGCCCTATATGAGACAAAATCACATTTACTGCTGTCAAATCTAAATATACTAAAGTTCCTGAACATCAATCTTTCTATTTCTCAGCACCTTCCTTCCTAGTTATTTCAGCCCCATATCGGGATAAATGATCTGCATTATGATGCTGACTTCCAGGTCGGTATGATACCGTAAATTTAAATGGTTGCAGGGCTAGATACCATCGGGTAACCCGGGCGTTTTTACATTGCATATTGTTTAGCCACATAAGTGCATGATGATCAGTGACTAGTGAAAATTGCTGCCCCAACAGGTAACATCTCAACACTTCCAATGCCCACTTAATTGCCAGACATTCCTTCTCAAGCGTGGCATATCTGGTTTCCCTTGGATATAGCTTACGGCTTATATACAAAACAGGGTGTTCCACGCCTTCAACTTCTTGGTTAAGTACTGCCCCTAGCCCCACCTCTGAAGCATCGCAGTGTACAATAAATGGTAACTTGAAGTCTGGAATTTTCAACACTGGTTCACTACATAAAATATCATTCAACTGGTTAAATGCAGCATTACACTCTGGAGTCCAGGTCACCAAGTTTTGTTCCTTATTCTTGGTTAAATCGGTCAGCGAGGCTGCTATGGATGAAAAGTTAGGGATAAACCTTCGGTAATATCCTACCAATCCAAGAAAGGATCTTACCTCCTTTTTGGTTCTAGGTATCGCTGCTTCCCGAATAGCATTCACCTTACTCTTTTCCGGTCGCACCTCTCCATTTCCTAACATGTATGCCAAATATCTAGTTTGTGTGAAACCCAGGGCACATTTCTTTGGGTTTATGGTTAACCCAGCCTGGGCAATCAACTTAACCACCTCCTCTAGATGGTTTAAGTGACTGTCCCAGTCTGGGCTATAGATCACTACGTCATCTAGATACACTGCCACAAACTGTTCCCTCCCTACTAACAACCTATTCATCATTCTTTGAAAGGTCGCTGGGGCCCCTTGCAAACCAAAGGGCATGGTTACAAATTGATAGAGCCCCTGGTTGGTGGCAAATGCTGTCTTGGACCTATCTGACTCTTCCACCGGAATCTGCCAATAGCCTTTTGTAAGGTCCAAAGTGCTGATATAATGTGCCTTACCCACTAGATCCAAAAGCTCATCAATGCGGGGCATAGGGTAGGCATCAAAACGGGCCACCTCATTTAACGTTCGAAAATCTACACAGAATCGTACTGTTCCGTTCTTTTTAGGTACCAACACTATTGGGGAACACCATTCGGAGGTGGAAACCTCAATAACCCCCATTTCCAACATTTGGTGCACTTCTTATTCCACTATCTTTTTCTGCCTCTCAGGAATACGATAGGGGCAGGTATGTATAGGTCTTGCATCCCCAGTCTCTATCCTATGAACTGCTTGTGTAGTGCGTCCTGGCCTTTTCGTAAATACATGTGCATACCGAGTAACTAGGCTCTCTAACATATCCCTTTGCTTTGTTGAAAGTTCCTCCCCAGACGTTACTGCGTCTTCCTTACTTTCCAACTGCAATCTCTGATATGCCTCTCCTGCCATATCAGGTTCACATTCTCTCAGGACCATCAAAGACAATTTTTCTCTCTCTTTCCAAGCTTTTAACAAATTAACATGGTTTATAGACTGGTCCCTTCTTCCTGTTATGCTTACTTGGTAGTTCACAGCCCCCTTTCTTTCCACAATGGTATATGGACCTTGCCATCTAGCTACCAGTTTATTCTCTCTATCGGGCAACAAGAGGAGCACTTTATCCCCAGGAAGGAATACCCTATCTCTGGACTTTTTGTCATACCACACTTTCTGGTGTTGTTGAGCCTCCCTCAAATTTTCATTAGGCAGATCCTGCATCCGGATAATCCTTTCCCTCATCTGGGTAATATATCCTACTACATTATCCCTTGAAGGATCCCGCTGCACCCAGGAATCTTTGATTAATGCTAGCAGACCTCGGGGTTGCCTTCCATAAAGTAGCTCAAACGGGGAAAATCCTGTTGAGGCTTGTGGTACTTCCCTGTATGAGAACAATAAATAAGGCAACCACTGGTCCCATTTGTTAGGCTGCTCACCTACCACCTTTCTAATCATCCTTTTTAGTGTCCTGTTTAGCCTCTCTACTAAACCATCAGTTTGGGGATGATATGGGGATGTACGTAGGGTCTGGATTCCCAACAATTGATACACCTCTTTCATTAAATTTGACATGAAATTTGATCCCTGATCCGTGAGCATTTCACGAGGGATTCCTACCCTTGCAAATACTTGAATAAGAGCATTCGCTACATTCTTAGCAGTAACAATGGGCAAGGGAATTGCTTCTGGATACCTGGTGGCATAATCACATAGTACCAGTATATACTGATTACCTTTAGAACTTTTTTGTAAAGGACCCACCACATCCATGGCCACCCGGTCAAAAGCTTCCCCAACTACCGGTATAGGAATCAATTTCCCCCGATCCATGAGGTTTACTGGGGCCACCTGTTGGCATATAGGGCAAGAGGCACAATATTCTCCCACATCCTTATGTACTTTAGGCCAAAAGAAATGCATTAATATTCTACATAAGGTCTTGTCTCTGCCCATATGACCCCCCATGGGAACATCATGTGCCAGCCGTAGAATTTCCTTCCGAAAGACTTTTGGCACCATGACCTGCTCCATCTGCAAAGAAGATTGAGGATCCTTGCGGACCCTGGTTAATACACCCTGCCGCAATACATATGATGGTATAGGCCCAAACTCGCTCATCTCTTCAGTTACCACCTGCTGAAAAAAAGGGTTTAGTGAGCTGTCCTGCTGTTGCGCCTCTACAATATTCTTGCCCCAAACATAATTGACCTCGTCCAAGTCCTGCACCCCTAATTCTCTAGGACCGAGTGCTTTGTCCTTTCTTTTTTGCCTACGGGATTTCCTGTCTCTCCCCTCTTCACCATAGGTCTCTGGGTGAAAAGGAAAAAGCCCCTCCAAAGAAGTTTTCAAAGACATGTCCTTCTCCTTTTCAGCCTGCTTCTTCGCTTGGGCCCTTGTTGTAACTGCTGAACAGTGTGTCAATAGTCCTAACAGACCTGGAAAGTCCCGCCCCAGAATCACCATGTAGGGCAAATTTTCTACTACCACTGCCTGTACTACATGTGTAACTGTACCCACGGTGATAGGCAGCGGAATGATTGGATACCGCTTATAATGTCCATGGACACATTGTATGTTCAGAGAGCCCACTGGTATCCCTTTAGAAAAGTGTCCTTTCTTTACCAAAGTACTTTCACTCCCAGTGTCTATGAAGGCCTTCACCATTTTCCCTCCAATGGTCACTTCCTTAATGAATCCACCAACATTGGTGATCATAGTACTTGGCCCATTCTTCCCTTGTTGGCAATATCTGGCTATGTGTCCTGGTTTCTTACAGAGATGGCATATTCGTGCATCCTGTATATGTGAGCTCCGCCCTGCCCCCTGTCTAAATGAAGATTCCCGTACTGGTGCATGTGATGAGGGGGGAAGAGATCTTACCACTGGTCTTCTCTCACGTTCCTGATGAGCTGCCAAATAGTCCTCAGCCAGGTCTATAGCTTTATCCCCAGTTTTGGGTCGATGTTCTTGCACCCACAGTCGCGCACCTGGTGGCAGAATTTCCAGGTACTGCTCAAGGACAAATAGCTCCAAAATTTCTTCTCTTGTCTTCTCGGTCGGCCCAATCCACTTATTCACAAGATCCATCAATTTGGCATAAGTCTCCCGTGGTCCTTCTGAATTATTATAGTGGAGGTTGCGGAATCTTTGCCTGAACGTCTCCAGGTTGATGTTATATCGCCTGTAAATGGCCTCTTTCACCATCTCGTAGTCTTCGGCATCCCCTGGACTTAGAGCACTGTAGGCCATCTGAGCCTTCCCAGTCAGTGTGGGCACTAGCCTCATTACCCATTGTGATCTTGGCCACTGAATGGCTCTGGCCACCCTCTCAAACATGACGAGAAAAGCTTCAATGTCATCCTCAGGGCTCAGTTTATTTAAGCCGATCTCTTTGAGGATGATAGGCCCAGGTGCCGGTGTTATGGTTCCTGATTGAAGGAGCTTCATCATGTCCGTCATCTGCTGTGTCTGTCGCTGCTGCATATCATCCATCCGTCTCTCCTGTTGGTCTACTTGTGTGGCCCATCGCCGCTGCTCTTGTTTCTCTTCCATCTCCTGTCGCCACTGCTCTTGTTCTGCCTGTTGGACCACCAGCCACTTCAGAAGGTCCTCCTTTCCTTCCGCTCCAGTCTTAACTGCTTCCACTGTATGGGTCTTGGGCTTGGTTCCAACGTCCCCAGTGTCTTCAGTGGCCTCCAATCCCTCGTCATCCTCCATAATTACCTCCACGCCCTGCACCAATCTCCTCTGCTCGATCAGCCCTTGTCTGGTCAGGACACCTGGATATCTTCGTCTGTTAGCGCGAGCTGCGACTTTCCTTTGGATCCTTTTCATTGGGGACCATAGGGTTTAGATGTTGGGTACAGCATCAATTATCCCACCTCTGCCACCATATGTGAAAGGTTGCGTCCCAGCCTTTGTTTAAAGAAGCCGCAGCATCAGACCCTGGGAAGAATGGAAGAGGCTTTTGCTGTTCTCTGAACCTTCTTTTTATTAGGTATTCCACATTCAGGTGTACAACAACCAGTTCCCCCAGCGTGATGTCTCCATACAGAGAGTAGCCAGCAATATCTGCATTAGAAAGTTTGCATCCTTTCACTGAAGTTCCACAGACATCCTCATATGACATAACAGCAACAAGGAGTGCAGAAAAAGAACAACCTCCTATCACACAGCAACAACAAGGAGTGCAGCAGACCCCCAGGGAAAGATACCCCCTCCCTTTTATTACTGGTTAATTTGGACCAAACCAAATTAAGTATACCACACAGGGAAATTGTGTCCCAAAACGTACACAATTAGCAAACATAATACACTTCACACAACATATAATTTTCTATAGCAAGCCCCAAAACAGTACCTTTTACAAACATCCCATGCATGTCTTTACTCATGCAAAATAAATGACATTAAGTATCACTTACTTTAATTCCCCCTCCATACCATGGTATAATCCACCCTTGATGGTATGCAGGAAGGAAACGCCCTTTTCCTTTTTAACAGAGACTGCCCATGGCTGTGTAACATCAAACTGTGTTTAACACCAACCAGACCTGTATTGTACTGACTGACCTCAGTACACCACATTAACAGGTTAGTAAAGTTTCAGGTAAAGGAAACAAAAAAATATTGCTGGGCCCAGTAAAAAAAAGACAGAAACAGAAAGAAAGAAAGATAAAGTGGTGCACTTGATGCCAGAAAGCAAACATGCATTTTAACTTCTACAAAAGTGCAAGCAGCCCTGTCACAACGGGACACATGTACCTACAGCCGCCATCTTTGCTGAACCCACTACGCTCACGATAGCGCTACTCTCACTGCCTTCAGGGCAACTCGTTCCTTGGTATATACTACACTCAACTTTAGCTCTAACCAGTGATAAAACTCATGGCATACCCCAGGCTAGGCAAAACTCTCATGTGCATACTGCAAACAATTGCAGAACAATATAAGTATTCTGTGGTGTGTATTCTGATTACTGGCTAGTGTACTTGGGCTTCCCTGCAGTACTTGGCGTCATCCTACTTTTGACCACTCATAGGGGCCTCATGCAGTAAGCGTCGATTAAGTGAAATCGGCAAGCTTACCGATTAGTCATGTTAATGGCGATTTTTCCTCTCCGTATGCAGTAAGTGCCGAATACATTCAAAATCAACCCGAAAACAAATCCGCCCACTCTCACGATGATTAGCCGATCACACACAGGTGTATCGGCGTGCGTGGCGGGGTGCTGATAGGTTGCCCAATCACAAATCTTGCTGAATAAGGCGAAACAAGCATGTATTGGATTGCGCGCCATATTTAAAGGCAACGTGTACTGCTAATCATTCTCTGTGTTGTTGGGAGTGAGAGAGAGAGACGCACAGAGCTGGCTGATTGAACATTTGCATATTGACGGAGAGACTTGTTGTGTATTGGGTGAGCTTTGTCCATTGTTGTTTTGTTTACATCTTTGTCTTGTTTTATATGTGGAAGTGTTTCGTGTGATTGGCTGTACATTAGTTGTCTGTTTTTTGTGAGTGCTGGAAGTATGCCCGCAAAGCGTGGGAAGAGTGATGCTGGTGGGAGTGGGAGTGCTACTCGTGCGAGTACGCGTCGGCGTGAACGTACTGTTCAGGGGAGTGATGTTGCTGGTGCACCGAGTGGTGTTGCTGGGAGTGGGAGTGCTGGTGCTGGGAGTGGGAGTGCTGTTGCTGGGAGTGGGAGTGCTGTTGCTGTGAGTGGGAGTGCTGTTGCTGTGAGTGGGAGTGTTGTTGCTGGGAGTGGGAGTGCTGTTGCTGGGAGTGGGAGTGCTGGTGCTAGGAGTGGGAGTGCTGGTGCTAGGAGTGGGAGTGCTGGTGCTAGGAGTGGGAGTGCTGGTGCTAGGAGTGGGAGTGCTGGTGCTGTGAGTGCTGCTGGTGGCGCAGTTGCTGATGGGGTGGATGGTGGTGGCGTGCTTGCTGGTGGGCAGCTTTTGGAGGCTCTTCCATTGGAAGAAGGAGAGTCCAGTCAGCACCAGCCAAGCTCTGACCCTAAACCTGCTCGGAAGAAACGTGTGGAGAAGCCACGTAATCCTCGCTTCAATGACCAGGAAAATACAGCTCTTGTCACTGGCATTCTGGAGCACTATGACAGTATATATGGACATTTACTAGGTAAGTGTACCTTTACATTTATTATTCAAATACATGTGATCCTAGGTCATCTGAGTTTTGTTCATATGCAAATATGGGTTCAGAATATCTTTCTATGTTAATTAGTCTGGAAACACAGCTTTTTATCATGCCTTACAAGGACAACTAAACACAGGCGGTCAATTTGCCATAACTGCATACAATATGAATGCAAGCTTGCTTACATGTATAGGTTTAGTAGTGAATGCTCATGTGCTTCACATATTACACATAAAACAGCATGTTTGCTATCTCTTGGAACAGCTAGCAGTGTAGGAAACTGGTGCTTCTATTATTAATCATTTACCTCATATATTTTATATGTTTTTCAAGGGCGGACAAGTTCAGCAAGCAGAAAAGAAATGTGGGACACAATAGTCATTGGTGTCAATGCGTGTGGGAATCATGTGAGGGACAAGCGGAATTGTCACAAGAGATTTGATGATATTAGGTCCAAATTGAAAAAGAAAATACAACACCAACGCGTGCATGCTACTGGCACTGGAGGTGGGCCCACACCACAACGTCTCATATTAAGTCCATTGGAGGAGCTGCTTCGGGCAAAATTACTTCCCGTCGTCGTGGAAGGCTTACCTGGTGACCGTGATATAGGAATTTACCCCTCACAATTTCCACCAGGTGAGAAATATTACTGTACTAGGCGTGTCGTTGCTTACAGTTATTTTGCATAGTTACACTGCTTTTTATACTGTCTTCACAATATAAGCATACCTGCATCTATATACTGCACCGACACACTTTATTCGAGCAAATACCCGGTATGTACCTGGCAGATACCTGGAATGCGCCGCTCCTCACCTCTGACAAGCCCCGTTGCATTTGCCTTCCCAGCCTGGGTTCATGCCTGGCTGACGGGCGGCTGATCTGTTAAATGATAATGATTAGGATTTAATAGGCTGCAATGCTTCGCGTGTCTACCAGATGGCATAAATTCCTGAATTGTAATGCAGTATATATATATATATACTGTGCAGTATTGCAGCCAGAGGGAATAAAATGCTTCAATCCCTGCTTGGAAAATAACTCAATGCACTCGGGCAGAAAACAGTCACAAACCACAATACACCCGGGTATACCCGAATTCGTGGGACTAGCCAAGCTCGAATAAAGTGTGTCGCCAGTGTATGTATATGTCTGATTCTGTATATATATATATCTCAAAATAGACATATATGTTGTAGTCCTACTAAAAGCAGTAACTAATATAGCACGTGCCATTGCGTGGTCATTTACATGTGAATTCCCAAAATGCATTGCTGCAGTGGAAGCAATTGATGGTGGGCGAAGATGGGGAACAACAGGGTAGTACACATGTGTAACACATGTTAATGAGAAATTATTAGTAGCTGCAGGTACAGAACAGAAATATGTATAATATTATTGTGTATTTTATTTATTTTACTCCGACAAACATGACATTACTGCCTATTTTAAGCATGCATCAAATATATTGCATGCAACGGCCTACAAACATCACTTGCACTAACACATCTATAGTTGTTTATGAAAAGGTCCATTTTTGCTTTAAGTCATATACAGACAGCATAATGAGGCACACGTATCATATTTTATGTCATTGTTTTCATAACTTCAAAACTGCACACGACTATTTAGCTCATCTACCATTGTGTTAAAGCAGCTGCAATTAATATCTCATCACAGCATACACTTCAACAGAGGGGGTGGGGTTCAGCACACACACTAATTACAGCCTCATTTTAGGGTCAACTTAGTTCACACCATTTTCACCTGTTTCAAGTAATTGAAAGGTGTGGCTGATTAGGCTTTTTGGGGAAGGGAATACCGTTCTTACAACCTGACTAGCACAACTGAAGTTAATCACACTCATTTGAAAGCTTCACTTTAGCTACTAAATGCCCCAACAACGCATTACTTATCAAAGCGTACGTCACACATTAGTTCACTCATATCTATAGTTGAACTACTATCAACGACACATTATCACACACTGCATGTGTTGTCTTGTTGAGTCACAGCCACATTCAGGTGTGCCACATCTTATATTAATGTACCACACATATCCTCTACCAAAAACAACACTTTTTGCAATATGACCACCTTCATGATAACCATTGTGAATGGTCATCTCATGATAGTTATGTACATTATGATACTGATATCACTACACAACATATGATTTTTATGTACAAATTTTATCTATTTATCCTCACGCATTACTGCAGGAACATAGTATGTTTTATGTTAGGGAACTCAAAACTTCTAAGTACACAGGCATGCACATTGTTATTACAACTATTTATGTTCACTTTCACACACACATTTTGGGTTAAGGAAATGATGCTGTTAGGTACTCATAAATACAGAACATACAATAACTGTTTGTTCAATATTTACACATGTAAATGTAAAACTTATGTTATTGTTATATATAGTTGCCCCTGAAGGACATGTGTCACCTGAGACTGAACAAGTGTCTTCACCTGGGTCAGCCAGCTCAACACACCTAGAAGGTGAGTGTATCAGTTGGTGGCCATATAATATGTGCTCTTCTATATGTTATGTTGTCATGTTCATTATTTGTTTTGCACATCTTCTTTAAATAGGATTACTTAGTGTCAGTGAAAATGAAGTGTAAGGCAACTTGTATTGTGTTAGTGATGTTAACTATCATGTAGGAGTTGTGAGTTTACAGCAAGTTTTCATTCACTCATATTTCATACTGAGTCCAAACATTATTCTTAAGTCAAGGTAGTTTTTAATGTGAGGTTATAAAACTTATGGAAACATGTTAGTTGTTACTTATGACACAGTACAATTACATAGTAACACAGCAGAGATTAACATGCCATTTAATAATGTGTACATTTATTTGTAGAACATGATGAAGAGGATTTTGATGATGATGATGATGATGATGATGATGATGATGATGATGATGATGATGATGATGATGATGATGATGATGATGATGATGATGATGCCGCCGCCGCCGCCATAGACACACAAATACAAGCAAGTGACCATGAAGAGGTTCCAATTGAAACTGTTTTACCGCCAAAACGTCCAGCAAATACCACATATGATGCAATTGTAGCTTCTGAGGGAAAAATTGTGGAAGCAGAAAATCGTCGCCATTCTAACCTGATGACAGTGCTGGAAAGGATGATTGCACTGCAGGAAGAAACAGTTTCACAATTGGCACATCTCCACAGAGTCTTCATTGAAGTGCCTAAACAGTTGCAAAAAATCAACACCTCATTCGAAGCATTAGTTGTTCAGCAAACACAAGCTAATTACTGGAGAATGACTAATGTACCACAATTCAACAGCTCACAGGCAGGATCTGTTCATGCAGGTCAGTTTTCACCACATGCTTCTGATATTCATTCACCAGGCCCAAATGTTACCAGTCAAGTAGCAGACATTGCTGTGCAGGTTCCTGACGACATCCTACCGCTGCCATCTGTACAAATTCAGCAGCTGACACCTACAAAGGAGGCCACAAAAAGAAAACACAAGCAGTTACTACTGACCAGTTTTTGGTCAAAAACAACAAAAGACACACATGAAACAGACCAACCATCACTTGTGCAGTGTCTACCAACTTGCTCACATGTGTCAGTGGGCACAAGCCCTGTCCGTGAACAGTCACTACCCAAAAGCCCTGTAGGTGAGTCACTGCCCAAAAGCCCTGTAGGTGAATCGCTGGCCAAAAGCCCTGTAGGTGAATCACTGCCCAAAAGCCCTGTAGGTGAGTCACTGGCCACAAGCCCTGTAGGTGAGTCACTGGCCACAAGCCCTGTAGGTGAACAGTCACTACCCAAAAGCCCTGTAGGTGAGTCACTGCCCAAAAGCCCTGTAGGTGAGTCACTGGCCACAAGCCCTGCCCGTGAAGTGCCAGAGGCCACTCAAAGTGGCTCTGTTGTACCTAAAGTTGGTGGCAAAAGAAAAAGGAAAATTCAAGAGAAAACAAGCAGGCCTGTTACTCGCTCGCAAAAAGAACAAAAAAAATAAATTTTAAAATTCACAAAATATGTCTTTGGCCTTGTTTTGTTGACTTCAGATTATCTAATTACTATTGTATGTATGCTGAAGACTGTGTTGTTTCCAAACTTTCAAGTATGTTCTTGTACACGTGAATTTTTGGAAATGTTAACACTCCTAATTAATGAATAGTGTTATAAATATTGATGTATTAATCGTCTGTTCAGTAATGCTCCACCAGGAGCCAGTTGCTAAGTTTAGAGAAGCTGCCATTGACTTTGCAGCAAAACATTGCATTTGGGTGTGTTAATTGATGTAATCATTGCATGTGCATATTATTTTCATGCAATTATAAAAGCACCTATTTAACTGCAAACATCTTTCTTGTACGTGTACAGCAGGATTTTGTGTTAAATATTACTTACCTTTGGTGGCCATTGTAATGTTGTCCTTTAATCATTTATGTGTTCTTGTTTCAAGAACATCTCTGAATTTATACTAAAATATATGTAGTATGTATTGATATATGCACACACACACACAGACACACACTGTGTGTGTGTGTGTGTGTATATATATAGTACTATCTAAACTGGTATAGATGTATTTACAAAAAACATACACTTCATGCTTCCTTGTGAAAACACACTATTTTAATAATACAGGCCTAATGTTTGACAACTATACTAAGTGTGAGCCTCTAACATTATTGGGTGCAAACAAATGTTTATGACTTAATTCACTCATGTTTATCACCATTTAAATAGATTTCATACAAGGCCTACTTACTGCCATCAATATGTTGTGTGTACTCCTGCAATATAAAAAAAAAAAAAAAAGATACATTATATATATATATATATATATATATATATATATATATATATATATATATATACATATACATATACATATATACACACACACACACACACACACTATACATATAGTACAATATACACTTTATATATATATATATATATTTTTTTATGAGAGAGATATATTTATATATATATAGATACACACGTATTTAAACTCATGCAGACAGGTAGTTAACCAGACTTTCAAATACACACAGAAAAGTATGTGGGAAAAAAACATTTCATTTTGCAGGTGTGTGTATTTACTGATATGGCTGTCTAAGCACTATTTTCACACAGTGCTCTTTGTTATTTTTCTAGAAAACTCAATGTTACTGAAATAAGTGTAGGAATGTTTTCACAAACGAGATAAAAAAATGATACATGTTTTTCCCACATTCGCCTATCACTAACCACAAAACTTAACCCAATTAAAAGGACACATCCAATTGGCGTTTGAAATAAGGAGTAAAAGTAGTTACTTTTGTTGACCTTGAAAACGAAACACAGGAATTTGTTAGCCATTGAGCAGAATCATTTTGATGAGCAAAGAAGACAGAACTGCACACATCTTTTGTGCTACTCTGACATGGCTGATGAATTCGTTAACAATATGAATCCCCTTTTAGGGTATAAGTACATGGTTTCAGAAGCAATTTTAAACAGTCGCGGACACAAAGCAAGCACACGCCAAATCTATGATTTGATTCGAGCTAAATATCCTTATTACCAAGACCGTAGGCATGCGCGGAATTTTAATTCCTCAATAAGATTCACTTTATCAACTAATGACTTTTTTGAACGTGTGCAGGATAAGCTAGAACACACCTATGGTTTCTGGAAGATTGCAAAGGAAAAGCATTTTACCCTGAAAGAGGGCACATATATTGTTGTGAAAGGCATATTTATTCCTAATGCCAATAGCAATGGATCCGCTACTACTGTTCCGTGTGAATCGATACCTGCTGCAATATCTGCACCCTCCATTCCTGAAACCCACATTGTACAACAACAAAAGTACTATGATTATGTACCAAGCCTTTCAGCTGAAAATGCATTGGAATGGGAACCAGAAGAAATGAACCTACCTCCCGACCAATTGTTTGAAGAAAGCAGTGGCGATTCCTATGAGCGCTTCATGGAGGAGATGTGTGTCATACTGGATTCAGCGGGTGGGTCAAGCGTGGATGAAAATGCCTTGCATTTCTGGAGCGACCAGTTGCAGCCAGACGAAGAGTTAATTCTAGAAGAATGGTAAATATAACAACCGTTATGCGTTGACTGTGCGTTTAAATGTTTTTTTTTTTTTTTTTTTTTTTTGTAACCACCATTTTCCCTTTCAATGCGTGGATACAGCGTAACATTGCAGACTGCATAACATGTAGCGATCACAAAGAAATTGTTGCCGAATACAATATAGTATAACCTGAAAGAGTAGTACACATTGCTGACGGAATAAATATACGTACTTTCCTATCCCTTTAACCATAGTAGCAACATTTTAACATAACTCTAACACATACCTGTTTTGTTATCATGCAACATTTAAAAGCGGGTCCACCACGTATGACGTGGGACCCTTGTCATGGCCCAAGGCGTCCTTAAAAAGGATTACGGATGTAAGTCCCGCCCCCAAGCGACGTGCGCGCCTCAAAGCCTATTGGCTGTCATGTTTTGTTATAGTAACGGTAACTGCAGTGTGTCATGTGTGCGGCTCAGTGTTTGTAGCCATAAAGTGGGCGTTAGCCGAATGTTAATTGAGTGGGAGGAGAGTTAGCGTGCGTTTCACGCTGGTTTAACATGACGTCACACGTATTGCATTTGCGCATTGTGTTATCGGCCGTCCTTTCTGTCCAAACACGTCTGTTTAAAAAGAATACAGATGTACTCGTTTAGAACGAATGTAGTTTCGTATTCATTGTATTTGAAATAAAGATTTTATGTTTAATGGTATTTTCAAGATGTATTGAACGCACAACGTACGCTTTGTTTTGCGCATGCGCTAACAGTTAGTGCAGCCAAGCGTGAAGTGCGTGCGCACACTAAGATGTGCGCGCACATTTTTCAGTATACAGGCAACGTTCACATCATATACATAGTTATGCCTGCTACAAATTTAAAGAAACATTACATACTGATGTACACTTGTACTTCTAACATATAAGTGAGTGACGTGTGTATGTACACAATCATATAGAGCTGTGTAACGCGTTGTCACGGATACATATATAGTAAGGTGCCATATTTGACCATCATGTGTTTGCTGTATTTCAGAGATGTCGGGGAAGATACAATCGGATCAATGTATGATTTCAGAAGAGTCTACCTTTATATGAGATGATTGTGAGGAGGAGCCACCGACTACTATACTACATATGGAACTAATTTTATATTGCTTGCAGCGCTTATTAACAAACAATTAAAAATGTGATACCCTTATGCCTATATTGCATAAGCACTTAATTAACATAATGATGTTGCAAAATAGTGCCTCATGAATTTTTATTGAGTGTTCTTTAATGACTACTATCATTTTATGGCATGGTGTGTTTTATATATAACAACCATTCCCACTCTGCTAACACATTTGTGAATTCTATTGTGTAATGGAACGTATGACTGTCGAAACTATGTAACAATAATAATAAGAATAAGAATAATAATTATAATATGAGCATGTTCATGTATAGCGCTGCTAGTTGTACACAGCGCTTTACAGACACATTTTTCAGGCTGAGGTCCCTGGCCCGTGGAACTTACAATTTATTTTTTGCCGCCTGAGGCACAGGGAGATAAAGTGACTTGCCCAAGGTCACAAGGAGCCGACACCGGGAATTGAACCAGACTCCCCTGCTTCAAACTCTCAGTGCCAGTGTGTGTCTTTACTCACTGAGCCACTCCTTCTCCCAATGTAAAGGACACTTACAACCAACTAGCCATTTCTTGTTAAAAATCTCTTGTTACATGGGTATGTTGATAAAATGGTTTGGGACTGTAGCAAATAATGTTATTGGCCAGATGTTGTGGTCCCCTACAATGCATGATGTTCTGATTATGACATCAACATCATGTAATGAAGTACGTTTCTGTGTATATTTCATTAACCTAACTAACTATAGTTTACTGTGTTTATTAAACGTTCTAAAAATACATAGTATAGTCAATATGATGATATAAGCTACCATAATAAAGCTGGTGTTATCATTTGTCGGTGTTATACATGGATCCTACACAAATTGATACAGACACAAACAGTTGTCTTACAAAGTGTGTCTATGCTAATGTGCACGTGATTGACGTTACAATTGTGACAATACTTGATAATTATCATCATGATAATGATGAAGTGACGTGATTTATATTGCAAAAATATTACCAACATTGTCATATTGGTAAATTATAAATGCTAAATGACAGTAACATTAGTGACAAATTTGTCTTCTCTGTTAACAGTTTAACACTTGGTACATGTAGGACACATCCACACACGTGTGACTTATACATACACATGTCACAAATGTAAATTAATGTTGACTATTAATTCCTAGCATTACAAAACACCAACATTGCTAAATATAAGATGTAGTACGCATTGTTGTGATTGCAGGCATTCATGCATGGAGTTTTATGATCAGTCAATTTCATCCGTGATGAATGATCTCCTGTAAGTAAAGAAATAAGTACAGTTATCCCCTTGTCTCCAAACACCTCTATATTACATTAATGGAATTTATAAGGAAACATACATAAAATGTGATGAAATGGGAGTAATCATTTTCTAATACAATGCACATGAAAGCTCAAGAGTAGCTAAATGCATATACATGATACAGAAAGTACATATATGTAACATTTGTGTTTAAACCAATATGTTGGGTTTTGACTTCAAATCATTATAGGAAGATTGATGTAGGCACATCTTATGAGAGATGTCAGCAAATATACATACCATGATCAGTCATACTGGAGATATACCTATAATGCAAAGGAACAATATATAAATTGCAAACATTGACATGCCATCTTCAGTACCGTAAACAACACAGCAAAGTGTGTATTTGGTGTTAAATGTGCAACACCATGTATATTTCATGACATTCAAAATGTAAATCAGGCTGGTGTACACATCATATGGATGTACATGTTACACTGCACCAATAACATTGTATGTAAGCATACTAGAAGCATGAATGAGTATGGGCATAATATGTGTATTGTGTTAGCATAAGGAACAACACAATGCTAAAATATTAGTGCTTTGTTACCCCAGTTGTATTCACATACACACAACTAAAGTACAATTGAAGAGGGATTATATAACCTGTGCAACAATAACATACCGGTGCCACATCCCTTTGTGCACACAGCAGAGAAAAGAAAGGTGTGCAACCCATATTCATCTGTGTCCTACCAGAAGGGTATATAAAAAAACATTATTGTTAAGATAACATAATGTAACTATAAAAGTAGAACTTGGAACATATATGTTTTTACTTACAAGAAAAAAATGAATTGATGAGATTCTGGCGTGTCTGGCCACCACTGGCTGTTTGTTCATTTTCAGCAGCTACATGGGTGGGATGCTCGTCTACCAAAGGCTCAGCTAGGTCTGATTGTACATTGTGCCTGAGTGCAACATTGTGCAAAATGCAACAGGCAAGGATAATATCAGACACTTTTTGAGGCTTGTATAGAAGAGCCCCACCAGTTCTGTCCAGACACCTAAATCTGGTCTTGAGTAGGCCAAATGTCCTCTCTATAACAGATCTTGTAGATATATGGGCTGCATTGTACCTGTCCTCTGCTTCAGTTTGAGGGTTTAGCACCGGAGTCAAGAGCCACGGCCTAATTCCGTATCCTGAGTCACCTATAATGAATGGAGCACACATAAGCTGACATTAGTGATCAAATTGTACAATGCCAACATTCCTAAATAAAAATGTGTTTTGTGTTATAACATGTAAATGTGTACTCACCCAGCAGCCAACCATGTTCAAAATGTCCCTCTTCGAACGCATGGAAGACTGAAGAGTTCCTCAGGATAGAGGAATCGTGACAGGGAATTTGGGTACCACATGCATTATCCTCATCGTCGCATCACATACCACCTGTACATTGAGTGAATGGTAGTGCTTACGATTGCGGTACACATGCTCACTCTGACTAGGTGCAATCAAAGCAACATGTGTGCAATCGATTGCACCCAGCACACATGGTATTCCTGCTATATTATAAAAGCCAGTCCTGACTTCCAGCCACTCTGTCGCCTCTGTAGGAAAATGAATATAATTCCTAGCGCGTCTATTGAGTGCATAGAGAAACTGGGTCAAGGCCCGCGAGAATGTAGATTGCGAGACCCCGCCCACTATGCCCACAGTTGTCTGGTATGACGCGGAAGCAAGATAATGTAATGAGCACAGCATTTTAACAAGCCCAGGGACTGCACGACCTCTGGCTGTGAAAAAATCTAAATCTCCCCTTATCTCCTGATAAAGAGCTAAGATTGCTGCTGAACTCAAACGATAGCGACTTACAATCTCCTCCTCACTCATCCCATCTAACAGGGTTCTCTCCCTGTACAGACGCGGACGAGGCACAACTTGTCTCCCCTGTCTTCTCCTCTGATCTCCTGTCCCTCTACCTGTCCCTCGGCCTGTCCCTCTCCCTGTCCCTGTCGTATCCGCGTGACTGTCCCTGTCACTGTCCCTCGGTGTGTCCCTCCCTTGCCCTATATGATTGTCTTCATCATCAAGCATGTCATAGAAAAGAATGTTCCTCCGTCTCCTAAACAATCTCAACATTTTGAAATGAGTAGCTGTGAATGAGCAGGTAATGGGCGTCCTTTAAATAGGTATGTGATGATGTCAGGTGACATAGTAAAATGCAAGGTGTTACATTAACATAATAAAGTACTTCTGTGGCAAGCTGTGTGCAGTTCTTGTTATAAGTATTTGTTGTGTGTATTCTGCAGGGAATGATGATATTTGGCAATGATGTGACGTGAACCTTTGTAGAAACATTGCTTGCAAATAAATAGTTGCATGTGCAATGCATGTAACACTTGTGAACGCAACAGTCAGTCATGTAATTAGGCAAAAAGGCTGAGATTGACGTGGGAAAAGTTTTGTGTAACATGTGTAATTAGGCATGTTATTGTGACATGTTGACACCAATGAATAGTCGTGTGCATATGCATGCATTTCTGTAAGGAGGATAGTTGGTATAGAATGAGTTAACAAGGTGTCCCAATGCTGAATTACTGTACATGTGTGTATAAGTTAGGTTGAAGTGCTTGTAATGCTACGGTTACAATGTAAACATGCAATGTGATTGAGCGTCCAATAAGTGACGTCATGAAAATAGGGAGGACCCAAAACTAGATGTAAACATGAGAAGACAGATGTACATGAACGTTTAAAGATGCGTGACACATTACAAGCATTGTGTAATGTAAAGGAACATGAATATACTGTGTATGTGTGACATGTGTGACATGTGTAACATCATGTAAATAATTGTCGCTCAGTTCATAAAAATGTGTGATATGATGTGAGGTTCTCCTTTAAGAGTTGAGTATAGTATTTTCCCTTGGCACATCATCACATGATGAGTAATGTGACCCGCAAATGCTGACAACATGTAAAAGTATAATGTTATGCAAATAATACACGTCAGCTGTGACACAATGCAGGGAATGCCCCCACACTGTAATGCAAATGACGTTTGTATTGTGAGCAATGAAACGTAAACAGTACTATACTGCTATACGTCCCCGCTCCATTGACTCCATTGATGTACAGAAGTTTTTTTTTTCTAAGTGCCGTTGCGGCAGCCTTAGCGATCGTTCTCCCCTCCAAACTGCCAACTTTAGTTGGCGGGAGAAATTGGCCATAACATCTCAATTTCGTAGTGCCGATCAGGCCCGATAAGCTGTTTTTTTTTGTTGAATCCAGCCGATTTAAAAAAGTGGCGATCAGTGGCGAAAACAGGCTTATCGGCAGCCGACTGGCCATAACAAAATAATCGGCTCCGAAACCTGGCGATATCAAGCACTTATCGGCGCTTACTGAATCTCAAACCCAATTTTGGCTATAAAATGGCGATAATTCCCTTATCAACGCTTACTGCATGAGGCCCATAGTGCAGATCCTATCAGAAGTTCCTGTCCCAAGTTAACCAGGCTAACCCCTAGGCATCCTACAACTATCTGCCTCAAGGTGACTAGGACAGCTATAGCCTTGTATCCAGCTCTACATCACCCTCCTAGGGCACCTAGGGTGTGCTTTGCGAGCGGATTGCCTCTCCTGACTACCCCTAATTTCTGATGCCCTTCCCTCTTTAGCACTTGCTCTGGAAGCATACACTGTCTGTCAGAGGCAGGCGGCAGATAGCGTAGTGAGGTAACAAGCAGAGGTCGTCAACGAGGAGACTGGAACAGGATTATAGCAATAGCTAGCACAGCAGAAAACACAGGAACCTAGCAAGAGCTGAGGAACCAGTATAAACAGGCAAGGGAGGAACAGGAAAGGGAGTGCAAAGGTGGTGCAGAGGTGTCAGGTATCAGGGTCTGGAATTTTCCTTAACAAGAGACAGGGGGTGCCCAATGCTGCATCCAATTGACAAAACATATAAAGTAAAATACTTCAATAATAATAATTGGTTATTTAGTTAACCCTTTGGCCAAAGGCGTCATAAGCCTGCATACCAACGTCAAGGTATAACCAAAATAATGCAGGTCCTACACTACACTGTGAAACCTTTCCTTTTACCTCTGTGAGAGGGGAAAAAACCATAATGGGTCTTGTTCCTGCAGCAAGTGAAATGACCTTCCAAGTTAAAAGGGTGAAGGAGGAGGAGTGAGCTCTGGGGGGAGGTGCCACAGCCTCCAAAGAGACATAGGTTAACACAGATACCCAGCAAGCTCAAACTCCCCCACCCACCACAAAGTGAATATATATTTATGTCAACCAGAGAGCTACTGAGCGTGGCAATTGTATATAACAAGAGACAGGGGGTGCCCAATGCTGCATCCAATTGACAAAACATATAAAGTAAAATACTTCAATAATAATAATTGGTTATTTAGTTTACCCTTTGGCCAAAGGCGTCATAAGCCTGCATACCAACGTCAAGGTATAACCAAAATAATGCAGGTCCTACACTACACTGTGAAACCTTTCCTTTTACCTCTGTGAGAGGGGAAAAAACCATAATGGGTCTTGTTCCTGCAGCAAGTGAAATGACCTTCCAAGTTAAAAGGGTGAAGGAGGAGGAGTGAGCTCTGGGGGGAGGTGCCACAGCCTCCAAAGAGACATAGGTTAACACAGATACCCAGCAAGCTCAAACTCCCCCACCCACCACAAAGTGAATATATATTTATGTCAACCAGAGAGCAACTGAGCGTGGCAATTGTATATAACAAGAGACAGGGGGTGCCCAATGCTGCATCCAATTGACAAAACATATAAAGTAAAATACTTCAATAATAATAATTGGTTATTTAGTTAACCCTTTGGCCAAAGGCGTCATAAGCCTGCATACCAACGTCAAGGTATAACCAAAATAATGCAGGTCCTACACTACACTGTGAAACCTTTCCTTAGTTTAGCAGCAGCAATCCCAGTGGACAAGTATAGGCACTGCAGGCTAGAACAAGACATTGAGAGAGTGGCAGCAATCCCGGTGGCCAAGCATGGGTACCGCAGGCAAGAAGATGACAATTAGTGTACAAAATAAAGGAAATTGGTCTCGGTAACAATATTTGGAACAAGATTAAAAACTGGTTGAAGGAACCTAGAGTTGTCATAAATAGAAACTTTTCAGGTTGGGCTAAAGTTGTGAGTGATGTACCTCAAGGTTCAGTACTGGACTGTCACGGGGGACCAGGACAATTTACACCAGGGATCAATAAACTAGACAGAATTGCAGAGTTGAACAAAAGTGAATTTATTGAAAAAAGTTTCTGCAAGATTCCAGTACATAAAATACACACACAAACTCACCCAACTGGGTTAACTGGGGGAACAACCTAAAGTCCTAGGACCACATCTGGATGGTTACCCTGATATGCTTTCCCAACTTGTAGCGCTGTCCTCTGTAGTATTGGCAGCACTTCCTTGCTCTCCACTGACTAGCAGTTTTAAATTCCCCACCGTTGCTTTATTCTAAACCGCTCCAGCCAATTCTGCACACACAGACCATGGCAATACTGGATGCTCCAGGCCCCTGTACTGGGTCTCCTCAGTTTCTTTCTGCTGACTCCCTGTCAGCTGTTCCTTTACAGGGGCTCTGCCAGGCCCATGTCAGCCCACAGCCTTCACCAAGAAGATACAGTCTAGAATGTCTCTGTTGAGGATGGGGAGAAAAAGTACTTATACCCCTGTCCCATTCAGGTAGATGCCAGGTAGTATGGGTAGGAACAAAATTCCTGGTCTCTGCACACGGCCCTAGACCTGGTTGATGAGATTACTTGGGGTTGAAGGTGGGCCAGAACTATGCTGATACAATCACCTTCCACAGACAAAAAATACAGATACAGCCCCAGGGTTTACAGCTTTTTTGTAGGGCATGTCCACTTAGCAGGTTGTGGTCATCTCCCTGGTTCCTCAACAATGGGAATTATACCATCACAGTGTCCAGGCCTACAATACCAACTCTGATGGGATTACAGCCCATTTGGCAAGAGAGCATTAACCCCTATAGGTCCCCACTCTTGAACAGGGCTGTACATCACTGTTTCACATACTTTAAGAGGAACATATATAGGACTACTATAATAAACTGTACATACATAACAAACTACATCATATATCTTTGAATGGTATGGGTAATGGCAGGCTTAACCTTTAATTAAACGCAGCCAAATCTACCCCTACCATCACAGTGACCACTGATTTTTAACTTCTTTATTAATGACCTTGTATGCCATTCAAATTTGTTGAATCTCAGGGGTTGACAGCTGAACCAAGTAGATAATATTTCTCTAACAAGGAGCTTCTCGAACTGTACAGCAAAGTTGTTGCAATGGTGGTTGTGGCCGTTGTACACTCAGTGGCAGGTAGGGTATACCTCACTACTGACATGTAGAGTTGTGGTCAGGGAGGCTGGGACTACCTGACTGTAACTGCCAATTGCGAGTGTTTTACTATTGTTAAACAATAAAAGGCGGTGGAAAAAAAGACAGTCAACGTTCTCTAGACATGATTGCTTTGACATGTTCAGAAGAAGCGGAAAGAAATATGAGAAAATAAAACCTATTCTCTATTGCAAACTGCTTCTTCTAAACCGCCAAAACGCCCGGTTTGTTCTTGTTTTAGAAGTGGAATGACAAGAGGTGGTTCTAACTCCATCCCCAGTCTGACTTATTGGCTTTGCTCTCTCTAACAGATTCATATTTCAGGCTCTGGTTGAAAATTGTAATACAAATTTCACCCCCTTTCAGGTAGTGTGAAAAAAAATGCGAGTTTTTAGATGCAGTTTGCAGAACAGAGCAACTAGAATAGCAGTTTTAGTCAAATAAATGTAAGTTGAAGACTTTTTTGACAAACCAATCGGATTGGCAAAGTGACATCCTGGCTCTGCTTAAGGTAGCACACCCTGAGAAGAGCCCCTCAAGTTCTGCACCCCCTCTGCACTGGACCAGCTGACCAACGTGCAAAGAGTTAAAGGCTCAGGAAACGCACAGACTACTGAATATATCATCCTCTCAGCTCTCCGAAAAGTCATTAGTTGACCTTCAGAAGCCAGTTGATGCAGAGTTCTGAAGTTTAATTTAATGCTCCACCATTGTAAGAGTATCAGTTTCTTCTCTCCTGTGTGGATACTGGAGAGACTTCTGAGATTTCACCATGTCATTTGGTTTCTTGCCAGCTCTGTCTAATTTAGCAACTATAATGGGTGAAACCAAGAGTGAGTGGAGTCTACACAATTGCTACAAATTAACACCATTTGTGTTGAAACATGCAATGCATCGTTAGCATTGTTCATTTTGAAAAAACATTTTAATTTAGATCAAATTAAAAGACAAAGCCCTGACCTACATTTTGCCTACCCACTTTTCTGTGTACTCAGGATGTCTTTGCAGCTGTGAGAGGGCTTTTTTTCTTACTCTAAACAGCCAGGAGTTTCACAGCAACTTTTGTCTTCATTATGATTCCTCCACCCTACAGTATGTTACCTTTGTTTTTTTCTGCAACAAGCAGACTAATTAGTAGCTATGTTCTATTTGAGACCTTTTCACTCTGTTACCAAGAGTAGAAATTTATTTCTGATATTTGCAGTCAGCACTTATATTAACTGACCACAGATTGTGTGTGACTGTGTACAGTAGCTTACGTTGTTGAACTCTAAGACACTTAGGTTCAGGGCTGCCAAGAGGGGGGGGGGGGGGGGAAGCCGGGGCTGGTGTCCCGGCCCCGCTGGCTGGGGGGAGGGGGGGTACTGGCCGGCCGCTGAAGCAAATTTCCCCCGACCTCGGTCAGACCCCCGCAGACAACGGGCCCGGCTTGACCCAAGGTAAGTCTGTATTTTTATATGTATTGGGGGCCTTGGGGGTATTTTTATATGTATTAGGGAGGGGTTTTTTTTAAATGTATTGTTTAATTTTTTCAATGGATTGGACTCTTTTTTAGATGTATTGGAGTCTTTTGTAGATGCATTTGGGGTCTTTTTTTTTAGATGCATTGGGGTATTTTTTTAAATGCATTGGGGTATTTTTTTAGATGCATTGGTTTTTTTTTTAGATCTAATTGGGTGGGTTTTATATGTATCGTTTTTTTTATATGTATTGTTTTTTTGTTTTTTTTAAATAGGGGGTTATATGTAGTGTTTTTTTATATATATTGTATGCATTCTGGAATAAACAAATAGAGGAACCAAGGGCTTGATATTGCAGAATCAATACTGTGCTCTCTAGTTACTATGTCTAGCATGACAGTACTGTATTCGACATGTATCTACTGTAGAAAGAATTTGGTGCTAAGTAACTTTTTCATAAGAAGAAGAAAAAGAAGAAGAAGAAGACACTGAGCACACGATCATAGGTACAATTTAGTTCCTTTACCAATGTGGGGTACAGGAGCTTACAAGCAAGTGAACAGCTGCTAAGAAGGCACTATAACATGCAATTGAATATATGCAAAGATCATATCACCAATGAAAAACTTGCATTTCCCTGTAATAGTAGTGATAACTTCCCTGTAACACGTTAATCATTTATCAAATCAGCCATTGAGCTTCAAGTTGCCTTAATTAGTAGCTGAGGGTTCCGACCTTTAAGCAATGGAAGACGGGCAGTGCAAGGCTCCTCAGCACTCAGACGCAAGCAGAAATAGGTACAATACCTATGCCTGATTTTAATAGGTGCTGTATATGACAGACAAAACAGGTACTTGCTAAGTAGGTACAGTTAGAGGGTATGCTAGTCATGTCACAATCATAATTTGCCTACAAATGTAAACTATTTATTTTAAATACAGAACAATATAGTATGTAGGTGGAAGTGGGCAACCCAAACATAGTAGTAATAATTAGTGGTTACTTCCTCACACTCAATGCTGTCACTGTAATCCATAACAATATTGTGGAAAGTAGTTTTTGTTACTGATCAATTTATCTTTGCTGCTTTTGTAGCGGAACCCTTTGCCGGATGCACTGCTCACCTGGTCTCAGCATGACTTGTTTTGGTTTCCCATTCTCTTTGGGTGCAGTCATGCTGAGACACAGTGAGCGTCAATACCGGCACTATGTATCATCAATACAGGAGGGAGAATCACTCTTTCACAAAGCGCTAATGCACGAAACGTGTTAGAGGGTTCTCTCCTGCTCCTGGATGATGATTTTTATTGTCTTGTCAAGGTAGACAAATAAAGTTTTTCAAGTGATCCAGCCTCCATCCGTTTGTGGTTGTGCACCGCTACCTGCTTCCCCCATGGGAATCCTTCCACTTACCTCACCTCCACTGACACGTGCACGCCGATGCCAGAGATCCATGGATGTTCCTTCTCGTGAAGATCGTGAGTAAGAGAAACTCTTATGAATATACTACTACATTGCAATTCACTCCAGGTTACACTGGCCCTTAGCCCGATTAGATCTGCCCCTGCATCACGGCAGTGATTGAACCGGAAGGTCTTAAGGTAACAGTGTGGAACTCATGTTTTCTACCACAATAGGAGTTAATCATATCGCTCAACTAATGACTATGGGCTCTATGCACTAAGCGCCGAAAAAGTGCAATCGCCAAGTGTTCCCTATCGGCATGATTTTGGCGATTTGCCCTCGCAGTATTCAGTAAGGGCCGAATCCCTGGCGAATCACTGCGAAAGCAAAACGCCGATGAGCCGGTGATAAAACAGTCTGGCTCCCGATAGCCTGGCGATATGCATTTCTGCCGATATGTGTTTGCAGCAGAGAGAGATCCGTCACTCTCTCTGCGCAAACATTGGCACATTAAAAATCTTTCTAAACAACTTTTACTCATAGTGTACATGTGCAGGGGGTCTCCGGAGCTGAACCGCATTGGTTTCAGGTCCGGGGACCCCCTGCTTCCCAAGATACAGGCCCCTTTATGAGGTACCGGTATCCCTCTGCATTTAAATGTCCCGATCACATGACCGCGGAATGTAAACAAAGCAGAGGGATACTGGCACCCCATAAAGAGGCCTTTATCTTGGGAAACAGGGGGCCCCCTGACCTAAAACTAAAGCGGTTCAGCCCCGGAGACCCCCTGCACATCTACTCTATGAGTAAAACACATATATAAATAAACAAATCATTCCTTACCTTAGCGGCTATCCGCTATGGTAATTAAGCAGCCTTAATGTATTTTAATAATATTGTGCGGAAGCAGGGGGTCCCCTGAGATGAACCACATTGGTTTGTGGCTCAGGGACGCCCTGCTTTCCGAGTTACAGGCCCCGGTAAGGGGCATCGGGTGCCAGTGTCGTCGCCATCTTTATAGAGCCCACGTCGCGTCTTGGACGCTATAAAGATGGCGGCGACACTGGAACTGATGCCCCAAACCGGGGCCTGTAACTCGGGAAGCAGGGGGTCCCTAAGCCACAAATCAATGTGGTTCAGCTCAGGGGACCCCCTGCTTCCGCACAATATTATTAAAATACATTAATGCTGCTTCATTACCATAGCGGATAGCCACTAAGGCAATGAAGGAGTTCAGGCATAATAGCATGTTTATTGGGGACAATTGCCCCCAATAAACATTGCAATACACAACATAGACCCCCTGTGCCCCCAACAACCCCTATACCGCCATTACATATATCTCATTTTTGGGGTGCACAGCAGTGATACTAGAGGCCGGCGGGGGCCCTCGGGTGTTCCCCGCAGGCCTGCAGTACCAATTCTGTGCTCCCCCCCCCAAAAAATACAACCACACAAATACTTTACAATACATACACCCCCCCTAAAACATACAATACAGTCATGGGCAAAATTACTATTATCCACAAATGGATAATAGTGCATTTGTCCATTTAAAATACATAAAGAACAATAAATACATTAAATACATATAGCACTCACCCATGTCCGGCTGCCACGATAAAGGCCATCCTCATCTTCATCCTGCCCATGCCCCCTCCGATGCTGCAAAACAGAAACAAGAATAAAAACATCCAATGTAATGTCCCCTAACCCCTTAACCGCTACAGGCATTAAGGGGTTAACCCACCCTCACCCACCACTCGGGAGGCCTACATACCCTCCCCCACTAACCCCCCACCCCGTGAGGCCTAACCACCCTCACCCACTACCCGGCCGGGAGGCCTACACACATACCCTTGGGGCCAATACCCCCTCCCCCCACCCCCAGTACTCACAATAAAAACAATACACTGCCCCACAATAAACATCATTCTATTTATTAAATACATTACCCACACCCTGTGGCCCCCCATAAATACATGATTTATTCTTTTACATACAGGGTTCATACCCCAGGCCCATGTGAGTCCGCGGGCGGGGTTGGGGGCGGGACTAGGTGGCGAGTAGATTTTTTGGTTGGGCGAGTAGATTTTTGGGGGATTTGTCGAACACTGTATATATATATATATTTTTTTAATATAATTATTTATTTATATATATATTTAATTATTTATTTAGTGTGGGGCTTTTGTGTGTGTTTTTTTTTATTGTGGGTAGCGGGGGTGGGTGAAGGGGGTATTTGGCCCCAACGGTGGTTTATTTAGGGCTTGCGGGTAGGTAGCTGGAGGAGCACCCGCAACCCCCCCGCAAGCCCTAAACAAGCAACAAGGGCCAAATACCCCCTTCACCCACAATAAACCTGGCACAACGGGTTAACCCCTTCATTGCCTTAACGGTTAGCCGCTAAGGTGAAGTGGCATTTAAATGCATTTTCCTGCCTCGGATGCATGCCGGGGGGCTACGGTGCTGCTATTAATGGGTATCAGCTCCGGAGACCCCCGTCATCAATCCCAGCCAGGAAAAAGACCTGATTTTTTCTAAGTGTCAACCTTTCCGATGCTTATACACCACCAACTTGCCAACTTTAGTTGGCGGGACGGATTGGCGTCAAAATCTCAATTCTGGAGTGCCGATCATCAGCGAAAATCTGATCGGGGCTACCTGAATTCAGCCGAGTTCAAAAAGTGCAGATAAGTGGCTTATCGGCACCCGGCTGCCGATAAGTTTTTATCGGGAACCAAAATTGCCGATTTTTCCAATTTATCAGCGCTTACTGAATTGGGATGGCAATTTTGGCGAGAAAATGTCGATAAAAGCCTTTTCGGCGCTTACTGCATGAGGCCCTATATTACTTAACACTGGCACCAACTATCATTCTACTACAACTTAGCAAAAAATTGATTGAGTTAGGGTATACATCCCTTTACTCATATCTATTGTTGTTTTTCTTTTCTGATGCACTGATGCGGGATCTTTTTTGCTCTGGAATGTGCCTCTTTGGAGAATGCCTGATCGCAGATCCATAAATGCACCATTGTATTCTTGTGACCTCTGGGACCTATGGCAGGCTCTCCGAAGGAAAGAGCATTGGTGGTTGAATTCCTGTCCGGATGTTGACTGGACAGCCTTGAAGGTATGTCAACAGGGTAATAGGTCTGCAGTCTTCAGCTCAAAGAAATCCTACATCGCCCTGAGGATCGACACCACAATAAATCATCCAGCGGACCTCTTCAGGGTGGTGAGCAACTGGTTTATTGGTGGGACTGCACTACAGTGGGTTGCCTTGTTCCTGCAGGGCCAGACCCAGCAGGTGGCTATGGTGTCCGATGTGTCATCGGTGGGTCCTGTCACCTTTGGGGTCCCTCAAGAGTCAGTGCTGTCATAACTTCTGTTCAATGTGAAGTAAGACTGCAGGCAAGATCATCCAGAAGCATGGTTTGAAGTCCCAGCAGTATGCTGATGACACCCAGATCGGGGCAACCAAAGGACGGTTGGTGTTACATTGATGGCTTGCTTAGATGAGGTGGTGGCATGGAAGGAGATGAATTGGCTGAAGCTCAACCCTGACAAGACGGAACTAATGATTTTAGGTTCAGCAAGACGATTGAGAAAGTGACAGGGTGTTTGCGAGCTGCCCCTAATCAATGGTATACAGCCGGTGCCTGTATCCAAGGTTCGTAACCTCGGCATCCTTTTTGACCAATCTCAACATGCGAGCAAGTGGCCTCAGTTGTTAAGATTGGGTTTTTCTATCTGAGGCTGCTTCGGCGTTTGCATCCACTCCTGTTTAGAGATGGGCAAATCCACCCAAATCCGTTTCCTGTATTTTCGCACATTTTCCCTCAAAAATCCATTTTGCGGTGTATAATCCGCAAATGGATTTTGTTGGTATTAAAGAAAAAGAGATTATTGAGGGATTATCCTTCATTCATTCTGCTAAACACCTCTAGAGGAAATGGCCATCGCTAGAAGATGTCACGCACTTGCAATGTGCACTCCACTCTATTCGACTGGTAGCTGCATGGGAGCGTGAACGGAAGTCGCACCACAGATCTCTCTGACGTAATTACAGATTATTTTTGTTGATTTGTTTTTTATTCTGGTTTATTTTTTATTTTTTATTCTGGTTTATTTTTGGTGATTGTTTTTTTTTTTAGTTTTTTTTTTAGGTTGCCTATTGACTGCCATAAAGGCTAATCAATGTACCACTGTGCCAATCAATGGATAGAGGTTAGGAGTAGTTGCCCTCGGAAGGGTGGTTAGGCCACCCGGTGGGTAGCAGGTGAGGTGGGGTTAATCCCTTAATTACTATAGCAGTTACTAATCGGTTATCAGTGTTTTAAAATCCTGCGTCACGTGACGGACATTTAAATGCATAGGAGATACTGGCACCCTATTGCCTTTAACTGTGAGGATTTGCCATCCTGGCGATCGCAGACCGTCTCCTCATCCCAACAAACCTTCCGTGACGGATACCCAGGATGCGCGGTTTCATGGTCCCAGAATGCACGCGCGGACCTTGCGCACTCTGATCACCTGCCCGCGGATTCGGATCCCGCCCCCATCTCTGTAACGCGACGTGTGCGTTTGGCCAGCCTCCCTGCTGACGCGCGAGTCAAGCTCCGCCCCCACTCTGGGGAAAGCCAGGACTGTCAGAATGACGCGCGCTCTCAGATCTGCCCCTTGACCTCCGTGACGCATGCAGGTCGGCGCGCGACGGGTCCCGCCCCCTCTTGTCCCAGGAACCGGCGTAGGAGTGACACATGCTCTAAACTCCGCCCCCTGGCCTCCGTGACACGCATGGGATGGCGCGCGAGCAGTTCCACCCTCATCCCCGATTAGGCTGCATCATAGGGCACACCTGTGTGCACCAGCAGCCAATCGGTTCTTACTTCCTGGTTCCGCCCTGGCTGGCTATTGGAGGCTCCTCCTATTTATGCCCTCAGCCTGCTACCATTTTTTGCTGAGCATAGTCATTGTGACGCCGTGCCTTGCCACATCCTTGTTCCTGAATCCTTGCCTTGCCTTGCATGCTGATTAACTATTAACTGGCTACATACACCGACTATCCGACACACTCCAATCCTGAACCTGGTTACGAACTACGATGATCCGAAACTCTCCGCTCCTGAACTTGGCAAGTACCTTAACCATTCTCCAAGCTATAACCCTGACCTGGCTTGAACGACTACTCTACATCCTAGGCGCGCCCGCGTGGCTGTGCGTCAACGTTATCCAATCCCCTACCTCAGCACCGCGGTCGCGCTTCGTTTGTGGTGAGCTACGCGTTACTGTAACTCAGGAAGCAGGAGGTCCCCGGGCCTCAAATTAATGCGGTACAGCTCCGGAGACCCCCGGCTCCCGCACACTAGTATTCAAATGTAAATAAAAACACTGTGATCGCCTGTGAGAGCTGTGCAGGGAGAGGCGGCTCTCTCTGTGCAGCACAGATTGCAAGAAGATCACAGGGGGAGAACTTAGGAAAAAGCTGAGATCACATTGCTGTTACGCCGAACGTTATTGGCATTTTCCTACCTCACGGTTTGAGAAGGTTTCAGATTCTTTCTACCGTGATAACACAAATGACAAACCGTTCGATGGGGTCATGCCAAACCGTTCGAGATAGCAGCAAAGTCACCAAAGCTTCTAGACTAGGTTGTATTATTAAATTATTGATAACAGAGTTCACAACCCTGTGTGAATTTCCTAAATTAGTATATTATTTTTGTAATTTAACTTTATCTCTGGAAATGGCTTGGGAATCCTGGATATAAAATAGAAGATGGCTCTTTAACCTTCGTGTATCAATATCTTATATTTCCTTCTTAAAGGCTAAGTGATGATAAGATGTGCTAAACTTTAGTGCAAGTTCGCATTGAGAAAAGGTGCTCTCTTCAGAAAATTTGTTAGAGATTATTTACTGCAAATACCATTAATAGGGAACAGACATATACAGTATACATATAATTATATTGGAATTAGAGTTGTAGCTTGGTACTATAAATGGTACTGACAGAGTAACACAAGTGATGAGTCTGACTAATTGAGTCAAGTGATGATTATACTGACTGACTTGTGACAGTGAGGATGAGCATCCTAACTATTACCCACTCCTGAAGGTCAGAAGCCCCCTATAAACATTCAACGGAAATACAATACAATACATGTGTGGAGAATGCTGAAGACAACAGTCCCTCATGGGAACGGATGCTGAAATTGCCCTATAAGTTTTTTATATGCACATATTTCCATACATTTGGTGAAAATCACAAAATTAGGCAACAAAATGGCTAAAAGTATGTGGGTAAAAACCTTGGGGAAACTTTTGCACCTATGCTTATGTAACGGTTGCAGGCCCCCACCCAATCTCATATTGGCCCCTGTGGGTGTAATCTGCTCCCAATTACATGTAAGTGTGTTGTGGTGCACCTGCAGGCAACAGGACTCCTGAGTCTCCCGCTGGTTGGTAATGGGGAATATCACCATGACAGGCGTCTGAGGTAGTGTTCTGAGTCCTATTCACATTCGGTACAGCGCCTCCACCCCATCAGGATCCCTACAGCAGCAGGGGGAAGTATCTGATGGGGAACTCCTTCTCGGTGCATCCTCCTGGCGAATAACACCACACACACAGGAAGGTTGTCTTGATCTCGGGATCTTTAATAACATCTTTCCAGGCAGACTGCTGTCGTACTTAGCCGCTCATTTCTTTAAGGTACTCCATTCAGAAGGTTCCTCCTCTCTTAATTAGTTGCTCTCCACCTCTCCCCTAAGGGAGACCACCAGCTGTGCCAGGTCCCTGGACACCGTGTGTATTCAGCTTGCCACTCTGACAGACAGACTTGAACTGCTGCAGACACTTAGAACACTTAAACCAACTCCTGTACTGAACTAGAACAGACTAACTTTAGGCAGTTCTGTGTCTTATATAGACTCCAGAAAGACCCACCTCTATGTCACTAACAGTGGACACAAAGCATGCTGTCACTTCCTTTGCTACATATGACACTTCACCGGGGTCTGAGGGCAAACCTCCATGATAGTTACTGGCAACCCTGCCTTCTTACCAGGATTTACTGCCAGCATGAGAGAGATCTGTACACCAATTTTACACTTGGCTACAATCTTGCCCTGGTGGAACCCAACGCCCCGGCTGGGACCTAAATTTGTGGAACCTTCCTTCAGATAGCACTGCAACACACAACAATATAACAATATATTAGCATAGAAATACATTATTACAACACACACATTGTTTATCAGAAACATAATCAATCACATACAGCTACATCCTGACCAGCAATACTGCTCTGCTCCTAAGGAGAATCTAGCTTAGAAGTGCCTAGGGTCTGGCTTCTGCACTTCCCTCCCATTGGCATCTTTCGCTGTAATGCTGTAAGATCTGGGTGGCCCATTCTCTGGCCTATACTCCATCTTATGCATGAAGATGTTGCGCCCAACACTCCATACCCTCATAAGGTAAGATATCCTCTCCTCAGTCTTGTACTGTGCGTGACCACCTGATTTGGACATAATATAATCCTCCACAGTCTCCCTCAACCACGTATCCCTGTTATCCGCAATCTCTCGCATGAGGGGCTCAGGCACATACGGATATTCCAGACCATGAGTTCTTTTATATCTGGCAACTATTGCTCTCTCGGCCCTGCTGATACGGATGAGTTTCTTATTGCCTGCCCTGCCTGGCAGCACCCACGATAATGGTTCCTCAGAAGCAACCACATCATAAAGTATGGATGACCCTCGGGGAGGAACTACGCCCTTCTGAATATCGTACCACCTTTTCCTTAGCTCTTCTAGGCGCTCCTCATCTGACTACTCACCCTCATCTCACCAGTGGTCCACTATGTCACTCCTTATTAATATGAATCATGTACGATCCAACCAGGCCTCATACCCCTCAAACATAGGAGCCCACAACCTGGTTTCTTTCTCCACTGCCTGCTCTTTTACTGTAACTGTCATCTCACTTCCCTCCGGTTCTCCCCCAGAAGACACTCCTGATGTCCCTGTGGACCTAGAGGCTGACCCTAAACGCTTTGGCCTACATCTTACATTTGCATTACAATCAGTGTCACTTGTTCGGGACGACATTTCACGCAAAATTATTTCCCTCCCCGATCCCTTATCGGAAGTAAAACAATCCCCCCAGTCCAGATTTGACCCAGTCCGTTCCTCGGAGGTATCCCAGGACTCCCCAGACAACCCTTGGCTTGATAGGGACCCGGATGAGGAGGGGGCAGGGGTTTGGGCCATGGGCGAGGGCAGAACAAAAGGGGACATGTGCTGGTGATGCAGCATCACTACCCACAATTTGACAATACCTCGACCGGTACCAGCGTTGGGCGGATCAGGCTCACCCGTCTCCTGGTTCCCAGGCTTCCGCACGGCCTGCCAGCTCTTGCTCTTCTCCCTTCCAGACGACCTGGTACAGCACGGCGGTCGCGAGGGCGTGGCCATCTTCCAACCGGTTCCGCTGTGTCCGCCGGAAGTGACATCATCGATCTCGCGGGAGGAGGCGTCGCCATCTTGGGTTGGGTTCCCCACCGGAACCTCGTCCTCCAGAATGACATCCGCCGCCGGAAGTGATGGTTCTTCTCGCCGCTCCGCTTGGGCCTCAGCTAGGCCTTCCTTCGCCGTTGTCTCCATCGGAGCCTGTGGAGGGTAAGGGGATGTCTCACCGCTCTGTCGGCTTATGATGGTGTCTTCTCCGCCTTCCACTCAGGGAGTCGCCACGGTCGTGGGACTCATCCGCTCCGGTCGCATCAGCGCAGGTGACCGCAGACTCTCCAGACTCTGCTCCGCTACATCACCGGTAAGTGTCAACTCTTTTCCAGCACCGCTGTAGTGGTCCACCGGTAGGCGCATCACAACTGATGTCGGGCTTGCTTGCTCGTCGTCCAACGAGACAGACTCGGATGCTGCCAAGGGTACCTCCACAGGGGACCGACAGCGAGGTTCCGGGTTCTCGCTGCGGTTGCAGGCCCCAACTTCTTTCTTCTCCGTAGCGATCATCAGCAACGATCCCCATTCTCCGGGATCAGCTTTCTCCGTTTTTACCTTGGGCGAGGCTCCAGCCGTCAGCTTGGCTGTCTCTCCTCCCGCCTCCACGGCGTACCCAGGCACAAAGGGCTGCACGGCCCACAGATAATGTATGCCACCTGGCAACCGACACTGAATGCACAGGCATCGCAAAGTTTCTGTGTCACTCGCCTTTATTACCAGGAAGCCACCTGGCAAAGAATAGGGGTGAGCTAAAATGTCCATCTCGGTCTTTATTGTACTGGTTACAGGAGACACTTTGCACAGTGGTCTCGCCTGTTCACCAGCTCCTCGCAACTGAAGGGCAGGAAGCGCACATCCAGCTCCTCCCTCAGCCAACTTGGTTCGTAATTGGCAGATACAGGGACCCCTCCCCCTGGTGGATATTAAGGGAGGGCCCCACAGGTTCACTTGATGACCCATGATTGGTGCTGAGCCTGTCACAGTCCAGGAGAGCGCGGCCACAGCTTTTGCGCCACTACCACCAGCAGGGTGGGGTTCTTTATTTGGCGCCAATCCCGGCCAACTCCTTGCAATCTTAGCATTTGCAGAATTTTCTTCAATCGGCCCATGCAGTCTCCCAGGGAAGCGGGAACCGCCATCTTGGATTGCACGGCCATTCACATAAGCAACTGAGGTAGATACTTGGCTGTTAATCACTGTCTGGCAATTAGGTTCTCCATCCACTCTGCACATAACAACAATGTCCTCAACACTGTCCTCCAGGGTAGCACCCCGGGATCCTAGGCAGGACAAAAATGGCACGGCCACAGCCTTGGCGCCACTCCATAACAAACTAGCCAAAGTCACTTTGTTAGTCTGTTCTTCTGTGGTACAAACACCACGTGCGCTCTCTCCATCAGGCGCTGGCCGCCATCTTAGATTCTCCGCACCGCGCGGAACTTCACTTCTTGCTGTCGCCATCTTTACTTGATAATTGCTATCGCACATGGTGCTCCTCTCTGCTGGGCAGCCGCCATCTTGATGCAATAAAGAATGCCAATGCACCACCTACATGTATCCCATGTATGTCTGACACATGTTACTACCTCAGGCTAGGCTCACTCTCTGTTACGCCGGTGCTGCCCGCAGACCAGACCAGACCCGTCCCCTGTGCTGAGGTGGGACGTAGGGATACACGCACCCGCAGCAAAGGGAGCGCATCCGGAGTGTGGTGTTAATGTTGCCAGGCCAGGTATAGTAATGAAGACAATACTTGCCGGTACCGGTAGTAGAGGAGGAGTAGTTATTGCCGTTGCCAAGATCAGGGATGGGAGAGTTGTGGATGATCGAAGGTATAAGCCGTGTTACAGGGATGCCAGAAGTCACGAAGTCCAAGTAGAGCCAAAGTCGAGAGCCAGAGGGGGTAGTCGTCCAATCCGCGTCAATACCTGAGGAGTCACTGAGCGAGTAGTCAAATGCTTCCATACAGAACTATGTCGAGCGACGAGTGATGGGAAGCACAGGCATAATAAAGCTGGGCAGGCAATGGGAAAAGGGGGCAGGCCTGGAGGACTGCAAGGAGTCCTCCCTCATAGGAGGGAGGTGTTACAGCCCAGCTGAGTGTAATCATTGATTTGCATGGAACTGTGTGATGCTTGGGGGTGACGCCTCACTGCAGGAGCAGTGGTTAAAAGTGCTCTGTTAGGCGTGTGCTCTGTAAGCTGGGAATGCATGAACATAACGTCTGAGGATGGCGTGCGTGTAGGTGTGCGTGCAGGAGGGCGTGGGCGCACCTGGCGCTGAGCAGAGGAATCGCCGAGAGGAGTGATCCCGCGACGGCGGCAGGGGCGAGGAGCCGTGGAGGACGGTAAGGCAGGATTGTTTTGTGGGTCCAGGGGCTCCCTGCGGAGAGGGGGTGCTCTGTGTGGGAAGCGAGGAGAACGCCGATTCCTGACACTCTCTCTGTGTATGCTGTGTCTACCTTCCTCCAGTATGTGCTCTGCGGTAAGTGTTCTGGCTACTGGCTAGAGTACTCTGGCTTCTCCCATGCAGTACTAGGGCGTCTACCTCTCTTGGCTACCTCTAGCGCAGATCCTATCCAGAATTCCTGACTCGAGTTATCCAGGCTTTCCCTTCAGGCATCCTACGACTAGCCGCCTCAAAGTGACTAGGACAGCTATAGCCCTGTCTCCAGACCCACTTTACTCCTCTCAGGGCCCCTAGGGTGTGCTTTGCGAGTCGCCACGACCTTCCTGACTACCCCTAGGTCCCGTCCCATCCACAGCACTGACTGGCAGCATACACTCTCCCTGTTTCCCAGTGTGCCTAGCAAAAGCCTGTCCTGTTGAAAGGTATCTCAGCAGCGCCTCCAAAAATGTAACGGTTGCAGGCCCTCACCCAATCTCATATTGGCCCCTGTGGGTATAATCTGCTCCCAATTACATGTAAGTGTGTTGTGGTGCACCTGCAGGCAACAGGACTCCTGAGTCTCCCGCTGGTTGGTAATGGAGAATAACACCATGACAGGCGTCTGAGGTAGTGTTCTGAGTCCTACTCACATTCGGTACAGCACCTCCACCCCATCAGGATCCCTACAGCAGCAGGGGGAAGTATCTGATGGGAACTCCATCTCGGTGCATCCTCCTGGCGAATAACTCCACTCACACAGGAAGGTTGTCTTGAACTCGGGCATCTTTAATAACATCTTTCCAGGCAGACTGCCCATCATAGTGATCATACTTAGCCGCTCATTTCGTTGAGGTACTCCATTCAGAAGGTTCCTCCTCTCTTAATTAGTTGCTCTCCACCTCTCCCCTAAGGGAGACCACCAGCTGTGCCAGGTCCCTGGACACCGCGTGTATTCAGCTTGCCACTCTGACAGACAGACTTGAACTGCTGCAGACACTTAGAACACTTAAACCAACTCCTGTACTGAACTAGAACAGACTAACTTTAGGCAGTTCTGTGTCTTATATAGACTCCAGAAAGACCCACCTCTATGTCACTAACAGTGGACACAAAGCATGCTGTCACTTCCTTTGCTACATATGACACTTCACCGGGGTCTGAGGGCAAACCTCCATGATAGTTATGGCAACCCTGCCTTCTTACCAGGATTTACTGTCAGCATGAGAGAGATCTGTACACCAATTTTACACATGGCTACACTTATTACTATGAAAAATCATGAAAATGCGTGAATGAAGCAGCAAGACATTGTCCATCTCTTGTTATGTATTACAATTGCCAATTAAAAAGTAAATGTTGGTGTACTGTTGAGCAGTAAAGAGAGCATGAATAGTTTAGAAAATGTAGCAGTTAGTCTCCAACTAAATAAAAAGTAAAAGTAATCACTACTGTAGTTAGCCCATATTCCTGGGACTACTGATTTCCTGGCCTCATAACAATGTAAGTCTTCTTTAATAAGTGGCAGTGTTAGCAGTAGATCAGGCCTGCACAACACACGGCCCCGCGGGCCGCATGCGGCCCGCCTGCACTCATTGTGCGGCCCGCGGCGGCTTTCCCCGACCTCCTCCCTCCCGAGCCTGCTCTCCCCCCGCGAGCCCGCTTTCGCGTAGACCGCGAGCCAGCTCTCCCCCCGACCGCGAGCCAGCTCTCCCCCTGACCGCGAGCCAGCTCTCCCCCTCCTCTCCCACGAGCCAGCTCACCCCCTCCTCTCCCGCGAGCCCGCTCTCCTCCCCCTCCCCCTCGAGCCTGCTCTCAGGATTGCACGCTCTATGCCTGTGCCCGCTGCCTGCGCTGCCATGATGTGAGGTGTAGAGGGGAAAGTAAGGTGAGGCGAGGTGCAGGAGGGAGTTGAGGTGCAGGAGGGTTACTGCACCGACACACTTTATTCGAGCAAATACCCGGTATGTACCTGGCAGATACCTGGAATGCGCCACTCCTCACCTCTGACAAGCCCCGTTGCATTTGCCTTCCCAGCCTGGGTTCATGCCTGGCTGATGGGCGGCTGATGTGTTAAATGTTAATGATTAGGATTTAATAGGCTGCAATGCTTCGCGTGTCTACCAGATGGCATAAATTCATGAATTGTAATGCAGTATATATATATATACTGTGCAGTATTGCAGCCAGCGGGAATAAAATGCTTCAATCCCTGCCTGGAAAATAACTCAATGCACTCGGGCACAAAACAGTCACAAACCTCAATACACCCGGGTATACCCGAATTCGTGGGACTAGCCGAGCTCGAATAAAGTGTGTCGCCAGTGTATGTGAGGTGAGGTGCAGGGGGGTTATGTGAGGTGAGGTGCAGGGAGGTTATGTGAGGTGAAGTGCAGGGGGGTTATGTGAGGTGCAGGGGGGTGGGTGAGGTGCAGGGGGGGTGAGGTGAGGTGCAGGGGGGTTATGTGTGGTGCAGGGGGGTGTGGTGAGGTGCAGGGGGGGTGAGGTGTACTGGGGTGATGCGAGGTGAGGTGCAGGGGGGGTGAGGTGAGGTGCAGGAGGGATATGTGAGGTGCAGGGGGTGAGGTGAGGTGCAGGGGGGTGAGGTGAAGTGCAGGGGGGTGAGGTGAGGTACAGGGGGGTTATGTGAGGTGAGGTGCAGGGGGGTGAGGTGAGGTGCAGGGGGGTGAGGTGAGGTGCAGGGGGGGTGAGGTGAGGTGCAGGGGGGTTATGTGAGGTGAGGTGCAGGGGGGTTATGTGAGGTGAGGTGCAGGGGAGTTATGTGAGCTGAGGTGCAGAGGGAGAGTGATGTGAGGTGAGTTCTAGGGGGGGTGAGGTGCAGGGGCTGGGATGTGTGTCGTCTGCAGGGGGATATTGTGTGTTATGTGGAGGGGGAGTATTGTGTATGGGTGAGGGGGAGAGATGGAGGTGTGAGATAGAGGGTGAGTCTCGCAAAGGTTGATGATGAGGGGTGCAGGGGGAGGTATGAGGATGACGGGTGCTGGGGGAGATATATGAAGATGGTGAGTGCTGGGGGAGATAGGAGGATGATGAGAGGTGCTGGGAGAGATTGATGAGGGGTGCTGGAGGAGATATGAGGATGATGATGAGAGGTGCTGTGGGAGATATGATGATGATGATGATGATGATGATGATGATGATGATGATGATGATGATGATGATGATGATGATGATGATGATGATGATGATGATGATGATGATGATTTTACCCGTGCGGCCCGAATCTGTTTTCCTTGGAGCAGTTCGGCCCTTTTCGCTTTACAAGTTGTGCATGCCTGCAGTAGACCATGCTGAGTAAATTATATTGTTCATTGTGCATGTTCAATAAAGTTCAGGACTAGCCTGTGTTTGTAAGGGGGGTCTATGACAGTGAATAGGCCGGCTTACAAGCCACTCCCCAGGGAAGGAGGGGGTCCTTCTTTATAGTATAGAGTTGAGTAAGGGGTTTGGTGGTTCTGGGATAGTCTTCAGAATGTGCAAATACGGAAGAGAGTTCTCCTGCTAGAGGTGTGTGCTGAGGGGATAAGGTACTAAGGATATGGGATTCAGTGTATGTATCCTGCTGTTCAATAAACCTCAGTCATACCAACACCTGGCGTAGTATTTGAAGCATGGCTTTAGAGTAAAGAAGAAGTGTCCCTGAGGTGCATCCTGAAACCTAAGGATCCTCTTGGACGGGAGGCACTGACACCTAGAAAAACACAGTGAGTCTGTCCTGATGTCCTCCCCACACAATCGCGGAGATCTCCTGCCTCCTGTTACCACTCAGGTATGAAACAGCAGCCACAGTATACACCAGTTCCCAGATGGTGGGGGAAAGAGGGCTACACTAGCAAAAGATAAGTTAGTTGTCCCAAAGTAGACCATATATACATTTAAACAAAATATGTATTAGCTACATATATCCTTATTGTAGTAATTTTTTATTTTACTAGAACCCCTTGAAAATACAGATATGTTCTAATGCAGTGGTGAGCAAACTTTTTATGCCGAGCCCCCCTTTTCATCCATAAAATTTCTCAGGCCCCCCCCTGCCTGATGTAATCAAAATCACATGAAAAAAAAAAAAACCTTTATTAAACGGTACTGCTGCGGCACAGTTTATTCGAGCATTTGCCCGTTCTGTGCCGCAGCAGTAGCCTGGCGCGCGCCCGAGAGTAACAGGCGCGCGCCGAAGCAGCGGAAGAGCGCCCTCCGATCGGGGCGCTCTCCCTACCGCTGCCGGGTCCGCCGGGTCCCCCGGAACCCCCTGCCGCTGTCCCGCGATCGCGGGACACCAGGGCTCCCTCGGGGAGCCCCTGGACGCGCGTGCAGGGGGCGCACGCTCCCGAAGACGCGTGACCGCGCGTCTATGACGCGCAGCACGCCGAGGGGCAGCCACTAGCAAGCCGGGAAATCTCCCGGCTTGCGGATCTGGCCGCAGTGTAATAAACTGTGTCGCCAGTGTATACAATATAAATCCAAATATGTTTAAATACTTACATATTTCAACAGCTCGAGCTTGCAAAATTAGGCTGCGTCCACGCTGCCGCTGAGAGCGGTGACATCACCAACTCTCCAAGCATGAGCACACGGTGTCCTGCATAATTTTGCAAGCGTGGATCGGGGCTATTTGTGTGTGTGGCTGTGTGTGTGTGTATTGACTGCTGCTGAGCGCACATCAAAGTCAATTTTGTTTGTCTCCCCAAGCGCCAAGCTTGGGAGAGCGTACGTGCACAAAGGCAATCCTTTGGGGGGGCATTCATCCACCTCTTTGCTACCTCCCTTCCCTCTCCCCCCCCCTTTTTTTTTCTTCCTTCCCCTCCATGCTTTTTGTCTTGCTATCCCCATTGTCATCCAAACTCCGACCTACAGTATTATTTATTTTTTCCCATTTCCAATGTTGTGTTTTCACAGTTTTTTTTACATTATTTCTGTACATTTATAGTGTGATTGATATAGTGGCAGCCTACCCTTCCACTTGCAGAGGATCGCAGCGAAGCAGGTTGCCAGTGGAGGAGAGCAGGAACACAGCGCTATTGCAGAGCAGACATCGAAGGAAAGGCGTTTGACTTCACCGTGCTCGGGCGTGCTCCTCCCCGTACCTCCGAAGCACCTGAGCATGCGCTCACACACCATCACGTTGCCGCCACCTGCACTACCCTGTTCAGCCACCCGCACACATCTTCGGCTGCCCGCCCATGCACATGTTCTTGGCCGCCCCTCGCGCACAGCGTCTGCCAGCCCGCACACCCAGTTTTCGTCGCACGTCACCTGCGCCCCCCTAAATAATCTTGCGCCTCATTGCCCCCCCAGTTTGCGCACCACTGCATTACAACACACACTCTCTCAATCAATCACCACATACACACAATCAATCACCACACACACACACACTCACCACATACACTCAAACAATCACCACACACACTCAATCCCCCCCCACATACACACTCAATCCACACACACACACACACACACACACACACACACACACACACACACACACACACACACACACACACACACACACACACACACACACACACACACACACACATACTCAATCCCCACACACTCACACACTCAATCCCCACACACACACACACACATACTCAATCCCCCCCCCCACACACACACACTCAATCCCCACACACTCAATCCCCCCCCACACACACACACAATTCCCCCCACACACACACTCAATCAATCCCCCCACACACACACAACCCCCCCCCCCACACACACACAAACTCAATCCCCACACACACTCAAATCACCACACACACTCAATCCCCACACACACACACAATCCCCCCACACACACACACTCAATCCCCCCCACACACACAATCCCGCCACACACACACACAATCCCACCCACACACACACACACACTCAATCCCCCCACACACACTCAATCCCCCCCCACACACACAATCCCCACACACACACATACACACACAATCCCCCCCACACACACACACAATCCCCCCACACACACACAAACTCAATACACACACACACACACACAAACTCAATACACACACACACACACACACACACACTTTCTCCTGGGGGGGGGGCGACATGCTCCGATCCCCCAACACCCCATGCTGCTGAAAACTGGTGCGGGAAGCAGACAGGAAGAGAAGGAGGGGCTGTCTGTGTGCAGAGAGAAGCCCCGCCCCCTCTGCAAGACACAGACACATAGAAGCACCAGCACGGAGCTTCTGGCCGCCCGTGCACAGCTCTGCCCACCCCCAGGTTTCCCTGCAAGCAGCCCGCGCCCCCCTACATAATCTTGCGCCCCCCAAGGGGGCGCGCCCCACAGTTTGCGCACCGCTGTTCTAATGGATGCATTTTTTTCTGGCTCATAGCCCAGTTTATCTTGGGAAGAAAAAAAAGATTTGCTGGTGGTGAATGTCCCCTTAGGGGGGGATCTTGTGGTGAGTATCTCTTTAAAATATGTTACATTACATATGTGCTAGTTATAATATGTTAACCTATGTCTTCCTTGGTAATGTATTTTATGTATAATAGTTTTCCATGATGGTTGACGTAGAGCAGGATTGATTTTAGGTCAGAATCTACAAAACCTACAGTAGATCTCCACTTTGGTATCACAGCTGCCCAGAGTACATCTAGATAAGAATGGCGGCCATGAAATAAAATATGTATTCCTGGGGGCGTGGCCCTAGATATCGAGTAGAGCAGTTGCATTTTAGCGTAGCTCAGTTCGGCTCCATAAGGAGTCGGTGGTGGATCTAATGCATCCTTAAAAAATTTAATGCAAAGCACTTTTCCATCCCCCTACATCAGTGAATTCCCTTCTCCTTTTTTGGTGAAAAACTGTCACTTACACCTATTTTTAAAAACTTTGGTTTGCACCCCCGCCCACCATTCCAGCTCCCCAATTATTCAAGAAAAACTTTATCATGATGTCACGGTAACTTTATGACAAGCTATAATATACACCAAAATACCTGGGTTGAACTGAACACGACTAAGATATGATAAAATATAATTTATTCCTTGAAAAAGGTGAACACACGAGATATACAAATAACAGACAAAATAGGCACTTACTTAGAATTGGAATGATGAAATAATCAGGAATCTAGATTAGCAGTTCATACAGCAATCTCAGAATGACACAAAAGACAATGGACATAGGCTGAGCCTCGTTTATATACAATCTCAATCCTATACTTTAACTTTGAGGCGCCTAGCTGGCTAGTGGAGTCCTTTGAAGTAGAATCTCCCTTATCTGCAAGTGTGAACTATGACACTTACAGACCACTCAGGCCTTTTGTTCTTCCGCCCTAGTGTATACAATCAGAGCGGTCAACCTTTGATCAGAGGGCTTATGCTAGACCATTTGTCTGCCCTCCTGACCTATTTACATAGCAGAGGGACTCTGCGTTTTCATGCCAGACCCAAAATACCATTCACAGTTTAATATCTTCACATATTAATATAATCGGTTCCGTTGGGCCCAGTGGGCTGATACTTGCCAGCTTTTCTTACCAGAAGTGTAATAATAATAATAATAATAATAATAATAATAGCATGTTCTTGTATAGCGCTGCTAATTGTCTTTACAGAGACATTTTGCAGGCACAGGTCCCTGCCCCGTGGAGCTTACAATCTATGTTTTTTTTTTTTTGCCTGAGGCACAGGGAGATAAAGTGACTTGCCCAAGGTCACAAGGTGCCGACACTGGGAATTGAACCAGACTCCCCTGCAGCAATCTCAGTGTCAGTCAGTGTCTTTACTCACTGAGCCACTCCTTCTCCCAGTGTATCTTCATTGTGGCCAAGTATCAGCCCTCTGCGACCCCCAGAACCGGAGATACACAAATGCAGGTTACAACACTTTTAAAATACAGGATTCTTCCCTTTAAAAATGAATCTCTGCCTTTCACTCTTTCCCCATTGAAATCAATGGGTTCCGCCGCCATAGGCTTTTATTGGCGCGGCTCCGCTGTTGAAGTCAATGGGGTTCCCCGCCATAGACTTTCAAAGGGGAGACGCCGCCATTGAAGTCTATGGAAAAACCAAAAATCTTTACATTTGCCCACACTCCGTCTGGTTGTTCGGAGAGGGCTGGGAATGGCCATGCATTCATGCCGGAACCTTGACTACATGCCACCCAAATCCCAGCCCTCTGGCCCCTCCAGAACCAAAGATATGGACTTACCTTTTCACCATTTCGGACTTAGCCGTTTTAACGCCACGCGGATTTTCCCCATTGGAATCAATGGCCGGCGCCGCCATAGACAATGCATGGGCGCACTCTGCCATTGGATTCAATGGGACCTCCGCTCTGCCATTAAAGTCAATGGCGCGACCCTCTTGCTCCATCAATCGCCGCTCCAGAATTTAGATTTCCTCTCTAAATCGTCCCTGTTGTGATGTAAAGGGGGGTGGGCCCATATAAAGGGGTTACACCCCACAGGGCCACCCTCACCATTGTATGGGAGGTGAGGGGTTAACTGTTATAATGTTTAATGGTGTTTTTATTCCCCTGCCTCAATGCAAACTGTGTCTCCCCTGGTTATATGTATTTTTCCCCTTACAGTGTGTGCACCAAACACATACACTGGGATCGGGTCGGGAGGGAAAGGGTGAATTGCATTAACATGTTTATGGCCCTTTGTTCCCCTTCCCGCCTTTTCTATCCCCATTTGCAGCCCATCCCATAGGCCCCCATTGCAGCTCCATGCAAGTCAATGGAGATTTCCGTGGTTTTGGCCTAATATCAGAAAAGACCAGCAGGTGGTGCCCGAGAGGACAAGCAGAACGCTGCCATTGAAATGCATGGAGTAATGTATTTCAATGGGGATTCCTCGAGTCCGACCTCCAGGAACGAGCTGGCAGCCGCCAAACCGCAAACCCCGAAAGCGGATACAATCTCAATAAAGAAGCTTTGATCAAACACAGGCGACTATATACGTTTTAATTTTTTATGAGATAATTCTTTTAACTTGTCATTGAATTTTTCTATATAAAGGATTTTATACTATATTTGCGCCAGCTACTTTGTTTTTAAAGTATTGTCTGATTTTATAAAAAAGAAAAACCACACACATATAGGATATTGCTTGGATGGTTCCCTTACTAGGAGAGTTTCTCTTGATAAAATTCCATGTAATGAAGTTCAACTTTCTCAATTTGTCGTATTTGGTTAATGCTCTGGGTGTAGCTGTGAGTTTTGTGTCCGAAATATTGTCCATTACTGTCAGTTCTCCCAGGTGAAAAATCCCATGAACAAACCATAAACCTTTAAATAAATAAATGATGATAGCAGGATCGGTTTGCCCACCTATCTTTCTGCAGGCAATAGTCATTCTTCTCCTGCTTCATTCTTGTGTCTGAGTCACCAGAAATATTCCTGAGCGTCTTTAAAGTTCTATGAAAAGCATTTCCTTTCTCCGTTTGAAACCTAAATTTAGCGGGGTATAAAAAGGGGAGCTCTACCCCAGTAGTGTACAAATTAGAGCAAATTCATGAAATGTTTTTTTCTTTTTTGGGGAATAAAGAAGTTGAGAAGTCCTGGCAGATCACAATCTTGTTGCCATTAATGTCCAGGGATCCTTTGGATTTGTATGCAGCAAATATTTTGTTGTCATCGTCTGAGACTAGCAATGTTGCTATCAGGTTTCTTAGTCTGCTCTTAGAGTCTGTGGGGGGCCTATCAAAAGGAAACATTCCATTTTGTATTGACAATCTTTCTGATTTTTTTTTTAAAGTAATGCTTGTTTTCTAAATCATTCACTTTTTCTTTAAATAGTTTTAATGCTTTTTCTGTTGTTGTAAATCATTTTGCAATTATGCAATTGTATCTTTTGTGAGATTTGTTTTCTGTTCTACAGTAATTAATTTATCCTTTTATTGTATAACATTAGCTTTCTAGGGCTTCTTGTACACAGTAGGTTTGTAACGCTCGGCCTGCCCACAAGCCAGACGAGACCCCGGGACTGAGGTGGAAAGGAGAAATACCACACACCTAACAGTAAACGGGGGCACGGCCGGAGTGTGGAAGTAGCGTAGTTAGTCCAGGGAACAAAAATAGAAAGAGTACCGTACTTGCCAACTCCAGCGTAGAAGGGTAAAGTCCGTAAGCCAATGGTCAAGGTGTAGGGAGAGCAGCGTGGTAGTGTCCGTAAGCCTGGGTCATGGAGCGTAGAGAGCAGCGTAGTAGAGGTCCATAAGCGTATCCAAGGGATGTAGAAGACTGCAAGGTAGAGTGTCCAAAGCCAAATCCAAAGGGTTCCAGAGAGCAGCGTAATCAAAGTCCTAAGCCAAGGGTCAAAATCCAGGGAGGTCAGCAGAGAATCCAGGGACAGGTACAGGGACTGAAACACAAGAGAGCCAGGCAGAAGCAGACAGCACAAAGATACAGAAGCTATGCAGAGCAATGTGGTAATGGCGAGGGGAGACTAAATAGTGGGCTGGGACCAATCAGAGGAAAGGGAGGAGTGGAGGTGCGGCCCAAGGGAAGCCCCGATAAGGGAGAATAGTCTGGGGGGCGGACCTGGTGGAGCAGGGGCAGGGAAATGCACCAGTGCGCACGCCATGCATCGTTAGCATTGTTCATTTTGAAAAAACATTTTAATTTAGATCAAATTAAAAGACAAAGCCCTGACCTACATTTTGCCTACCCACTTTTCTGTGTACTCAGGATGTCTTTGCAGCTGTGAGAGGACTTTTTTTCTTACTCTAAACAGCCAGGAGTTTCACAGCAACTTTTGTCTTCATTATGATTCCTCCACCCTACAGTATGTTACCTTTGTTTTTTTTCTGCAACAAGCAGACTAATTAGTAGCTATGTTCTATTTGAGACCTTTTCACTCTGTTACCAAGAGTAGAAATTTATTTCTGATATTTGCAGTCAGCACTTATATTAACTGACCACAGATTGTGTGTGACTGTGTACAGTAGCTTACGTTGTAGAACTCTAAGACACTTAGGTTCAGGGCTGCCAAGAGGGGGGGGGGGGGAAGCCGGGGCTGGTGTCCCGGCCCCGCTGGCTGGGGGGAGAGGGGGCACTGGCCGGCCGCTGAAGCAAATTTCCCCCGACCTCGGTCAGAACCCCGCAGACAACGGGCCCGGCTTGACCCAAGGTAAGTCTGTATTTTTATATGTATTGGGGGCCTTGGGGGTATTTTTATATGTATTAGGGAGGGGTTTTTTTTAAATGTATTGTTTAATTTTTTCAATGGATTGGACTCTTTTTTTAGATGTATTGGAGTCTTTTGTAGATGTATTTGGGGTCTTTTTTTTTAGATGCATTGGGGTATTTTTTTAGATGCATTGGGTTTTTTTTAGATCTAATTGGGTGGGTTTTATATGTATCGTTTTTTTTATATGTATTGTTTTTTTGTTTTTTTTAAATGGGGGGTTATATGTAGTGTTTTTTTATATATATTGTATGCATTCTGGAATAAACAAATAGAGGAACCAAGGGCTTGCTATTGCAGAATCAATACTGTGCTCTCTGGTTACTATGTCTAGCATGACAGTACTGTATTCGACATGTATCTAGAAAGAATTTGGTGCTAAGTAACTTTTTCATAAGAAGAAGAAAAAGAAGAAGAAGAAGATATTTGTGCTACCCTCCTTACCGGAGATAAGTAAAAGCAAGTATTTTCTGTCTCCCTATTCTTTCCCATGCCTAGAGTTGCTTATCAAGCTTGTCCCTGTTGACAGTCTCCTTTGTCCAATCCAAAGAGGCCTGCTTTTTATTTGTAGTGATATCTTCTCTCAGGACAACCAGCATTGTTTAAAGGTGGAGTACACTATATCAGTTGCTGTTGCTCCAATTCCAGTTGTGTATCAGGGGCAGGGAAAAGGCAGACAGCCTATTTGTAGGCTGTCTGCCCAATGAAACTCACTCTTCCGCTCCAAGCCTGGCAGGACCTTGCTCACTCGAGAGATCTCCTTACTCATGGCCCGGAGTTAAAGTCCTGTCTTGCTCTACGGTCAAGCCTCAGGACTACTTACAATCAGAATCCAGCCATGTTTAGCTAGGTAGAGAGTAAACAGTACTGTATCATGGGCAAATTGTAAGGATTGGGCTTCGGTCCCGCCCCCGTGATGTGGCCCGTGACGAGACTGGTGACGCGCCTCACACTGAAGTTGCGCAAAGGCAGCGTGTGGCCAGGCATGAGGACACCGCATGGATCTGGCTTAGGCTCCGCCCTCATGACACGTCCCGTGATGTCTCGGGTGATGCGCCTCACACGCAAGCTACACGCAAGTGCCACATTACCAGGGAAACGCATAGGGTTAATACCATTTCCTATTACCCCGCTACTGCTTTGCACTTAAAGGGACACCTTCTATCAGTGGTTGTACTATTATATTATCTTTTCGATTGCCATCTATTGCATATCAATTGTTTTTATTCTGTGGTAAATATGCATTTTCATATTCCACTATTTTTCCCATATTGATAGGGATATATATACCTACACCCACAGGTATTTTTCACTCAGCGCACCTCAACAAACACTAGTGTCCTTTTTTTCCATATTAGATAATGCTTGCTGTATTTGTTATTTTACTATTCAACTGTTAATGACATTTTAATCAGTTTTAAAGCAGCAGTTCAAGCTGCCATTTAAAACAAATTCCATTCAATATGTGCACAAATACAATCGACACACTGACAAGTGATTAGCTAAGTTGCCAATCGATCCGTTCTCCTGTGATTGATCGGCAAAGATTCAGATTGGGGTTCACTAAATGTCTGTCAGTGCAGCAGAAGAGGGCCCAAGATGCAAAGTTCTCTGGGGAAGATTATGTGACCAGGCAGTCACTAGATACAATTGGTTCATTGCTAGAGAGATGGCAGGGCTCAAAAAGGGGTGTGCCAGAGCCTGTTTCAGAAGAGGAAGGAGATGTGACTTTGTAAATGGTTGCTATAGGAACAAAAAATGCAGATTACATTATAATACATTACAAATGTCTTTAAAAATTGTTTTTTTAATTATTATTATTATTATTATTATTATTAAATGCTACAAGTATTTTCTCACAGTACAGAACTGATTAATTAAAAAAAAAAAAAAAAAAGTAGGATATTGCTTGAACTGCAGCTTTAATATACTGAGCATCCTTTGGTTTCTAGAACAGATTTTAGACCACCTCCCCAGCAGTGCAAGATCTTTGCAACACTTTCCTGTGATCATTTGTTTCAAATATTCCCAGCAGTTTGAGCTGTAAACTGTAACAACAGGCAATGTTACTTAGTAATACCAGTATATATTGTAGCTGCTGAGTTACACGAATGAAGAATTGATTGAAACTGAAAGACAGCCATTATGTGAACCCAGGGAAGCATGTTCTTTGCTGATTGATCACGGGAGAACAAATCGTTCAGCAGCTTAGGTAATTCATTTTCAATAAAGGTAATCAAAGGCTTGCATATAAGTGCTGTTTGAATTGCCTCTTTAAGAGAGTTAAAGTGTTACAACATCTTAAAAATGTAAAAGCAAACAATGCATTTATCCAAGAAACACATCTAGACACCGCTGAACATCATAAGCTTAAGCAGCAATGGATACAAGAATGATGGTTCACTTCATGCAACGGTAAAAAACAAGAAGTAGCCCTCTTGATAAAGAAAGGGCTTCTGTGTAATACAGCTGAAGCCCGTTATAACGTTGTGCTCGGGGCCACATGATGAGACCGCGTTATAACCGGGATCGCGGATTTTTTTTTAAATGGCCGCCGGGGGGAGGGGGGTGCACATGTTGCAATGTGAAGAAAGCGGAGGCAATCCAGACCTGCAGACAGGGTGAGCCCCAGTTAGTATGGAGGTGTATGTTAGCGTCGGCAGCAGCAGCAAGAGAGGTAGTGTGTGGGGTGGGGGTGGGGTATGCAGTCTGATAGCAACATCAGCAGAGAGTAAGTTCTAACTACCATAAATCTGTTTTAATGGCTCTGCTACTGTGACATGGGGCCTCTCCCCACATTGCAAGGCAGAAACCTCAGAGGGAAGGGAGGCAGCAGCAGCAAGAGAGGTGGTGTCTGAGGGGGGGAGGGAGGTAGCAGTAAGAGAGGTAGTGTGTGAGGGGGGGACGGAGACAGCAGCAGCTAGAGAAGTAGTGTGTGAGGGGGAGAGGCAGCAGCAAGAGTGGTAGTGTGAGAGGGGGGAAGGGAGGCAGCAGCAAGAGAGGTAGAGTGTGAAGAGGAGGAGGGAGGCAGCAGCAGCAAGAGATGTAGTATGTGAGGGGGAGGGAATCAGCAGCAAGAGAGGTAGTGTGTGGTGAATTGAATTAGTGCTGGACTAAAATTACCTATTAGGTGTCACTAACCTTAATATAAAAAAAAGTGTCATAAAATATCTAGTGAATATAAAACAAACAAATGTTACCATATATAGTATCTGCGTGGAGAAGAGAGGCTATTACAGCTTTGGAGACCTGCATATGCTGGATTTCCCCAATTACAACTGATCACTGTTTGGGGATACTCCCTTCATCTGAAACTTAGGGGTGTGTGTGTGTGTGTGTGTGTGTGGCCAGACATTCCTCTCAGCAAATCCTGGAGGTTTGCCAAAAAACATTCAAACGGGAGCCATGCTTACACGCGTTATAAGTAGATCCACGTTGTAGCGGATCACGCTATAGCGGGGTTAAGCTGTATTAATAAGTTAGAATCAGATCCTTATGGAAGGTATGTGATAGTTGATGCAGTGATAGCTGAAAAGGGGGTCTCTCTGGGAAATATTTCCGTTCCAAATAACTTTGACAAGGATTTATTTTCAGCAATGTTGGCTAAAATTACATGACTAGATCAAACCCCCCTAATTCTCAAAAGATTTGAATTTATGTTTTGATAAAATTCTGGACAATTATCCTGGGCAATTGTACCACCCAAGGTCCTGAAAAACATGTTTATCTATATTTTGTAAGATGCTTAGTATCACTGGCATCTGAAGATATTATCAACCCAATGACAAAGATTTTACTTTCTACTCTAACCCACACAACTCGTTTTTCATGATAGATTACTTTTTTTCTATCTAAAACCCTGTTTAACAAAACTATCAAACAACATATAGCATTTTTGACTATTTCAGATTATGCTCAAGTATTGTTCTGTATTGAATGGAACGCAGAACTTTTGCCTAAGGTTAAATGGAGTCTTCCAAAAGCTCTAGCCACTACTAGTGACTTTTTTTTTCAATGTTGGCGGAGAAAATGCAGTAATGGACATATAGCATTTCCAGCTTTGTAAGCATAAATCTAACTAATACTGTACATTTTTAAACCTTCAAAAAATGCATTCCCTGGATTACTTTCATGTATCAACCTGAAAACTATTTGGATGTAAAAACACATGGTTTTAAAATATAATGTATATTTATAGTACAAGGAAGAGAAGTTGGTAATGTCATATCAAATGATCACAATGTGGCCAAACATGTTAAAAGGTAGTGGAGAAACCAGAAGGGTACTCTGGTGTACATACAGTATTGGTCCACCAGCCAAAATAAGGAGACCAGGTTGCTACAGTAAGAATTGAGCATCACAGAGACAGACAAATAAAACTGTAGATACTGTAGATTTCACTAAGGTTTATAAAAGAAAAGGTTTGTACAGAAATGTAATATGTACAGTTTGGAAGGTAGAGGGAGATATAGCATACTTTAAAATATAATATGTACATTAGGATGAAAGTATTTTCCTGAAGAAAATCTCTAGAGTTTATGGATGTATACATTTGTGGTTGGATAGATTAAGAAGTAATGCTTTTTTTTTTTTATTATTTATTTTTACAAACAGGATGGGTTTTTTTTACCTGGATTTACTAGCAGAGATCAATAGGGTAAAAAAACACTACGAAAATTCACCAAGGAATGAGAAAAGCACAGGGACAAGCAGAGAGAAATCAGAGATCATAGCTGACCTGCAGTTTGATAGTGTATATGAAAAAGGCAAACCGATGAGGACGGAGGTCAAGTGACCCTTATCTTGTGTCAACTTCTATATTTCTACCTGCCTTGAGAAGTGTGGGTTTAGGACAAATGTTTAATATCTACTCTTGCCACGACAATGCTGCATGCATAACAAATGCATGATAAGGCACAGTTGTAATTACAAGGACAAGCAACAACAAAAAAGGTTAAAATTAACAGGTTTCATTTACTGTCTGTTTCCCCTCAAAACGTCTATCAGATCTTTATACTACAAAAAAAGGAGAAGTGACATATACAGAATATCTTTTGTTTCTAAGCAGAGAGGAGATGTTTTCAATTCATTAGAGTGGGCAAGAGTCAAGGAAAGGAAGGAGTGAATAAGAAATAACAGTGAGCCACTGTGTGACGTGTAATATTTCCAGGAATAAACACGTACTGTACAAGGGGATAGCTAGCCACTCCCCTAGAGATTTCCTTTGCTAATAGTGGTGCACAGGTTTTAAAAGCCTGGCTATTCTCCTTAGAATACATGGATGAAAAGGATTAATGTTCTGGAGATTTGCTCTATACTTGATCTGAACTGCGCTGTAAGTACTTTGTATGCATCTATCATTATGATTCATTAGTGCTACAGTATGTATCTGCATAACAAGCACTTTAATCTAAAGCTTCGTTTCAAACAGCAACAGCATGTCTCAGTCTTAGTAAAACACACAGAAACTTCTGTTGACTTAAACTCAGTAGCAAATCTACTGAAATGTCATTCTACTTTATGTTCATGTTCAACACTAGCCGCATACATACTTTAATTCTGTAATACTAATTTATGCATGAGCACAGCTGTTTTTTCTTATGTATAAAAAATGGTTGTGTTTTCATTGTGTATGTTATTCATTGCTTGTCATGGTGATCTGGGGAAATGGCTCTGTTGATTCCTAATTTGCAACACAATGCCAGCGAAATGTCTTTTTTACTTTTGTACTTTGCCCTAACTTCTATCTCTTATTCTTCTGCACGAGTGTGAAACATCCGATGTTGTGTGTGTTTTACCAGTCACAACATAAGTCTCTTTCTCTGCCTCTTACCTTACCTGCATGTATTATCTTCACTTTATCTCAGCACTATAATCTACTCACAGTCAAACGCTTCATGTTCACCTCCACATTAATTCTAACCTCTCCTGACACCAGCTTCCCCTATCAATGAAAGAGACTGAAAGTTGATAACTGATTATTATCTCAATAAACCCAATGCAATTCAATTGTCTCCCTGGTAGTAATGTTGTACACGTTGGTCAGCGTGGTCTCACCACCCACACTGTTTATATTAACCTTTACCTTCTGCTTTCCTGTAACCTATTTGTACTACAGTATGAGTGTTTTGCATTTATTATCCACATTCCACAATGCAACTCAGCAGTTTATTTTTAGGAATGATTTCCACTGGAACTGAGAGCTCTTGGCTCTTGCACATATCAGAGTACTTCTTTAGACTAACGAAATATGTTTTCAAGAGAGAATTTTAACTTTTTTCCTCAGGTCAAACAATAAAAATGTATATAAGAACTCACTTTAATTGCAGAAATGCAACTGGACTAATGAGTAGCAGAAGCTAGTATAATTTTGGGAATTAATATGTACATGTATCTGCAATGCAGGTGAGGTACTACAAATGATGCTGTACAGTAGCTTTACATTATTGCAGTGTTTTTCAACAGGGATCCTATGAACCCTTGGGTTCTCTCTGGCTTCCCTACAGGGCTCCCTGAAATGTTGTGGTAATTTGAACATTGTACCAATACAGAAGAATTTACAATGCATCTGATCTCAGACACGCTATTAGAGAGAGTTGGGGTTCCAATGCATCTGATCTCAGTCGCGCTATTAGAGAGGGTTGGTGTTCCTTACAATGCATCTAATCTCAGACACACTATTAGAGAGGGTTGGGGTTCCTTACAATGCATCTAATCTCAGACACGCTATTAGAGAGGGTTGGGATTCCTTACAATGCATCTAATCTCAGACACGCTATTAGAGAGGGTTGGGGTTCCTTACAATTCATCAGATTACAATGCATCAGATCTCAGACACGCTATTAGAGAGGGTTGGGGCTCCTTACAATGCATCTGATCTCAGAGGAGCTATTAGAGAGGGTTGGGGTTCTGCAGAATTTCACAATATAATTATAGGGTTCCTGAACCAAAAAAAGGTTGAAAACCACTGCATTATTACATCACAGAGAGGCTGAAAGTAGAGCACCTACATAGAGATATGAATTTTTAAAAAAAAGTAATGCATCTTTCCACTTTCTTGATCCCTCCCTCTAATGTCTCCTCCAACCACTGACTGTGATGTGATTTTTTTTTACAGCTAGCACCTGCTATACCAAACCCCATGGACTAATGCACAAGTAGCTGAAAACAAGAGCAGGCTGCTGATTTCTGCGCTCAATCTCAGTGCCTGTTTCTTCAGCCATGGCAAGAAGGAGTTCCCTGTTTATTCGGATTGTTGAAGGAAAGAATTTGCCAGCAAAGGACATGTAAGTAATAAATATACTATTGATGCTCACAATGATGCTGAGGTACAATTGCACATTCAGATGTTTCTCTTGTTCTAGGGCATAATGTAACATCTGGCAGCTTAGCTGTTTGCATGAATACAATATGCTTTTTTAAGCATATCATTGCTGATTCCTTTCTAAATAAAATTGGGTATACATTACATAACAATAGCACTGTTAACCCACTTAAAGCCAGATGACCTGCAAACCAATACTCATAATCACTTGGTAAGTTAATTTTTGGGAGCTAGCATGTGATTTTTAACATTTATTATTTCACCTACACTATCTGTGAAATCACATGAATTTGGTTCTAAGTCTTTTGGACTTTCAATCACATAAATACAAAGATTTAATGTAACTGTGCAATTATTATAAGGCAGTGTTTTTAAATATTTGTTTTAAGCAGTGAAAGTACAGGAGCAGTTTAACACACCTCGTTGTGGTTCAGTTAGACATTACCAGAACTCTGAACATTTTGGAGGTTTTTGCAATAAACCATTGAAGTCATTCTACCTATAATAAATTTGCAACCTCAAATGAGTATTTCATGCTTTACTTACTTTAACTCCATTGTATGCAGAATAACAACAAATATTTATTATACATCTTTTTACTATGTAAATATAAAAAATATTGCCATACTCAAATGTGTACATTGTTTTAGGGGGAGGGGGCCGTTACTGCAATATAAAGAACAGTAATTTATTCCATCTCTAAAAATTAAGGAAAAATGCAAGATGCTGCACAATGCTTTCACACAAAATAGTACTCAACGGAATTGTTACTTCATTCATGTGATGATCCAGCTCCCATAACCACTTTTGACCACCACACAAGATCTACCTGTTGCAGGCTAGTGGGAGTCTATACATAGTGGTGTTTAAAGGGACAACAGTGTTTGGATATTGGAGTCCTGAGTTCATTAAGCTGTCTTTGTTTGGAGAAACATGAAGATTCAAGTGTTATAATACTTCAATACATGAACATTTCCTGGTCAGCATCGCTAGGGGTATTTCCTCTATTTTTCCTTCAACGGGAAAGCTAAACTGTGATTTCAGTAGAAATGTATGATTTTAAATAGTACTGTGTAACACCATTACCAAAAAAAATACCGATTATCCATAATACTGTACATGCACTGTATGAGCTCCACATTAAAGCAGATATTAAAGCATTAAAGTGTTATACACTAGGAAATGTTCGAGTTTTTGTGCAACTGAAGTAATTGTAACAGGTAAAGTGTCTCTTGAAACCCCTTCCTATCTATAAGTCTTAAACTAGGTTTGTAAATAAGATAAAGTCCAAATGGATCAAGATCTAGTTTACAAGCACAGAGGTACTGTACTTTTCATTATCCTTGGTTATGGCTATGAACCTGTTCCTCTTTACAAGTATAATTTGTTCCTAAAATATATTATTTGGAAACTTAAATGTTGCTTATTTCTCAGCATTTGTATTTGAAACTCAGACATATAGAGGCATATTTACCAAGTGTTGCTAAACTAATAAAATACCTTTTAGCCCATTGTTTTATGAATTAGCATGGATTTGTAAATATGGAATCATATTTTTTTAATTTCAAATAGGAATAACATTGAAAACGGAAAATAGAACAGCCCACAATAATGCGTTTATCAAATAGCGACAGCTCACATAAAATAGCAATTAATTTGTGAGAAATATATAACTTTATACGTTTCCCTGCTGCTGAGGTTTGATCTCTCCCCAGAGAGAAAAGGAGCAGAATCCAGGTTGCAAAACCTATAGTGAAAAAGCAAGAAAATAGAACATAGTATATATAGCCTGTAAGGATAATGGCTAATTCCCCACTTTGATGGTCCAGACAAACAGAATTTCTTCTTTATCAGGTGTTTTTGTCATATTGATCAAATACTGATACTGCCGGCCTTCTTCTCCCTTCCGTAGGACATCATCTCAATGGTTTTTAGCGAAAAATTTGAAGAGATTTGGCAAAATGCAACCCATAGTGTGATCCGATTTAATACAATATTAAAACATACAAAATGCACATTGCACTCACAAATTGATAGTAGATAGTGCTAAGTCTGAGTCATCTCAACTTAATGGCACGGAACAGAGGTCTGCTCTGCCTGTCTGCCTCGGGGTCAAGCTGCATCACACAATGGTTTGCCTTTTGTCAAATCTCAGTGTCTGATTTATTTGATAAAAACACCTGATCAAGAAGATATTCTTTTAGTTCGGACCATGAAAGAATTACGCATTATCTTTACAGGCTTACATTTTCTTTTGCCCTATAGGTTTTTCTTTTCAGGAATAAAATTCAAAAGCCTTCACAACCATATCACAATGACCCTATGTCACAGTTAACAGATAAGGCTCCTTGTGTTTTCTTTCTGTAGAGTGGTATCAGGTTGTATTACAGGATCAAGCGCCATATGCCAAGCTCACCTGATCAACTATACAAAGGGAGCAGAAGATGAACAGGTGGAAGTGGTTCTAACAAGCGAGTGATTGTATCATATCTCAGATTACAGTAGAATAAGAACACAGCTCAGAATTATACTAAGGCCCTATGGCTGGCATTTACTATCCCATAATGTGGGATATCAAAGGCCCAATACAGGGGGGTAACTGTCATTGACTTTAATTACATTTATTACCGTATTGGAGTGCAATACCCCAGCTCAGAGGATCCCTTTGGGTCATATATAGTAAGCTGTGCTACTCTGTAAAACACTTTCCCGCACAGCTTAGGAAATATGGATCTTCACGGCCCATTCATATGTGTTGTAAGGTTTCTTCTTGCACCAGTGTCTTATGGACTAACGCTGCTTAGTAAATATGGACCCAATATAGCCCATTTACATGAATGGAGCCGGGCTGTTAGGTGTCTTCCTGCATGTAAGATGTCTCATGGAATAGCACTTCTTATGACCGTTTATGTTATCTAATTGCAATACTCTTAGCCCCATTCGTGGGTGTTTATTTTGTGGGGAAACAGGAGCCAGAAATGCAAGCAAATAGAAAATAATTTTATCTAAATAACAATAAATCATTTAGAAATGAAATAAAAACATGTATCCACTCCCAGTTAGTAATGCAGGCCCCAATCATTTCATAGCCACTTTATGGAGTTTCTCATTGAGCCTTAAAAAAAATCCTTGCCGGAGCTCAGTTCTTCTAACTTTCAGCACAAAAAATAACTCTGTGCAACACTCGTGTTATTTATACAGTATGAGGGCGATTTCTGACTTCCAAAAGGGTGTCCCTGTTAAAGACCATTAAAGGCTGCTTTAATGGTAATATTTCTAGTATTTTTTATAAGGCTGATTGCATGAAGTAAGAGAACGAAGAGAAAAAAAGGGGGAGCAAGGGATTAGAGGAGATTGACCTGTATTAACGGTACTAAGATGACTTCATAGCATATCTAGCTGTTTAATAAAGGTGTGGTGATGAAATGACAGTAGTTGATAATCAAATACTCACACGGCCCTGTGTGAGCACATATGTGTAAAGGTATCTTGCTTCTGGTAGCTGCTTCTTAGCCCAAAAGACTGATAATGTACAGATGGAAATAGAGGGGGGGGGGGGTCTTTAGAATAATAATCATATATAACTTACACGGCCATGTGTAAGCTCAATCCTGGGAGAGAATAATATGGGGTTGCCTCTGATAGACCCGTCCGTGGTGTCTCCCGTGGCAACGTGTATTCAGCTGCTGGCGGGCAGTATATTGGCTGGCGGTTCCCCTTCCCTCACTCCTTCCAATTCTCCCCCTCTCCCCGATTCAGGAAACGAGGATGCGCGAGGTAAAATAATAGCAGGGCGTCAGTGACAGTCCTCAGTAAAAATTAAAGTTTTATTCAACAAATAAACAGGAAAAAAAACTCACAAAATGAAGTTTAAGGCACCCCGTGACACTCCTATCAGCGTGGCTGCAGGTCGCCTTCCAACTACGCTGTCTTCCGTGTCCGGATTCAGAAGTGCTGGGAACTTCTGACGCGGCTGTGCTTCCACTTGCTACGGAGGCTTCCAATGTCCAAAATGATGTGGTGAATTAGAGCAACGCGTTTCGCCGTTCAGGACGGCTTCCTCAGGCTCAAAATGATTGCATGAAGTGTATGAAATATGAAAAGTGTGTTTGCAATTAAAATGAGCCCAGCCCCTCACAACGAGGGTAAATTGAGAGGTATGGCATCTGCAAAACTAACACTAGATACTTTTGTAATGTGTATATTTTAATTCCTACCATGAACAAAAGAGCTGAGGTTCTCCATGTTATCACGTTTGGCCAGGACACCAACCACACAATAACTAGGAACCCATTTTTCCAACACTAATTGATCAGCCACAAAGTTACACCTTCTTCTTTACCGTTTCTTTCTCTCCTTTAGTTGTGTGTTATGATTTTCAAAGACGTCACTGCCCCAGCAGTCCTGTGATACCAGAACATAGACAGGTCCATGTGTTCTCTTCCTGATGTCATGATAATCCATATTGCTTAAGACAATCAATGTTCAGCGATCCTATAAAAAGAAACTATAAAAAATATGTATATACTAACATTAAAAACAGATCCCTCTGTAGAGGCCAGAAGATAAATAGTGGCAGTACTATATTGTGCCATGTCGTGCAATACTGTATCAGAAGGGAACATCAATATCTACATTCTTCAGGTAAAAAACATGTTACTAATTTTATGTTTTGGGTTTGTATTTCATTCTTGGAGAGAGAGAGGGAGGGAGAGAGGGGGAGGGAGAGGGAGTGTCACGCTGTGCTGCCCGCAGACCAGACTAACCCCCAGTACTGAGGTGGAGATTGAGTAGACCACGCACCCGCAGTAGTGAGGGCGCGCACGGGGTGTGGATTGATAGCGTGGCCTAGGCCGAGGGTACAAGGGATTAGCCGTAGTACTTGACAGATCCGGGCGTAAAGAGAGGAACGTAGTGATGTCCAAAGCCGAGGGTCGAGGGCAGGAGAGGTCCGAGTCGTAGAGGTCCGTGAGCCGTGTCCGTGGGGACCGAGAGGTAAGCGAGGTTGAGAGATAGCCGGGGTCGAGGAGCCAGAGAGGGTAGGTAGGTAGACAAGCCAGTTCGGTAACGAGATCTGAAACGTAAGAGGGAGCTGGGCATAGAATACAAACAGCACGAGGCAAACGAAACTATGCAGATCGACGTTGCACAGGAGCTACAGAAATAATAAAGTGAGGAGGTCCAATCAGAGGAGGAGGTGGGGCGGAGGTGAGCCTAGGAGCCACTTGTGATTGGGCAGGGGGTGATAGCCTGTCTTGCTGCAGCTGCTCGGCTGGGGGACGTGAGCCTGGATCCTGGGTCGGGCGATGGGCGGAGCCAGCAGCCGGGTGCAGTGCATAAATTAAGTTGTTTGGCGCATGCTCTGTAAGCAGGCAGAGCGCGCGCCCAGAGACTGAGACAGCGGCGTGTGAGATAGCCGCGAAAGAACGGGGGGGGGGGGGGGGGCGGTGGTGCGCGGAGACGCCACTCTGTGAGCTGAAGAGGAGGGACGGAGGAAGCAGCGGGTGGTCGGGTAGGTAGGGAAGAGCCGTGCCGAGGGTGGCATGTGCCCTGGGTCCTCACAGGGATATAGCACAAGGGATGATGACGTAAAAGTGGTTTATTGGGTTCAAAGTGCGCATATAGCCCAACGTTTCGGGGTTACCATGCATGCTGGGAGTCACACATTTAAATACCCAAAAGGAAGTAGGAGTTCACAGTAAACAGGAAAGGGGTGGGGAAAGTGTTGTTAAGCAACAACAAGGAAGAGGCTATGTACATACACAAGGTAAGGGTAAAACAGGTATAGGCAGAGGACGGAGCATAGACAGATGCAGCATATAGAAATGTTAATATTTATGTGTGGACATAAAAAATGGCCGCTCACAATATCAAAACAGAAACAGCAGAGCTAAGTAGGAAACAACAAGCCATGATGCCTTGGTGTTTCCTACTTACCTCTGTTGTTTCTGTTGATGTTTTGAGCTGCCATTTTGTATGTCCACACATATATTAACAGACTAACTTTTTTTAGTTTATCTATCTTTACTTTGAGAAGTCATTAATACTACTGTACATGTCTCCCACCTTGAACATTGTATGCTTTGGATGTTATTAAAGAAGGAGCAGTTTACACATCCCACTTAAATTCCAGATCCAGGTTACAGGCATGCTTCTATTAGCTGTCATCATATTGACAAACTCTTCTGATTTATGAGTGAAACTGGCAAATACATAAAGAGAAGAAATCCCTGTAAACAAGCACTCTTTCTCTTTTTTCTTTCACATTTCTGAGTGAAACTACCTGATTTTAACTGAAACATTTTCTGCTGTCTTCCTGAAAGTAATTCCATCATCCCAGTGCAAGAAACCGTCCACATTTGTATCCCAATTCTCCCTGAAAGAAGCTTTCAGTTGTTCGCCAGTATGGCTCTCATCTCCCATGTGCCCACGTTAGTACAACTAAGAAAAATCAGCACTTAACAGTTCAGCTCAAAAATACAGTAGAGGCAAGATACACAATTTGCTGTTTTCCCTTATCTTCTTCATTGTTCCGTATCCATATTTACTATTTAAATATATAACTACTGTAGATAACATTTATTGTAGTTGTCCAGAAATTGCACTGCCACCTGTTTTGCTGTACCAAATCTTTTGACTCGTGCAAACACAGAACTAGTACAAGATAAAAATAACAATCTGACTTCACTTCTGCCAGCTATTTTTTTATAATAATAATGTCTGTTTGTTTTTTGATACATCCTGCATAGCAAAGCAGAAAACCAAACAGAGCAATACTATTCTGTGCTACACTGTGCTCTCACACAATCATTGTGGGTTTGGATATACACATATTTTGGGGCATATGTTGAATAGAGTACTTAAACACTCCCTTGGTTTTATGTCATAAATTTAGTGGGAGTTGATGAAGAAGGAATGAACACTTTGCAAAACACAGCAAAGTGTGTTGATACTGCACCTGGCTAATGTTCTCTGGCTTGTTTGTATATGATGGTAGTGTCACGAATGGCACGCCTATAAGCACGTTAGTTGTGTATGTGACAAGGGATAATACACACAGCAGTCCAGCTGACTCACTAATCCCCCTGCCGGGCCCCAAAAATTAGTAATATCTCCCCTCAATCCATCACAATATATATCTTAAATCACTTCCACTGCAAAATATAGTTTCAATTAATACTTGCAGAGTCTTTGGTCCCTGTTTACTAGGAGGAAATATGATTAACACACAAAAAACTATTGTAGCAAAATGTGCCCAAAAATGCACTTACTCTCTTTATAATGTGCAAAGTCAAAAGGCAGTACTTATTTCATTTTAAATTGAATATACAAGAGGAATACAGTGCCTAGTTTCAGAAAAAAATATGTTAAAAGAAATATACAGTACAGTATATGCAAACAGTTAAATAAAATAATGGTAAAAACAGAGAACTAATACGCTACCAACGACCAACATCAGTTCCCTCCCAAAAGACGACTTTGGAATTTGGAAGATAAGAATTCACCTGTTTTGTTGGCGTAACACACAATTCTTATTGAATTCTAAATTGATATCCCAAATAACTGGTTTTTATCTTAAACCTCCGTGCAATGGAAACAGAATAACCCCAACTTCTGATATGTCTTTAATGCCTCCTCATCAATCTCTAAAACAGTTTTATGACTTCAGAGAAAAGATTGATTTTTTTTACTTAAAAATGTCTCAGAGCATTATATGTTTTATAACTCTATTCCCATAATTCCTAACATATTGGACCCCACCTCAGCGCATTCAGTTGAGTTTGCCGAAGGCAAAGAGATTAGTCTGCACAGGGATACTCCTAAATTTGAGTGGTAAACAAATATCTGACCTGTGCACCCTCACAATAGGAGATTGTTTAGCATCATTTAATTCGTCTGATCGCAAATGTTACAAATGTATATTTGTTATTCTTGTGAATTACATCAGATTCACAATATCATATTTAGTAAACTTACACAAACGTGGAATAGTGTCCTGGCCACACCTTATTGCGTTACCCAGATCACTTAAGGAATTTATTTTAAGATACATAACAAAAACTGTGCTCATTTTCCCTGTCAAAAAGAATTGTGGATCCATGGTTCTAATCACACCTCAATCCCAGACCAGGTTTGCTGTTAGATAACCCCACTTTTAGACAAACACAGAAAACCAGACCGGGGTCATTGGCCTAATCTGCCATAAAACAATACCATGTATTTTTCTGATGTTACTTGTAACTCAAATTAAACTTTTGTGTGCCGAAGTGGTATAATACTAAATCTAGTTAGGCCCCATCATTACAGGTATAATATACTCTATTGCTCTATTATTTTAGTACTGCACATCTTCTCATTTGTACTTCAGTGATTGGGAAATGTGGCCCATTGTCTTCTCTCCTGCACACTTATGTAGTAGTTAAAGTTGCAGAATAAAAACACTAGCAACCCTGAAGATATCCCACATTAATTGTTTGGCCCGTATGAAAGTGCATAATCCATTGGAGTCTGTAATTTATTCTTCTCAAACAAGTAAAGTCATTGAAGTGACTTCATAGCACTCAGCATTATGTACAGCTTCTGTACCCAGGAGATTTGATTAAATCTATGGCCCAAATTCACGACACTTCGTTAACCTATTTAACATAGTGTTAACCGAAGTTAACATCATGTTAATCATAATCCAGTAGCCACTTAAGCAAATAATGTGACATTAACCAGGATTTGGTATAGTTGAAAGCATGCCATTGTTTTTAACGATATTTAAGTCATATTGGCACCCCCTCCCAGGGTTTAAGATCACCCCACTACACTTTTGAAGAACAGAATTGGCCTTTGTTTATATAAGAAACTTTGGACAGTGGATTTTTATTACGTTATTGGATTGCCATTCCAGTTAACTATCTGAATGGATCTCAAACCTGTAAATGTAAATATTTGTTTTTAATTACATTAGCTCCATCTACTGTATAAGGTTTCTGCACTGAACACATCGTGCTAGCCCTATTTACATTGATAGCAAAATAGATGTTAAAGTGCTGTGCTCAATGTGATACATGTTTGTTTTTAATTATATTTTTAAATATGGAATGTGATGTTGGAAATATGCCACTAATTGCAATAATAGTTCATTTATGAGCTATGAACACTACATTTGAAGTCGTTTGAATCCCAGTGTCATAATCCCAGTGTCAGTGGTGCAACCTTATGCAAGTCATTTTATTTCCCTCGGGCACCACATTTAGATTGTAAGCTCTTTGTGGCAGTGTTTCATTATTCCTGCAAATCTGGGAGTGCTACATAAGCAAAGTCTATTATTATTTTTATATATAATTATTATTAGTATTATCGATTCCTGAAGAAGCTACAGCGAAACGCGTTGAATCTTGCGAATCTTGCTGAGAGCACTGGAGTCTGAACACCTGGCAGCCGAGTGACCGGATCACAGCTATTTCCGACCGCAGTAAAGATGTCACTGGACGTTACGGATGTGGAAGCAAGTAGCATAGCAGGCAGAGACCGGTCTAATGCCAAAAACCTCAGTTTTAGTTCTCTCCACTGAACCACACTTATGTCAGAAATGTGAGTGTAACTTTGATGTTTCATGTTTGTATAATATACCTTTCTTAGACATACTACACCATTGTGAGTTTTCTCATTTTTTGGGTTACACTGGATGAAGTTAAAGTACACCTTTGGGAGGAATCATCACCCAGTGCTACAATCAGAGAGAGGTGGATTTCTGATATGCTTTTACCAACCACGAAATCTGTGTGGGACCAATACACACACACACACACACACACACACACACACACACACACACACACACACACACACACACACACACACACACACACACACACACACACACACACACACACACACACACACACACACACACACACACACACACACACACATATATATTGTGAAAGAAACCAGGGGATGGTAATAAATTCCATATATAGGGCTCCCAGGATACTGAACAGTTTCTATCCTGTTTAGGCTGGAAAGTACAGCCTCATAATACATGCACTCCATCCCACAGTTTGGCAAGTGCTGGAACTGAGGGATGAGGGATCCAGACCAGAGTTTGTCTGCTGCCTGATTTCTGTCACCTGTCCTGCTAGTTAGAAATCAGGTATTTAAGACTGATTTCCTGGTTCCTCTTCCCTCTCCCCAAGAGCCTGGAGGCAGGAAGGCTACTGGAAGCAGAGAGGGGAAAAGCCTCTCCCCAAACAGGTGAAACCATTCTACTCCTTTTTTTAAAACTGCAAAGTTCCTTATTTTTGTTGTTGGAAGTGGAAAAGCCACTCCAACCCTGAGTCAGGGAAACCTTAGTTAAGTTAGTGCTCAGGTGAGCAGGATTTTGATTTGCTTGTGTTTCTTTTGTATGCACTGTGGCAGTCTCAGTGCCTGGGACTGAATAAACCAGGCATAGCCTGTTTAAAGGAACAGCACGTTACGCCTCGTCATTTAACCTACCCTAAAAGACTGTGTTCTAACAGTCCCGGACAGACGGCGGAGCCCCGGAGTAAGCCGTTTGTCACAATATATATATATATGTCACTTACTCATGTCTGGCTACACCATTATTTGTATTTTTATTTTTTCACATATCTACATCAACATCAACAAGCACTCCCATTACCTGGAAAATAACGTGACCAAAATTAGATTGTAAGCTCTTTGTGGCAATGTTTCATTATTCCTGCAAATCTGGGAGTGCTACATAAGCAAAGCATATTATTATTACTTTCCATAGTTAACAAGCACAAATATGTATATGGACATACTGTATTTAGACATATACAGACATAAATACATGTACAATATTAATCCTGTTTTCATTTAGACCATTACAGTCTGAAAGCCAGCTAAGTAAAATCAGCATAAACCACAAAAAAACAAGAAACAAAAGTCAAATGGCACAAATGGATATTCCATATGGTCATTGTATAAACCATGAATGCTCATGTGTAGATGTAGGCTACAGTCCCACCTAACGTGACCCTAAAGGAAGCACAGTGCGCAGGTTTCTTATCTTCCCTTCTCTCCATACTGTAGCTCACACTAAAGAGACAGGGAAGTCTATATGTATGTACCCGATTGTATGTTTAGAAGGCTGCTAAATATTTTAAGAGTGTATGTATTATTGTGGATAAGTATATTTTCCTGGACTGTTCATGTCTCAGCTCATTCGTATTTTGAAAGTCAGATGTATGTGTTTTGTGTTTTTTACACAGCCTTGTAACAGATTTTGATCTGATTTTTCAGTAAATCCTTTTTTTGTACTCTCTTGTCCTTTTAACGTTTTATTTTTTTGCTTTATTCTGCTGTTTGACTGCTTTCTTTTCTGCTAAATATTTGTTTCAATTGTACGAAAATGTTCCACAATGTTAAATAAATATTATCACTATTGCTTGATTATTTGGAGTGTGGCTGCCTTATGTTCTGTATAATACATATTTTTCCAGGTTATACAATTATTCTTTTCCTTAAATTAACCATAAGCCAAATTGTCTGCATCACATATATATTTTGATAAAAATAAATGTTTGTCCTATTTTATAGGACAAAAAGTCCCTGCGAAGGACAAAAAGTTTGCAGTACAAACAATTTCAACATCCAATTACCCTCATTGACATTGAATGAGTGCCACCTCTTTACCACTTGCTTTCTCATTGATCAAAAAGGGATTTTGGAGAGTACGTGAAACATTCAGCAACTTATAAGTTCGCTTTGCACCAGTCACAAAAATCCTTTTTGCTTTGTGCACTGATCTATAGATGCAGCGGCCGTTATTTGAACACTTCACACGGTGTATACCTCGGAATACCCATGTGATGGCGCGGAATTTCTTCCAACCGTACCGCCTTAAGACGCGAGCGCAGACGAGTGCAGAAAATGGCATTTTACTGTTCTGGTTTTTAAACACTGAAATTGACACAGTAGCACAGTACTGTACACATTACAATTAATTACTTTCATTGCATTTAATTGCACACAATCCATGAAATTTAAACAAAGCAACCGCGATAAACACGAGTGCCTGGGGGGATTGGCTGCGTGAATGCCGCATGGAGTACACGAAAACGGCGCCGTGATTTGTTTGAATAACGGCCGCTGCATCTGTATCTAAGGTGATGAAACAAATTACAGTACACCAAATTCTGCATCTGTTGCTACCGGAGAGGGCCATTGGGAGCACAGACGATTCATCCTTGTTTCTGTGACCATAACCACTCCTGCAGAATAACATTATTAAGAAACTAGTTACCTTAGTGCGCAGCTGGGTTCTATTTTGGAATTCACCTTTGATCATTTGTGAAATCATTGCCTCCTGCTGCTGCAGCTGAAAATGGCTGCATTTATCATTAGCACGGCGGGTAGCTAATGTATAGGAGTGACAAGCAAACAAAATCCAATTTCAAGGATGCTGGCACATTAGTTGAATATATGGAGGTTAAAGCACTGGTCCCCTTTAGTGAGGCATATAAAAGATGCATTCAAGTGAAAGCACTCTGAAGGAAAAACACTCTTTAAAGTAACACCTTCAAAGTCATGTGTAAAAATACTAAAGACAATTGTAATAGTTTTTTTTTTTTTTTTTCAATTATGGTGTGATAAATGATGCTGCAAACACAATCACAGCAAATACCAGCAATTTACAGTAACATGGAAGCATATTTTTTGATGGCAGATAAAACCCACTTGGCCCACAAACTGTAGTCTTCACATTAGACTACCTGTTGTGAAACCTCAGTCCCTATTTGATCATTAGCTTTCCTTCATGTTTAGGCTAGCCTTATGTCTATCCTAAGTGTAGCCCCTCTTCCCGGGGCCAATCGCAGATCGGGCCCCTTACGCTGTACTAGCGTCTGGCTACGTGTCTGTGGGTGTGCATACCTGTTGGTAACAGGAGGGCCTGAGTCTCCCGCGATCGCATGGGGGATGACAGGATCAGGTTTCTGGGGTGAATGCCTCCGTTCTTTCTTGTGGTGCAACGCCTCCATCTCTGGTAAGCCCTAGGGACGTAGGGTGAAATCCTTCCAGAGAGTCCCCCTTTCAGGGACGAGAGATTTCAGTCTCACACAGTCTTTATGTAAAAGTAGCTGCAGCTCTTTATTCACATCAGCACAGCCGAATAGCAGCAGGAACACAGGCAGGCACAGTTTCTCTCTCTTCCCCAAACTGCTCTCCTTCAGGATGGTCTCTCTGTTCCCTGCCTCCACCCCAAGCCAAGGGCACTCAGGGTGGGGCTAGCTCTTCCCTCACCCCCTAAACAGGGTGAGAGGAATTGGTCCACCTATAGCTCACTAGGCCCTACTCCAGCTGTGCACTTCATGCACTTCTCTCTCTGACACTCTAACACTAACTAACTGACCTGTCACTAACAGGAACTGACACACTAAATAGAGACAGCCCTGCCCTTCATGACATCAGCAGGTACCGCCCCCCTGTGTCTATGCCTTCCACACAGGGTCAGGTGACCTACTTCCACCACTCAGAGCAGGGCTTGATATGGGGGAAACCCATGATAACTCCTGGCAGCCTGCCCTTACCAGGGCTTATACATGGAGGAGGAAAGACATATAGCCCCATTTCTTACCAGGGCTATATAAACATTTTGTAATTCAGTACTGTATTAGCCTCTCATTTCACAAATCCACCAGCCGTGAAGAAGTACATCCTCACATCTCACCCACCTCCCACCCTTCAGCTTCAGAGCATGACCTCTTGTTCTAGAACTTATTTTTCTCTGAAATATGCTTCCTTCCTGTACCTGTTTTAAGCATTTGATGTATTTGAATGTTTCAATCAGAGGCAGATCGCTGGTGCAGTACATACCGGTCCCGGCGATTCCTTTAGTGGCCCTCCTCCTGCAGCATCGCTGCATCATGACGTCATGGGATGTCGCCTTGTCATGGAGAAGCATCACCATGTAACGATATGTTGTCATGTGATGTCGCACCATAATTTGACATTGGGTCACCATGACAACATGACACTGCTGGAGATGCCGCTCCGGAGAAGATAAGAGACACCCTTCTCTTCCCCCCTCTCCCTCCACTCCAACACAGACACACCACACCAACAATCTTACCCTGGGGTGAGAAGCAGTCCTTGGGACTCTGCAGCAACCTCCTCCGGTCGGGTATAAGTTGGATCCTGGCGCCGGCATGAGGAGGAAGAATATGGCAGACAGTGACCGCCAGGCTGCTGCATGGGAAGCTGAGCAGTCGCCAGCTGCTGCTGCTGGACAGCCACTGCACCAGCCCACATGGGCAACCCCGATCGCCCGATAGGGCAATACAGCCCTGGTTTCAATCATCAATCAATGTTTTTAGCATGACCTGGGTTTTACTTTCTGAATCAATTTAGGGAGCAATTGAATCTAGTGTCCCGCCCACTCCCAAAACAAGAAGCTTCAAATGGGCATTTAAGTCATATATAAAACTGGAACAAACACTAGTTATGTTGAAGTTTAACCAAACAATCTGCGTCCCGAGTGAATGTAATTGAATGACTTTAAATATAAGGGGCTGCTGAATCTTATTACAATCAGTAACCTCATATAAAGTGCAAAACACATCATCATAATATTTATAAAATTGGATACATACAGTACATAAACCAATTGTATGGTGTTACTGTCTCTTTAAATAGAAATGTACTTTTGAGTGTATGGGTGCTCAGCAGTTACCTTGTTCTTCTCAGGGTGCTGTAGGTCCGTGCAGGCTCTTGGCAAGCGGCAAAGGAAAAAATAGGGGGCACCAGGAACTTTTAATTTTTAATTTAAAACAGCAGAACTTCTTCCTCAGATCCGTTACAGCATCCATGGAGAGGCACATCTCTTGAACCAGGTACATGGACATACATTTATAATATTGTATAACTATTTATTTCAGGGCCCCTGCTTGTTATTACCCTGAATATCCCATATGAAGATAAATGAGTGCTTGTCTCTGCATTACTTTTCACTCTCTATAATGTATCCTAAATGAGGTAACAGAGAGTATGTTCTCCTCGTATTGGCTCATCTCATTCCCTTAGGGGTGTCACCCCAGAGATAGGCCTTCAGGCATATGCCTGCTTCTCAGTCACTTCCAGACTACTTGGCCGGTACCAGACACTAACCTTTAAAACAGATACATATTAATACACAACGTGTGCAACAACTATGGCCAGTAAATAAACCACCCCTTACCTCCCTTTGGGGACCACAACTCATTAGAATTCAATTTAGCAAGGGTGCTACATATACAGCATAGTTGCTAGGATAAGGCAAGTGTTCACAGACTAGCTAATATCTCTTAGATACAAACAGAAACAAATGCATTGAATTTTGGCAGTGAATCTGACTTTACTGAAGGAGATATGGACCATATGACAGTCCCATAATAATTTGATAACATTGGTGAGATATAAAAGCTGTGAACAGTAGACTATATTTATATAACATTACAAAACAAATACAATATAAAGAATATACAGTAGTAATACAGATAGAATAAGTGCATCAAGACATACATTAAACATTGAGAAAAAGGAGTCCCTGCCCTAAATAGCTTACAATTTGAGATGGATGAATTATTTGCCAACATTCGAATTCGCACCAAATTTGGCATTTATTCACACGCGTGACTATTCAGGGATTGATTTAAAAAATCGGTGATTGGATTAACTTTAAAATGTATGCAATTCCAGCAGTGGACACTATTTGCAAATTCCTTCCAAATGTTCAATTTGCCTAGACCCAGAAATATTGGTTTTACTGGGGAGAAGGTGGGATTACTAAAGTCCCAATTGCTATATACGGTATATCCCCCAAAGCACACATTTAGACAACATGTGGAGAGCCATCTGTCCACAACAAATGGCAATACCAGAGATACAGAGGCGGCATACTTTATCCTCACTAGGCTAGTGCCGCAAGCCGGGAGGTTTCCCGGCTTGCTCGTTTTTTTCCCTCGGCGTGCCGCGCGTCATTGATGCGCGGTCACGCTTCATTGGGAGCGTGCGCGCATGGGTTCCTCTAATGTGGGGGATGGCGGTGGGGGGCTCCGGGGGACCCGGCGGACCCAGAGAGGGGAGGGGGAAGCCCCGATCGGAGGACCGATCCTCCGAGGCTCCGGCGCGTGCGCGGGAGAATGCGGCGCGCGGCCGGTATCTGTCGCGGCCGAGACCGGGTAAATGTTAGAATAAACTCAGCCGCGACAGTACCTGGGAAATGTGCTAATAAGAGTTATTTGCATATCAGAAAAGCATATGGTTCCCCTGCTTCAAACTCAGTCAGTGTCTTTACTCACTGAGCCACTGGCAGAATTGCATACATTCGCAGAGCTATATTAAAATTATGTTCTCCACTTCCCTGCTCTGCATTTTGTGCTTACAAGAACTATTAGGCCGCGTCCATACTCTGCATGACCGTGCGCAGCGCGAACAAACGGCTGTACCTCTTGAGGCAGGCCATAGAGTGCGCAACTGCGTGTGCGATGAAGCGCAATCGCACGCATGATTCTCGCGCAGGCAAGCAATAATGGGGGTGATTCACTAAGCTCCGATTATTTGCACTGAAATGGGAAAAATTAGCTCGGGCGCAAAAGGGTGAAGCCACATGCACTATTCACTAAGGCAGCTTGGAGCGTTTTCGGCCTGCCTTGCCAAAAAGTGCCATATTGCGCGAGCACCTTCTTTCCTCCCTGCTATCGTGCTTAAAGTTATATAGCACGATAACTGATATAAACAAAGCAGCCTGTAAGAACTGCATGGAGACGCTGAGTCTCAATGCACGGCTCTTACAGGCGATCATGCTGTATAAATATGATTTTTAATAATAGTGTAGATGTGCAGGGGGTCTCCTCAGCTGAACCTCATTGGTTTCAGGTCCGGGGACCCCATACTTCAGGAGATACAGGCCCCAATATGGGGTGCCGGTATCCCCTGCAGAATTTAAATATCCCTTGTCCGGCACCCACGATGAAGGCCCTCCTCATCTTCATCACCGCCCATACACTCGGGTGCTGAAAAATATACAGAAGAATAAAAAGAGCCAATCTAATGTCCCCTAACCCCTTAATCGCCTTAGCGGTTTTTAACCACGTGGGAACTCAATCCCAACTCTGATTGGCTACCGTACCATGTGAGGGTGGCCATGTTTGTTTGGGTGACGTCATCTTAAAGGCAAATGAAGCACAGCCATTCTGATTGGCTGGAGTCATTGCCTTTAAATGACATCATCAAATTGTTTTATTTTTTGGCAAAAATCACATGGTTTTCACGGCCCAATCAGGGCCGTGGGAACCATATGATGAAAATGTGACGTCATAGGCCTATAAAAGCCTGTCTCATTTTGAAGCCAGGCGCCGAGGAGGAAGGAGCTCCCGAAGAAGAAGAAGAGCAGGGCATGGCCAATGAAGATAAGAAGACCCGGAAGAAGACAGAAGAAGACGGAGAAGACACCGATGAAGACCCCCGCTATGGATTACAAATAAAAGAAAGAAGATACAGACACTTTAAGATTGCAAGGGTTTTTTTTTTTTATGGTTACCTGGTTCCTGTTGTTGGATTATTTGTTCGAGACATCCGGTCCAACGTGATTCGGTGACTGGGTCATCTAATGGTAAGTAAACAAAAGAAATGTATGTAATTTTACTTTTACAGGTTTTTTTGAATTTTTTTAATCTCATCCATTTTTTTTTAATGTCCATTTATTGGCCCTGAATTTATGTATGTCACTATGGATATACATACGTACATGGACGTATTGTATGTTTATTTTTAATTGTAACCCTGCTTCCCCCCTTCCCCCAGACTCTACGGTGGTGTCTAGGGTGCATGAGGGCAGATTACATGCGGTGTGGTGCATACCTGTGAGGAACAGGAGGGCCTGAGCTTCCCGCGATGTTATTGGGGAGCCAGGACCGGGCTTCTGGGGTGGTAGCCTCCATGATCTCTTAGTGGTGCAGCACCTCCATCTTCTATACTCCCAGGAATATGGGACAGGACCTGTATAGAAGAACCCCTTGGGTCCCAGGGCAATAGCTTCCAATTCACACACAGTCTTTGGTAACAAAGGATAGTCTCTTTTATTGACAGATCAGCAATCTCCCCACAGTAGTGGCTTCAAGTAGCCGCAACAAAAACAGCAAAGACTTGCTAATTACGTCGCTCTCCTTCCACACAGATAATTCCTTCTCTCCTTCCCTCCAAGCCTCTCCTCCGACAGGATGGTCTGGGCTAGGGTTTCATTACCCCGTGGCCCACCCCCGAGGTTATCCTTACGGTGGGGCTTGGATTCTCCCCATGACCCCAGGCAGTGGGGTGAGGGGCATTGGTCCACCAGGTCTATAACTCTATCAGCTCTACTAAAGTAGGCTGAATCTCTCCACTCCTCTCTCTGCTCCTGCACGCTGCGCAGGTGAGACCGCGGTCTCCTCCAACTCCACGGACCGATCCGCAGGACTCTTCAACTCACGGCATACTAACTGAACTGCAGACTCTCGGCATACCTAACTGGCAACTCCAGACTCTCGGCATAACTCACCGGCAACTCCAGACTCTCGGCATAACTCACACTACTCCCAGGAGTTGGCTGCTAAATATAGAGCTAGCCCCACCTCTCGTGATGTCAGCCGAACCTCCACTCTTGCTCACGCCTGCAGCAGAGTCCAGGCCTGCATCTACCACTCAGGGCAGGGCTATGAAGGGGGAAAACCCGTGATGATTACTGGTGCCTGATCTTAACAGGACTTACCACAGTAGAAGGGAGATAGGTATAGCCTGTGCTGTTTACAGGGGGCTACATAATGTTATTAAATTGTTTTTATGCTCTTTTATTGCACCTGTATGTATGTATGTATGTAAACTATAGATGGACATACAGGTATAATAAAAACTTGTTTGCCTAATGTTTGCTTGCCTTGTTTTGATGGTTTTTTTGTTGTTGTAATTTGCTGCTTTGTGTAAAAATGTTTTTGTAATGTACATTTTATTTTTTCAAATGTTATTTTAAAGGCTGTTTGCAATAGGTTATTTAATTGGCTTATTTTTGGAAGTTAGATTTAGTCAGATAGTGGTAACTTTGACATAGATTATTTTTCAGAATGGTTTGTTTTTAGGATTTGAATTGTGTAATTGATTTTGATTGTAATTGATTTGAGATTGGATTAATTAATTGATGGTAATTAAATTCTGTGATTTGCTTTGTTTTTATTTAATGATTGGATTTGTATCTTGTTTGGAATAGATAATTTGATTTTGAGCATTGCTTGGCAACGTATACATGATGCACAGATTAATTGTATCATGTACACATTGTCATATTGAGTGTTTTTATTTGCATTTCTTAGATATTGATTTGGCTTGGTGCTGTTTGATATTGGGAGATATTTGTATTTCGGCATGTATATCCTTAACCATTTCTTTGTATATTGGTTAATAATGCATATATAATATATATATTATATATATATATATTATATATATATATATATATATATATATACATGATGAAGCCACTGTACAAATGAATGGGTGAAGGGTGGGTATCGGGGCAGGGTGGCTTAACCCCTTAATTACCTTTGTGGTTATTAACCGATAAGGTGATTAAGGGGTTAAGTGATATCACAATGTATTTGCTATGTATTTTTTTGGCTACGGAGGACAGAGGGCACTTGCTGATGGAGGTGATTGGTATTGCTGAGGTTAGTAGAGCTGTATTTATTTTATTAGGCTAGTTAATGTTTTTAATAATGGACAAATAATCTATTATCCATATCTGGATAATAGTTATTTTTGCCCATTACTGTACTGTATGTGTGTTTGGTGGGGGAAGGCGGGTAGTGGTGGTGGTGGTATTTATTTCTTTAAATGTATAGGACAGGTTTATTTTTTTGACATACAGGGTCCTGTATGCGGGGACCTCTGGAGACCACCTGAGGACTCCCTGGACGTCCACGGGTACAAGGTTGCCGGGTCCACGGGGGACACCTGCAGAGAAGAACCGGGGGACCCCTAGGGACCACCCAAGGGCACCCAGATCCCCGTGCGAACCACCCGAGGACCCTCAGACACCTGTGGGGCTGATCCGGGGACCCCCAGACACCCGCGGGCCCATCCATGGAGACCCCATTTGGGGCCCACGGTTACCTGCCTGTTTACTGACTATCTATACCTGCATGCTGCCTGCCCTGACTATCTCTACCTGCATGCTGCCTGCCCTGACTATCTCTGCCTGCATGCTGCTTGTTTACTGACTATCTCTACCTGCATGCTGCCTGCCCTGACTATCTCTGCCTGCTTGCTGCCATCCCTGACCTTTGCCTGTTTCCTGACCATTGCTACCTACCTGCTAGCCTCTCTCAGCTATTGGACTCCAGCCCCGCAGTTGCTCCCCGTGACATTGTGATAAACAAATACCTTATGCATATTTTGATTCATTTGAAAATACAGATATTTTTATTATAAAATATAGATACAGATTAACTTTTTGAGGCAAAGTATTCATTTATGAAGTATACAACAAGATTTGACATCACTTCAGTGCAGAATTTGGCACAAGGGATGGAGACACACTATCAAACAGGGAGGGTATATACATGTAAATACTGTCCATGTAAGTTGTAATCACCCACAAGGGACTTCCTGAGACCTTGTGCTTTTTCTTTCTCTGTCAAATAAAAAACGCACTTAAAAATGTCCTCGGGACTCCAGTGATTCAAACGATGAGTGTGACAGATCACTATCTTTAGCTTATAGCCATTATATATCAGGAAAAACTTTGTCATTTTCATACTACAGATATTAGGAAAACGTTTGTCTTTCTCATTTAATGGGGCATGAGGAAAACTCTCTCAGCTTCAAAAACTCTATCAGGAAAACCTCCATCATCTATTAAGAAAACCTCCCTCAGGTACCAGGATCACTCATGATTTTCAATTCCGCTCCCTTTCCCACTTCTTAGCAACAATCATATTTATGGTTGGTGTCCTTACACATGATTGTCAGTCTCTACTTATTGCCTCAATGCAGAGAGAATAAAAACTGCAGCAACATGCCATGAGGACTTGAGGAAGGTAAAAAAACACCTAATGTGTTTTCTCAAAATCGTTATTTAAAATGCAGAGAAATATGTCGTATTATATTTGCCTGTATACAGGTATTGTTTTATAAATAGATAGAAGAAGATGACTAGCTCAGTAGCAGTTTCTGATATTATAATTAGTAACGGTTCCCTTTATACATGATGGAGGGTTTCCTGATATGTATGACTGAGAAAAATTTCCCCATACTTGACAAATGAGGAAGACAAACCTTTTCTTGATGATTGATATTTGATGTTTGAGAGTGAAAATATTTTTCCTAACACATGATGTGTGAAGGTGACAAACTTGATGCTTGATGAGTGATGATGTCCTAATCGTGTACTTCCTGTTACTGTGCTACATTCTCCTTTATAGTCTCTGGGACCCTTCCATGCTATGTCAGCAACATAAAACATTTAGTTCTCTAGCCAAAAGCTATTATTTCCCCAAAGAACATTCCCGGATTACTAGCTGTGTGGTTTATGCAAGGCAAACAATGCTTCTCTTGCCGTAGTGCCAGATGTATAATTTAAGTAGTATTCACTCTATTGTTTGTGCTTAAGTACCATGCACTTCTTTAAACAGGAAGGTAAGCAGTGAAGACCGGCACCTTGATTACATCTCCACAATCAATGTGAGACTTATTAGTAACATGAGAAACCTCAAGATTCATAAGAAAAGAAGCACATAAACCTGCTAAATTATGACATGGAACAATACCAAATGCTATATGTTTGTTATCACAGCAGATTGCAGTAAGAGAGATATGTGGAGCTTTAAGTAGGCTTTGGCCCTCCTCACCTCCTCATCTGGCCCTCTCTTCCAGCTCCAAAACAATATGTAAAATGCCAAAGGTGAGCCAGAGATTGGTAGAAAAGAAAGAACGTATTTATCGAAGTCACAAACTCACATGATCAACAATACAATGCTTGTACTGTAGATTAAATAAAATGGGAGGACGGACAACTATGAACGGATGTTGAAAATGCAGAGGCAGAACCTTTCTATCACTAGAAATCAACCCCACTATCCATAAAACATAATAACAGTTGTTAAATTAGTGGGTTTTCAAGGAGTGTTGCATACAGTATACAAGTTCTTCTACCTAGACAGTTTTGTACAGTTCCACATGTTGGGGTCTGAACTATCTTCCTATGGAAGCTATTCATCAAAGTCTTCCATTTGCACCATGTACGCTAGTATGTCAATCGTGAAGTTGTGATACTTTGATAAATATGTTGGACAAGTGTTGAATGGGAGTTCTAGGTTACATAGTTATATACAGTAGTTAAATTTAGACGACAGATAATAATCCTATATTTGTATATACAGTTTATTGATCTAGAAGAAAGCAAACAAAACACCCACTGAAACATTATCCAATAACATCTAATAAGTGGAAAAATAAATTCCTTCCTGACTCCAACATCCTTCCCATCTTGAAGATATCTATTGTATCTGCCATCCAAATCTCTTTGGGTCATGAATTCCCTATTTTAACAGCCCTTACTGTAAAGAACCCTTTCCTTTGTTGCTGGTGAAATCTCCTTTCCTCCGACCTTAAGTGATGACACTGTGTCATTTGTATTGTTCTTGGGATGAATAGTTCTTTTTGAAATTCCTTGTACCCTGAGTATATTTGTAAATAGTTATCATATCCCCTATTAGATGACTATTTTCTAATGTAAACAGATCTAATTTAGCTAGCCTTTCCTCATAAGTCAGATTTTCCATCTCCTTTATTCATTTGGTGGTTCTTCTCAATACTTTTTCTAGTTCCATAATGTCTTTTCTACAGAGTGGTGACCAAAACTGTACTCCATATTCAAGGTATGGTCTTAGTAAGGATTTATACAGTGGCAGATTGATGCTTTCTTCCCTACTATCCATACCCGTTTTATGCAAGAAAAGATCTTATGTGCCTTTGCAGCTACTGCCAGACATTGAGCACTATTGCTAAGCCTACTTTCTACAAACACTCCTATATCCTTCTCCATCAAGGATTTACCTAATTTTGTCCCATTTAATTTGTAAGTAGCCTGTTTATTCTTACTTCACAAATGCACAACATTACAGTAATCTTTATTAATCCTCATCTACCATTTACCTGCCCAAGTTTCCAGTTTATCCATGTCCTTCTGTTGAGAAATTACATCCTGCTCAGATTTTACTACCTTACACAATTTAGGGCCTCATTCAGAGAGGGTTGATAAAAATTATCGCCAGGGCATTTAAAATGCCCTTTTTTTGGGTGTTGCTATCACGGTATTCAGAAAGGCTCGATTACCTGTGATAGCAAAATTCCCAAAATGGGCGAGTTGCTGCCAGCGAGAGCATCGAGCCTCTGAAAGGGCCTGAACCAGCGATTCATTTCTGCTGCAGAGAGAGCGGCTCTGAGAGAGCCGCCTCTCCCAGCTGAAATGTCGGCCGAAAATTATTTATTTAAATATACATTTCTTTCATAGTGTATATGTGCAGGGGGTCTCCGGAGCTGAACCGCGTTGGTTTCAGGTCCAGGGACCCCCTGCTTCCCGAGATACAGGCACCTTTATGGGGTGCCGGTATCTCCTATGCAAGGAAATGTCCCGGTCACATGACGTGGGACATTTCAATGCAGAGGGATACCGGCACCCCATAAAGGTGCCTGTATCTCGGGAAGCAGAGGGTCCCTGGACCTGAAACCAACGCGGTTCAGCTCCGGAGACCCCCTGCACATATACACTATGAAAGAAATGTATATTAATAAATATTTTAATAAACATCAATACACGCTCCCCCCCCCCCCCCCCCACCCCCTCCGCCCAAACCCATACAGTACAGTAATGGGCAAAATAACTATTATCCAGATATGGATAATAGATTATTTGTCCATTATTAAACACTGCATTAGCATACAAAAATAAAGTAAATAAATACAGTTATACTTACCACAACAGCAGGTCCCTCTGTCCTCCGTAGCAAGAAAGCATATACAGTACATAATAAAGACATTCTAATGGCCCCTAACCCCTTAATCACCTTAGCGGTTACTAACCGCTAAAGTCATTAAGGGGTTAACCCACTCTGACCCGATACAAGCCCGGGAGGCCTAAGCACCTACCCCTGACTGACTAAACCCACCCTGTACCCATTGAGTAGTATAGTGGTACATCATACCCATATAATAATAATATGGGCATGATAAACCACTATAGCACTCAATGGGCACCCTAATTACAATACATTAATACACAAGACACACAATAATAAAACATAAGTAAAGTCCAAAAAACCACACATCACTAAATAAAAACAGTAGCCAGCTAATCCAATGAATACAAGCAATGACAACATCAACAATGAATTAATTAAACCATTAACCAATCAAACCAATTAATTCCTAAACCAACTCAAAATGAATAGTAACACTAACCAATCAAAACAATTAATTACTACAACATTAATGAATGTAAACATTAAAATAGAAAGAAATTCTAACAATATCTAAAATAACCATAAAACGCACTAGCTAACATAATACAACATTAACTACAAACTAACACCAATCGCAAACCTTTTATTAGCATTAAGCATGAAAAAACAAACAATCACATCCACATAATAAACTGAAATGAAAAAAAGCAACAGCAATACCAAGCGAGAAATGCCCCCCGAATATTGTCATAATAATGTATTAATCTGTACCCTAAAGTGGTACAGATTAATATATTATCAGTCAATGTGACTCCCCCCAAAAATCAAAAAACACATCCAATGAATAAACCTATAAAAAGAGACATTTACAAACATTCAATATATTACTTACCATTAGAAGCGGAGGCCCTCCGACTCCCGGGGTAACAGGAAGCTCACGTACCTTGAAGGCCTCCAACAGCATCCGATGCCATCCGCCATGAAGATCCGGATCAGGTACCCAAATCTTTTTTCTTTCTTTAATCACCTTGTTGTCTCGTCGTCTTCTTGGGCTCAAATGAGGCGTCACAGCCTTAAATAGGGCTTGTGACGTCACATTTAGCCTCCAAATGGTTAACAGCCACCTGATTGGCTGTTAAAACCCTGTTCCGACTTTTTTTTTTGACATGACGTCACTTAGAGGGAATGATGCCAACCAATCAGAATGGCTGTGCTTCATTTGCCTTTAAGATGACATCACGAAGCCGGCGTCACATGGTATTTCAGCCAATCAGATCGTGGGAACCAATTCCACACTCTGATTGGCTGAAATACCTTGTGACACCGGCCATCTTGGATTTAGTGACGTCATCTTAAAGGGAATGATGCCAGCCAATCAAAATGGCTGTGCTTAATTTGCCTTTAAGATGACGTCACTAAATCCAATATGGCCGGTGTCACAAAGTATTTCAGCCAATCAGAGTGTGGAATTGGTTCCCACGATCTGATTGGCTGAAATACCATGTGACGCCGACTTCGTGATGTCATCTTAAAGGCAAATGAAGCACAGCCATTCTGATTGGCTGGCATCATTCCCTTTAAGTGACGTCATGTAAAAAAAAAAAATTAAAGTCGGAACATGGTTTTAACAGCCAATCAGGTGGCTGTTAACCATTTGGAGGCTAAATCTGACATCACAAGCCCTATTTAAGGCTGTGATGCCTCATTTGAGCCCAAAAAGACGACGAGACAACATCGGTTGGGATCTACACTGGCGACACACTTTATTCGAGCTCGGCTAGTCCCACGAATTCGGGTATACCCGGGTGTATTGAGGTTTGTGACTGTTTTCTGCCCGAGTGCATTGAGGTATTTTCAGGCAGGGATTGAAGCATTTTATTCCCGCTGGCTGCAATACTGCACAGTATATATATATATACTGCATTACAATTCATGAATTTATGCCATCTGGTAGACACGCGAAGCATTGCAGCCTATTAAATCCTAATCATTATCATTTAACAGATCAGCCGCCCATCAGCCAGGCATGAACCCAGGCTGGGAAGGCAAACGCAACGGGGCTTGTCAGAGGTGAGGAGCGGCGCATTCCAGGTATCTGCCAGGTACATACTGGGTATTTGCTCGAATAAAGTGTGTCGGTGCAGTACCATGGGGCTTTTTGGATTACAACAAGAAGATAAAAGATTAAGAAGATCAAGAAATGGTTACAGGTGAAGATAGAAGAAGGTGATTAAAGAAAGAAAAAAGAAGATTTGGGTACCTGATCCGGATCTTCATGGCGGATGGCATCGGATGCTGTTGGAGGGCTTCAAGGTACATGAGCTTCCTGTTACCCCGGGAGTCGGAGGGCCACCGTTTCTAATGGTAAGTAATATATTTGATTTTTTTCAATGTCTCTTTTTACAGGTTTATTCATTGGATGTGTTTTTTGATTTTTTGGGGGGTGGCACATTGACTGATAATATATTAATCTGTACCACTTTAGGGTACAGATTAATACATTATTATGACAATATTTGGGGGGCATTTCTCGCTTGGTATTGCTGTTGCTTTTTTTCCTTTCAGTTTATTATGTGGATCTGATTGTTTGTTTTTTCATGCTTAATGCTAATAAAAGGTTTGCGATTGGTGTTCGTTTGTAGTTAATGTTGTATTATGTTAGCTAATGCGTTTTATGGTTATTTCAGATATTGTTAGAATTTCTTTCTTTCTATTTTACTGTTTAAATTCATTAATGTTGTAGTAATTAATTGTTTTGATTGGTTAGTGTTACTATTCATTTTGAGTTGGTTTAGGAATTAATTGGTTTGATTGGTTAATGGTTTAATTAATTCATTGTTGATGTTGTCATTGCTTGTATTCATTGGATTAGCTGGCTACTGTTTTTATTTAGTGAAGTGTGTTTTTTTGGACTTTACTTATGTTTTATTATTGTGTGTCTTGTGTATTAATGTATTGTAATTAGGGTGCCCATTGAGTGCTATAGTGGCTTATCATGCCCATATTATTATTATATGGGTATGATATCCACTATACTACTCAATGGGTACAGGGTGGGTATACAGTAGTCAGTCCAGAGTAGGTGCTTCGGCTTCACGGATGGGTGAAGGGGGTATTAGCCCTAAGGATGGGTGTCTAGACCTTGCGGGTGGATAGCGGTTGGATTAACCCCTTTATTACCTTAGCGATATTAACCGCTAAGGTAATGAAGGGTTAAGTCCCCCGCAACCCTCCCGCAAGGCCTAAACAACCACTAAGGGCCAAATTCCCCCTTCACCCATCCTTGCTAGCCACAGTAAGCCTGGCATGGGTGTTTAACCCCTTCATTGCCTTAGCGGTTAGCCGCTAAGGTAATGAAGTTGCTGTAAATGCATTTTTCCTGCATCGGATGTGTAGGGATGTCCTGGTTTGCCTTTCTACCTCCGATGCAGGGTGCCTCTTGAGGGAGCGTTCGGATGTTCCGCAGCAGCCCGGCAGCCCAGGGCACCGCCATGTTGTTGCGCAATAGTCAGGCACGACTGGCAGAGTGGAGAGAGTTCGCGCATGCGCAGTGCAAAGCGCACGAACGGCTGGCCAATCCCAGGGAGGCTTTGCAGTAAACTACAACCCCCAGGAGCCTCAGCGAAGTCACTTGACACCAGGGAGCGAATAGGATTGCAGGGATTGCTGACAGGCAGGAAAGGGAAGCATGGGAGAGAGACCACGCTAGACAGAGGGCACCGGAGGAGCAAGGGGAGAGGTAGTGTGTGTGCAGGGGGTCAGTGACTCACCTGCGTAGGCCAGATTCCCCCTCAGTATACCCTGAGTAACCATAAGCTTGTGGTGCTGCAGGGACGCCCTATATAGGTAGCGACACCTGGTCACTTACTGCATAGGCAGATAAGGACACAGTGTCGTGGAGCTGCGGTGGTGACAGTCGTTTGGGCCCAATCTGCTGGACATCATCCACGTGTGGGAGACTGCGCTGGATCCTTTTCGATGTTTGTTGCCGGTCACCGCAGTGACCGGAAGGTATTTTATAAGTGCACCAACACCGGTACCAACAGGCGCTGATCCCGCCTTGGGGGAGGACTGTTTGGGGACACTGGGTTGAGTGACCAGAGAATTGCACATACTCAAGTAGGGGACAATGAATTGGAAGTGCCCACTGTTTCGCTCGATGGAGAGTCAGATAGTACAGAGGATGGCCCAGAGACTGTAGTAAATGCAACTTCTGAGGATCCTATGGAAGGAACCTCTCAAAAGGGCCTTCCTACCGCGGGGGCATCTCCCGAAGGAGCTATAGGTAAAGGGCCCCTTGGTCCAACGACAGATACTCTGACTCCAATGAGCCAGCCGCTAGACCCACAGAGCCCATGCTTTGTGCCCCAAAGAGACTGTGTAGAAACATTGAGCCCCTCAAGGGCAGAGTTTGAATTGCCAAGCGAGATTTGTTACTCTCCAGAGGGAGTAACGGAAGAGCACCTGCGCAGAAGCCAAAGAACTGGTCAACCTCCCATGAGAATGGCGTATGATCAATTCGGGGCACCCCATTATGAGGCTCAGCAGTGGGCTCGCCATAGAGTGAGATCTGTGATTGGAATGTTAACTGAAATGTATAACCTCATGTAGAGTATACAGTGATAAGTTGTAGTTCTCATTATGCATTTTTATTGTGTAAATATGTGCATTGGTACGTTCCCAAGCGGGGTCGTTGGATTCTACGAGGGGGAGAATGTAGGGATGTCCTGGTTTGCCTTTCTACCTCCGATGCAGGGTGCCTCTTGAGGGAGCGTTCGGATGATCCGCGGCGGCCCCTCATGCAAAGAGGGCTACATTTGGAGGCGCTGCTGAGATCTCAGATCAGGGTTGACCCATTCAGAAATTAAATTATGCTTTTCAGCTTAACCATGTTTGTGCCCTCACAGACCGAGGTGCGCAAGTGGGCCCAACAACACCAGGTCCCACTGACCTGTGCCATTGCCATTGGAAATGTCCCTGCCGCCACATCCTTGGGCACCGTAGGGATCAAGTGAGAAAACTTCCGTTCCTGGCCACGGCCCGAGTTGTAGACCATAAGTATGATGTGGAGCAAATCTGGCGTAAGATACTATTTGCCACCGAGCGGGACATATGCCCCGAAGCAGTAACCTCTATACTAATCATGCCTGAAGCCCCAGGCATTAATTGCTCGCTGGTGCAGATGGGAGCGGACGAGCCCCTGCCTACGTCTATGCCTCAGAGGGAGTACCCTAGCCCGTCAAGTGCTGTAACGGCCACTCCATTCCGTACCCCTGAGAGCAGTCGGAACCCTCGCTGGCCCGCCGCCATGGGCCTGGGCGTATCTTTCACCCCTTCCACCATCCGGCCCTCTCTAAGCAGAAGCAATATGTCAAGACTTGATACAAATGTCCTTTCTGCAGGAAATATCACGCCCAATGATATGACCATTCTGGTGCTAGCAGAGGCCATACATCAATCCACCCAGTCGCATCAGTACCGGAAGCTGAAGGCGTTCTCTGGAGACAAACCGACACCCCTGGGAGAAGTCGGATTTGAAGAGTGGCTGGATCATGCTGAGCAGGTACTCCCTGAATGGTCCTGCACTGACGCCGTGAGGAGGCAGCGCATAATTGAATGTCTACGGCCGCCCACTTCCCATATGGTGCATTGGTACCGAGACGACCACCCTGACACCGACACGCATGGCATTATTCACGCACTCACAAAAGCCTATGGGATTCCGGTGGATGCGTTTGCACTGATGGCCAAGTTCCACGCACTAACCCAGAAAGAAGGAGAAATGGTGTCTGATTTCCTTAGGCGTCTACACTTGGATCTCTGGACCCTGGTGAGGAGGAAGGTAGTACAGAAGGCGGATGCAGACGGACTGAGAACCACACAACTGCTGAGGGGAATTCTGCCATTACATTACGGTGTCCGTAAGAGTCAGCGGATACCTGGTGCCGGGACAAGCCTTGTCTTTTGATGAACTGATGGACCGAGTACAGGCACATGAGATCGTGCTGTTGGGTCGGGACTTGAACCCGGCCAAGAAGACGGGGGTTTCCCCCAAGGAAGCCAAGAAACCAGAGGCTAAAGTAGGGCCTGCTGGGGATGCGATTCCAGAAAAGGAGGAGCCTGAGGAACACGAGGCCGCCCATGGAGGCTCCACCTCGGGAAGATCTCCCCCGGCATTCCGGAGTAGCCCCCTAAGAAGTAACATCCAGTGCTACGGCTGCTGCAGGATGGGGCATATTTTGTCGCAATGTCCTACCAAACAAAGAATGGCACCCCGACCGGCAAAATCCATGCTGTGTACTCCCCAGGCCATAGAATCCGGCCTGGCATCCCACAAGGGGGCTGCCCAGGAGGCCAGTGAAGCGCCGGCCCCATCCCCGATGAGTAGCCGCATTGGGCCGCCGGCCATCGTCAAGGTTGTTATTGAGGGTATCTATGCATTGGCCCTAGTGGATACTGGTTCCCAAGTAACCATTGTGTATCGACCTTTCTATGACCAGCATCTACTGTCCGCCGAATCCATGAGGTTGAGAGGGCTAAGCCATGAAGACTACCCTATCGATGGAGTGGCGAGAGTACACCTGGATATTCCACAGTTGAATACCGGCAAGCATCACCCGATGGAAGTGGAAGCGTTAGTGTGTCCGGAACTCCAAGATCACCCCAGCGCCCCTATAATCATGGGGACAAATATGGACATAGTGCAGGCCGTGATCCGTATGTACTTGCAGGAAGCGGGTGAACTACCGTTGCTGGCTCTAGCCGCATGCCCAGCATTACAAGAGGCCTGCGCTAGGATCGCGGCCGAAGAAGAGCACGGGGTGTTGTATAATTTGGAGTGTGGATTGACGGAGATTCCTCCCGGAGAAGGACGGATGATGGCCGCCGAGTGTTACTACCCGGAGAGACGCAAGGAGGACCGGCTCTCCTTGGAGAGTAATGCCATAGACGACCAGCAGCTCGGCTACAAGGTGTTGGCCTTCGTGAAGGAGTGGGCGTTTAGAATTCCGCGCAGAACGCAGGTCTACGTGAGGAACATTTCCCCCTATCCCATGCCCATTGATCACGGGCAGCAGCTAGGCCGGATATATTCTGTGATGCCTGAAGGGAAGATCGAAGTTAGGCTGCCGGCCACTACCGTCTACGCTGCAACCCCAAAGTTGGCATTTGAGTTCGGGCATTCACCCTTGATGGAAGATTGGAAGAGAAGACTACAGACCAAGCTGGAAAACTGACGTGAAGTGTTCTCCACCAGCAATATGGATGTGGGGTGCAGTCGCAGTACCCAGCATACCATCCGACTGAACGATACAACGCCTTTCCGCGAACGGTCTCGGCGCATCGCGCCCAGGGATGTGGAAGATGTGAGGAAGCTGCTAGCCAAAATGGAGGAGGCCGGCATTGTCCGAGGATCGCGTAGTCCTTATGCATCGCCTATCGTGGTAGTGCGCAAGAAGAATGGGACCGTACGCCTATGCGTGGACTATAGAACGTTGAACAACCGTACCCGGTCAGTACACCCTTCCGCGAATCGAGGACATCCTGAACGCCCTATCCAGGAATAAGTGGTTCAGTGTGCTGGACTTGAGGTCCGGGTACTATCAGGTACCCATGGACTCTGAAGACCAAGAAAAGACGGCCTTCATCTGCCCCTTGGGATTCTATCAGTTCACGCGTATGCTTCAAGGAATATGCGGTGCCCCAGCCACTTTCCAGCGTCTGATAGAAAAGACCATTGGGGATATGAACCCTCGGGAATGCCTGGTGTACCTTGACGACAACATAGTGTTCGGGAAGATGCTGGAGGAACATGAGGAACGGCTGTTGAAAGTGCTGGATCGACTCAGCAACGAAGGGCTTAAGCTGTCCATGGACAAGTGTCGGTTCTTCCGTACGTCAGTGACTTATGTGGGTCACATTGTGTCGGCTGAAGGAATATCTACCAGTCCTGGGAAGATAGAAGCTGCGGTGGATTAGTCCAGACCCAATAACGTCCAAGAATTACGGTCATTTCTGGGGTTCTGCGGGTACTACCGAAGATTCGTGGAAGGCTACTCGGATAAAGCCAAAGTTCTTAATAATCTCTTAAAAATATACCCTGAAGACACGGGAAGGAAAGCCACCTCAGCTCAAGCACCATTTGGGGACAAGTGGACTCCTGCGTGTGAACAGGCATTTCTAGGGTTGAAGACCAATCTAACCCAGGCCCCGGTGTTGGCGTATGCAGATCCTGACCGAGAGTACGTCCTGCATGTGGATGCAAACTTCAACGGCTTGGGAGCAGTGTTACATCAGAAATATGACACTGGGCTCCGACCGGTGGCGTATGCTAGTCGAAGTTTGACCCCAAGCGAACAAAACTATCCAGTCCACAAGCTGGAGTTCCTAGCCCTCAAGTGGGCTATAGTGGATAAGTTACATGACTACCTGTATGGCATTCAGTTTGAGGTCAGGACTGATAACAGCCCGATGACCTACATCAATACTTCTGTGATGCTGGACGCGACAGGCCACCGTAGGCCACCGTTGGCTAGCGGCGCTGTCAAACTATCGATTCAATCTCAAATTCCATCCGGGGCCTACGAACATAGGGGCGGACGCTCTGTCCCGAAGACCTGGGCTCAACCCTACTATTGACGAGGAGGTATGGGAGGAAATTCCGGGGCCTGGCGTACGGGCATTGTGCTCCCTAGCAGATGTATCACAATCATCCCGACAGGCGACAGTTATTTCTGCCCAAGATTCTGCAAAACATGGTACTCCGGGCATTACATGACAATCATGGTCATCTTGGCATTGACAAGACGTTCGGTCTACTCCATGATCGATTCTATTGGCCCAAAATGAGAGAATCTGTGGAGATACATTGTAGGCAGTGCACCCGTTATATACAGAGGAAAACACTCCCCACTCGGGCGGCACCCATGGCCCATCTGAAAAGTTCAGGCCCCATGAATCTGGTGTGTATGGATTTCCTGTGCATCGAGCTTGACACCCGGGGCATCGGAAATGTACTGGTAATCACAGACCACTATACAAGATATGCTCAAGCTTTTCCTACCAAAGACCAACGGGCGGTGACGGTGGCTAAAGTGCTGTGGGAAAAATACTTCATTCATTATGGACTGCCACATCGATAGCATTCTGATCAAGAAAGTAACCTCATTCGAGAATTGCTTAAGTTGCTGAGCATCACCAAATCACGAACTACCCCGTACCATCCGGAAGGGGACGCTATGCCCGAACGTTTCTATCGAACGCTGCTTGACATGTTGGGCACCCTGAAGGGCCCACAGAAGACTGAGTGGAGTAAGCATGTGGAGATTTTAGTGCATGCTTATAACCAGTGGTTGACAAATCACCAAAAAATCTACTCGCCACACAAAAAAATCTACTCGCCACCTAGTACCAAACGTATGCTGCTTGGGCCAATAGGAGCTCGCCACGATGTTAAATCTACTCGCCCGGGGCGAGCAAATGTATAGGTTTGTCGAACACTGCTTATAACTGTACTTGCCATGAGTCCACAGGTTATACACTGGCGACACACTTTATTCGAGCTCGGCTAGTCCCACGAATTCGGGTATACCCGGGTGTATTGAGGTTTGTGACTGTTTTCTGCCCGAGTGCATTGAGGTATTTTCCAAGCAGGGATTGAAGCATTTTATTCCCGCTGGCTGCAATACTGCACAGTATATATATATATACTGCATTACAATTCAGGAATTTATGCCATCTGGTAGACACGCGAAGCATTGCAGCCTATTAAATCCTAATCATTATCATTTAACAGATCAGCCGCCCATCAGCCAGGCATGAACCCAGGCTGGGAAGGCAAATGCAACGGGGCTTGTCAGAGGTGAGGAGCGGCGCATTCCAGGTATCTGCCAGGTACATACCGGGTATTTGCTCGAATAAAGTGTGTCGGTGCAGTACACCGTACTTCCTAATGTTTGGACGAGAAGCTTGGCTGCCAGTGGATGTGCGACTGCGGATATCTACCGATGGGGTATCCAACAGGACGCATTTCCGGTACGTGCAAAGATTACAAGACAGCTTGCATCAGGCATATAAGCTGGCCGAGAAGGCGGCGGCGCAACTAAATGCGAATAACAAGAGGCGCTATGATCACAAAGTGCGCCACAGGGAAATCCGCCCAGGGGATGCGGTCCTCCTTTGCAATTTGGGTGTCCCCGGAAAGCACAAACTGGCTGACCGATGGAGAGATGGCGTGTATGAAGTGGAGTCGCAGATGCCTGGCCTCCCGGTATATCGCATCAAAGACTCATAAGAACCATCTCCTTCCCATACCTCAAGTAGGGGACAATGAATTGGAAGCGCCCACTGTTTCGCTCGATGGAGAGTCCGATAGTACAGAGGATGGCCCAGAGACTGTAGTAAATGCCACCTCTGAGGATCCTATGGAAGGAACCTCTCAAAAGGGCCTCCCGACCGCGGGGGCATCTCCCAAAGGAGCTACAGATAAAGGGCCCCTTGGTCCAACGACAGATACTCTGACTCCAATGAGCCAGCCGCTAGACCCACAGAGCCCATGCTTTGTGCCCCAAAGAGACTGTGTAGAAACATTGAGCCCCTCAAGGGCAGAGTTTGAATTGCCAAGCGAGATTTGTTACTCTCCAGAGGGAGTAACGGAAGAGCACCTGTGCAGAAGCCAAAGAACTGGTCAACCTCCCATGAGAATGGCGTATGATCAATTCGGGGCACCCCATTATGAGGCTCAGCAGTGGGCTCGCCATAGAGTGAGATCTGTGATTGGAATGTTAACTGAAATGTATAACCTCATGTAGAGTATACAGTGATAAGTTGTAGTTCTCATTATGCATTTTTATTGTGTAAATATGTGCATTGGTACGTTCCCAAGCGGGGTCGTTGGATTCTACGAGGGGGAGAATGTAGGGATGTCCTGGTTTGCCTTTCTACCTCCAATGCAGAGTGCCTCTTGAGGGAGCGTTCAGATTTTCCGCGGCGGCCCGGCAGCCCAGGGCGCCGCCATGTTGTTGCGCAATAGTCAGGCGTGACTGGCAGAGCAGAGAGAGTTCGTGCATGCGCAGTGCAAAGTGCGCGAACGGCTGGCCAATCCCAGGGAGACTTTGCAGTAAACTACAACCCCCAGGAGCCTCAGCAAAGTCACCTGACGCCAGGGAGCGAATAGGATTGCAGGGATTGCTGACAGGCAGGAAAGGGAAGCATGGGGGAGAGACCACGCTAGACAGAGGGCACCGGAGGAGCAAGGGGAGAGGTAGTGTGTGCTCAGGGGGTCAGTGACCCACCTGCGTAGGCCAGATTCCCCCTCAGGCCCCAGTGTATACCCTGAGTCACCATAAGCTTGTGGTGCTGCAGGGACGCCCTATATAGGTAACGACACCTAATCACTTACTGCATAGGCAGATAAGGACACAGTGTCGCGGAGCTACGGTGGTGACAGTCGTTTGAGCCCAAGCTGCTGGACATCATCCACGTGTGGGAGACTGTGCTGGATCGGCGGATCCTTTTCGAAGTTTGTTGCCGGTCACCGCAGTGACCGGAAGGTATTTTATAAGTGCACCAACACTGGTACCAACAGGCGCTGATCCCGCCTTGGGGGAGGACTCTTTGGGGACACTGGGTTGAGTGACCAGAGAACTGCGCATATATATATATACATATCAGTGGACACGGTGTGGGGTGCACGCGGTGACGGGCAAGTGACATTTCTCTATAGGAGAGTGGCCGAGCCACCTGTACACGTTATTGCATGTCAGTCAGTTCAATGCTATATCATATGTGTGTTATTACTTATAGTTATAAGATAAGGTTCTACCTATGCGTATCAGTAAACGGTTACCAAACTGAAGTGTGTTACTATTGTTCTTGCCTTGGGGAATCTCACTTATTGGGGATCCTGGGTAAGTGGAGGCGCTGCCAAGAGTATTATTATTCCCACAGGCTCCCAGTTAGCGGAGGCCCAGATCTCGCTGAGCCAGCAGGTGTGTACAGTACCAGTAGTCACTCTAGAGAAGCAGGAAAGAGGGCTACAGATGCATGCCGGGGGGCTCCGGAGCTGCTATTAATGGCTATCAGCTCCGGAGACCCCCGGCATCAATCCGAGGCAGGAAAAGGCATGATTTTTTCTAAGTCCCGACACATCGCAGCTCATCGAGGCATCTCCCCACCAATCTACCCAAATTTTGTGGTGTATTGGATTTGGGGAGAAGAACGCCTTTTAGGGCTGCGATAGGCCGCGACAGCCGACTCTCGGGTATCTGAATCGCGCGAGTTTATGATCCTTCCGAAAATGGTCAATAAGCGGCTGATCGGCGCTCAATTGGCGATTTTCTTTGGATCATAACATTTTGCGTCGATACAGGCTGATATCGAGCACTTATCGAGGCTTTCTGAATACGAGAAGCCATTTTGGTCGATAAGTGCTCGATAAGGGCCTTATCAAGGCTTTCTGAATGTGGCCCTTAGTGTCATCAGCAACGATGGAGATTATTATCTCCGTGCCAAACTCAAGGTCATTAATTAAGTTAAAAAGCAGGGGTTCCAGTACCAAAACTGAAAAGGTTCTATTTATGACAACTCTCAGTTGTTTTTCCTTCAACCAGTTTTCTGTAGAAAGAAAGAAATGAATGCTGTTTTCCATATTAGACTTTGCCATGAATATAGAGTGTTAAAGTCATTATTACCCCTTATACATTAAGGAGTGCTATTCCATAAGACTCCTTCCACGCAGCGGAAGGTGTTGTTTGGCATAGAATTGCTTAGTAAATATGGCCCTATGTAAAGAAGAATTTGAATCAATGAAATTACACACAAATCTTGCTTATTCTCTTTTTATTCCTTTGTTAAAATGATATTACAGAACATTAACAAAATTTTGGAATTAACTCACTGTTAAGTTGTATCTTACTATTTTACACTTCCCACTTTATCCCCTACAATTCTGTCTCAATGTCAGCATGGTAATTATTACTGAGATAATATAATTTTGTAATGGATTGTTTCCATTTGATAACACCATCCACCTGCTAAAACAGTAGCATGTGAACATTAAATGGGAAAAATAAAAATAATAAACATACCACATCCATATTAGTTTCTATGTTTCTATGTTTCTATGTTTCTATATTTGCAAGTTGGGTAGAAAATTGCAGAGCCAGTACAACCAACCTAACACTGATGAGACCCAAAAGGTTGGAACAGTTATCTGTGAGCGGTTTGACTGGCTTTGCATCTAATCCCATGCTGTGCTTAAAAGCTGTGTGAATGGCGAGCATTATCTTATAAGGGTTCCATGTAAAAATGGATTTCAGGCAAAGGTGACACATTGTTTGCTCATTTGCATGTCATTTCTCAGAATCCCTTGCTGCAGTGGAAGCACTACATGCCAAGTGATAATGGTGAAAGGCAAGGATACAGATATGTCTAATCAGCACATGAATGTGCTCACAAGTGATATTCTTTATTGGAGATAGATATATGTACATATATATATATATATATATATATATATATATATATATATATATATATATATATATATATATATATATATAACGGTTATTCCCCTCCCCCCCCCCCCCCAATCGCAGATAGGGACCATATGGGGAAATCTACATATGTTACAGTGTGGTGCAAAACCTGTTAGGCTCACAGGAGGCCTGAACCTCCGCCAATGGGAGCTTGGGGTGTATCCTGGAACGTATTCTTACAGCACCTCCACCTGTGCAGGGATTCCAGGTGTATAGAATGACCAGAGACAGAACATAAAACACAGACAGAGCTCAGTTTTAGCACATCCAGTGAAACTCATACACGGTACAGTGCCTAAATATATATGTATAAATATCTATTAAGTAAAATGGTCTTTTAGTTTAACATTTTTGGCAAAATTGTTGTAAGCCCCTGAGCCAACTGCACGGCAGACCACAATATAAATTCTTAATAACCTGTGTAATAACAGGAAGAATGATTTATAGTAAATCTGTCAATATTAGTTGCAAAGTTCTAAGTCTGATTGAAGCTTTTATTAACCTGTACATATATATTTAGGCACTGTACCGTGTATGAGTTTCACTGGATGTGCTAAAACTGAGCTCTGTCTGTGTTTTATGTTCTGTCTCTGGTTTTAAATATATATTGCCATGCTCAGAAGCACTCCTCTGTGACACTCATATGCTTTTATATATATGTTGTGGTTATTTTGGGGGTTCAATAGGAGCTTGTTAGGTGTCCAGTATGTATAGAATGACCCCTGATACAGGACCCACAAATAGGAAACACATACAAGGAAGTATATATATGTAACTGTTTACTATATGGGCCAAACAATAACATCACATCACATAACATCACCTCACATCACATCACATATAGCAACACAGCCGTGTCACCCTCTGCCACTACCTGGCAGCTATAACCTTGCCCCTAACTGGGCTATAACCTTACACCAGTATACCGAAGTGTCCCAATAGTCCAGCAACCTACCTACTAGGCGTGATCAGTGCCTGTAAGGAAACCGGTATGTAGGGTACAGTTTGTGCACTTGTAGAAATACCTGCCCGGGGCTCCTGTGCTCGTGTTCAGCAACAATAGAAAAGGACCCGTCTGCGTCCAACGCTGAATCCGCAGCAATGGCGTCCTCTCCCAATCCAGATAGTCTCACCCACATATAGTCTCTATCTTGAGTGATGCAGGTCTGATCCCAGACACACTTGTCACACTGCTCCCTCCTTGTCAGAGCACGCAGCAGTGTCTGTCTCACTGGCTAAACTACTGCTAAAAGGGCAAAGTCCCTACCTTAGGGCATTCCCTACACAGCAGCTACACATCTACTGGTGAGTTGGGCCTAGCTGGGGCCTGGGGGTAACCTGGCCTAGTGTAAGAAGCCACTTGCTCCTTACACACTTCCTCCTCCTCCCTTCTCCCAGCTCCAACTGACTAGCGTGGTCTCTGTGCAACATTTTATCCTTCTCCAACAGGAGAAGCTGCAAACTCTATGTGCTGTCTGGCTGCACGTGATGTGGGTGGAAGGGCAGTCCCCAGAGACTGCTGGGAGTTGTAGTCCGTTATGGCCCTCTTTAACATTAGGGCCGCGTGCGCTATGTCTGCCACGCCTGTGCAACCCTGTAATGGCCGCCACTGCTCTCTTCTGCGCCTGCGTGACCTTGGGAGTCCCTGCGCTACGGAGCGCCATCTCTGCCCCTTCGCGCTCACTATATTGGCCGTCGCGTATGGGCATGCGCAAGCCTCTGCGCCCATGCGGACATAACAAATATGGCGGCGCTGTGCCTCTGACACCACCGAGAGATGCGCTCGCCCCCGCAACTGCCTTCTCACTGGTGAAGGTAAGGGGAAGAGGAACGGGGAACCGGGGAGCCAAAGGGGACCTGGCTACATATATGTATATATGTATGTAGCCAGGTCCCCTCTGTCCCGCGACCCCCCTCGTTACCTCCGCTGCCGGGGGTCACTCGATAGACCCGCCGGCACTTCTGGAGGGTGGGGGCCATGCAGGGAGCGCTTCGGAGCTCCGGAGGTTCCCAGCGGCTCCCGTGCAGGGCACCGCCATCTTGAATGAGTCCGCACATGCGCAGTAGGCTCCGGCGGTCCTGACGAATTGCGCATGCGTAGTTGCAGACAGCGAAACCGTAGCCTACCAGGGAAGGCTCTAAGCAGGGACTACGAGTCCCATGAGCCTTAGGGGACCCCACGTGACGCCAGGGAGCCAATAGGGCTCAGGATCTCCCTGCAGAGAGCCGTTTTGATACATTTCGCGTGCTGAGCCCACGTTGGCAGTCAGGACCAGGAAGAGCTAGGGGAAGGAGGTGAGTGCAGGGGTCTGTGACCCACTGCATTAGGCCAGCAGCCCCCTAGGCCCCAGTTAGGTCCTGAGCCCCTTACAGCTTGTGGTGCTACAGGGACGGCCCCTAGGTTAGGGACCCTGTCACATTAGTGCCAGTGTTAGATAGGGACACAGCGGACGCTGCGCTCCCCGAGAAGAGGCTTGGGCTCAAGCCTACACCCAAAGAGACAAAGACTATCTCCTGGGTGGGATCGCCCCTGGCAGAGCCTCGTGCAAGGAAGTACCGGATCACCAAGCGGCGGATCCTTTTCGAAGTTGCTTGCAGGCCCGAGTGCAGGAGCGCTCGGCAGGTACCTTCATAAGTGCACCAACAAATCACCTATCCATATATATATTTTCACATAGTGGCAGCGCTGACCACGGGACAAAGGGGTTAACTGTGGACACGGTGTGGGGTACACGGTGGTGGGTGGAAGGTACACTCCTAGTGGAGTGAATGACACTTTGGACTGCGTTAGATGTTGTGGAGTTACTCCCTAGAGGGAGTAGTATTATAAAGTGCACAGTGGTTATTGTTGAAATTGATGTAAAGTGTTACGGTTATTCTGTGTATACAGTAAACTGGTTATATACATCTCAGTGTATGTACTTACTGTGTATGTGGGTCCTTCTACATTCCTAGAATCCTACACAGGTGGAGGCGCTGCAAACCAGATCGATCCGGAAGACTCACCCCAGGTTCCCAGTAAGCGGAGGCTCCGGCCTCTTGTGAACCTACAGGTATATGCACCACACCTGGTAACACGTAGGTTTCCCCTCACACACACTATATCTGTGATTGGGATAAGGGACGTACCCATTACATATATATATATATATATATATATATATATATATATATATATATATATATTGTTATGCTTGAAATCATCCTATCTTCAGTGGTAAAGGACAATATGTCACTAAATTATTTATCCTCTCACATTTTCCAAGAACAAAGGCTGCAATTGTAAATTACCCCATGGTTACTCAAATATTTAGTTGCCCTTTTCTGTATGATGTTATTATATTTAATTTACTTAATAGTATACACCAAGATTGCATTGTGAGCCATAAAATATTTCATTTTTATAAATGTAAACATGTGTGTGCCTTATGTTTAACCAACACCTACGTATGTGTCAAACATTCAGTATGTCTAAAGTACGTGATTTTGTTATTTTTACATTCAGGTTATGAACATTGAGTGAATGCCAGGGACATCTTCCAACTCTTTCCGCAATTGTACAGCATATGCTTGATGGAGAATAATTTAGAATGTGATTATCCACATTGCCATCTGCTATTGCTGATAACATTGGCTATAAAAGCTCAATTTGAATGAAAAGTTGGCACAAACATACAGTAGTAAATCCAGATTCAGCTTTGTTTCCAAAATATCACAAAATGTAATTCAGTATATGTGGTAGGTGTTCCAATGAACAACTTTGCAGTATTGCCAACATTACTCCATTAAGGTATGGCATTTTTACTTAGTCGTTTTCTAAATCTAATCTGTGCACATTCTGGTTCACAATAATCCTGCAGTAAATGTAACTACCGCATGTGCCCAGGACATCATCCCTCAAATACTTGGAACGGAAGCACTGCAGTAACAAATAGACACAGTAGGAGTAAATACAACAGTGCAAATGCAGTATCAATGAAATATGCAGAGTGAAATGACAGAAGAAATATGTGAATACTGTATTTGGTGTAGTTAGTACTATTGCTATTACTAATACTAAACCTGAGGATTGTAACAAGGAAAGCTTCTGTTTCTGCACTTTCTGTTTATACTACATTTTCTGACACTGCAAAGCAGTGTGACACTGACTGCTCCTGTGGAGCTAGAAAAAAACAATAACAGTACTAATATTATTGAGGTAGATTTAGGCCTCGCCCAGGGTGGAAAAAGGCGCGCTAGCGCCAGCGCTGCGCCCCGCTCGGCCGGGCGATTCCTGGCCGGCTAGGTGCGTGCGCGTCTGGGGGCGCGGCCATGACGTCACGGAGCTGGTTCACCCTCATTGGGCGAACCGCTTACGTGACGAGCTTGCGAGCAGCAAAATCAATTTTGCTTGCTCGGCAAGTAGCTGAGCGCCGAGCAGACACGCCCACCCACTCACGCAGGCCACATGCATTGTCGCAATGTGTCCAGCCTGAGCGCGCACATCCTCTCTGCACCACCCTGGACGAGGCCTAAGGTGATTGAGAGAGTACTACTAATACAATGTGGGGAGCACACCCAGCCAAGTGGTATCCCAGTCTCAAAAACAAAAAAAAATATCTTGTCTCTAGTCTGGAATATATTTTACAGAAAGTACCAAAATGTGATTATCTGGGTGCTCAAGGTACGTGAATTTGTAAATATATATATATATATATATATATATATATATATATATATATATATATATATATCCCAATTCAGATCAGTATATTTTGTGTAAGAGACGGTACAAAGAGTCATAGATGCAAGAAAAGCATTGAGAGAGAAAAAAGTACCCCAAATCGTGCACTCTTCATTAAAATTGTATTAGACAATATTCAATTCAAAAAGTACAAAAATTCATGTTCAAAAATATTGCTACTGTAGGTTCAGAGACATCACATTTAAAATTGCGGGAGCGGAGCAGAGACAAGGTGCTAATACATATTAGAGGCCTCTTGTATCATAATATCTTAGTTAAAAAAAAAATATATACAGTGAGTGACTTTTCCCAATTCAATTTTCTCCAGGTTTGCAAACCTCAAGGGTACCGATTGGACCCTTGTAATTAAATTGATAAATCTCGCAATGTGCCAACAACTGATGTAAATAGGACGTGCGTTATTAACACAATGCACACAGCAAGACGTATTTGTAACAGTACTTAATCTCATCACACGTATGGGAGCAAAGGGTCTGCTCAAATTCTTAAAGCAAGATTTGTCCATGACAGCAGTAAGGAAAGAGAAAATATATATTAATGTGAACTGTCCGAGTAACCGCAGTTGTGATTCCCTTGCTCTGCTGTGTGTGGCCATCAGACAGCTGTCTCCTCTGTTTAGGGAGCACTGCGCTCCGCTCTGATTACATATTTTTTCTCTCTCCTTACTGCTATCATGGATATATTTGGACAATTTGTCTTTTACTATTGTGCTTTAAGATTTTGAGTAGACCCATTGCTCCCAGACGCGTGATGAGAATAAGTGATGTTACACTGTGTTTGGGTTTTGTTAATAATGGATGCCCTATTTATACCAGTGTGGGCACATTGTGAGATTTATCCCTTTAATTACAAGGCGCCAATCGGTACCCTTGAGGTTTCCAAACCTGCATATAATTGAGTTATACAGTCCCTCACTGTATATATTTTTCTTAACTGTAAGATATTATTAAACATGCAAGTGTGGCAATATAATATGCAAATCTTTACTTCAGTTTTTCTCTGCTCTGCTCTTCCAATTTTATCTGTGTATGTCTTTGTACATTTTTGTACATTTATTTTTGTATTTTATGAATTTAATATTGTCTAACTTTTTTTTTAATCAATGCTTTTCTTGCATCTATGACTCCTTGCACCATCCCTTATACATAATATACTGATCTGAATTGGGATATATATATATATATTTATTTTTTTACATATTCACACCTTGAGCACCCAGATAATCACATTGTAATGAAGAATTCATAATTTAGGGAACATTTTTTTCTCTCAACGCTTCTCCGGAATGTATTCTACCCTGACCCAGACAGGGCTCAATAAAAATGTATTATTTTGAGACTATTATGAGAAAGCTTTCTTCTGAGTGCACTGCATAGGGTTCTGTTCTTTCCACGTATATATATGTCTAAATTTAGCATACTGTAGGTTAAACTTAATGGACATACTGTACAGCGTCTTTTTACAACCTCATCTACTATGTAACATGTCAGTGTGTTTGTATTAGTGTGCAATTTGGAGAATGTTTTTTGGAGAATACAGGAAAAAAGTTGCTCAGTACAATTTTGTAATGGGAAGCATTAAAAAATATTAATCTATATATTAAGCACATGTCATCTAAAGTGGCATTAACCACTCTGCTAAAGAGATCAATATACAAAAAAAAATTGTATACAATTTGTCGCAGCAAATAAATGCAAAAGGAAAAAAACATTACTGTTATGGAACAAATTGCATGATCTTGATACATATTCAACATTGTGTAATTTTTACTTGAAAGAGTGTTTGTTACCTTCTTATGTATTTTTGAAACTTCTTAAAAGCAGAATAACTAATGATTGATAATTATCATGGAACAATAATCAAATTTCTGCCTGATCCCCCTTCTGCTTGTCAGCTCCTTAAGTTCAGCTGCAGGCATTTGTTCCACATCCACACACCGTGCCGTGTAATATATCAATATGTTGCCCTTTCTGCCTGTGAGCAGGTAGCCAATGAGTTGCTACAGCAATCTCTGAGATTCTTCTCAGAATGGGCTATTCTGCCCTCCCCTCTTATTTGTTTCCAGATATAGGTTAACACAGATACCCAGCAAGCTCAAACTCCCACACCTACCACAAAGTGAATATATATTTATGTCAACCAGAGAGCTACTGAGCGTGGCAATTGTATATAACAAGAGACAGGGGGTGCCCAATGCTGCATCCAATTGACAAAACATATAAATAAATACTTCAATAATAATAATTGGTTATTTAGTTAACCCTTTGGCCAAAGGCGTCATAAGCCTGCATACCAACGTCAAGGTATAACCAAAATAATGCAGGTCCTACACTATACTGTGAACCCTTCCTTTTACCTCTGTGAGAGTGGAAAACCATAATGGGTCTTGGTCCTGCAGCAAGTGAAATGACCTTCCAAGTTAAAAGGGTGAAGGAGGAGGAGTGAGCTCTGGGGGGAGGTGCCACAGCCTCCAAAGAGACATAGGTTAACACAGATACCCAGCAAGCTCAAACTCCCACACCTACCACAAAGTGAATATATATTTATGTCAACCAGAGAGCTACTGAGCGTGGCAATTGTATATAACAAGAGACAGGGGGTGCCCAATGCTGCATCCAATTGACAAAACATATAAATAAATACTTCAATAATAATAATTGGTTATTTAGTTAACCCTTTGGCCAAAGGCGTCATAAGCCTGCATACCAACGTCAAGGTATAACCAAAATAATGCAGGTCCTACACTATACTGTGAACCCTTCCTTTTACCTCTGTGAGAGTGGAAAACCATAATGGGTCTTGGTCCTGCAGCAAGTGAAATGACCTTCCAAGTTAAAAGGGTGAAGGAGGAGGAGTGAGCTCTGGGGGGAGGTGCCACAGCCTCCAAAGAGACATAGGTTAACACAGATACCCAGCAAGCTCAAACTCCCACACCTAAATATATATTCACTTTGTGGTAGGTGTGGGAGTTTGAGCTTGCTGGGTATCTGTGTTAACCTATGTCTCTTTGGAGGCTGTGGCACCTCCCCCCAGAGCTCACTCCTCCTCCTTCACCCTTTTAACTTGGAAGGTCATTTCACTTGCTGCAGGACCAAGACCCATTATGGTTTTCCACTCTCACAGAGGTAAAAGGAAGGGTTCACAGTATAGTGTAGGACCTGCATTATTTTGGTTATACCTTGACGTTGGTATGCAGGCTTATGACGCCTTTGGCCAAAGGGTTAACTAAATAACCAATTATTATTATTGAAGTATTTATTTATATGTTTTGTCAATTGGATGCAGCATTGGGCACCCCCTGTCTCTTGTTATATACAATTGCCACGCTCAGTAGCTCTCTGGTTGACATAAATATATATTCACTTTGTGGTAGGTGTGGGAGTTTGAGCTTGCTGGGTATCTGTGTTAACCTATGTCTCTTTGGAGGCTGTGGCACCTCCCCCCAGAGCTCACTCCTCCTCCTTCACCCTTTTAACTTGGAAGGTCATTTCACTTGCTGCAGGACCAAGACCCATTATGGTTTTCCACTCTCACAGAGGTAAAAGGAAGGGTTCACAGTATAGTGTAGGACCTGCATTATTTTGGTTATACCTTGACGTTGGTATGCAGGCTTATGACGCCTTTGGCCAAAGGGTTAACTAAATAACCAATTATTATTATTGAAGTATTTATTTATATGTTTTGTCAATTGGATGCAGCATTGGGCACCCCCTGTCTCTTGTTATATACAATTGCCACGCTCAGTAGCTCTCTGGTTGACATAAATATATATTCACTTTGTGGTAGGTGTGGGAGTTTGAGCTTGCTGGGTATCTGTGTTAACCTATGTCTCTTTGGAGGCTGTGGCACCTCCCCCCAGAGCTCACTCCTCCTCCTTCACCCTTTTAACTTGGAAGGTCATTTCACTTGCTGCAGGACCAAGACCCATTATGGTTTTCCACTCTCACAGAGGTAAAAGGAAGGGTTCACAGTATAGTGTAGGACCTGCATTATTTTGGTTATACCTTGACGTTGGTATGCAGGCTTATGACGCCTTTGGCCAAAGGGTTAACTAAATAACCAATTATTATTATTGAAGTATTTATTTATATGTTTTGTCAATTGGATGCAGCATTGGGCACCCTTTGTTTCCAGATAGTCTGTCCCAAGACTATTCCTGCTACCCAGAATTCCCTCACACTTCCTTTTACCTTCAACATTGGCTGAGTGAGTACGTTCTGTTACTTCTCTACTGGCAAGGCCTTATCCTTTTCACCTTTCCCTACTATCAAGCACACCATAGAGACATTCTCTCACAACACAATCTTCCACAAGTGCCTTTGTGTATCCACGCTTTCCTCAATAAAGTAAGAAAAGACAAAGAACTTGTTGTGCTTGTAATAGGAATGAGTTGAAGCTATCTGGGCTATTCATACTACACATGACTCTGGCCTCAGAATAATCATCTGGTTTGCAACTGTCCTTCATAAAAAAAAGACATCAAAAAGTTAGTTATTGGTACCATATATGATACTGTTTCATCAACCCATCTTTTGTTTTTTGTTTGCCAATTGTATGTCACTCTCTACTTGCAGTGATTAAAACAAAAAGACTTGAAGAACTAGACAGGACGACCTGTAACTTTGGATGTACTGTATGTCAGGAAGCAGATGTATCCTTGTTTTACTCCAGCACCAGAGAGAATTTAGTGAGCATGAATATGTTTAGCTGAGAAATTACTGCAGTCATTGGAAAAACGTATTAGATCCTGCACAGACTTCCCTTTTGAAATTATCAGCAGATCTGGAGCCAGAGGAACATTTGCAGTTTTCTTTACCAGGGAAAAGAACATTTTTAAAAGATCATGTGATTCCTTATGTTGCTGAAATGAGACTGAAAAGAGCAATTTGAAGCTGGATAGCCTTTCCGGATATTTGGAACATTACATTCATCTTTCATAATCTGCCAGCATGAACTCTTTTTATAACTCAACACAAAAAGAGAGTTTGTAATTTCAGAAAACAAAATATGATAAAGTCTAAGAAATATGTACAAAATTTATTTTGCAGTTAATTCGAAACTGATTTACTGTAGTGTCAAAGCCATTAATAATAATTAAATTCAATATTTCCTTAACAGAGGCAGTTTTATCTTGTGTCCAATAGCATTAATGTATTAAATGAGCAATCCCACCCCATATCAACTTTGAGTTAGACACGCCATTATGAAAGAACGGACAATTACAACTAATACCAACTTATAAAGTAATGTTAGTTTAAGAGAGGTTCTGCTTTGCTATTTACTGTTCCAGCCTTCCGTGCTTGTCTCATTCTCACTGTATACTAGTTTTTTCTCTCAAGAGAGATCCCCGACATCAGACAACATTGGGCAGGAATCCATCTACTTGCCATGGTGTTCTATCCCAGGCAGTAGGAATTTTCAGAGTTTCTCTTAATTAGAAAGTAAATTTGGGAGGGCTTTTAGGAATGTGGAGAAATATCCCTGTGAACGGTACAGAACAACTTTTTTTTAATGTATAGGGAATTTCACGTTTTAAAACATATATGATGTAGCACCTTATAAAAAATTATATTTAGGGTTGGTAAGCTCAGGACAAGAAATGTTCAAAGCTGTTTCAGTGCTTCACGAATGTCGCAATAGCTACATTAACATTCAAAATAAACACACATATAGAACATTGGCAATATTTAAGCGGTTTACTTCAATTCGATTCAATTTTGTTCATGGGATTTTTTTTGTATTGTTTCAAAAATGTTTAATGTAATCCAACAATTCACAAAAAAACTTGTTATGTCTAAGGCAAATAATTTGCACCAGTTTTGTATCACAGGCACATAAGTAAGTAATACAAAATGTGACATACTGCCAGGATAGTAGGCAGCTTTCTGTCTGATTATAGCAGAAAGTGCAGACAGTATGGAAGTGATCTGCCCCACAGATGCACAGTCACTAAGGCTGGTGGATAGGAAATCCATACCAGACGTTACAATGGTTCTGGTTTCCCTCACCTGCTCTCCTAATTGAGGAACAGAAATATATTGCAGTTAGGTTTGCTGCTTCATTCTCTCTTATAGAGCCTGGGGCATGCTGCTCCCCTGTATCCAGTTTGGGGAGGACGTTCCCTTCACGTGTTGCAGCATCTGAGAATCTATTGGGATGATGTCCCCATCTGACAGTTAATAATTCAATGTTATATCTGTGTGTTATTTAAAGTTGGTAACTGGCTTACCCAGCCAACATTGCAGATAGGATATGCTGTGAATTAGACTTCTGACAGGAGTAGATGTTATTTTTATGATTTATTTTGTTTCTTAAAGTGACGGTGCTTGAAATGTTTAGTGTCACTGATATGAGTAAACCGCTGAAGGTTAATGACTGAGTGCCCCCTGCCTATACCTGTTAAATCTGCAGTCCCTTAGTATGATGAAATAAAGCAGACAGAAGCCTGAGTTAAGCAACATAATGCTTTGTATTATCCTTTTTGTCTCATTTATAACCCTAGAGGACAGTGTCACGAAGAGCCTGGGCAAACAGCAGTGCTACACAAAGGGAGCCGTTTGCCACAAAAAGAAGAGCAATTTTCTTGAGTAATACTGCATCATTACACATATATATATGTACTATGATTGGTTTGCTATAAATACTAGTACAATCATGCTAGCTGAAATATGCAATCCTATTGAAAAGGTTCATGTAGAGTACTATATAACTGCTTTCTGCATACAGAAAAAGAACAATATACAAACGCACAGAAATCAGCTCCCATTTCCACATTATAAAAAATGCATTTAATCATTGTTCTCCGAATGTGATATAAATCCCTAACATATTGGCCCTTAACTGACCTTGAGAAAAGCATTAGGCTATCAGCCGGGGCTTACCTGTGTGACACAGAATAACAATTACATACTGTAACCGCATAATACATTAGTTACAGGGGTTTGTAGTTTTCTTCAGGAAAATAGATTTTTAAAGCAATTGCATTCTCATCTAAAATAGACTTAAATTGAGTAAACTCCTTTCTATATAATTTTCATATGAACCAATTTTCTATTTCCAGTGGTAAATATCCAGTGCATTAATTAAAATATATAAATGTATTTCAAGCACTAACTATGTCAATTATTCAAAAATGTTTACTAGCATATGGGTTTTTTTTCCCCGTAGAAGCACATATTGCAGCCCACTTAGAAAATGAAAGTATGACTTTTTGTAAAAAATAGGACTCGCAAGATCAACTTCTCAACAGTTTTCTCTTACTTGTCAGCAACTGTATCTGCCTTTGACACTGAGCTCTCTCTTTAGTCTTGTGCAGGGTAATTAAAATGTGTCCTAGATGGACACCAAACTACTTTGGTCATTTATCAAAGTCTCCTGACTGCAAAAAACAGCACCAGGTTTATTAAAGAAGAAGATTCTCATTTAAATCAATGACATGTCTTTATTAATAGTGTACATCCGATGCTGTGTTTTTGTACTAAAGAGCGATAGTCATTGTGATGGTAGGGGCCCAGAAACTAGCATATTAAAGGTTAAGCCCAGTATCTGGCCCTTATCCGTCTGATGGATATACAGGATTGCCCTGTACACCCATCTACCTGTGGCTCATGTGGCCAGCATGTTATGTGTTAAACTACCCAGTAATATAAATGTGTAAACTTCAAGCATAAGCATGTGTTTTAAAGCATAGCCAAGGTCTCTGGACATGTAGGGTTGAGAAACACTTTGTTCAGCCCACATGTCTGGAGAAATGGCTATTGCTGGGACTGGAGGGGGAGGGGTGTGTACTCAGTCTTGGGGAACTGTGACTATGAGGGCAGGGCCATTGTTCAGCTCAGACTCTGAGGCATCCAAAGGAGGTATCCAGCTGAAACTGGACCCTGATGTTTTAGGGTGAGAGCCAACTGACTCAGGTCTCAGTGGTGAGTTAGTTGAATTTCCCACCGCCCTGATTGACCTATGTAGCTCTCTCTGCGATTCGTGCTGTGATTGGTCGCCATCCATTCTCTATGATTTCCAATGGAAGCAGGAATGGAGCGGACGATCACAGTTCTACAGGTCATTCCTGGACTGACGTGTAGATGGACTAAATGGTGTTCTCTGAGGTTGTGCCAGAGACACACAAGACGAGGCTGCGTGCCATTTCTGAAGCAAGATATTTATACTTGCCTTGCTCCAACTTGCACCCAGCACTGCCTGGATTCTCTGCACTAACTACAGAAGTGGAAGCTGCTCCGGGAAAGTCATTTTGGTGGCGCCAGACACCAAAACAACTTGGGTTCCCTCTGTATTGCGCTGAAGTTTGTCAGTGTAAGCTCTGTTGCAATTTTGTGCTGCGTCTGTTGTCTCCGGCCGAAATAAACACTGTTTATTTTATCCCTGTGTCCTGTCTGGTGCTTGATCCTGAAAAGGAGTCCTGGTGGAATCATTGAAAGAGTAATTAATGGGCATTTGCTTGAATGGCATTAATTAGAAAGAATGGCTATCAAATCTCATAGACTTTAGTTGAGTGAGTGGCCCTCTTCCATTCCTTATTATAACTTAGTCTTTGTAGAAAGAAGCAGTGTTTGTTATTATGGCATTATTATTTTATTTGGTCCACCGCATGTAAAATGAAATAGTCTCATTTATATTACTCATACTGGTGATTTTTGTGTTTTTTCAGTACAGGTAGCAGTGATCCATATTGCATTGTGAAGATCGATGATGAGACTATTATCAGGTATTGCAATCTTGTTTTTCTTAATCTGCAGTAACAATGGTAATAATCCCCTTTTACCTTGAGAGTTTCCATATCAAAGGAGACTTGTTTGCCAAATGTCTTTCATGGTAAAAAGGGTTGTTAAGACAATGTTTATGTCTTCCTCCCAAGACAAAACATTTGCCTTTCAAGAATGTCCTGTATATTCCTCAACACATAATAATTGCTCCAAGTTCTACCACTGCTGGTCACTGGGGAGTCATAAAACATCAATTGTTTACATGACTTCCATTTGAATGCTAACAAGAAAGTCGTATATACTATAAAAGGCAGTTATCAGACCAGAGTAGTAATACTATTATACTTAAATAAAAAAACATTCATGTTGGTCCAATAAAAAGTTCAATGACCAGCAATATAATAATGGATTTTGTCAGCTAATATAATTCCTTTTTAAAATTCATTTGTATATTTGTGTCAAATGTATGCTATCAGACCCCTTCTCAATATACTCTGAAACTATTTCACACATGCTGGAGAATGTTTGTCCCATTCATGTGCATGAAGTTAAACGGTCCTGCAGCAAGGAAAAGACAACATCCCAGCATGTAGTAATATTATAACTTGAAGTGCAAAAAGAAAGGCATTTTTGGGGTGAAAGAATGACTATTGTTGGCGTGGAAACCAAGTAAGCACAGATTGAGAAGGAGCTTGTAGGAATATTTTTTGCCTGTGAATGATATGGTCATTATATCTATGACCATGATCGCCTTATTTGGAAAACCACAAAATACCTTTAGGGCTTGAAAGAATGACAATACAACTGCAGAAGAATGAGTTAGTTGCAACCTTGGTGCCAGGTAAATTCCTGTTTACAGCAGAGGCACTTTCCAGAGCAGTGACTTCCTCAACGCACAATGAGAAGACCTCAGAAACAGAGATTCAGGCTTATGTTAATCAAATTGTAAATACAATCCCTGTAGCTAACAATCCACTGCAAAAAAAATCAAACGAGAAACAAAGAAGAATCTCTATAAATGTCATAACTCACTAAGAATCTCTATAAATGTCATAACCAAAGGGTGGCCTGCGGAAAAAGGAAATAAGTGGGCGAGACTACTGGAACTGCCGACAGGCACTTTCAGGAAGAAAAGGAATAATTTTAAAGTGCAGTAAGATTGTAGTACCCCATATTCCTTGAGCCCCATCTCTTCCATTCTGGGAGACTCCATTCTCTATGACCAATGAGACTTTGAAAACATATGCTGCAAAAAGTCCATGAGGATAATTTAGGAGTAGGGACATGCAAAAAAAAGCATGATCATTTTTTTTATTGGTCCAAAATTAATCAAGTTATTGCTAATGTGGCAGAAAATTGTTTTCCATACTTGAAATACAAACCTAGCCTACAGACAAAGCCTCACCATGTTCCACATATATCTTATGAGAAGGTTACTGTATGTGCTAATTTATTTACCTGTAACTCAAAGGACTATTTCATTGTCCCATATTTTTATTCTGTGTATTCAGAATTTGTATACTAACCAATACTAGTGTAACCCTGCTTCCCCCCCTTCCCCCAGACTCTACGGTGGTGTCTAGGGTGCATGAGGGCAGATTACATGCGGTGTGGTGCATACCTGTGAGGAACAGGAGGGCCTGAGCTTCCCGCGATGTTATTGGGGAGCCAGGACCGGGCTTCTGGGGTGGTAGCCTCCATGATCTCTTAGTGGTGCAGTGCCTCCATCTTCTATACTCCCAGGAATATGGGACAGGACCTGTATAGAAGAACCCCTGGGGTCCCAGGGCAATAGCTTCCAATTCACACACAGTCTTTGGTAACAAAGGATAGTCTCTTTTATTGGCAGATCAGCAACTCCCAACGGTAATGGCGTCCAGCAGCCGCAACAACAACAGCCAAGCTGTACTTATTACTCCGCTCTCCTCACACACAGATATCTCCTCCGACAGGATGGTCTGGGCTAGGGCTTCAATACCCCATGGCCCACCCCGAGGTTATCCTCGCGGTGGGGCTTGGATTCTCCCCATCACCCCAGGCAGTGGGGTGAGGGCATTGGTCCACCAGGTCTATAACTCTATCAGCTCAAAGGAGGTTGAATCTCTCCACTCCTCTCTCTGCTCCTGCACGCTGCGCAGGGGAGACCACGGTCTCCTCCAACTCCTCGGACCGATCCGCAGGACTCCTCGACTCACGGCATAACCAACCGGCAACTCCAGACTCTCGGCATAACTAACTGGCAACTCCAGACTCTCGGCCTAACTAACTCTACTCACAGGAGTTGGCTGCTAAAAATATAGAGCTAGCCCCGCCTCTCGTGATGTCAGCAGAACTTCCCCTCTTGCTCACGCCTGCAGCAGAGTCCAGGCCTGCATCTACCACTCAGGGCAGGGCTATGAAGGGGGGAAAACCCATGATGATTACTGGTGCCTGATCTTAACAGGACTTACCACAGTAGAAGGGAGATAGGTATAGCCTGTGCTGTTTACAGGGGGCTATACTCTCCCTATGGTGGAATCCAATGGTCCCCACTTGGACCTATTTTTAGCAGACCCATCCTGCGGCGAACCACCTGGGAAACAGCACACATAACATTGTCATAATACATGGCATAATGAGGTAGTTCAATACAAGTACACCCGGGTACTCCCAACATGGAGAACCCTACAGATAGTGCTTTGGATCAGGCTTTCTTACCCGCCGTCCATTATGATCCGTGACGGTCACAGCGAACGATTGGACCGGCCCATGCTCAGGCCTGTATGTAACACCGTGCATGTAGATACACCTACCGATGCTCCATATGCATACTAGCTCACTAATCTTATCCTCATTGTGATACCCTCCCTGACCGAACTTGGTCCGAAGGTACTCCTGGACTGCCTCCCTGAGCCAACTGTCTCGGTTATCTTCAATTTCTCTCATGATGGGCTCAGGCACATATGGATACTCATACCCGTGTGACTGCCGGTATCTAGCGACTATGGCCCGGTCAGCTCGACTTAGTTTGGTGAGTTTGCGGTGCCCTGCCCTGCTCAGCAGTACCCAAAATACAGGCTCCTCTGGAGCTACCTCATCGTACAAGATACTGGGGCCTCGAGGTACAATCAGTTTCTGTTCTATTTCCCTAAACCGGTGATCTATCTCATCCTCCACCTCCCACGGAGTGAAAGAACCAGCCGCCCACCAATGGTCTACTACATCATTCTTAATTAATAAGAACCGTGTACGGTCAATCCCCTCATGGTATCCGGTGAACAAAGGCGCCCACCATTTGTCACAGTGTTCGTACTCTGCGGAATGACTAGTGCGTTCTACACCAGACTCTACCTGTGATGATACACCGGACGTACCCGCATCAGTAGATCGCGAGCAATCTCTCCTTCCCTTGGCATTATAATACGTAGTGGGGTTCATTTTGTGCACCACTTTGCTGGTAGACCCAGCCTCTACTGGAGTGTGAGACCCACGGGCCCTCCCTCTAGCTGCAGGAGAAAACGGCACAGGGTTAGGCACAGGTACAACACTCGAATACGGTATCTCCCCATCAGACCCTTCATCACTCAACTCCCAATCCCACAAGTCATTAGCGTATTTGGGGGATCTACATAACTTATCCCTGGTAGGTCCCGGTGGCACCACTTGTGACGTGGCAGGGGCAGTGGCCGGGGCAGTGGAGCTATGGGCCGGGGCTGGGGGAACGTCCAGGGCATTGTCCAGCAAGCGGGTGATACCACGCCAAATGAACCTTTTCTTAGAGGCACTCCCCGCCATACTTCTGGCTTATCGGGAGGGGCCTCGACTCTGTAGTGTAGCCAGGGCAATGGCTGAGTCTATGCTTCGAGAGGATAACACTCCTCCAGGCCTTCTCTTTTCGGTGGAACCGGATACGACGTCATCAGGATCGCCTGCAGAATCTCCACCCGCTCCGTGGTCACGCACCGGAAGTGCGTCGAGGACCTGCGGGGGCGGAGCATCCGGTACATGGTCGAACAAGTAGGCATCAAGCCTCTCTTTCTCATTCACCGGGATTGCAGTCTGTGCCTGGTGGGAGTAAGGGGGTGGTGGAGTCTCCTTACCACTCCGCTGCTTTTTGATGACATCGGGCTCCTCTAGGATCGTCTCAGTCTCCGTCTCCGTCTCCGTCTCCGCCACACTGGGAGTCACCACTGCGGTGGGACTCTTACGGGCCTCCGGCCACACCAGGGCTCGCTGTCGAATGGTTTCTGGACTTGTCTGCTCTCTCTTGATGCCTTTGGGGTTGTTCGCCAGTAGGTGCATCGCCACCGATGTCATGCCAATCTCTTTCTCCGAGGAAATCACGATCGGTTCCTCCACTGGGGAGTCACCTGGTTCTTCTGCGATACAACCAGTGGGTATAGGTACAAAGTGGTCTCGCTCTGGTACCTCCACTGTGGTCGCGCTCTTCTCTGTTGCCAGCTCGCTCAGTTCAATAGCGAGCTGAGCCTTGGTTCCTCCCGATTTGGTATAACGGGGACCCAGGGCAGTCTTTTCTTTACCTTCCGCCGCCTCCGTCAATGTTCCCGGAGAGGCACCCGCGGGGTTCCGAACAAAGGCCACGGCTCATTCGACCAAAGGTAAAACGCGCCACATTGAGGGCATCGGGCCCTGGTGCTTGGTACCGCGCCCGGTATCCAGCAGTGGACGCACAAACACCGAATGTATTAGTGCTCAGCTACCTCCACTACCAGTAGGCCTCCTGGTAATTGGTAGATGGAAGTACTCATCTCGGACATGGTTCGCTCAGGGTTGGAACAGCTCAGTGTTTCAGCTCCTTGCTCCTCGATTGCCAGAATAAAATGAAGCTCTTCGCTCAGGCTTCCGGTCCCTCCCTTCGCTGGGGAGGACTCTCCTGATTGGCTCTCCTTGTGCCCCCTCCCTCTGGTGGAATCCAGAGGCAGGATCTTTTCTTCTTCAGCGTGACGTGGCCTGGCTTTCTGACCATTCACGGCACAGGTGGGTGGGCTTTCGGCTTTCGCGCAGCTCCGCTCCCCTTGTAAAGAATCCGGGTTTGGCGCCAGATTATTACACATGTCCAGCCACATTCTCCTAATAGTCTCTGTGCATGACGCACATGCTTGCTCCAGGCTTGGCGGGAACCGCCATTTTAGATCACTGTTCTTGCTCCGCGGAGCACATGTAGGGATGGACGCCATCTTGGATGAGTCCTCCAAACGCCCATGTGCCCTATCCTCAGTGTCTAACGGGTATCTCGTACCTAAACACTGACCAACTGCCAACTGTGTGCTCTGCATTCTGTTTCTCACTAACTTGAGGTGGCTTGTTCCCCAGGCTCAGCGGAACTCCTCTCCTCCATGAAATGTACTCGATGTCTACCATGCAAGTGTTCTGTGGTGCGTGTGTGTGGGTGATAGCTATGGTACCTCTTTTCTAGGTACGGGCGTCTCCTACTTTTGGCCACTCATAGAGCGGGCCCTGGGCCATGGTCCCTGGACTGGTTAACAGGCTGACCCCCCCAGTTGCCTCACGCTACCTGCCTCAAGGGACTCGGTCAACTCTAATTATTCACCCTTCCTACGCCACCTCCTATGGGCACCCATCCTTCTCCAACACTTGCACGGAGAGTGCATCTCACTCTGCCCATTCCGCCTTGCTATAAGCCGGTCCTGTTCTGACATCTCTCAGCAGTGCCTCCAAATGTAACCCTGCTTCCCCCCCTTCCCCCAGACTCTACGGTGGTGTCTAGGGTGCATGAGGGCAAATTACATGCGGTGTGGTGCATACCTGTGAGGAACAGGAGGGCCTGAGCTTCCCACGATGTTATTGGGGAGCCAGGACCGGGCTTCTGGGGTGGTAGCTTCCATGATCTCTTAGTGGTGCAGCGCCTCCATCTTCTATACTCCCAGGAATATGGGACAGGGCCTGTTTAGAAGAACCCCTATCTCCTCTGACAGGATGGTCTGGGCTAGGGCTTCAATACCCCGTGGCCCACCCCCGAGGTTATCCTCACGGTGGGGCTTGGATTCTCCCCATCACCCCAGGCAGTGGGGTGAGGGCATTGGTCCACCAGGTCTATAACTCTATCAGCTCTACTAAAGGAGGTTGAATCTCTCCACTCCTCTCTCTGCTCCTGCATGCTGCGCAGGGGAGACCGCGGTCTCCTCCAACTCCTCGGACCGATCCGCAGGACTCCTCGACTCACGGCATAACCAACCGGCAACTCCAGACTCTCGGCATAACTAACCGGCAACTCCAGACTCTCGGCATAACTAACTCTACTCACAGGAGTTGGCTGCTAAAAATATAGAGCTAGCCCCACCTCTCGTGATGTCAGCAAAACCTCCCCTCTTGCTCACGCCTGCAGCAGAGTCCAGGCCTGCATCTACCACTCATGAAGGGGGGAAAACCCATGATGATTACTGGTGCCTGATCTTAACAGGACTTACCACAGTAGAAGGGAGATAGGTATAGCCTGTGCTGTTTACAGGGGGCTACACTAGCTAGCAGCAAATCCTGTGATTGCAAGTATGACAAGCATATTTGCCAGAGATGGTATTTCAGATGAAGTCTTAAGTAATAATGGGACACCATTTACTGGTGCTGAATGTATGCAATTTTCGAGTGACAAGATCTCATCAAAATTATAATCTAATAGATTGGTGGGAAGCTCCGTCAATACAGTAAAGAACTCTATGAAAAAAAAACTTATGAATGTAGGAGTGATTTGCACAGATGTAGAAAGGCGCGGCCTTGCGCTTCGGAGTACGTTATTGGTAACTTGACTAAGTATGTGTGGAACCGGGTCCGGGTTGCAGATTCCATCGTCATGGGTAGCGGGGTCGGGGCTGGTCAAGGCAGGCGGCACAGGATCGAAGGTCAGGGTCACAGGCCGGGGTCAGTACCAGGAAGGCTTCGGCGACGAGCTTCAGCGTAGAGCTTCAGCGTAGGCACTTCAGCGCATGGGAAGGTCTCCAGTACATAGCACCTACAGCGCAGGGGATCCAGCATAGATGCTCCAGCATGGGAGGTCCCAAGGAACAAGGAAGGCTTGAACATAGAGCTTCAGCGCAAGGGAAGGTCTCCGGAACAGAGCAGCTACAGCGCAGGGGATCCAGCATACATGCTCCAGGACATGGGAGGTCCTCAGGAACAAGGAAGGCTTCAGCGTAGAGCTTCAGTGTAGGCACTTAAGCGCGCGAAGGCCAAGCGGGCCAAGCCGGGGATCTTCTGATGAACAAAGATGCAGGGTAGGAAGTTATGAAGGCTTCTGGAAGCAGATTATGCAGACATGTCACAGGAACCAAGAAGCTTTAGTGCTGGGGATCCAGCGCTTCAGCACAGGAATGGGAAAACCAAAGGTAGGCCAAACAGAGATGCTTATAGCAAGCACAGATTACCAAGAATACAGCGATTCCAGAATTATGCTCCGCCACTTCCGGATGGAAGGGCTGAACCTAAATAGCATGAGCAGCCAATAGGGACAGAGCTGCATAACAGGCAACATGAAGCAGACTGCAGTGTAAGTCTAGAACCAGGTGATTCTAATTGCTCAGTACAGGGAGGGATTTGTCTGAAGCTCTACAGCCCTGTAAGGGTGAGTTTCATCCAAAGCCAGGACCGGATCCCTTACAGTTTGTCCCTATATCCAGAAAACACAAACGTTTGAGAATAAAGAAAAGACACATAAATATTCTATCAAATCTTTTATTACATGTCAAACAAACTACAGTTAGGTCCGGAAATAATTGGACACTGACAGAATTTCCATAATTTTGGCTCTGTACGCCACCACAATGGATTTGAAATGAAACAACTGAGATGTAATAGAAGTGCAGACTTTCAGCTTTAATTCAAGGGGTTGCACAAAAATATCGTATGAAATGTTTAGGAATTGCAACCATTTTCATACACAGTCTCCTTATTTCAGGGGCTCAAATGTAATTGGACAAATTAACACAATCATAAATAAAATGTTCATTTTCAATACTTTGTCGATAATTCTTTGCAAGCAATGACTGCTTGAAGTCTGGAATGCATGGACATCACCAAACGCTGGGTTTCCTCCTTTGTGATGCTTTCCAAGCCTTTACTGCAGCTGTCTTCAGTTGTTGTTTGTTCATGGGTCTTTCTGCCTTAAGTTTTGTCTTCAGCAAGTGAAATGCATGCTCGATCGGATTGAGATCAGGTGATTGACTTGGCCATTGCAGAATATTCCACTTCTTTGCCTTAAAAAAACTCCTGGGTTGCTTTCGCAGTATGTTTTGGGTCATTGTCCATCTGTAAAGTGTAACTCTGTCCAATCAACTTCGCTGAATTTGGTTGAATCTGAGCAGACAATATATTCCTATACACTTCAGAATTCATCCGGCTGCTTCTGTCTTCTGTCACATCATAATAAACACTAGTGACCCAGTGCCATTGTAAGCCATGCATGCTCATGCCATCACACTGCCTCTACCGTGTTTTACAGATGATGTGGTATGCTTCGGATCATGAGCCGTTCCAAGCCTTCTCCATACTTTTTTCTTCCCATCATTCTGATACAGGTTGATCTTAGTTTCATCTCTCCAAAGAATGCTGTTCCATAACTGGGCTGGCTTTTTTAGATATTGTTTGGTAAAGTCTAATCTGGCCTTTCTATTCTTGAGGTTTATGAATGGTTTGCACCGTGTGGTGAACCCTCTGTATTTGCTCTTGTGAAGCCTTCTCTTTATGGTAGATTTGGATAATGATATGCCTACCTCCTGGAGAGTATTCTTCACTTGGCTGACTGTTGTGAAGGGGTTTTTCTTTACCATGGAAAGGATCCTACGATCATCCACCACTGTTGTCTTCCGTGGACGTCCAGGCCTTTTTGTGTTGCAGAGCTCACCAGTGCGTTCTTTTTTTTCTCAGAATGTACCAAACTGTAGATTTGGCCACTCCTAATGTTCCTGCTATCTCTCTGATGGATTTTCTTTTTTTTTTGCAGCCTAAGGATGCCCTGTTTCACTTGCATTGAGAGCTCCTTTGACCGCATGTTGTGGATTCACAGCAACAGCTTACAAATGCGAATGCCACACCTGGAATCAACTCCAGACCTTTTACCTGCTTAATTGATAATGAAATAATGAAGGAATAGCCCACATCTGTCCATGAAACAGCTTTGAGTCAATTGTCCAATTACTTTTGGTCCCTTGAAAAAGAGGGGGCTACATATTAAAGAGATGTAATTCCTAAACCCTTCCTCCAATTTGGATGTGAATACCCTAAATTAAAGCTGATAAACTGCACTTTAAACCCATATATATTATTTAACTGTAACGTGGATTTATTTTGGTACACAGCCGAAATAACAAAACTTGTATCAGTATCCAATTATTTCTGGACCTAACTGTTTGTAGTCTATCTCCTCATCTATGGTTGCCACAAACAATATGTGAGTTTAACATCAAGATTGCTCAAAATACGCATTTTAGAGCATGTAAGATTAATTTGTCAACAAGATACTAATTATCCAGTATAAAAACATTTTCTAGAATGGCCTCTAGGTTCTCTTCAATCACTAAAATGCATAGCACTGGAACATATCCCCATTCTTAGTAGAGGAGGTAATAGAACGAAATTATTGTATCAAAGAGAGGCATTTTGGATATTCACGCTAGGAACACTTCAACCTAATGGTCTCAACTCAGATTGAGATCTGGGTTGTTTTCTCTGATCCAATGATTTATTCTAGAGTTCTGTTCAATATGAGATCATATAACTAGCTATTGTGTTCCATTGTTGGTCTCTATATAACTATCAACATTTTTTATTAGATTATCCCTATATATCATTAGCTCTACACAACATTTTGAATATTCCTGCAATATATTTGCGTTACTATTTTGGATGAATATTTTAAGTTTTTATCCATGATATTACTTTGAGGATTGCTCTGATATAGATATGTTGATGGTTACATTTCCTTTGATACTTTGTGCCTAAAACTATGCATATCTTTTTGTTTCAATCTAACATTTTGTAACAATTATTACTATGCATTATCGGTTGGAATTTATCCTTGTTTTTCTATGCTCCAAATTCGATGAATTGATGGATTAAGGTTTTTCATTATATTCATTACTCTATCTGGATGTCAGTGTAAACATACAATTATATATTGATGCATGAAATTCTGATTGACGTATTGATTGCCATCCACACAAATTATATCCACTGACTTAATGTCTTCTGGATCAAATGTACGAACTATATGTTTGTTATGATTAATTGTCTTTCTTACAATATTTTGTATCATTTGGTCTCTTTATGTGTTATTTTTACTTCATCCTTTAATTGATTAAAATGTTTTATACGGCTATACCACTATCAGCTGTGTCTGATGTGGTTTCTTAATCATTTAGCATATATATATGTGCTCACTTCCAGAATACAGGCAACTGGATAGAAATAATATATTGCAATTTACACTGAGTACTGGCAGCCTTAGAACAGGGAAAAACATGCAACTGGTTCCAGGACAGTGTGGTTGAAAGCTTTCCCAGCTTCACATTGTAAAGCCAGTATAACCATCCTCACATTGAGGAGATCCAAGAGTTACAAACAGATGTCTGTGAGTAGGTTTACTGGCTTTGCTGAAAATTGTGTAATACGGCAGGCATAAGTTTATAGTTTCTTTTATTTAACACACGTGATTATAGTGGGTATTGGATGTGGGTATTGGGTGGAAGTAAGGGGGACATGCGGATGGTTGCAATACCCAATTCTGCTGCCTCGCTCCATCTGTCTCCTTCACACAGCTGTCAGACTGGTGCAGTAGTTGGTATCCTCCTTAGGCTGCGCTTATAGTGCCGACTACAGTGATGCAACGTCGCGTCAAAACAAATGCATTGTCGCCGTCGCATGTGCTTATAGTAAGCGTGACGTGACAGTACGATGGAGCGACGGCTTGGTCGCGATCGCTGGAAGTTATCTCAATTTGATTTTTCCAGCGACCGCAGCCTGACGTCGCCGTCACATTGCCGTCGCAGACGCCGGCACTGTAATCGGAGCCTAACTTTGGCTGTCTGGTCTTCCTGCATCTTCCCTCATGTGACTACTTGTATTCCCACGCAGCAGCATTTATAGATTGTGGGAACAGCACCACGTTAGGACTTCCCACTAATAAAAAATAATCTGCAGCAAAATGCAATTTTCCGGGCTTTATTGGTTTTAGCCAAAAACCCCAATGATTGGATCGGTGGTGTTAAAACTGGAATCCTTAAGTAAAATCTATAGAAGGTCCCTTATTTTGAAAAAACAGAAAACACTCTTATCTGTCCCAACTTGAATTGCACAATATATCATATAGACATAACTGCAAGCCGGCTTTGTGTGGCAAGAAGTAAGCTACATGTCCCATGCCATGCATAGTATACTACAGTACAACAGTTATGAGACCGTTTAGGTTAATGCATAGTGGTTTTTAGTAAAGTGTGAAACTGCAACAGTAGAAATGTACGTGGTCATTAGACAAACAGATGCGTACATTGTATCTTCTCTTCAGACAACCTGCTTTAGACACTGTAGCATTCAGAGTATCATAGGCGAATATATTCAGTGCGCCACCTGCCGGCCTCACACTGAACTGCAACAACACAAATAATAATTCCATCTGACCACAAACGAGGTCTGTGCGGCTCAGCACGTGGAAAACAAAGTGCTCATACTGCACTTTAGCTCTGCGGTTGAACATAAATCATGCTATATCTGTAGAGTGTCCCTAGCAGTGAGGCAGGAGGAGTTGTTTTGTGATGCTACATTAAAGAAGCTGTGCTCCACAATATGGCTGTTTCTTGTTAGATCAGAAAGATCCTTACAATTATTTGGTATGGTAAGATTATAAACTATTAACATGGTGAAATTGAAACATGAATGTTTTTAGTAGTATGGTTAGGTTAAAGTACTTATACCCCAATATGCAATAAGTCATCTTACATACATTTTATTCATGAATGGGATTTACCTGTTCACTGCATTGTAGAACTTTGTAGAAATTTGCTATAAGAGTGACTTTTCTACCTTGCACAAGCAAATTTTAAAATGTTTAATTACAGAAAATGCACAGCCTAGTGTATCTTACACACAATTCCAATAGTTGTTTTGGCTCTCAGTAACCATCTGCCCTGAGTCAATAGAGTAAGTAATGTTACGTGCCTACAGTTCTGCAACCCTGCTTTTTACCCTTATCTCTTAGTATACAATGCTTCCATTGCAGCTAGGGATTGTGGGAAGTTATATGCAAATGATTACAGAGTGTCACCTTTTGCTTCAAATCAATTTTAACATGGAGCTTTAGATATATACAAGCTTTATTTAAACTCAGGCCTATTACCCCAGATTGGCAGCATACAGAAACAATGTAAAGCATTTCATGCCCACGTCAGTAACATTTTCTGTGGACAATAATAATAGGCATTTGGAAAACAATTTCAAATCCGAGAGAAATTCTTATATGTTTTTTTTCTTAATAATCTGGCCGAACGTTTGGATTCTCGAACAAAGAAACTTGCAAACTTTTATGAAAAAACTTGAAGTTTGAATGTAAAATTTTAAACAAAATGTTAATGACAGGGTTTTTTTTTTTTTTTTTTTATAATGGAAAAATATATCGAGTTCTGGCAAAGGTAAACATGGATAGTGCTAAATTCTTCTGATGTTGTTGTAGAACTGCCACTGTGTGGAAAACATTGTCACCATTCTGGGGAGAAGAATATAAGGTGCACCTGCCACCAAACTTTCATTCTGTGTCTTTCTACGTGATGGATGAAGATGCACTCAGGTAAGGCAATTTGTTTTTGTTACATGTGACACGGGAAATAAATCTGCAGATAAAAGCGGTGTTCACCCATTTTACCCAAAGATTCTCAGAACATTTTGGGGGGGCTAAGAACTGAACAAAAAATGCAATAACCCATTCAAGGCAATTTCCCTTTACAGCAATTAAGATGATTGTTCTAGGATGAAGAAGAGTATAGCAATCTGTTTCCAATAAACCTGCGGTAGTGGTTACCATATTTAGCAATTTGTTAGAGTAATTCACAATACATGTAAGTAGATTGGATCCAGCAGGATAAAACCTTTTGAATTTCATTACTTGAAAAGTCTGTACATACTGTAGTGCATCTGGATGGTTCAGGATGGCCAAATAGCAATCTAAAATAACAATAGACAAGAACTGCCAAAATGAAGAGCCTAAACTAATTCATTAGTTTTCTTTGCCTTGTTGCTTTGGCAACTGGACATCGCAATAAGAGACGCATATAAGTGAATCGGGAAAAGCTCTTTAATGGGAAGGCTGCTATGGCTAGTTATACAAAATCTCTCGATCAAGGACAGGAACCAAAGTTCAGGGAACCCAAAATGCTGCTGTATTTATAGCAAAACAGAAGAGCTCATTAGAACAAAAAGTCTGTCCATCTGTATTTATGTTTACCAAATAAGCCTTCCACGAGAAGTTAAAGTTATTGAAGGTAAGAGAACCACAGTGAGGAAATTAGAAATATACACGTGGAGATCAACTGGAGAGTGGCATGGAATTCCAGCGCAGAATATATATTGTGTGATTGGAAAACAGCTGGTAAAATTTATCAACGAGTTCTCACATTTGCTAAGTATTTTATTCAGATTTAAACAGAAATATGTTGCATCTGTTCAGTGTTTGTAATTCATGCTTCACACTAATAGTATTATACATTTATCATATTCTGGGCTGTAAAGTTTTGCAGGAAAACATTTTAGCGTTTTTGTCTGACATTTTTGTCAACATCTTGGCAACAATGTATCAGTGTTACTCCCCATTGCAAAAAAACTGTTTTGCCCAGTACATCATAGGCATGTATGCAAATTCTGTATCTGACCTAAACAGAAAATCTAGAATGTCGCACTCAAAGAAAGTCTGAATTCGTTAAATCAGGTGATATTTTGTTGTGTATTTATTGCAGACATGCAGGGCACCGCACAGTGTTTCTGTGGACTAGTCCCTTTGCCAAGTGCAAGTAAACAAACCAAATGCCAAACACAACACCTTCATTGCTAACAGACACCCGCCGCAAATCTTTAGCGTGAAACGCTCTAAATAATGACATCATCATTGATCAGAAGTAAAGCTAGGATCTTTACTGCAAAAAATGATATACTAATTATTAACCATGCATGCTTTTTTTTCTACACAATATAACAATGCATAAGAAAACATTTCGGGCCCTCTTCAATGTATTCAATAAAGGATGAAGAGGCAGCCGAAGTAGCTCCAGGAAAAAAAAATTGAACTTTCTTTATCAGAATAGAAAATCCACAGGCAAATGCGTAATCTAGCCAAAATTACTCATTCACATGCTATTCAATAAACACTGAAGAGTGCTCCGCTTTGCTTTTGACATATAGAAAACATAATTGGATAGCCTGGACTAACTGAAAAATAAATATACACATATAAAATCACGAGATTACAGTGGCGGCCGACCTGAGTCTAAATCGACTAGATCCGCGGCTCTCAGATAATCCCGGTTAGGTGCGTTCTTTTTATTTTTTCAGGGGGGCGTTTGCGAGCTGTTGTCTTGGAAGTCTAATACCTTCGCGGTTCAACCTACGTCAGTACACAGTCTGTGTGTGCACGCGCAGTAATTGTAAATTTGCATATTTAAAGTATACATGCATTAGCAGTGCTGTGCTGCTGTACAGTATGTCTCATTTGAAAATTGTTGATAATTGTTGATAATTAACTGCACTGCAGGGTATTTCAACTTCTTATCTTCTCTACAATGCAGTACATCTCTCCCACACCATTCCTTTGAACGTGTGTCTGGTTTTAATCACATTCCTGCTTGACAGCAGGTGATTACTACGCATGCACCTGTAACTTCGCCCACCACTACTTGCTTGCTTGAGTGAGTGACCAAAAAAAATTAAAAAAAAAAATTTTATTCTAATTTTTTTTCTCCACAAGCTTGCAAAAACCATCTTGATACTTTATTACGATATTCAATCTGTGCTGTAGCTTTTGACTGTGACCCTGTGCGTTTGACTGCACATGGTTGATTTGTGTGTTTTTTACTGTACGTACTGAAATTATAGTACAGTATGTCATTATCTTTGAACTTCATGCAGCTGTACCCTGTAGCCCCCTCCCCCACGAACATACACAAGGCTAGCTCAAGGATTTGAAATTCCACGGAGTCATTCATTTTCTGAATCTTGACATTGTGTTCTTAGTCCGTCCATAGCCGAGCTACAAAGCCTCACTGCGCCTGCGTGTAATCCTCTTTGAGATGGAGCTAGCTGCTTACTGCGCATGACTCACCCAACCCCCCCTCCACAGAGTCATTAATTTCCTGAATCTTGACATTGTGTTCTTAATCCGTCCATAGCCGAGCTATAAAGCCTCACTGCGCCTGCGTGTAATCCTCTTTGAGATGGGAGCAAGCTGCTTACTGCGCATGACTCACCCAACCCCCCCCTCCACAGAGTCGTTAATTTTCTGAATCTTGACATTGTGTTCTTAATCCATCCATAGCCGAGCTACAAAGCCTCACTGCGCTTGCATGTAATCCTCTTTGAGATGGGAGCTTGCTGCTTACTGCGCATGACTCACCCAACACCCAACCCTTTGAGGCTTTGTTTACAGTAATGCTTTGGAAAATCCCTTCTCGAATTTGATTTGCACAGAGCATTACCTCTCTATGCGCCTGTGTGTAATCCTCTTTCGGATGGGAGCTAGTTGATTACTGCTCATGCGCCTGTAACTTCACCCACCCACCACTGCGTGCTTGAGTACCCCAAAAAATTTTTTTTAATTATAATTTTTTAACTGTTATTTTATCTACAAGCCTGCAAAAACAATCTTGATATTACGATATTCAATCTGTGCTGTATCTTTTGACTGCGACCCTGTACGTTTGACTGCACATGGTTGATTTGTGTGCTTTTTATGTACTGTATTTGGGGGTGTAGGGATCAAATTATTATGTTGAACTGCCTTTTGAAATTACTGTACTCTACTCTATGTAATTTCTTTGAACTGCTGCACAACTAATCCTTCATCCCTCCCCCACGCACACACAAACACTTATCGACAGACACCTCCACAGAGCCATTAATTTTCGGAATGTAATCCTCTTTGAAATGGGAGCTAGCTGCTTACTGCGCATGACTCACCCAACCCGCCCCCCCCCCTCCACAGAGTCATTAATTTTCTGAAGCTAGTCATTGTGTTTTTAATCTGTCCCTAGCCGAGCGTCAATCACCTCACTGCTCCTGCATGTACTGTAATCCTCTTTGAGATGGGAGCTAATGCATGACCCACCCAACCCCCCCACGCTTTGAGGCTTTGTTTACAGTAACGCTTTGGAAAATCCCTTCTCGAATTTGAAATGTAAATCTGATTTGCACAGCATTGTGAGAATTGAGAGTTAAAAAAACATTAAATGATTAATGTTGTTTTGTCATTCATTCTTATTCATTGGTGTACTCTAGGTGTGTGTGTGGGGGGGGGGGTGTTGTCAATGATTATGATTAGCAGGAATGTAAATAAATATTTATTTTATTTTATCAGGAACCAAAAAATACAAATATAAAAATAATCATGAATAATACATAATGCAGTCTTTATTAAGTTCTTCTGGCAGATTGAAATTGGATAAACATTTAGAAAACATTTGTAAAACATGGATAAACATGAATAATGCACATTTATAATAATATTATTTAATAATATATAATGTATAATATATATATATATATATATATATATATAGTAATATATTTTTTTCCGTCTTTATCTTGTTTCTCATTCTGTGTACAGTACAGTAGTTCATTGAGAGAGGAGAGGTTTTGCGTACATCATTACTGCTGTTTATATACTGTACATTTAACTGTACAAACAGATTAGACTGAACACAGCACCCCACCTCCCCCCAGGCCATCCTTTTTTCCTGAAACGACAAGAAAACAAAAAATTAGTGCAGTTATGTGCTTACTGTATTATGGCATTGTGTGATGTGTAGTACTACTGTAGATGGCTGGTGCTGCTTTCTCTGGAAAGAAAAAAATTGAACAGTTAGTAGGCATTTAGTACTGACAAACTAGTCTATACTGGAACTACTGTATACTCTGACTACTGTTAAATACTACAGTATGGAACCAGATGGCTGGTGCTGCTCTATCTGGAAAGAAAAAAATTGAGCAGTTACTGTACTCTACTGTAGGTGCATACTGTATTATGGAATAATGGCATTGTGTATACAGTTAGTACTGTCAAACTAGTCTATACTGGAACTACTGTATATATGTACTGTATGTACTGTGCCATACTTACCTGTATCATACTGTACTTACAATAGAACTGAACAGTACTACTTTCCTAATGCTTGCTCATTATGCGCGATCACAATGGGCAACACAGTCGCAATATGGTCTATATATTTATTGCAGCGTTCCACGGTGACTACATCGTTCCAAAAACTCGTTATGCCTTTCGCCAACTTGTCCTTTTTGGAGGGTTTCACCACTTTTTGGATATGGTCCTTCAGCTGATGCCAGACCATTTCGATCGGATTGAAGTCTGGCGATCTGTCATTGAAAAAAGATTGAGATACAGTACATAGTAAAAACTGTGGGGAAAAATGAGACACGGTTACCACACTTACTCCGCTGGCGTCTTCACCCAGTTGATACCGCGCTCAAGGATATGCGCTGTTGATGCGGTGTGCTTCGGATCATTGTCCTGGTAGAAACGGTGACCATCCGGGAACTCGCGTGTGATGTATTCCACTATCTCAGGCACAATTTTGTCTTGGAAGAAAGCTTTATTCATGATTCCTATAACAAGAAAAGAAAAGTGCTCAAAAAACTGCACAATAGTACAGTACAGTGCACACAGTAAGGCTACACTAGAACAGTACAGTGCATAAGGCTACATTATATTTTATATATTTTACCTCCAAAGATGACAATGCATCCTGGTCCACGCCTATAGATGGCACCCCACACATGCAGCTTCACATGTTTTGGCCGCGGCTTCATAGATATGCGACCTTTTTTGTGGAATGCAAAGGTTGCAAATTTCTCCAGCGACACAGTAGACTCTTCAGTGAAGATGCAATCCTGGAAAGTTTCCCCACTGTTGATCCATGCCTGGGCCTGGACCACTCTTTTTATTTTGTTTACATCACTTATCATGGGGTACGCTCTGTAATGACAAGGAATAAATAATTTAAGCGGTACAGTACAGTTTCCCAAACAACACTTTTACCTCCTGTACTGTCCAGTAGTAACCTCACACGTCCATATTTCCATCCAATGCTGCGTCTCATCTTCTTTATGCTGGTCTCGGATACAGTGAGATTGTGATTTTCCTGCAGAGTGTATTTGACCCTTAATGCACTCCTCTCATCATTCTCCTCACTTATTTTGTCCACGAGAAGCGTTGTCTCCCTACAATATAAAGAAAAACATTCCGGTAAGTTACAGTGCAGTAGGCCACAAGCACAGCATTACATCACAGTTCTACAGTATCAATATGCAGCAATATAAAAAATATATATACTGTTGTAATATAAATATAAATATACAAAATATATCTACTTTTGTAATATAAATATACAAAATATATATACTGTTGTAATATAAATATAAATATACAAAATATATCTACTTTTGTAATATAAATATACAAATTATATATACTGTTGTACTATAAATATAAATATACAAAATATATCTACTTTTGTAATATAAATATACAAAATATATATACTGTTGTAGTATAAATATAAATATACAAAATATATATACTGTTGTAATATAAATATACAAAATATATAGACTGTTGTGATATAAATCAACAGAAATAACAAAAATATTTTATATAAAAAAAAAATTATATTTAATTTGTATAAATATACTTATGCGTTAGTTACCCTTGGTGCCCTTTTGCGTTCTCTGGTTTTTCCGTGTGCATGATAGCTCATGGTGGTTGCTGGCACAACGATGCCAGAAGTAGCTAACTAGCGTTGGATAGCAGCAATTCGGTGTCCGCTCGTGTACATCTCCTTAATTCGCATGCTGAGCTCCTTGGAAATCTTTTTAACGGGCATTGCTGCGAGTAGAAAGAAATACAAACACAAGAATGTATATTCGATGTTTAGTCGATGTGTATTCAATGTGCAGTCAATCCACAAAATGGATGGTGTATTTATACGGTAATGACTCACATTAGAGTACGCCCACTTTCAACACCTGTACCTCGTCGCCATGCATAAAAGGTTACACACTTTGCATAGCCCACCACTCGATGATCTTTATCTGAACTTGCCCTTGTCCAGATACTGCATTGTGCCATCTGCTTCCATGAATCAACCCCGATTCTACGGACGCAGGAACCCACTCGCCTCTGCCGTGCCTGCCATGCAGAAAAAGCGAAAGGCGGTTGCCATTTCCACGCCAAGGCCAAAGCGACAGGCTTAGGCCAATAAAGAAAACCTTCTGCTGACCCCAAAGGCTAAGGGTTTTAATAGACGTCAGCCTTATTATGTCAAGAAGAAATACGGTGATGTACACTCCACGCAAAACAAATGGCAGCCAACCCATTGAACCCGCAGACCACTTCCTCCGATACGCTTCGATGACTCTGCCGCCGCTGTCCCGGAAATCTTCAGCCCGTCTTCTCCACTCCTCGTCCTCGACGCTGCCGCCGTCCTCCCGGAAACCCACAGGCCATCTTCTCCAGTTCTATCCGACGATGCTGCCGCTGGTGCCTCTGAAATCCACAGGTCACTTTCTCCTTTGCGCTTAGACGACTCTGCTTCTCGCCCGGAAATCCAAAGGTCACTTTCTCCATCCCTCGTCGACGACGCTGCCGCTTCTCCTCTAACGGATATCCACAGGTCACCTCCTCCACCCTTCTTCGACGACGCTGCCGCTTCTCTCCATGGAACCCCCATCTCATCCTCCGTAGCACCCATCCACCCAGATGTCCACATGCCATGCACAAGAAGCAGCTCGTTAAACCGGATGCTGAATGGGATAAATGTGGATATCCCCGTGGACTCCATTATGCTGACAAAGATAGATCTGCTTCTGGAGACCATGCTAAATATGGAGCAACGGATGCTACATATGGATCAACGGATGGATCGACGGATGGAGAAGATAGAGGCTGACATAGCGGGTATACATAATTTGCTCGGTGTTCATGCCCCTGTTTCCCCGACGCCGGAGCAGGAGGGTGGCATGGATGTGATGAATTGGAGCATCGACACCCTTCCATCACCAAGCGCACCCCCTCAACCAGAAGATGTAGTGTACATTTATGCCATTGAGGAGGACATGACAACCCCGTCAAGGCCACGCCAGGAGACAACACGGCGACCAAGACAGAAGGAAAGCTTCCTCCTAGACAAACCTACCCTCGCCCGTCGCCTCAAGCACACCCGCTCCCAGAAGACCTACATTCACTCGCATCGATACGGTGCCCAACATCACCCTGCGCGATCTGCCACCGGCGCTCAGGGAGAAGTATAGGGTGATGAGTGCTGGTGCACCCCACAAGTATGCCTTGTACATTTTTAAGCACCATGTGCCCTACTCGTTGTACTGCGACTGGGCCTTCAGAGTGAACTACGAAGGAAATCGCATAAAAAAGGCGCTTCCTGACAATTTAAGAAAGACCATTCTGGAGGAATTGCGGCGCTTTTATTCAATTACAGATCCTGTAATGAAAGGCGTTCGAGACTGCATTAATGGTGTTTTGCACCATGCAAGGCATCGGCCATGGAAGGACAATCTGGTGGGGTGCGCATTTGACTGAGTGTTCAACTGTTGAAAATGTTTGGTAAATGTTTTGTTCCAGTCCCGGAGGGCCGCAAACAGGCCCGGTTTTCAAGGTTGTCCTGAAAACCGGGCCTGTTTGCTGCCTTCGAGGACTGTAGTGGTGCAGGCCTGACTGTTCTGCACACCATCCCACTGCAAATGTTTTGACTTGCTGTTCTTGTGTAAAGGAGATGTTCCGTTTTGTATATTTTATGAATAAAGATTTTTTTTTAATCACAGGTAAGACCATACTGTTGTGCTGAACTGTACTGCACATGTTCGACCTGCTGTACTTAAATAAAGGAGATGTTGTTGTGTGTTTTAACTTGTATTTATACAGAAATGTTTTAACTTGCTGTACACACACACAGGACCTGCACAATTCCAGTCCCAGAGGGCCGCAAACAGACCCGGTTTTCAAGGTTGTCCTGAAAACTGGGCCTGTTTACTGCCCTCGAAGACTGTAGTGGCGCAGGCCTGACTGACTGTTTTGCACACCATCCCACTGTATATGTTTCTTTAATAAAGGAGATGTTGTGTTTTGTATACTGTATTTTATGAATAAAGATTTTTTTTTTAATCACAGGTAAGACCATACTGTTGTGCTGAACTGTACTGTTGTGTGTTTTAACTTGTATTAATAAAAAAAAAATGTATTTACTGTACACAAGACCTGCACAATTCCAGTCCCTGAGGCCCGCAAACAGGCACGGTTTTCAAAGGTTACCCTGAAAACCGGGCCTGTTTGCTGCCCTCAAGGACTGTAGTGGTGCAGACTGTTTTGCACACCATCCCACTGTATATGTTTTGACTTGCCGTTCTTTAATAAAGGAGATGTTGCGTTTTGTATATTTTATGAATAAAGAATTTGTTTTTATAACATGAGACTGTAAACCATACTGACTGACTGTAAATGTTTTTACTTTCTATACATAAATGTTTTCTCTACTGTAGCAGTAAACCATACACCTGTTGATGTTTTGAATTGCCGTGCACTTAAAATGTTTTTACATTGTACAGTATTTGTAAATAAATGTTTTTGTACTTACTCCACCAATAAAAGAACATGTTGATTTGTTTTAAATTGTTCCATTGGCTCCTTTGATACTGTAACAAAATATAGTGTTTCTAGAATGTACACTACTGTCCAGGCATACTGTACTGTATACTGTAGGCATGCTCAGTACAGGCATACCCCACATTAACGTACGCAATGGGACCGGAGCATGTATGTAAAGTGAAAATGTACTTAAAGTGAAGCACTACCTTTTTCCCACTTATCGATGCATGTACTGTACTGCAATCGTCATATACGTGCATAACTGATGTAAATAAGGCATTTGTAACAGGCTCTATAGTCTGCCCGCTTGCGCACACCTTCGGTACAGGTAGGGAGCCGGTATTGCTGTTCAGGACGTGCTTACTGGCGCATGCGTGAGCTGCCGTTTGCCTATTGAGTGAGATGTACTTACTCGCGAGTGTACTTAAAGTGAGTGTACTTAAACCGGGGTATGCCTGTACAAGAGTATTAAAAAAAATAGAAGACACATACTGTACTGTACTGTATGTACTGGCACTGTATAGAAGACACATACTGTATGTACTGTAATATATGTAGAATAAATGCATACTTTTTATTTTTTCGGGTTTATTACACAGTATACTGTATATAAAAAAGTATTGTATACTGTACGGTCGGAAAACATCAGCATACTGTTCCAGGTACAGTATTCTATCCTAATCAATAACAACAGCCACTAAACTATAGACTCCGGTACGTGTTTTTTAAAATCCGATTCAGCAATGTGCAGGCATTGTTACACAAAGCGATATTATCCATCGAAATCCCTCCATTAGCCATTTTCTTTTCTGAGGAAAAACAAAAAGAAAAGTTTTACTGTAATGGTCAGTCCCCTAAAGAAGTTCCCAGCCAGTCCCACCAATAATTTTCTCGGGGGGCGTCTCCTGTTCACATGTGCACGCGCCTACCGTCGATGCAATGACACGCATATGCGTTTCAAGAAGGATCCAATGCGCATGCGCCTAACGTTCCACCAATTGTTCAGTATCTGCAGTACTGTAGAAGCCGCTCAGCCAATGATATTGCTTACAGGAGAATCGCTTGACTTTTGAATCGCACCGATATTGATACTGTATTGTCAAAATAAAAAAACACAGAAAATAATACGGCAACAATACTCACCATAGAATTTCCCATTCAGCTGGCGCCGGCGCCGGGCCACTGCCAGTCCAGTGTTCTTGATCATCCACGTCGATAGTTTGCAGCGGGACTAGTACTCCTGTAGTCAGCTGATGAGGCTGGAAATTGCGTAGGTACATGCAAGCTTGATCGAAACTGCACGCGAAATCCGGCTCAGGCTTGCTGGATAGACAGCAAGGGTTGTCACTGACGGTGGGACCGTTATTGGAAGCCGGTGCTGGTGCTGGCGCATTGCTTGGCAGCGACTATCGTTTCTTAGTTGGTTTTAACACGACCTTTCAACCTTTTGCCGTCTACATGATCATAGATACAGGAAAATGCCGGTGATACACACCAATACCCTCCAATAAATTGTGGCTAAATACGATAAAAACATGGATCGCTACATAACCTTTTCCTTATTGCACGCTTCCACACATGAGGAGCGGGCGAAAATTTGTAAAAGTCATAGTTTTTGATAAAATACTGATAAATTTGAATAACTGTTGCCATCTTATCATCTGTTGCATTAATCGCGGCCCATATCAAATACGCGTAACTTCTGTTGGGTTTTTGGAAAACGGGCTGCACTTGAACACTCGTGGCGGCGTGTCTCTGGAGAATAACAGAAACTGGTCTTTGTCTTTCTTTAATATGAAAAGCCTAAATTGATACATTATTGTAACCTCTTCCTTCAGTCTCAAGGCCAATTTACAATAGCACACTGTGGTATCTTTTTTAAACGAAACACCTGCAAGTCGACACATTACTGAAGCGCATGCGCATTACAATTCATGAATATCTGCCATCTGGCGGACATGCGAAGAATTGCAACCTATTAAATCCGAACCATTCTCAATAAAAGCATCAACTGCGCGTCAACCGCGCATGACCCACGGCTGAGAACGCAACATGAATGCGGCATGCACCCGATGAAGTGCGTCGCATTCGAGAAAAAAGCCAGGAAAAAAGCGGTGATGTTTTAGAATAAAAGTGGCCGCAGCAGTATTAACACCTTAATTACCATAGTGATCATGAAGGCATGCATCATGCCTCCTAGACTCCTAGGACCAGGCATTTGTGACTTATGGCCAGATTGCTATAGACCACAATTTGAGTGGCATTAATCACAAAAAAGACACCCTTTAGTGCTTGGGTATGACGAAATATAAGATGGTCATACAGTCATACATCTTAAAGTGGAGACATCGTGCTTGCCCTTCAAAAAGTGTTCAGCCACTAGCTGCTCAGATGAGTCATTTCTGTAGGCATTGTCTTTCTGTTTAACCATAAACCACATGGGCACTTGATAAGGTAGACCACAGCTTTGGAGGTATATGTAAGTCTCTGTATAATTTCATATTTTTACCTCAGTGTGGATGCTTAAATGATTTGCCAGTAATCAAACTGTTGCATATCATGCATCCGTGACACTTGTGATAGCATGGTTTAGCTGGAGGAGGGAAAGATCATTTATTTGAATGTTTATCGTTTGTCAGCTTTGACAAGTAGATACCTGATGCTGTACTAAGCATCTATTATATTGCCCATATAATATCTTATAATATTTACTTCTAAAACAGTGTAATGAGCTTCAATTTGTCCAACTTAACAGTGGAGGATCCTACTGCAGCTTTGGTAAGGGGCATTTCCCACCTCCTCACATGTAAACAAAAACTGTAAAGATTGAAAGCGCTAGACCAGAAATACCACCAGAAGTGTATCACCCTTTACTATCAGTGATAATTTAAGAAAAACAATAATTGGACAAGTGTCTTGTGCTCTTGCTTCTCAAAGAACTGTTTTAGGCGGCCTGATACACCACGCTCCTGATTCCAATGATATCCCTCAGTCTCCTCAGCTCCCTCTCTCTCCACCTTTCCTCCAGATGCATACACAAGAAACTTAACAACCCATATCCAGAGATACATAAGCAATGTGTTAGCCAATAGAAAACCTACTAACTTTTTGAAAAGATAAAACAAGTTGCATTATATTGCGGATATTCCACATAAACTCCATACATAATGGGAGAACGAGTGGCTCAGTGAGTAAAGACACTGACTCTGATAACAATAACACTGAATTTGAAGCAGGGGAGCCTGGTGTCTACTCCTTGTGACCTTGGCAAGTCTCTTTATGTCCCTGTGCCTCCGGCACTAAAATCACAGATTGTAAACTCATCTGGGCACGGACTATGCCTGTGAAATTCCTATGTGCTGTGTACCGTACCACACACTATACTGTAATTATGGAGTGCTTTGAGTCCCATTGGGAGAAAAGTGCTATATTATTATTATTATTATGTTGCAAGGTAAATGTCAGAATTGACCCAAAGTTTATAATCTTTGAATCAGAAAAGCCTCCCTATGGCGTTGTTTATTGAACCGATTTCCACCTCTTTTATCTGGAAACACTGACTGTATACCTTTACCTTTCATATTAGTAACATCTTTGCACACTGTTGCTAGAATCACTTTACTCTCTTCTAAATCTGTCTCAGCATTGCTCATGCTAAAATCCCACTCCTGGCTTCCTATTAAATCTAATATTACTTACAAAATTCTCCATCTATCTTTAAGGCTATACATTTTTCTGCCTCTCCTTATCAGCCCTAATTTCTCGCTATACACCTGCCCGACTCTTGCGTTCTGCTCAAGGATGTCTTCTGTCTACCCCTTTTGTATCTAAAGCCCTCTCCCGCCTTAAACCTTTCTCACTGACTGCCCCACACTTCTGGAACGCCCTTCCCCTTAATATCCGACTGGCACCCTCTCTCTCCACCTTTAAGACTTTTTCTTAAAACACACCTCTTTAATGAAGCATATGGTTGCTCTGTTGGCTGGTACTATATATCTCATATGCACAAAACTTGGCCCCTTGCAGACACACTTACCAGAACACCCTCCTTCTCTCTCTGTAAGTTCTCCCCATTTACCACTTAGATTGTAAGCTCTGCAGGGCAGGGACTTATTTTCCTATTGTTGTAAATCTAAAGCTCTTATTCCCATTGTGTTTATATTATGTCACGTGTATTGTAAAGCAGTATGTACCCGGATGATGCTATATAAATAAAGATATACATATATACATCTTTCTTATCTACTTCAGCAAAAAGTCTTGGGAGTCTAGGCTGCCAAAAAACATCTCCCTATATTGCGTTTCAGTCCAGCAAATCTGGATTTAAAGGCTCTTTTGGTTATTTCAACATATTGTTTGTTGCATGTACAGTAAAGTACATAAACATGCATAGTATTACAATTAATGAACTGCTAAATTGAAACATCTTCCTCTGTTTATTTAAACTATATTCTACCATCTTTTAAATCCACACATTTGCAAGCAATATATCTTGGGTTTCGGTTTATTCTTCCTAAATACTATGGAAACTCTCTATTTTATATCGCGTTGTGGGATGAGCGAGTAAACCTAATAGAACAAAGATTCATAATATGTAATGAAACACTGGGAAAACAACATTTGAAAGGTCATCAATTTGTGAATTTTGTCATCAAATTGTCCCAGAATTGCCAAACTTCAGTTAAAAACGATAATGTCTGCCAAATGTAATTCTCATACAATTGTGTGGTATTATACGAGCCGATAAATAAGTCTAGTTTCCACTGATAGTCGAGGCAATGGCAATAGAGTTTTCTAGAAAGGCGGCTATTGTCTGTCACAACGATCAAGCACTGTCTTGAAACAAAAATGTAAATACTGAATACCCCTTCATTTCTGACATTATTGCGATGAAAAGAAATCCAGTTAGTATAATATCACAAACTGTAACACACTTCCATGAAAGGATCTCATTCAGAATGAACTGTCCAAAGGTTAAAAAACAACACACAAAACTCATTCACAAGAAGGCCGTGATGGCTGAACAGTTACACTGTACAATTGAAAAATAGAAATACGGCTCTCCAGTGAGCTTGTGAAGAAAGTTGTTCAATATGTTTTACAGGATTACAAGTTTTGGTAACCCCATTGGACCTTTTTAAAACAAAAAGCAGTGATACCTGTCTTCTAAATTTACCCACCAGACACCAAGGGAAACATGTAATGGGGAGGGGACAAAATTGGTGCCAAGTGCACAAGTGCAACTGTTGCTAGGCAATTCTCCTAACAGTGCTGTGCTACCTGTGATACAGCAATGGAATAATCCTTATTGTGACTGTGCATAATTATACATAGCTCGAATGAATATAAGACATTCAAATCATAACAAGGAACAAAGAGCAGTGCATATACTGTATATGAAACTAAGCATAAATAAACTGTATATTAGAATATATATATATATATATATATATATATATATATATATATATATATATATATATATATTGTGACATAGTCCAAAGATGTTAGGCAGCTTTCTGCCCCATTTTAGAGCAGAAAGTGCAGGAATAGTTACAAATGATCCGTTCCACAGCTTCCCATTAACTCAGGCAGCTGGATGGAAAATCCAGACCACAGATTACAATGGCTCTAGTTCTCCCTCACCTGCTCTTCTAATCACATGCACAGGTATTTAGAGCAGAGAGGTTTTGCATTTCTCTCTCTCTCCTTGGAGCCTGGGGGCTGGGGGTGTCGCTGCTCCCCTGCATCCAGTATCGGGGTTGACGGCCCCTCCACGTATCACAGTACCAGAGGATTTGCCTGGACTCCACGAACAGATAAGACAAAACAAATGGTTACTGCTGTTGCTAAAAGACTGTACTGTATCTTGTGACCCTAAATGAGAGAGCATTGTTTTAAGCTGGGGAACCAGTTTAGTTGGCCAGCAGCTGTTAGAGAGACTGATTCTGATGTGTAGTTAGATCCCTGAAAGGGATAGGATTTTGCTTATATGATTTTGGTTTTATTTCTTGAAATAACAGTGTGGGAAATATGGTAACACTGAAATATGTGAACTGCTGAATGAAAGTATCTGAGTACCTCTAACCTTCACATGTTAAAGCTACAGTACCTTACTTGGATGAAAATAAAGCAGGCAGAAGCCTGAGTTAAGCAGCATAATACTTTGCATGATCCTGTTTGTTGTATAATTAACCCTAGAAGACTGTGTCGGGAAGAACCCAGACAGACGTCAGCACTACAAAAGAGGGGCGTTTGTCACATATGGTGGAGAATGCGGGCAGACACTAAAAAAGTCTGTGGGTTTGCAAATGAATGCGGGGGTTTAAAATGGCCGCCGAGCTGAACTAAAGTACAGATGCTATGAGTGAAGTCTGTCCCACTGTGTATATCAGTTGTGCTTCTAGCATACACAGAGAATGTGCGAAGTGTGGATGCATTAGCACCCTGAACCCAAACAGAAAACCAAAATGTTTTGCTGAAAAAGAAAAAAAAAAAAAAAATTGCATCTAGCAAGTGCTGTTTGTAAAGCTAATGCCTTTTGCTGAAGTGAGTGAATTTGCAGCTAGCAAATTGTCCCTGCCGGGTTTCTAAAATGGCCGACGTGAAATGTTTGTTTTGTAATGTACATAATCATGAAAAACAGTGTCCCTTCAGGCCATACGATGATGATGATGACGACTCGTATGTGGCCCCTGGAGGAGAGTCGTACCCACAGATGAATTTAGTATGCTGGGCCTGTCATAAAGTAGGTCACATGGAAGATGTGTGCCCCAAAATTTTCAAAGACAAACAGCTGCAAAAGCAAGCAACGCCCTATGAGTGCAAGCAAGATGTGGAAGCTGATACCAGTGAGCGTGTGCCCAGTACCACTGATATCTCTGGAGCTAATAAAGCAAAAAGAAAGAAGAAGAAAAAGAAAACTGTTCCTCAAGTCACAGGGGAAGTGACCGAGCCACTTGAACCTGCGCTGTCAGGACATGCGTCAGAAAGGCGCCGAGATGTGCTGCAGACCGGAGTGACCGGCAGAATTGTCACGGGAACAGTGGCAAAGGAAAAGGAGGAGCAAAGGGAAGCTGAATCCTTGAACCAGGATAAAGAGGCTTTGGTTTCTGCACTCCAAGCTGCCCGCCATAATTATGAAGTCCTGTGGCAGGATTTGGTGAAGGAGCGAGAATGGAGCAAGAAGGAGCGAGAATGTTGGATGGAAGAGCGAGAATCGAACGCCGAATTACAGAGGTGTATACTTCCAGCTTTACAGGAGTACGAGGCTTTGAAGAAAACAGAGTCTCTCTTACGGAGTGAGCTGGAAGAGGTGACGACTAGGCTGGAAAAGGCCAACACCGTAATGGCTATCCTAAAACAGAAATACGGGAAGGCTCTACAAGAGGTTCACGCGCTCAGCACAGAGGTGCAAAACTCACGCCTGGAGGGCCACGGTCTGAACACAGAGCTGGGAATGTTGAAGCAAACCCATGAGATTGCCCTGAGTGAGTTAGAGACTGTAAAGCAAGAAAATGAGACTCTGAAATTGGAAAATTCAGATTTGACTGACCAAGCAGAAAAAGTAAAGAAACAGTTGACTCAGGAAAAATTAGAAGTGCAGGAAGCACTACAGAATGCATTGATGCACACTCAGAGCCAGCACCAGGAAGAAATGGACGCTCTGAGAACAGAATTGCGACATATATGCACAAAACAGAATTCTCTCGTGGAGGAACTTAACGTTTTGAAAAAGGAGAAAAGCGTTAGAATAATTCAGAAGCACTGCAAAGCTCTTATCCAAGGAAGAAGGGAAAGAGAAAATTATCGGCGTAAACGCGCCGCAACTATCATCCTACAGGCTGCCTACAGAGGGATGAAAATTCGTCAGTTTAATCGCCGGAATAAAGCAGCCTGTGTACTTCAATCATTCTACCGTGCCCGCATGGTACGAAACAGGTTCCTCATTATGAAAGGAGCAACTATAAAGATCCAGTCTCTGACTAGGATGACACAGAACAGGATTCGCTATCAAACCCTGAGAAATGCGTCACTGGTTATACAGCGGTATTTCCGCCTTAATAAATGTAGGCCTCAGGAAAGAGAGGCCCAAGACTACATGCCTGCCGGCTGCAAAGGTAAAATGCCACAGGGTATAGCCGGAGTTAGTGAGAACCCCATCAAGGTAATCAGTGCTTCATCTTCTAAGTACCATATAATTGCCCCAGAGGGGAAATCCCAAATCTCTGAGAGTGATGGTCTTGAGAAAATACATGGCAGTAAGAAGTACCATAAAGGTTCAAAGGTTGCAAAGCAAAAGCGACGAAGGTCAACGCGGGCCTTGAATTTTTCCGGATCTCGCCACTCTGGGCCACAATATAAAGACAAAGACTATCCGGCCCCAGAGTTCTGTCAGAGGCTAAAGAAACAGTCCAGTCATTTGCAGTTTGCAGCGGCCTATGAAATAAAGTCAGGAAATATAATGGACTGGAAGTCAAAGAAAAAAAAAAATGTGTTTGGGGAATTGACCGATATTGTTTTGTTATTACACGTGTGGACTATGTCACGGACACTTAACTATGCAAATAAGCTATTGTAGTTAAGGTATATTAGGCCTCTAGAATAAGCATTTTGTCAATGTTACAGTGTTATATTGGTTCTCTGTGTTGAAAATGTAGCTAAACTACAAATTAATATACAGGGTTGATGGCCCTTTCAGTTGGTAAATTATATAATGAGGTTCATATTCTAGAGTAGAATAACCCAGGGAGGTAATAGAAATTGTCTGGTTTTCTGAATATATTTAGCATATCCTGGGTTGTAAGAATGTGTGCTAGACACTTATTTTTCAAAATAGTTCCCTAATAGAGAGCAACAAAATATGTTTGCCAAATATAGTCTCTTATGACGAAACCTATTGTCCATAATTGCCGTGGGAAAAGTTCATATTCGTGTCATGTAAATACTTAATGTTGTACTGAGGAGTTAGCTCAAGTATTTCAGGTAGGACGCTCACCCCAGTGAGGTCCATGGCCGCTCACCCCAGTAGGTGTGAGCTGGGGAGGGGGATATGTGACATAGTCCAAAGATGTTAGGCAGCTTTCTGCCCCATTTTAGAGCAGAAAGTGCAGGAATAGTTACAAATGATCCGTTCCACAGCTTCCCATTAACTCAGGCAGCTGGATGGAAAATCCAGACCACAGATTACAATGGCTCTAGTTCTCCCTCACCTGCTCTTCTAATCACATGCACAGGTATTTAGAGCAGAGAGGTTTTGCATTTCTCTCTCTCTCCTTGGAGCCTGGGGGCTGGGGGTGTCGCTGCTCCCCTGCATCCAGTATCGGGGTTGACGGCCCCTCCACGTATCACAGTACCAGAGGATTTGCCTGGACTCCACGAACAGATAAGACAAAACAAATGGTTACTGCTGTTGCTAAAAGACTGTACTGTATCTTGTGACCCTAAATGAGAGAGCATTGTTTTAAGCTGGGGAACCAGTTTAGTTGGCCAGCAGCTGTTAGAGAGACTGATTCTGATGTGTAGTTAGATCCCTGAAAGGGATAGGATTTTGCTTATATGATTTTGGTTTTATTTCTTGAAATAACAGTGTGGGAAATATGGTAACACTGAAATATGTGAACTGCTGAATGAAAGTATCTGAGTACCTCTAACCTTCACATGTTAAAGCTACAGTACCTTACTTGGATGAAAATAAAGCAGGCAGAAGCCTGAGTTAAGCAGCATAATACTTTGCATGATCCTGTTTGTTGTATAATTAACCCTAGAAGACTGTGTCGGGAAGAACCCAGACAGACGTCAGCACTACAAAAGAGGGGCGTTTGTCACAATATATATATATATATATATATATTATACACACTGTTCTAAAGTCCTAGTGGCTCGCTGTCAAATATGAATACCCTATTATTCTAGCAACTATGATCAAATATTGATGTGGAAAGATATAGCATCGCCGTGGACTGCGGAACAAATGTGATGACCAGCAGGAGAGTAGATCATGTATAGGACACTAGGCATGTCTGTACAAAGCAATTCCTATTGTAGTTTACAAGAGAGCGACAGTGTGTCTGACACTTGGAGCCATTTTTCCAATCCCATCCCTGTTTCCTCCCCTTTATATGTTCCCCCATGATGTCTAGTGGGCATATTTAGCACACCGTTATCACTGCTTTTTTACCTTGAAAAAGGTCCACGTGAGGAACGAAACATTGATGAATTGCTTCTAGTTATGTAAATACATTTTTAATTCTTCACAATTCTACTGGAGTGCCGGATTTCTATTTTTGAATTGTACACTATATCAACCAGATGTCAGGACTGACATTCATCCGTTGCAGGGTCTACTAAGTTCTACTTAAAATTGTGAGTGCTCCTTTTTTCAATGTGAACAGTTATATTATAGGCATTGTGAATACCGTGGAAAACTAAACAAAAACTAAACTAAACAAAAACCTATTGAGCAGTGAATAATTATCACTGCCACCTAGAAAGTAAATCTACAGGTTGTTATTGTACAGTTTGTGAAGTACAGAAAAGAATGGACTTCAAAAAAGAGTGTCCGAATCAACAAATTATCAGCTAAGATGTGTTTACACTGAGATGTGTATTGCGCAATATAAAAAAAATATATACAAGTGTTACAAATTATATAAATTATGTGATAATGTGATAAAGTGCATAAACATAAAAAAAAATGTAATTAAAGAAAATTCAAGAATTGTTCAATCATAAATAAAAAAAAAAACAGATCTATGACAGTCTCCAGATACTGTAGCTATAGACCTGGCATTTTCTTATATTCCTATAATAATCCTCCTTAGATGTACTGTAGTTACTTCAGTTTAAATAAGACTCTACCAGGTACATATTCCAATCCTCACTAGATAGAATAATGTAAACGAAAGAAAAGAGTGCAAAATTCCCATAGCATAATAATGTTTAATAGTAAAAATCAAAACAATTACAGGTAAGTGTTACACTTACTCCTTTGTGATGGATACAAAAGCATTCACACTTTTAAGGGAAATATGGTGCCCTTTAGCATGCGTCCTTGGAGCTCCTCACCGCTCTCCCAGACCAAGTCTACTCCCACTACTTTCTGTAAGGCTTAGTCCATAGAGACTAAAAGCCGTGCGGAGGCGCGCTGAGCCTCAGGGAAAGCGGTGCTTTCCCTGGCCTTAGAGCACGCGCCGTCCATGGGCGTGTCTGGGAGCGGGCCAGTGACGTCACGGAGCTGGTTCACCCTCGTTGGGAGAACCGCTCACGTGACCGGCCCTGCGCTCCGACAAGCGAATAAACTTAACATTTGTTAAGACACACGCTTCCACAGGCGTGCGGAAGCGTGCGCGAGCCCCTGCTAAAGCCGCTCTCATTGCGGCTGCAAGGGCTCAGTGCCGAGCAGCAGCGCGCCTCAGCACGGGTCAGCGCATAAGCTCTGACCATGCCTGAGGCCTAAGAGACACTCTGGATTTCCAATTGACATGTGGGATTACTGGGCTGGTTGAGTCTCCGCTTTACTGGATACGCAATTAGCAAAGTTCAATCATACGCGTTTTGTGACACTGTCACTTCATCAGGAGAAATGCTATGATCACCAGGATCTGAGTCTTTTATAGTCCCAACTATTGGCTTAATTGTTCAATTAACCTGAGCATATGTTACTAATAATTGAACAGCTGTTACATACAAATAATTCTTACATATAAGATCTTAGATCACAACTTTACCCCCACAAAACATGGGCAGGTTATCCCCTATCCATATTGCTGAGGGAGAGAGACAGAGATATCAGCCATGTTCATAATCTGTCTATATTGTCGATTTTAATGATCTGTCTGTACTGGTTTATGTCTATATGTCTATCAACCAGTATAGACAGATCATGAACATCATGTGAAGAGATTATAGAAAGGAAGAAATAAATTGAAAAACATTTATTGGTGTCAATAATAAAAAAAAGGGGGGGGGAATTAAAATGGCCGAAGTGTAAAATGTATAAGTATATACATATCCAAAAAACTACTCATGTAGTACAGTACATCTACATTGATGTACTTATTAGTATGTACAGTGTTGTTTGGTGCAGTGGTTACCAAATGTATTTTCATTTGTATTATTTAATTTCTCGGAAATAGTTCAAGCAAATTGTCTGGAAAAAGGTAGTACAAGTTGCAAAATAATACATTTAATGTGTTGTATCAAAAATCTACTTGATTTTTGTTCTATCATTTAAAAAAAACGAAAAATTAATTCCAAGATGGGGACTGCACCAATTTGGTTGAAACTTCTGGCAGATGTAAGTTAGGATGGCAGAGGGGTGCCCTCAAAATGTCATTCAAATCAGTCAAGGCGTTTGGCCTGTGGAGTGATAACACACGAACAAAAACACAAACACACAACGAAAGAGGCCACAAAGTCTAGTGAAAGTCTTTATTTCGATCACTACGCTCACTCATCCAATTAACTTCACAGATAGGATTTCCTCCAAGAAGATATCCCATAACAAATCCTCCAATGTCTCTTACGAATATTATTAATTATTCTAGTAGCTCCACTATCTACTGTATGATTCAAGACCTCACTAACCACTTTAAAGATAAAATGAGGGCTATTCGACATACCAAGCCTGATCCACACCAACCTGCTCCCACTCTACTTCCAAAGCAAACCTCAGTTGCCTCCAAACAGTTACTAAGGAGAAAGTTTCCCAACCTCACCTCAACCCCCTCTACAATCTACTCTCTGAAACCTATCCTCTCACATTTTCTCTGCTCACCCCACTGTAATTTTTGCTACATCATCTCTTCAACCGTTCCCATAGCACAGGCTTATTTCCATCATCCTTCAAGCATACTTCTGTCACACCAATCCTGAAGAAATCTTTTATTGATCCTGCATCCATTGCAGCTACCATCCCATCTCTCTTCTTCCATTTGTATCCAAACTTCTTGAACAACTCGTTTAAAACGACATGCGCGACTTTCTCTCCTCAAACTCTCTTGTTGATACACTGCAGGGCCCATCCTAACCACTCCACTGACACTGCCCAAACAAAAGACACCAATGACCTCTCCAAGGTTAGTTCTCCATACCCATTCTTTTGGACCTTTTTGCTGCTGATACCATTGATCATCTTTTATTTCTATACACCCTCCATTGCAATGGCCTACATGACACTTTCCTCTACCAGTTTACTTCTTACCTATATGACTGTTCCATCATTGTTTCCTTTGCTGACACATGCTATCTTTATGTCCACATACAACTAGCGTACCCAGGGTCTGTTCTATGACTTTTACTCTACTCCATTTAAACCTCATCCCTGGGAAGATTATTATTATCATCTGGGTTTTCACTACCATCTGTTTGCTTACAATACCCACATATACCTCTCAGTGGTGGGATTCCGACATTTTAGCAACCGGTTCTCGCTCACCTTACTGCCATTTCATCAGATCTCCCCCAGTCCCCCTCACATCTTCCCCAGTCCCCCTCATCATCCTCAGATCTTCCCGTTTCCCTCAGTTCCCCTCATTCTCAGATCTCCCCCAGTACTCATCAGATCTCCACCACTCCCCCTCAGCATCCTCAGATCTCCCTCAGTCCCCTCAGATCTCCTCCAGTCCCCCTCAGCATCTTCACATCTCCCCCAGTCCCCCTCACATCTCACCGAGTCCCCCTCAGATCTCCCCCAGTCACCCTCAGCATACTCAGATCTCCCCCAGTCACCCTCATCATCCCCAGATCTCCACCAGTCCCCCTCAGATCTCCCCCAGTCCCGCTCAGCATCCTCAGATCACCCCAGTCTCCCTCAGATCTCCCCCAGCATCCTCAGATCTTACCCAGCCCCCTTCAGATCTCCCGGTCCCCTGAGCATCTTCAGATCTCCCCCAGTCCCCCTCAGATCTCCCCCCTCCACTCCTCCATGCCTAACTGGGTGAACACAGGCACGGGAAGATGGTATGCGGTGGCGGGCCCCCAGCTTAAAGAATTAGCTGGAAGAAGAAGCACTTGAGGTAGAGCAGGAGCAGAGCAGCACAAGGTGTTGAGAGCGCTCCAGTAGCAGATACCGGAGGTTCTGGCTCAGACTGCTAGATGGCGCGCCTCCCCATGCAGTCCTGCTCTGCCTCAAGTGATTCTACTACCAGCTAATTCTTTAACACCTGGGCATCGCCGCCGCATACCATGTCCCCTCGCCTGTCTCAAGAATTAGGCACCGGTTAGGCGACTTTGGGAAATTCCAGGAACAGGTTTGCACGAACCGGTGCAAACCGGCTGAATCCCACCACTGCCTCTACTCTCCTGTCCTCTCCAGCTTCGTGTCACTAAATGTCTTTCTGCTATCTCCTCATGGATGTCTCATCACTAGCTCAAATTTGACAGGTCAAAAACAGGACTTAATTTTACCTTTTAACCTTAACCTGCCTTATAAGACTTTACTACCCTCCCAATACCCAAGCTAAATGCTTAGGTGTCATTTGTTACTCCTTCCTCTCCTTCACCCTGCACATTCAGTACCTCATCAAATCCTATTGTTTCTACCTATGAAATATTGTCAAAATAAGCCCCTGCTTAACTGATCAATCCACTCAAAGATCTTATTAGCTCATTATATCCAGGCGGGACTATGGCAACCTGCTTGTAGTTGGTTTCCCCGCTGCCGTTTGTCCACTCTCCAGTCCATTACTGACAGGTTAATTCCCCTCACTCACTTCTTCTGCTACCCCACTGTGCCAATCACTAGACTGGTTACCCATACGGGCAAAACACTCTACTCTCTGCCCTCATTTTCAAGTACTCTCCCACACACAATCAATGCTCAGCACATCTACGTTTCTCAACCTCCCTCATTACTTCTTCTCAATCCTGCCTCCAAGACTTCTGTAGACACAATAAACTTTTTAGTTAAATGCCGTGAATTGAAGCACACTTATTTGCTTTGATAAATAGGGGATTATTTGTTAAATTGCAATGGTGGCTATCAGGGCACTAGCGCACAGAAACTCCCATTGATATCAATGTGAGTTTCAGTACAATAGTGTGACACTCAGCACTGTCACTGTGTAACGAATAACCCACTAAAGTCCTATACATATGTAGCGCACTTTTCCCCACCCCCTGGAAGATATGGCAACTACGGTATCTGTGGTGCTTCATCTGCGTCTCACAGGAGGCCTGATCCTCCGCTGCTGGGAGCCTGGGGTGTACCTGATCCATTGGGTGACAGCACCGCCACCTGCGCAGGATCCCAACTGTATGGGATAACCCTGTGCAGGACAATATAAGTAATACACACTGGTATGATATAACAGGTTTATTGAACACATGCGAATAATAAGTATGATACAGAACCACTCAGGCCTCGCAGGACCATACCCCTTCACCGTGCCCCACAACACTGTGTCCACATCCCGGTGGGGTTTACCCCAAAGTACTGAGGTGCCCCTGGGCACCCAACCACCCTGGTGTCCACAGAGTCAACCCACCAAAAGAATGAGACAGCGCTGCCCCACTAATGTGTGTACAGTTGGTGCACTTAGAGTACCTGCCCAGGTGCTCCTGCACCTCGGTTTGACCAGAAGAAGAAACAAATCCACTGATCCCAGCGATGGTAACATAGCCTTCGCTCCATGTTTGGTGGTATACCTCATGGACGTACCACCATGAAGTGTCTCTTAGCTGTAGGTGGTGATCTGGTACCAGACAACGTGATGCCAAGATACAGCTGCGCCCTGTCTGTGTCCCTCACACTGGCACTATAGGGCAGTATCCCTATCTATGGGCCTAACCCTACAGCAACCACAAGCTGAGGGGAGTCGGGGCTTAGTTGGGGCCTAAGGCAGTCTCTGGCGTAGTGCAGGGGCCACTAACACCATGCATACGCACACCCTACTCTTCTGCTGTCCCAGCTCCGACTGCCATGCTCTCTGAAGTGCCAAATGTATCAATAGCTGAGCAGGGGATTCTACCAGTCCTATTGGCTAAGCGTAGCCATGTGATCTTGCAGCCCCAGAGGCTGCTGGGTACCGTAGTTCCCCTGTGGGGCTTATTTAATAATGGCCGCCGCTACTTGTATCCCAATGCGCATGCGCAAAGCTCTATAATGGCCGCCACACCAGGGAGCCGATTTTGCGCATGCGTGCGCATCCAAAATGTCAGCGCCCTATTGTTGTCCCACCATGGAGCCCCGGAGCTCTCCCTGCACACTGCCCACCTTCCCGGCCTGACCAGCGAGTCCACCACTTGCTCCGGCGGCGCTCACACACACACCTCAAGTCCCCCGCTGCAGATGAGGTGAGCGGGGAAGTAAGGGGGGCCGAGAGGGTTATCCTAGACGGAGACCGGGTCACATATACATTGAAAAAGTTGCCTCATGTATAAGCTTATGTATATTTACTATACATTAATCCTATACATGACGCAGAAACTTATGTAGCCTGGGTGTGTTTCAGAGACATATTTGTAAAAAAAAAAAAAATACAAATGAAAATACTTTTCACTTTATTATTTTAACAAAAATTAAGTTAAAGGACCAATTCTCTGGCTTTTTTAATCTATTACTTTTTAACAGATTTGAAGCAGGGGTTAACTAAATCCCATTAACTTCAGCTCCGTGGACCCCGTGCTTTCTGGGATACAGACCTCCGAAGGGAGTGCCGGTATCTCAGCAATGTTTAAATACCCCGTTAACGTTGGCCAATAGGAAGCCTCACCGAATGACGTCACGGCTTCCTATTGGCCTGCAGGGCGCGGGAGATTTGAAAAGCGGCCAGTATGTGATCCCTTAGCCGGGCCAGAGCAGCTACCGGCACCCCCTACAGAGGTAAGCATCTCTGGAAGCAGTGGTTCCTGGGAGCTGAAATTAATGGGGTTCAGCTTCTGAGACCACACGCTTCAAACCTACAGTATGTTAACAAAAATAACAAATCATTTTTAAAAACAGGGCATGAATTGCCACTTTAAAGGCTCAAATGTATGCCAGTGTTTTAAGGATGTAAATGAAAGAAACCCACAGGCCAGTCTGCAGCACAATCCTTTGCAAAATGCTGGACAGAAATACATTGCTGCCCTTTCAAACATTAATTGGTTAGCAATCTGGATTTTTTAAGAGTGGAATGCAGCTCATTAATTTATAAGCTTTGATAAAGAATACCAATGATGGACTTCATTCAGGCTCTAATGCCCTTTTCTTCTTCTTTTTCAGTATTTCTAGAAATAAAGTATATAGTTCACTGAAGAAATGATGCATGTTTTTGTGTGCACAATTATACAGTAGGTTAAATCACAAATGTCTTTGTAGGGGAAACTGGAAATTTAATGTGAATGGGTCCCAATGTGCAGCAGATATTTATAATTACGTAAGTCTCCCTAGTTATGCAGCAGAGTTGATCTGTAGATGGAGGGACATGTTTGCAATTTATGGAAATTAAAACATTTTAGGCTGATGCTATATAAACGTCCTTGGGAAAGCACGACAGACAGAGAATGACTGAAAATCCAAATACAAGGAAGAAACTTCAACCATATTGGTCAATATTTAAGTGGTGCTACTCCTTGATAATGTGACAAAAGATAGAGTACCTTCCTGTCCATTCAAATGAATGGTCCATAAGGTGTCAGATGGTGTCTTGTGGCAGAAGACTGCTGAGTATATATGTGCCTATGTATCGTCTAGCACCAGAATGTGTGTTATGGAGCAGCTTCGCTTGGTAAATATGACCCATCTCCTACCAAAACAAAGAAAAAAGAACGAAAGCAGGTGAAATGTATAGGTTAGGAGTCAATGAAAAATCTATAACTGCAAATTAAGATGTGTTGGAGTGGACCGGTTCTTGGGGAGAAAGATCCCATCTTACCGGGGACAGTAGGACAGTCCTAATTTCTGATTATCTGCTAAGGATTTTTTCCCCATAAAGCCATGTTTTTTAAGTAGATTTTTTCAACTGTATAATGAAAAAATAAAAGAAATATTACATAATGAATAAATATATTGCAAAATAGTAAGGATTAAAAAAGAAGCAGAAGCTCATGTGTGCCAGGCTACAGGCAAATTGTTATTTGTGTTGTGTTTGCAAAGTAGTTGCGATGTCGTCATTTGTCAAACAGGTAAACATACGTAAGTAGCTGATATGCTTGAATTTTAGAAAAGCAAAACATTACAATTTATCACAAGATACAAAATAGGTTAAACAGTTACTTTTGAAGGTGACCATCTTTCCAAGGAAACTAGTAAGCTGATAAATTGGTTAAAACAAATGTTTGGACCCTGCTGAGCGGGGCTGTCTCTTTATTTGGATTTTTTTTCATATTGTAAAATACTGTATAGGTAAAATCAAAGAAATGCTAATACCATAACAGACAACATGTTATATATGTATGGTCTTATTTATATAATCTCATTATTATTATTCCCTCTATGCCTTCTGAAAATTGCTCTGGCCAGATGAGTTCTTCAGAAACAAGACTAATGTTTATGAGTGAAAATAATGTTCTTATCTGGTCCTTTTTTTAAATGAATAATAACAAAAGAGCTATTGAGTGTTTATAATTTCCATGTTGAGAAGACAGGCTGAATTAAAATACAGCAGACTATTATTAACTGAAATAACAACCTACTTCAGTATATAACAGAAGCTGTTTGTCTGTTTTTTAGTCGTGACGATGTAATCGGAAAGGTCTGTTTAACTCGTAAAGTCCTGGCAGAGCATCCCAAAGGTAAGAAGAGCCTGTTCAAAAATGTATTTCCCTGTATTCAGATTTTTATTAAACCACGATCTATAAAAAGTCAATGTTATTTTCTCTGTAGAAAGCGCTGAACTAATCAAAAGCTTGTTTGTTATTTTGAAAGACTATTTCCTTTTTATATAGTTATCGGATTATTTCCTGTACTATATTATTCTACCTCTCATCTAATGTATGACACGTTAATCAATGAAAAAATGCTGTTGGGGGAATGAATGGTATTAGTATTAAAGAGCTTATTTTATATCAGCCGAAACAGTTCGAAAATGTTCGTATTGGACCTTTCAGCTGATATAGAATAAGCCCCTGAGTCCTGGGGGTGAAATCTTTACACTCCAAAGCAGCACCATTAAAGTCTATGAGGATCTTAGGCTGAAAAGAGCCACTTTAACAGATATAGAATTACCTCCTTAGTCTGACAGCCAAGCTATTTGTTCTGAATTATTGTGCAGTAGTTTGTTTTTTCCTGCGTGTGCATATGAGTCTTATATCTTTATCCCAGGGAGCCACATAAGGGCATATGTATCAAATGATACTGTACACATTGGGGATCATGTCATAAAGCTGAAACTCTAAGAATCAATTGCATATTTCGTCCTTCTGCATGTATGCCCCTTTCCATCAACTTTGTGCCACTTGTGTCATCTTGTAATTGGGATGTGGCTTCAGGAGAAGATGGTGCTCAATGCAATGTTATAAAAGATTTCTATTTAAGTTTGCATTTATAATTGGCTCAGTTCTCCTTGCGTCAATTAAATCCTCCAGGTCTGAGCTGGCGTTAACTTCTGTGCCTAAATCAGTGTTACGTCAGAAGAACCTTAGATAAAATGTTTACATTGTTATACTGTGTTGAAGAGCATCTTGAGTAATCTCAATACATATCTCCCTTAGAATTTTACAATGGCATATAGTAAAAAAAAGACTTGCATTGTTTTGTGCACCAGTTTTCTAAAGACATTAATTCTACAACATACTGTATAAAGTGTTATGCACCAATATGCCAATAATAATTATCTTCTTTAAATGGGTTTCAAGAGTAAGTTTTGATCAAGACAGAAACTATAGCTAATTCACTTCTGAATGATACTGTGTGTTACATTGTTTTTGCTTTACAGTTTCACTGATGCTGATAAATGATAAAACATAAATTTGTAAATTATAACAAAGTCTTGCGTGGTGCTGACAGTCTACGCAGGACTATGCAAAGAATTTACTGTTACAGGCAAAATCAATCACTGAAGAAATTGGTATCTACTGTACATTTTAGATACTTGAGGTATAAGGATATAAAACTTGATTTGAAAAAGATTCATCCACGCAAAAAGCCAGTATTTTACCCTGGCACTTATCTTCCTCCTTAATTATCCTCGATTAGTTCATCTTGATACTGTACTTGGGTTTACTACTGTGCAAATACTGATTAACAGAGCTATAAAAAATTTACGTGATGGTCCTCAACCGAGATCAAGCCATTATAGTTGTCTGCAATAAGGAATGGGCTTTTTTTTTTTATGCACTGGTAAAAAGCACATTTGAGGTCTCTTCCATGATTGTATCCTAAAGGAGCAAGATCCATCTCTCTGGTAAAAGAATCCTTGACCAATGTGATAGAGGCACCATATAGTCCAGTGGGGTAGTGCCTAAAATGAGACAAAGATTAAAAAGGCAGTTTCCCCTTCATATTTTTTTTTTTTAAATATTTCTTCTCCATACTGTAAAATGGTGTCTAAAGTAACAACGATGTAGAGATTCCCATTGCAGACTGTTACAATACAATATATAGATATTCTGATGCTGCAAACACCCCTAGCATCTAAGTGCAGAGCAAATTCACTGTAGGCAAATACAGGAAAACAGCAAAGCAGAAATAAAATGAAAGAAAGATATTATGCATGGAAAGGAAAAAATGGATCAACTTTTTGTCTTCAAGATTATAAACACAAACATAAAAACCCTTATCCTATAAACTGCAAAATCACAGAAATTTCCACTGACTTCAGGAGGGCTTTAACTGTTTTTTTTAGAATAATAGCCAAAGAGACAATAACTTGAAATCAAAACCTACCCAAAGTAATGAATTGATCATGAACAAATCAGAGTGTAGGAAAGTCGCTGCTTCTCCTGCCGACTGGCACAATTATCTGTAGGAGAAGAACCAGTGGCAAATCACTACAAAGCCCCAGCTGTATCTTAAAAATGGATGCAAAAGTAACCAAAACCCGGCCATTGATTAACTCCTAAAAGCCACCTGAGTGTGGTGAAGGAAAACGAGCCTGATGAAGTAGCCCTGGTTTCCCAGTGCCCTTAAAAGTGCAAGTCTCTTATCTCTCATAAAAGTATTTTCCTGTGTGCTAAAGAATTGACATACAGTATATAATGGAAAGTCCATCCATATTTACAGCAGAGGAATACTCTGAAATGTTTGCCTTCTCGGAAGCCAATGCAGCTACAGGTAGGATGCTGGTCTCCAGTGACAAGAGAAAGTCACTGACAGCCTCTTTAATATTTGACCTTCAAACAGAAATTTTACATTTGAAAAATAAATAGACTTACTACTGGCACAGTTTAACTTTAAGCAAACACTTAAAAGAAAAGCACACTCCTCATTACTTTCGTATTCAGTAAGCACCGTTCGCAGGATGTCAAAAGCCAGCTCCAAATGGAGTCAAATCTTAAACAAATGTTCCTTTGCTTTAATAGTATTAGTCAATGAGGAATGCACAACGACCCTTTACAAAACAACGTATGAAATCCCACTTTTGGAATGCTGAGCTAAGGCTAGGCTCAATTTGAGCAATTACAACTTACATTAACTAACACACTAGACAAGTATAAGGAGGATCTATTTCGTTTCAAATGTATAAAGATGTGCCTCGTGAAACAGGATTATAAAACCAACAGGTCTATAAGTGACTGAACACAACACATTCTACCAAACGTACTGTATCAATCCATCACAAAGCTCCTCCTGTCCTTCTGATCGGTAAAGGACTCAACTCTATATCCAGAAAGCAACTCACAAGTCTCCTATTCCTCCACTGATGAGTCTACATCTCCTTTTACATGTAGATTCATGCGTTTTGTTTTTTACAATGACGACACTAAGATGTCAGATCAAAATACTGCATATTCCCCAGGAGCAGACTATCGAGAAAACATAAGAGCCTTTTTCAGGGAGCCACAGGCATGAACCTATACAAATGGATACCTACACTAGAACAACTAGTGTGCTTCATTGTGCTCTTTCCTATGTCCCAACGGGTCTGACTCTTCATTTTTCTGTTGAATTATTCAGGATTGTTATTCTAGATTTTGGAAATTGAAAAGTTATTTTCATGATAAAAATTCTTCCCAGTATGCCACTATTCATGACACTAAAGATTCTAGTCATATTACTATACCCTTATCAAAACTGAAAAGTAGCATCTTTCCTCCCATTTCTGTTAGCTCAATTAATGTTTTCAAAAAGGTTGATAAGTCAGAATAATTCTCACACCAACCACATAGAATTTCTTCCAACATGTCCCCAAAAACATTTTTGTCCCTCAAATCTTTACAATGTAATAATGATATTAAAATTAAACAAGCAGACAAAGGGGCTTCCGTTGCAGTTCTTAAGTGATTCTTAGGCAATTAAGTGGTAATTCTATATTGTCTGAAACCCTTAGTGACTCAGCAATCGGCTCCATTAATTAAATATTCGCTCAGTACCTTGACATATTAATACAACCTTTAGCAAATGCTCTGCTCTCCTTCTTAAAAAAATGCTTCTGATTTTTTTGAAGAAGCTAAGCTCTATAGGTCATTTACCACCTACAGTTTTATTGATCGCTATAGACCTTAGTTCATTGTACATCTTTATACCCCATGAATTTGGTCTTGAAACCGTAAAACACCAGCTGCTCATTTCAAATCTTCCGACCCCATAATTGATTCTTTTATCTTTTTGATTACATTTTGTTCTCAACAGATATAATTGTAAATGTAAATAAGACTTTTATTGTACATTAATAGGGACAGTAATGGGTGTTAATATGGCCCAAGCATAGGCCAACCTTTTTACAGGGCATTTTGAAAACCATGACCTTTAGCCTCACCCTTTATTTCAAGAGTTTTGTTCATTCTATGTCCATTACATAGATGATAAAAAAAAATATCTGGACATAAGCAGATATTTATTGAATGCTTTAATTATCCCAACAAGTTACCTACCTCTATTTATTGAAAAACATAGTTCTCCAGTACTCAATTTTCACTATTCATAATAATCCTCTATCTATAATAATAATAATAATACACAGTTTTCTGTCTGTCTAACAAGGTACAGGTACAATAAAGAGAAAGTGTAACCTAGTCTGGGCACTCATGCATCACCTGGTTGATTTATGAGTAAATTAAAACAATCGCTTTGGTGATATCCAATTAAAATATAGGTGATTAAAATGATGATTAAACAAAGTTGTGATCCTGTTGTGTAGAAACTGGTAGTGTCCAGGATCCAAAGTAGAAGTGATAGATCATTTAGTAAGCACCAATATACCACCCACTCCCCATGCCCCCCATACTGTAAAACCACGATTTATTTTTTAAGATACAGGATTAATGTCCCAGGCCGATGGGTGTCCCCGAAGGGCCCGCCGGGTGTCCGCAGGCCCCACAGTGCACCCCGGGGGGTGCTCACGGGTTGTCCCCGCTAGGCGCCGTGGGCCTCCAGGTGCTACCCGCGGGTCCCAATCAGAGGGCTATTGAACCAGTTCCCGCCCAAATGTGATGACACAAGTCATATTTAAGGCCGTGACGCCTCATTTGAACCCAAGAAAATGATGAGACAACATCTACCATGGATCTACCATGGGGTTTTTTAGATTGACAGAAGAAGACAGAAGGTTAAGAAGATTAAGAAATAATTACAGATGAAGAAAGAAGAAGCTGATTAAAGATAGAAGAAAGAAGAATTGGGTACCTGATCAGGATCTTCATGGCGGATGGCATCGGATGCAGTTTCGGGCCTTCACGGTACGTGAGCTTCCTGTTTCCCCAGGAGTCGGAGGGCCAGCACTTCTAAAGGTAAGTAAAATATTGCATGTTTGTAAATGTATTTTTTTACAGGTTTTCCATTGGATGTGTTTTTTTTAATTTTGTCTTTGCACATTGACTGATAATGTATTAATCTGTACCACTTTAGGGTACAAATCAATACATTATTAGGCCAATAATTTGTTTTGAATTTGTTGCTTTGTATTGATGGTGATTTTTTTCTATGTTTGTTTATTATGTGGATGTAATTGTTTGTCATTTTGCTGCTTTATTTTAATTTTTTATTGACGATTGATTTTCGTTTTTAATTAATGATGTCTTGTGTTGGGTAATGCTTTTAATGGTTGTGTTGACGATATTTTTTCATAATTAATTTCTTTGTTGGTTACTGTTTCAATTAATTCATTGTTGTTTTATACATTAATTGGTTTGATTGGTTAATGGTACAATTAATTCATTCTTGTTTTATTAATTTATTGCTTTGATTGGTTAATCGTTTAATTAATTCCTTGTTGAGCTGGTTAGTGCTTTTATTAGTAACAGTTTTGATCAAAAAGAATGATCATACAGATACCCTCTATATACAGCACTCTGGTGTCATGTATGTTGTATACCAATGGACATAATAGCCCTGCAGTGAAGTGCTGCTAATCAGGTCAGTGACCCAGAATCACCAGAGAGATCAAAAACAATAAAATGTTATTACTTCTACATAGATACTTTAAAAACACATTCTTTTTGATCAAAACTGTTACTACTATGTTATCACCCTCCACAGCACCTGTCATTTATTGATTAATTATATGGTGATTGCGGTTGCATTCACATATTCGTAGTGCTTTTATTAATTGGATTAGCTGGCTAATGGTTTTATTTATTGAATTGGGGTGTTTCTGTATTTTTTAATGTTTTATTATTGTGTCTTTTGTGCATTAATGTATTTTGATTAGGGTGCCCATTGAGTGCTATAGTGCTTATCATGCCCATATTATTATATGGGTATGATGTACCAATATACTACTCAATGGGTACAGGGTGGGTATAGTGGGTCCGGGGTGGGTGATTAGGCCACCCGGGTGTGTAGCATGCTGTTTGGGTTAACCCCTTAATTACTATAGCGGTTATTAACCGATAAGGTGATTAAAAGGTTAGGGGACATTAGAATGTATATATTATGTATGTATGCTTTCTGGCAACGGAAGACAGGGACCTGCCCTATCCTGAGGAAGACGCCCTTCATGTTGACTGTGGTAAGGTGAACTGTACTTATTAACTTTATTTATGCTGGATAATGTTGTGTTTAAAAATGGGCAAATAATCTATTATCAATATTTAGATAATAGTTATTTTGCCCATTACTTTATTGCATGTGTTTTGGTGGTGGGTGGGGGCGTTGTTTATTGAAATGTAGGCCATGTTTTATTTTTTTAAATACAGGTTTGGTACCGCAGGGCTGCAGGGACCCATGGAGACCACCTGAGGACCCCCGGACGCCCACGGGTACCACCCGAGGACCCCTGGATGCCCATGGGTACCACCTGCAGACCCACAGGGGACACCTGCGGGGAAGAACTGGGGGCTCCACAGCTGTGGGGGCCCCGTGGACCCGCAGGGACCATTAGTGGGCCCCAGGCCCCCTTGGGAACCACCCAAGGGCCCCCAGACCCCCGTGGGCACCACCTGAGGGCCCCCAGACACCTGTGGGGATGACCCGGGGACCCCCAGAGACCCACAGGGACCACCCGTGGACCCCATTGGGGCCCACGGTGACCCACAGTATAACCTAGAGGCCCCCAGACACGCATGGGAACTCCCCGGAGTTCACTGTGAGGCCTGCAGACACCAATCTGGCCCACTGGGGACCCCCGCCAGCCTAGGGTATTAATCCAGTATGTTAAAAAATAAATCATGGTTTTACAGTATGGGGGGGGGGGGGCAAATGGGGTGGGTGGTGTATTGGTGTTTATTAGATATTGTAATGCTTATTGGGGGCCTAGGAGGTAGGTATTGTTTTTATTGTGGGTAGCGGGAGTGGGTGAAGGAGGTATTTGGCCCTTGTTTGGTGTTTATGCCTTGTGGGGGGGTTGGGGGGTTAACGGGAGGGATTAACCCCTTCATTACCATTAACCGCTACGGTAATGAAGGGGTTAAGTCCACACGCAACCACTACACAAGGCCTAAAACCCCACCAAGGGCCAAATACCCCCTTCACCCACTCCCGCTACCCACAATAAGCCTGGCACCGTTGGTTAACCCCTTCATTGCCTTATCAGTTAGCCGCTAAGGTAACGAAGTGGCTGTAAATGCATTTTTTCCTGCAGCTGATTCATGCCGGGGGTCTCCGGTGCTGGTATTAATGGATATCAGCTCCGGAGACCCCGACATCAATCCGATGCAGGAGAAAGGCCTGATTTTTTCTTAGTCCCATATCGCCGTCTTATCGACGCTTCTCCCCACCCTCCCGCCAACTTTTCCTGGCGTTTAGATTTGGGGAGAAAATTGCCATTCTAGAGCCGCGAAAGGCGTCGATAACCTACTCGCGGCTACTAGAATTGCACGAGTTTATGAACTGATTCGCTCACTCGGCAATTTGGCTTTGAACAAATTTTTTGGGGACGATTCAGGTCTTCATCGCCCACTTATCGACACTTACTGAATAGCAGTAGGCATTTTGGCCGATAAGTGCTTGATAAGTGGCTTATGAACGCTTACTGCAACTTAAAGTTTTTCCTGCAAATGTTTTGGTACTTTATATCTGCCCAGAACATTTTACATGTCAAATTACTATCATATGATACATAAATACATAATTTATTTTATACATCCAACTTTGTTTTTTACCACAAATGTTTTGCGGGTTTCATCTAGTTCCTAATAATTCTGGACTTTTTAATCACTTAATTGTACAGAAAACCAACTGATAAAAATACCATATTAGTCAAAAGTCACCTTAAAATTTGGCTTAAAACATGGCCTCCCTTATTCTCAATTATTTCATGTTAAATGCATAGTGTCAAGATTTATTGACGGGGGTTACTATCCTAGACATTTTAATTATGCAAGTTTTAATACAATTGTCTGGTTTTGTAAGTGGGCACATTGATGGCTGTCCTGACTCTAGAATAAACGAAAAACTTTTACATGTACTTTGAAAGGTATTCTGTGTGATATCTGTGGAATATCAGGGGGTGTGGCCAAATGATAGTCAAAAAGTGTGTACCTTTATTAAATGTGAAATATCCTGGGCCTCACCGCAATTCGCAAGAATAACAAATAGATATGTGTAACACTTGCAATGAGACAAATCAAATTATGCCAAATACTGCATGATTAGGAGGTGCCAAGAATAGATATTTGTTTCTCATGCAAAACAGAAAGTTAGGTTGTCATATTTCATATCCACAAAATGATGAGGTCTTTTATATATATATATATATATATATATATATATATATATATATATATATATATTGTGACAAACGGCTTACTCCGGGGCTCCGTCGTTTGTCCGGGACTGTTTAGAACACGGTCTTTTAGGGTAGGTTAAATGATGAGGCGTCACGTACTGTTCCTTTAAACAGGCTATGCCTGGTTTATTCAGTCCCAGGCACTGAGACTGCCACAGTGCATACAACAGAAAACAGATCAAAACAAAAGCTGCTCACCTGAGCGATAACTTAACTTAGATATCCCTGACTCAGGGTTGGAAGTGGCTTTTCCACTCCCAACAACAAAACAAGGTACTTTTGCAGTCTTACACAAATGAACAGAAAGATTGAACCTGTTTGGGGAAGAGGCTTCTCCCCTCTGTAGTTCAGCAGCCTTCCAGCCTCCTGGCTCTTGTGGAGAGACCAGAGCAAACAGGAAATCAGTCTTTCATACCTGATTCCTAATTAGCATGACAGGTGACAGAAATCAGGCAGCAGACAAACTCTGGTCTGGATCTCTCATCCCTCAGTTCCAGCGCTTGCCAAACTGTGGGATGGAGTGTATGTATTATAAGGCTGCACTCCCAGGCCAAACAGGATAGAAACTGTCTAGTATCCTGGGAGCCCTATATACGGAATTTATTACCATCCCCTGGTTTCTGTCACATATCCTCCCCCCCAGCTCAGACCTCGAGGGATGAGCGACCATGGATATTAGGGAGTGCATCCTTGACAACCCGTCAGCATTGCCATGTTTGTGCCCTGACCTGTGTTCCACAGAAAATTTAAAGGGTTGTAGGCTTAGGAACCACCTGGTCACTCTAGCATTCTTTTCCCTGTTTTGACACATCCAGGTAAGGGGTGCATGATCTGTGACCAACCGGAATTTTCTCCCCAACAGATAGTATTTGAGCGTCTCTACAGCCCACTTTATTGCGAGACACTCTTTCTCTACTATGGAGTAATTTTTCTCCTGGGGATTTAGTTTCCTACTTAAATAAAGGATGGGGTGCTCCTCACCTTGAGACTCCTGGGAGAGTACCGCCCCCAGCCCTACCTCAGATGCGTCGGTTTGGACTACGAACTCTTTGGAGAAGTCAGGTGTGACCAACACTGGTTGGGCACAGAGAGCTTCTTTCAGGCTTCTAAAGGCCTGTTCGGTTTCGGGGGACCACTTTACCATTAGCGGTCCTCTTGCTTTTGTGAGGTCAGTTAGTGGGGTTGCCTTAGTTGCAAAATTGGGAATAAACCTTCTATAGTACCCAATTAACCCCAAAAAGGTCCTTACTTGTTTTTTTGTAACTGGCCTTGGCCAATTTTGTATCGCCTCCACTTTGAGTGTTTGGGGTTTGAGTAAACCTCTGCCAATAGAATATCCCAGATACTTGGCCTCCTCCAGACCAATAGTGCATTTAGCGGGGTTAGCAGTTAGTCCAGCAGACCGGACTGCGTCAAGCACAGCTTGGACCTTTGGAAGGTGGGATTGCCAATCTTCACTATGGATTACCACATCATCCAGGTAGGCGGCAGCATACCGAGCATGTGGTTTTAAAATTTTATCCATCATTCTTTGGAATGTGGCGGGAGCTCCATGTAAGCCAAAAGGCAACACCTTATACTGAAAGAGGCCGTCTGGGGTTGAGAAGGCTGTCTTTTCTTTTGCCCTTTCTGTGAGGGGAACCTGCCAGTACCCTTTTGTTAGGTCTAGGGTTGTGAGATATCGGGCTTTGCCCAGTCTCTCTACAAGTTCATCTACCCTGGGCATAGGATAAGTATCAAATTTTGACACCGCGTTTAGTTTCCGGTAGTCATTACAAAACCTTGTTGTACCATCTGGCTTTGGGACTAAGACTATAGGGCTGTTCCACCCACTTTGGGATTCCTCAATTACACCTAGTTTTAGCATTTTTTTAACCTCTAAACTTATAGCCTTTCTTTTGGCCTCTGGGATTCGGTACGGTTTAAGGTTAACTCGGACCCCCGGTTCAGAGACTAGGTCATGTTCAATTACGCTAGTTCGACCTGGCCGTATAGAGAAGATTTCTTTGTTTCTTCTCACTAAATTCTGAACCTCTCGTTTCTGATGAACAGACAGGGTTTCAGCTATGCTAACCTCTGGGTCAGTTTCTTGATTCTCTGACGGACCTGGGGGTACTAGGGTTAACAAGGCTTCTCTATCTTTCCAGGGCTTGAGTAGGTTTATATGGTATATTTGCTCAGGTTTCCTCCTACCTGGCTGTCTTACCTTATAATTTACTTCTCCCACTCTTTCCAAGACCTCATATGGCCCATGCCATTTAGCAAGGAATTTACTCTCCACGGTGGGAACCAGAACTAGTACCCTATCACCTGGAGAAAAAATTCTGACCCTAGCACCCTTATTATATGTATTCCTCTGTGCTTCTTGAGCTTTCTCCATGTGTTCCCTCACTATGGGTAGGACTGCAGCAATGCGGTCCTGCATCTGGGCAACATGCTCTATTACACTTCTGTAAGGGGTAACCTCGTGTTCCCAAGTCTCTTTGGCTATATCCAGTAAGCCCCTTGGGTGTCGGCCATACAATAGTTCAAACGGGGAGAAGCCTGTGGATGATTGGGGAACTTCCCTAATGGCAAATAACAGGTACGGTAACAAACAATCCCAGTTTTTCCCATCTTTATCAACCGCCCGCCGTAACATGCTCTTTAAGGTTTTATTGAACCTTTCCACTAAACCATCTGTTTGTGGATGATAGACTGAGGTTCTGAGATGCTTGATTTTTAGGAGTTTACATAGCTCTTTCGTTACTTGGGACATACATGGTGTTCCCTGGTCAGATAGAATCTCTTTAGGAATCCCGACCCGGGAAAACAGAACTACTAACTCTTTTGCTATGTTTTTAGCTGAGGTGCTACGTAGGGGAACTGCCTCCGGATATCGGGTGGCATAATCTAATATTACCAATATATGCTGATGTCCCCTAGCAGACTTTATTAGGGGTCCTACTAGATCCATAGCAATCCGGTCAAATGGTACCTCTATTATGGGAAGGGGTACCAATGGGCTGCGGTACGCCTTGAACGGGGCGGTGATCTGACATTCTGGGCATGAGGAACAATAATTCGTAATTTCTGCCAGAACCCCAGGCCAATAGAAGCTTCGGAGAACCTTTTCTTTTGTCTTTTCCACCCCTAGGTGTCCCCCCAATGGATGACTATGTGCGAGGTGTAATACTACGTTACGGAATGTCCGTGGTACCAACAATTGTTTAGTTGTAACTGATTTCCTTTTATCAACCCGATATACTAGGTCGTTCTCTACCTCGAAGTAGGGGTAAGCAAGTGACCTATCTGGTTGGCCAGGAGTACTATTCTGGTCCCGTATATTTCCCCTTGCTACCGCTAATGTGGGGTCCTCCCACTGGGCCTTCTTAAAACTCCCAGGACTGACCTCTAGGTCAGCGAGGGTCTTATCCGGTTCTGGGGTGGTAAGTGTCTGCTCAACATCTTGATTTGGGGTATTCCCTACCAAAGTAGTGATGGGGAAGGGAATTTTACAGCACTCCTCCTTTTCCCCCTTCTTATTTGGGCCCTCGTCAACCTCCATTTCTGAAAAAGGGAAAGGATTTGTTTCTTCTAATACTTCGTTATGGTCCGCTATTGAACTCTGGGCGCTATTCTGAGCGGGGGACCACATTTTTAGAAAATGGGGAAAGTCGGTCCCTATTAACACATCATGTGCCAGTTTGGGTACAATACCCACCTTGAAATCTAAAGAACCAAACTCTGTTTCAAAAAAAACATCAACAGTGGAATATTCATGATTATCCCCATGTATACAACAAATTGCCACTCTTTGTGAACTGTTTCTCTGTTTCTTCTTAATGGGCAAGAGGTATTCGGACACTAGTGTGACCATGCTCCCAGAGTCAAGAAGTGCCCGAACCCTCTTACCATTAACCTTTACAAATGCCCACAGATGGTTATTCAAGGGGTCCTCTGGGCTAGGGCCCATACATTGGGACAACAGCGAATAAGGTTCCACGCTGTTGCATTGCATGGGCTCATCATTTAGTGGGCAGATTTTTGCTGTGTGGCCCCTCTCATGACAATTTACACATTTAGATACATAGTCTGTGTCCCACTTAGAGCCTTTTCCCGGCTCCCCATGTTGGCTATTGCCCTTAGTGTGCGAACCACTGTTGCTTGTGCTGCGTGAAGGGGGTCGCCGCTCTTCAGCGCCCCTTAACCCCGGTACCCTTTTACCGTCTCTGGAAGAGTCCTGGAACCTCGGGTAGTGGGGTTGCTCCACGACTGTGGGTTGCGGGTGCTCTTCTGCTGCATTGTACCTTTCTACGAGGGCCACAAGCTCATCCGCATTGTGGGGGTCACTCCGACTGACCCAACGGCGTAAGGCAGAGGGAAGTTTCCTCAAGAACTGGTCCATGACCAACCGTTCCACGATGTGGCTGGCTGAGTTGATCTCGGGTTGTAGCCACTTCCGGGCGAGGTGGATGAGGTCATACATCTGGCTTCGGGTGGCTTTATCCATCGTGAAGGACCATGCGTGAAACCTTTGGGCGCGAACAGCCGTGGTTACGCCGAGGCGGGCGAGGATCTCGAACTTCAATTTTGCATAGACGTTTGCTTCGGCTGGCTCTAGATCAAAGTAAGCCTTCTGGGGTTCGCCGCTTAGGAAGGGTGCGATTAGACCAGCCCACTCAGCTTCTGGCCATCCCTCTCTCTGTGCCGTGCGTTCAAACGTGAGAAGATAGGCTTCCACATCATCCGAGGGTCCCATCTTCTGAAGGTAGTGGCTTGCCCTGGTCATTTTCGGAACTGGGGCTGCCGCTGCCAGTGGAAGGTTACTGATAGTCCCCCTCAGGATCTCGAGTTCCTGCTGTAAGCCCTGAGCGAACCGCTGTTGCTCCTCTCTCAGCAAGCGGTTTGTCTCTTGCTGGTTTGCATTCGCGTTTTGCAGGGCTTCATTCGTCTGTTGCTGGTTTGCATTCGCCTGTTGCTGGTTGGCATTCGCCTGTTGCTGGTTGGCATTCGCCTGTTGCTGGTTGGCATTAATCTCTTGCTGGGCTATTAGCAGCTGTTGCTGGGCTGCATTCGTCTGCTGCTGGTTTGCATTAGTTTCTTGCTGGGCTATTAACAGCTGTTGCTGGGTTTCATTCGCGTCTTTCTGGGCAGCGACATTGCGTACCAGCGCACCCACCACGTCTTCCATCTTGTTTGCAGAGGATGAAAAAAACTTTTTTTTTTTTTTTTTTTTTTCTTTCAAAGTTCTTCAACCCGCAGACCCCCTAGTGCTCTGCCCGCATTCTCCACCATATGTGACAAACGGCTTACTCCGGGGCTCCGTCGTTTGTCCGGGACTGTTTAGAACACGGTCTTTTAGGGTAGGTTAAATGATGAGGCGTCACGTACTGTTCCTTTAAACAGGCTATGCCTGGTTTATTCAGTCCCAGGCACTGAGACTGCCACAGTGCATACAACAGAAAACAGATCAAAACAAAAGCTGCTCACCTGAGCGATAACTTAACTTAGATATCCCTGACTCAGGGTTGGAAGTGGCTTTTCCACTCCCAACAACAAAACAAGGTACTTTTGCAGTCTTACACAAATGAACAGAAAGATTGAACCTGTTTGGGGAAGAGGCTTCTCCCCTCTGTAGTTCAGCAGCCTTCCAGCCTCCTGGCTCTTGTGGAGAGACCAGAGCAAACAGGAAATCAGTCTTTCATACCTGATTCCTAATTAGCATGACAGGTGACAGAAATCAGGCAGCAGACAAACTCTGGTCTGGATCTCTCATCCCTCAGTTCCAGCGCTTGCCAAACTGTGGGATGGAGTGTATGTATTATAAGGCTGCACTCCCAGGCCAAACAGGATAGAAACTGTCTAGTATCCTGGGAGCCCTATATACGGAATTTATTACCATCCCCTGGTTTCTGTCACAATATATATAATCAAAAAATAAATAGACGGTACCGTTCTGTGGCTAACGAAATGCTTTTATTTGTGCGAGCTTTCGAGATACACTGATCTCTTCTTCCGGCGATGTTACAATGAATGAAGCAAAAGGTTACTTAAAAACAGTGTCTCTTGGAATGTTATCTGTGCTGTTCCTTCCCCCGGTGTGGATGAGATTTATGGCTAGAGGTGTCAAAAGGTAATGAAAGCAAGTGAAGAAAGAGTGTGTATGTGTATCAGTGTGAATGAAAATGAATGGGGAGCCCACAGTATATACAGTGCTTTACACAAGGTGTGTGTGGAGTGGGAGTGGATATAAATGGTGTGGGTGGGTGTGGAAATGTGAGAGTTTGTAGCACAACTAAAAGTGTGTGTGGATACTTAGTGGTCCCTATTGGTGTATAGGGATGGAAAAACAAGGAGTATTAGTATGTGTGAGAGACAGCTGTGTGTGCAAACATATAGCACAGTGTGTACAGACATGGTCTTTAGCGCTCATGGGACAAGAGTTCACTAGTGTCAGTAATGACTCATAAAATTTCGATCTCTGTTTAGGCCACTGCTAAGTGTCCCGAACAGTTGCATAAATTTGTATTCATGCAACCGTCTCTCTTTCGGGGTTTTAAGATTACCTTTGAGTATGGCAACCCTCAGATCATTCATCTTATGGCCAGAGTCAGAGAAATGTTCGCCAACAGGACTGTCTCTTGTACCGCGTGTGATGCTGTGGCGATGCAGGTTCATTCTCTTGTTTAGCCCCTGCCCTGTCTCACCTATGTAGTAGCAGCCCCCTGGGCATTTCATGCACATGATGAGGTACACGACATTGCTGGAAGAGCATGTACCTCATCATGTGCATGAAATGCCCAGGGGGCTGCTACTCGCACAAATAAAAGCATTTCATTAGCCACAGAACGGTATCGTCTATTTATTTTTTGATTATTGAAGCTCGGCTAACACGGTACTGATACCTCTACATGTATATATATATATATATATATATATATATATATATATATATATATATATATATATATTGTGACAGAGTCACTGACTCAGTAGGCTGGAATAGTGAATGGAGAGACGCTGCAGCCAGTTCACAGAGTGTTAATCTCCTCAGACAGAAGGAAGCACACCTGCAGCCTAATTAAGCAGGAGGCCTGAGAGACTGCAGGTTTAAAAGCAGGAAATGACACACACACAAGGAGCTTGTTTTCCACAAGAAGGTGGAGAGAACTCTCCCGGCTTGGAAGCCGTAGCAGCTGCTGCTGCTCTGGTCCCCAGTCCTGCGAGGAGCTTTGCTGCTGGGACCAGCTGGGACCCCAACCCATGATAAAGATAAACATTGCTGCGAGGCTGGACACAGCCTGCTCCCCGGAACCGTGTTCCTGTTTGCTGTTTGGAGCTGAAACAGATAAGACTTTATTCTTATTATGCTTATTGGTTATCGTTTGTGTAGCATGTTTTGGGCATGACCAGGTTAGCTGGCTGTCTTGTTAGTAAGGGCTCAAGAAGTGAGTTAGTTTCCCTAAAGGGAACAGGCTTTAATTTTCAAGAAAGTAGTTTCTTAAAGGGACAGTGCACCCGTACTTTATTTTGGTTGTGGCTAATAAACCACTATAGTTGAATGTTTCCCACCGTGTCTAGCGTCTTACTGACCCCGCCTCGAGGCCGTCCTGCCACAGGTACTAGCTGAGAGACCCGGCGTTGCCCGTGGGTTAAATTTCCCGCTATGAGGGGGGGGAGGTGGAACGGGGGGGGGGCAGTGGACAGGAGGGGGGGACAGTGGACAGGAGGGGGGGGGACAGTGGACAGGAGGGGGGGACAGTGGACAGGAGGGGGGGACTGTGGACAGGAGGGGGGGACAGTGGACAGGAGGGGGGATGGGACAGTGGACAGGAGGGGGGGACAGTGGACAGGAGGGGGGGTGACAGTGGACAGGAGGGGATGGACAGCGGACAGGAGGGGGGGGCAGTGGACAGGAGGGGGGATGGGACAGTGGACAGGAGGGGGGATGGGACAGTGGACAGGAGGGGGGGACAGTGGAGAGGAGGGGGGGGGGGCAGTGGACAGGAGGGGGGGGCAGTGGACAGGAGGGTGGGCGACAGTGGACAGGAGGGGGGGACAGTGGACAGGAGGGGGGGACAGTGGACAGGAGGGTGAGGGGGACAGTGGACAGGAGGGGGGGGACAGTGGACAGGTGGGGGGGGGGCGGTGGACAGGAGGGGGGGCAGTGGACAGGAGGGGGGGGACAGTGGACATGAAGGGGTGGAAAGTGGACCGGAGTGGGGGACAGTGGACAGGAGGGGGGGGGAAAGTGGACAGGAGGGGGGGGACAGTGGACAGAAGGGGGGGGGGGGCACTGGACAGGAGAGGGGGTGTCATGTCAACTTGATGCAGCGTGACGTCACGGAGCAGCACGTTGTTATGGCAATGTGTATTACGTGACGTCGCGCAGCCATGTTGACGGAATTTGGAGGGGAGGATACAGCCAAAGGCAAGATAAATAAATATATAATAAATAGATCTAAAAAAATGTTATCTCCGCGTTAGCCTTCAATAGAAGGTGACAACCCTGGCTGCAGTGTGTGTTTTTGTATACAGAGGTAGGCCCTTCAGTGGATGTTTGAGTGTATAGAGGTGGGGGCTGCAGTGTGTGTTTGTGTGTATAGAGGTGGGAGCTGCAGTGTGTGTTTGTGTGTATAGAGCAGTGATTCCCAACCTTTTTTGTTTGGAGGAACCCTTTAAGTATTTTGTTACATTTTGGGGAACCCCTATCTGGATAACATGTTCGACGGGTAAATCACAAAATAGACGTGTAAAGAAGTGGGGGTAATAAATAATAATTAACTCATACTTTTGAATAAACAATGTGTATATATTTTGTAATGATTTTGGTTTAAACATCCCCCCCCTACATCTCACATCACCCCCCCTGCATCTCACATCACCCCCCCACGGATCAATCGACCCCCCCACCTTCTTTCTCCCTCTCTCTCTTACTCCCCCTTCTCTCCTCTCCCTCCCCTTTTCTCCTCCTCCTCCCCCTCTCTCTCTGCTCCCCTCTCTCTCTCTCTCCCCCTCTCCCATCCTCTCTCACTCCCCCTCTCTCTCTTCCCCTCTCTCTCGCTCTTCCCCTCTCTTCCCCCTCTCTCTCCTCCCCTCCCCTCTCCCATCCTCTCCCTCTCCCACCTCTCTCTCCCTCTCCCCCCCCTCTCTCTCTCCTCCGCTCTCTCTCTCTCCCCCTCTCTCATCCTCTCTCACTCCCCCTCTCTCTCTTCCCCTCTCTCTCTCTTTTCCCCTCTCTCTCTCTTTTCCCCTCTCTCCTCTCTCTCCCTCCCCCCTCTCTCTCTCTTCTTCTCCCCCCTCTCTCCCTCTCCCCCCCTCTCTCCCCCCCCTCCCTCTCTATCCTCCCTCCCCCTCTCTCTCCTCCCTCCCCCTCTCTCTCCTACCTCCCCCCTCTCTCTCCCCCTCCTCCCCTCTCTCTCTCCTCCCCTCTCTCTCTTCCCCCCCTCTCCCTCTTCCCCCCTATCCCTCCACCCCCCCCTCTCCCTCTCCCCCCTCTCTTTCTCTCCCCCCTCTCCTCTCTCTCTCCCCCTCTCCTCTCTCTCTCCCCCTCTCCTCTCTCTCTCCTCCTCTCACACACTCTCGCACACACCGTCACACTCTCGCACACACACTGTCACACACACACACACACACTGTCACACTCTCTCTCACACACACACACTGCCACACTCTCTCTCTCTCACACACACACACACACACACACACACTGTCACACTCTCTCACACACACACACTTTGTCACACTCTCTCACACACACACTGTCACTCTCACACACACACACACTGTCACACTCTCACACACACTGTCACACTCTCTCTCACACACACACACACACACACACACACACACACACACACACACACACACACACACACACACTGTCACACACTCTCACACACACACTGTCACACTCTCTCACACTCTCACACACACACTGTCACACTCTCACACACACACACTGTCACACTCACACACACTGTCACACTCTCTCACACACACACACACACACACACACACACACACACACACACTGTCACACTATCACACTCTCACACAGTCACACTCTCACACACACACTGTCACACTCTCACACTCTCACACACACTGTCACACTCACACACACACACACACACACACACACACACACACACACACACACACACACACACACACACACACACACACACACACACACAGACTGTCACACTCACACACACACACTGTCACACACTCTCACGCAAGCAGCGTTTACAGCAGAAGCAGCCTCTCCCCCACCCCCACTTCCATCTCTCCCCCCTGCAGCATCTCCCTCTCCCCCCAGCTCCCCCATATGCCTACCTGCGGTGGCTGCGGGTTCAGTGGAGGCGGCAGGCTGTGAGCGGCTCTGAGGGGGGAGGGAGAGAGCTGGGTTGCCCGGGGAGCGAGGGGGGGAGCTGGGGTGCCAGGGGAGTGAGGGGGGGAGCCGGGGTGCCGGGGGAGTGAGGGGGAGAGCCAGGGGATTGAAGGAGAGAGCCGGGTTGCCGGGGGAGCGATGGGGGGAGCCGGGGTGCCGGGGGGAGTGAGGGGGGCAGCCATGGTGCCTGGGGGGAGCAAGGGGGAGAGCCGGGGGGGGAGCCAGGGCGGTGCCAGGTGGCAGGGGGAGTGAGGGGGGAGCCGGGGGGTGTGAGGGAGAGAGCCTGGTTGCCGAGGAGCCAGAGGGAGGGCCAGAGTGCCGGGGAGAGGCAAAGCCCCGCCCCCCCGGATACTCCATCCAATCCCCTGCGACCCGGCCTTCTAAAGCCCCCGCCCCCCCCGGCATTCTCCATCTAATCCCCTGCGGCCCGGCACGTTTCTGCAGAAGCCCAACCCCTGGCAGTAAGAAAAAATACTTGCCGGGGTGCTCTGCATCCTCTTCCTCCCGCCGCCGTGCCCCCCCCCCCCCCCCCCCCATCCCCGCGCACCGCCGCCGACACAAAAAAAAGGGACAGTCAGGCAACCGGTACAGCACACGAAAAACCGGGACTGTCCTGGGAAAAACGGGACGAATGGTCACCCTATTTATAGAGTACATTAGTATATATTCCAGGTATCTCAGGTGTGCTTCTTTTTGTGCACAGGCGAGTTTGGGGGAGGTATATAAGTAGAAGAGAGTGTCTCTCTCTTTGCTATTGGAATTGAATTGAGCGTGCCATTTTTGTATTCTATAGTATAGCCAAAATCTCTCTCTCCATTTATTGATTTGAAATAACCACAGCTTTAGTAAGAAACTTCATGATTTTTCTACAAACCAAATGCAAATGTAGTTATTTTTTAAATGTAATAACATGTGATTGCCCATTTTGGAGAATATTGAATCAGGCCCCAAGTCACATTTATGATTTAATATCCCCCCACAGATTCAGTTAGAAAACATCATTTTTTGCGCTTTTAAATTGTAATATCTTTAGCGGAAGTGTAGTTGTGAAAAGAGTAGCACACTGTTAAACTTCAAAGGCCAGACTATAAAATGAAAGTATGTGAAAAAGCAATGCATTATTAATCAATTACCTGATACTGTTGAAAAGAGGTGCTATCCCATTTGAACTTGTGGTGGTGCAATTACTTTGAAATCTATCTGATGCATTTTAGGAAACATGAGATAAAAAGAGAGATGCTTCCAGCTAAGTACTCGGCTGTAAAATGTTCACGCAAATTAAAGCAGCAGTCCCACATGGGGAAGAATATGTGAGGCACAATAAAGCACCAGTGAAAGTCAAAAGAACTATTTTCCTGCAATTCCAAATATTTATTTAAACAGATTGTAACTATATTTTCAGATTTGAGCCCAAAAGAGACTACACTATTTTTGAAGCACACATGGCAAATTACCAGCAATTTTTGAATAAGGCCATATTTACGAAGCAGTGCTTGACTGTGCTTGACTATTAATTTCAACAGATTTTTAAAATATGGCTTATAGGAGAATATTTACTAAAGTCTGTTGACTTCAAAACTGGGGCAAAACCAGTGCGTCTTATTTACCCCCAAAAAAGGGATTGTAAAAAGACATTAGATTTGTTTACTTTGATACTGTATGTACATTGAGTACAATTATTTTGCACTGGTTTTGCAGCTACACACTTTACTAAATAATCTTTACTGAAATGCTACTCTGCAAAACAAAACACAACCAGGTATGCAGTCATGAACTTATGTGGGTGATTCAAGGCACTTACCATGTTCTGCAGTAATTTCAGAGAATGCAATTCAATAAATATACCAGTGTGCCAGAAATTGCTAAAGAGGGACTGTACAAGGAATGAAGATAAGTCAAAAGTATGTCTGAAAAAGGCTTTCCTTACAAGCAAAATAGGAAATGGAAATTTAATTACATTTATATGTGCAGGGGTGAACTAAAAAGGATACACAAATCTGAACATAAATTCTCAAATACGTGTGACGTATATACTGTACAGACGAGCCAACGAGTATTTTAAAAATTGCCTTAAACTAGCCAGGTACATGCTGGGTACATGCTAGGTACATTTCAGTGACATTTCTGCAGAGACTAATGGCCCATCGGATTAACACAGCAGGGATCCCTGGCAGTCCCATTCAGTTTGAATGGGACTGCCATGGACCCCGGCTGTTAATCAGATGGACCATTAGTCTCTGCAGAAATGTCACTGAAATGTTGCAGCATGTACCCAGCATGTACCTGGGTCTTTCTGGTAATTGCCACTGGTTTGTTTTAGAATAACCGTCGGCACTACAGTACATTGGCTTAGCTTGCCATATATGTATTTTACTGCCTTTTTAATTGTATAAATAATCTTACTAGTTATTTCAATCTTAATTAGTTTAATTAAACATCTACAATTTCAGTCAAGTATGATCAGATCCTTCTCGGATCACACATCTGAAGTGAACTCTTTTCACTACTGTGTTCTTGAAAGGAATTTATAATCATCAATCAAACACATTTAGATCTACAATTAATTGATAATACATTATACCTTATATTTAGTGCTCTCACGACCTCTACCCTGGAAATCTTGCATATACAGTATACCAAATCCAAAATAATCCGTTCTTTCAGTTGTGCAACTCACACGCCTAAAAAATTGTGGGAATAAATGCAAAAAATGGAACGATTCCATTTATAATGTTGACAGAACTACACATTTGTTGTCACACCTATGACAATACTACATATTAAGCAGAACAAAGCACGGTGGCTGTAGATGAAGCTTCACAATTCTGCTTGATCCTCTTTGTCACAGTAATGAAATGTAATTAGAGGGCAATTAAGAATAATAACATAGAGTGTGGTAGATTTGTTAAATGCTATTGCAATAACAACATGTAAAAAAAAAAAAATACAACAGTTACATAGAACAAGGCTGTCCCATAGGCCCAATGATGATTCCAATGGGAATGTATCTCACCTCAGCACCTGAACTGATGCGGATGGAAGGTGGATGACTCCCCTCTTCTGTTCTATCATCAGTGATGGAGCGATCGCTAGTGCCGGAGGGGCCGTAGCACTCTGACCCCACGGCTCCTCTGGCACTCAAAGGGTTAAGGTATTCCTTTGCAGTGCATTGGTAGGCTTAGGCGTCAAATGGGTTAAATCATTTTCTGTCACAAGGTTTTGTAAGAAATTCTATTACATAACTTTATGGTAGAAAAGTGTGCTATCTCCCTCTCCAATTGCCTCGCTTGCACCGATTAATGCAGATTTGTATTATCTTTTCTTTGTATCGCTGGGGCGACTTTACACTGAGTTAAGTCATTTTTTATTATGCAAATGAGAATGAATATCACAACCCATCTATAATTAACTAATACTCAATGAATTCTGCGGTAATTGTAAAAAATATTCTATTTTTTTAATAATGCCAACATGAATTGCAGTCAGATTAATCTTTAGTGAATCTAGACCTATGTATCCTACGCAATATGCTGTGCAGCTGTGTTACCCTTGCTGAAGAAGATTTCAGGTCTATTCATTTGAAGCTATCTTAGGGGTTCATGCAGTAAGCAGCGGAAAGGCACTTCTCGCCACTTTCCCACCTAAAAAGCCTATCTGTATTCAGTAACGGGTGAGAAAGTGGCGAGATTCAAAAAAAACGCCAGTTTGGCTGGCGGTTTTTTTTTTTTCGCCGGTGGCGGGGCGAGAAGGCACTTTCCGCCTAAAAATCCTACTTTTTCCGCCACGCTGTATTCTAGTAGAGGCGAGTAGCTAAGCGGAGCTATTCGCCTCTCTAGAATGGCGTTTTGCAGGCGGATCAGCCATGCAAGAAAAAGATGGCAAGTTGCTGCTCAGAGGCAGCGGATGAGCGGCGGATCGGCACTTAGAAAAAATTCAGGCCTTTTTCCTGCCTCGGATTGATGCCGGGGGTCTCCGGAGCTGATACCATTAATACCAGCACCGGAGGCCCCCGGCATGCATCCGAGGCAGGAAAAATGCATTTAAAGTCCACTTCATTACCTTAGCGGTTAACTGCTAAGGCAATGAAGGGGTTAAAGAGCCGTGCCAGGTTTATTGTGGGTAGCGGGGGTGGGTGAAGGGGGTATTTGGCCCTTGTTGTTTGTTTAGGGCTTGCGGGGGGGTTGCGGGTGCACTTAACCCCTTCACGGCCGTAGCGGTTAATACCGCTACGGTCATGAAGGGGTTAAGGCCTCCCGCTACCCACCCACAAGCCCTAAACAACCACCGTTGGGGCTAATATACCCCTTCACCCACACCCACTACCCACAATAATAAAAAATACACACACCAGCTCCACACTATCTAAATAAATATATATATATATATTATATATATATATATAACCCAGGGGGCTGCTACTACATAGGTGAGACAGGACAGGGGCTAAACAAGAGAATGAACCTGCATCGCCACAGCATCACACGTGGAACAAGAGACAGTCCTGCTGGCGAACATTTCTCTGACTCTGGCCATAAGATGAACGATCTGAGGGTTGCCATACTCAAAGGTAATCTTAAAACCCCGAAAGAGAGACGGTTGCATGAATACAAATTTATGCAACTGTTCGGGACACTTAGCAGTGGCCTAAACAGAGATCGAAATTTTATGAGTCATTACTGACACTAGCGAACTCTCTTCCCATGAGCGCTAAAGGCCATGTCTGTACATACTGTGCTATATGTATGCACACACAGCTGTCTCTCACACATACTAATACTCCTTATTTCTCCATCCATATACACCAATAGGGACCTCATAGTATCCACACACACTTTTAGTTGTGCTACAAACTCTCACATTTCCACACCCACCCACACCATTTATATCCCTCTCACTCCACACACACCTTGTGTAGAGCACTGTTTATACTGTGGGCTCTCCATTCATTTTTATTCACACTGATACACATACACACTCTTTCTTCACTTGCTTTCAGTTACCCTTTGACACCTCTAGCCATAAAACACATCCACACCGGGGGAAGGACAAGCACAGATAACATTCCAAGAGACACTGTTTTCAAGTTATCCTTGCTTCATTCATTGTAACATCGCCGGAAGAAGAGATCAGTGTATCTCGAAAGCTCGCACAAATAAAAGCATTTCGTTAGCCACAGAACGGTATCATCTATTTATTTTTTTATTTTATATATATATATATATATATATATATATATATATATATATATATATATATATAACCCCAACAACACCTATACCCCCCTTACATACAATACAGTAATGGGCACAATGACTATTATCCACAAATGAATAATAGTGCAGTTGTCCATTTAAAATACTTACTGAACAATAAAGACATTAAATACATATAGCACTCACCCATGTGCGGCTGCCACGATGAAGGCCATCCTCCTCTTCATCCTGCCCATGCCCCATCCGCTTCTGCAAAACAGACACAAGAATAAAAACATCCAATGTAATGTCCCCTAACCCCTTAATCACCATAGCGGTTATTAACCGCTACAGTCATTAAGGGGTTAACCCACCATCACCCACATACCCTCCCCCACTAACCCCCCACCCCTGAGGCCTAACCACCCTCACCCACTACCCACAAGGGAGGCCTACCACATACCCTTGGGGCCAATACCCCCTCCCCCCAACACATACAGTACAATAATGTGCCAAATAACTATTATCCACATAGGGATAATACATTATTTGGCCATTATTAAACACAGTAAATACCGTAGTAAAATAAAGAAAATTCTACTAACCTCATCAATAAGAAGGCTCCGTCGCCAGCATCATCCTTGGGGTCCGTTGCCAAAATAATAAATAGCCAATACATATCAATGACATTAACATACCAATGAACCCCTTAATCACCTTATCGGGTACTAACCTCAAAGGTAATTAAGGGGTGAAGCCATCCTGCAATGGCAACACCACTTATGCATAACATCCTCAATGAATTAAAAAGCAATTTCCTACACAAATCTCATGTAATCATTCAATCTGAAGCCTCAAATGCAACTTAAAACATTGCATTTACAGTGTATACTTGTAGCATAACATGTAAACTACATGTACACGCTGCAAATCAATGTTAACAATACAATAATCCAACTAAAATAGCCTGACATCACAAGAAGTATATTATGTAAGCAAATAAAGTTACCATCAATGAATTAACACACATGAATTACATCCCTAAACAATTAAAATACAATCCATACCAATTACACAATTAACTATAGCTATCGTAACAGAGAACAAGTTCAAAACATACAAAAAAGGACACCAAAAATTACAATATACTAAAGCAAGCCTCTCCATAACCTACAGTACAGCATAGAAGCCCAAAACTTACATCTCTCTAATAATTAAATACATTTAACACACATCTATGCATAGCAGCATAGCCACAATCATTTACAATACAATCATTTCTTACCCTGTATGTATATATCTCTCTACACATACATACATACATACATACAGTGGCAAGAAATGATATGCAATAAAAAAAATTAACACATGAAAAAGCAAAAAAAAACACATTAACATTAAATACATTTCTTTATTTAACTTACCATTACTTGCCCCCACCGACTCCCGTTGATCAGCTTACTCACGAACCAATCCACGAACAGGAACCCATAAAATAAAAAACCATAAAATAATAAACATTAAAATAATAAAACACGACAATCCAGGGGTCTTCTAGTTGTAATCCATCTTCATCTGCATTCTTCTACCTTCTTCCGGGGTCTTCATGCCATCTGGTGCCACGCCCTGGTCTTCTTTCTTCAGTAGGAGGTCCTTCCTCCTCGGCGTCTGGCTTCAAAATGAGACGACATAGGCTCATGAGACGACATAGGCTTTTAAATGGTTGGCCCGTGAAAACCATGTGTTTTGGCCGATGTAAAAAAAAATGATGACGTCACTTAAAGGCAAAGAAAGCACAGCCAACCAGAATGGCTTTGCTTCAATTGCCTTTATGATGACGTCATGAAAAGACACATGGCCACCCTCACATGGTACGGCAGCCAATCAGAGCGTGGGAAGTCTATCCCTACTCTGATTGGTTCAAGTACCATGTGACAAGCTTTCAATGACGTCATATCCGTTCTTCCCCAAGCCTCTGTCACATGGTCTACTAGAGCCAATCAGAGTAGGAATAGACTTCCCACGCTCTGATTGGCTGCCGTACCATGTGAGGGTGGCCATGTGTCTTTTCATGACGTCATCTTAAAGGCAATTGAAGCAAAGCCATTCTGATTGGCTGTGCTTTCTTTGCCTTTAAGTGACGTCATCATTTTTTTTTACATCGGCCAAAACACATGGTTTTCACGGCCCAATCAGGACCGTGGGAACCATATGACGAAAATGTGACGTCATAGGCCTTTAAAAGACTATGTCGTCTCATTTTGAAGCCAGACGCCGAGGAGGAAGGACCTCCTACTGAAGAAAGAAGACCAGGGCGTGGCACCAGACGGCAAGAAGACCCCGGAAGAAGGTAGAAGAATGCAGATGAAGATGGATTACAACTAGAAGACCCCTGGATTGTCGTGTTTTATTATTTTAATGTTTATTATTTTCTGGTTTTTTATTTTATGGGTTCCTGTTCGTGGATTGGTTCGTGAGTAAGCTGATCAACGGGAGTCGGAGGGGACAAGTAATGGTAAGTTAAATAAAGAAATGTATTTAATGTTAATGTGGTTTTTTTTGCTTTTTCATGTGTTAATTTTTTTTATTGCATATCATTTCTTGCCACTGTATGTATGTATGTATGTATGTATGTCTAGAGAGATATATACATACAGGGTAAGAAATGATAGTGTTGTTAAAGCTTGATTTACTGTATTGTAAATGATTGTGGCTATGCTGCTATGCATAGATGTGTGTTAAATGTATTTAATTATTAGAGAGATGTAAGTTTTGGGCTTCTATGCTGTACTGTAGGTTATGAGAGGCTTGCTTTAGTATATTGTAATTTTTGGTGTCCTTTTTTGTATGTTTTGAACTTGTTCTCTGTTACGATAGCTATAGTTAATTGTGTAATTGGTATGGATGGTATTTTAATTGTTTAGGGATGTAATTCATGTGTGTTAATTCATTGATGGTGACTTTATTTGCTTACATAATATACTTCTTGTGATGTCTGGCTATTTTAGTTGGATTATTGTATTGTTAACATTGATTTGCAGCGTGTACATGTAGTTTACATGTTATGCTACATGTATACACTGTAAATGCAATGTTTTAAGTTGCATTTTAGGCTTCAGATTGATTGATTACATGAGATTTGTGTAGGAAATTGCTTTTTAATTAATTGAGGATGTTATGCATAAGTGGTGTTGCCATTGCAGGATGGCTTCACCCCTTAATTACCTTTGAGGTTAGTACCCGATAAGGTGATTAAGGGGTTCATTGGTATGTTAATGTCATTGATATGTATTGGCTATTATTATTTTGGCAACGGACCCCAAGGATGATGCTGGCGACGGAGCCTTCTTATTGATGAGGTTAGTAGAATTTTCTTTATTTTACTACGGTATTTACTGTGTTTAATAATGGCCAAATAATGTATTATCCCTATGTGGATAATAGTTATTTGGCACATTATTGTACTGTATGTGTTGGGGGGAGGGGGTATTGGCCCCAAGGGTATGTGGTAGGCCTCCCTTGTGGGTAGTGGGTGAGGGTGGTTAGGTCTCAGGGGTGGGGGGTTAGTGGGGGAGGGTATGTGGGTGATGGTGGGTTAACCCCTTAATGACTGTAGCGGTTAATAACCGCTATGGTGATTAAGGGGTTAGGGGACATTACATTGGATGTTTTAATTCTTGTGTCTGTTTTGCAGAAGCGGATGGGGCATGGGCAGGATGAAGATGAGGATGGCCTTCATCGTGTAAGCCGCACATGGGGGAGTGCTATATGTATTTAATGTCTTTATTTTTTTATTATTATTATTATTTATTGTTCTGTATGTATTTTAAATGGACACATGCACTATTATCCATTTGTGGATAATAGTAATGTTGCCCATTACTGTATTGTATGTTGTGTATTGCTGCTATGTTTATTTGGCCCATTTGTCCCCAATAAACATGCTAATCTGCCTTAACCCCTTCATTGCCTTAGCGGCTCTCTGCTATGGTAATGAAGCAGCATTACTGTATTTTAATAATATTGTGCGGGAGCAGGGGGCCCCCTGAGCTGAACCACATTTATTTGTGGCTCAGAGACCCCCTGCTTCCCGAGTTACAGGCCCCGGTTTGGGGCATCTGTTACAGTGTGGACGCCATGTTTGTTGCGGGCACGTAGCGTATGGGACGCTATAAACATGGCGGCGACACTGCCGATCCGATCACACATACCAGGGCCTGTAACTCGGGAAGCAGGGGGTCCCTGGTCCACAAAGTGATGCGGTTCAGCTCGGGGGACCCCCTGCTCACTGTACAGTATTATTAAATAAATATTAATGCTGCTTCGCTACCATAGCAGATACCCTGTAAGGTAAGCAAAGAGTCTTTATTGATATGTGTGTTTTACTCATAGTATAGATGTGCAGAGGGTCTCCGGAGCTGAAGTGCTTTTGTTTTAGGTCCGGGGACCCCCTGCTTCCCGAGATACAGACCCCTTTATGGGGTGCCGGTATCCCTCTGCTTTGTTTACATTCCGCGGTCACGTGATCGGGACCTTTAAATGCAGAGGGATACCGGCACCTCATAAAGGGGTCTGTATCTCGGGAAGCAGGGGGTCCCCCGACCTGAAACCAATGCGGTTCAGCTCCGGAGAAACCCTGCACATGTACACTATGAATAAAAGTTGTTTTAAAAATAATTTTTATTGTGCTGATGTTTGCGCCAAGAGAGCAGCGGATCTCTCTCTGCTGCAAACACAACTCGGCAGGGGACGGCTTCTCGGCAGTTTCTTGCCAGGCAGCCGTCCCGCCACCGGCTACACGCCATTTCATCAAATGGTGGTGGCTAATTCATTCGCCAGGGATTCGCCCCTTACAGCATACAGCCAGTTTAACACGCCAAAAACATGGCTAATTGCTAAACTGGCTAATGCATTTTTTCGCTGCTTACTGCATGATGCCCTTACTCGGGAAGGTTACAGCCGCATGCAGAATCTTCCCAAGAAAGGGTAACATGATTTCATAGCAAACTGGATAAGAGCATTGACACTACTATTGGTAGGGTTGTCCCTTCAGTTCCTTACCCACCAAAAGGTGACTATAAAAACTTGATTTATACAATAACAGGATTTTTTTCCCGATATCATCCAAGGATGCAATAAACACAAACTAAATATGACTTTAATGCATAGCATCGTTTTCCCAAATACAAAACCCAACCATGTTCTAGTACAGGGATGCGCAAACTTCTGTTGCTGCGCCCCCCTGCATCCACTCCCCCGGTGCTCGCGCCCCCCTTACCTTCCTATCTGCGTCAGTGTGGTCATGTAATGTCACGTCACACATTCCCATGGCGACGGGCATCAAATGACTGCGTGGGGTATTGTGATGTCACATTACATGAATGACGCCGCATTGCCAAGTCAATGTGCCATCTGAAGCCGGCTGAACCTCGGTAAGTTCAGTTGCAGAGGCCTCACGCAATCCCCCGGTGTTTAATTTAAATGCCTTGGGGAAGAGTGCGGGGCCTTTGCAACTGCTGCGGCCCCAAGAAAATCCTGCACCACTCAGTTTGCGCACCCCTGTTCCAGTATATAGAGAGCTTCCATATAGATAAATAACAATAATGGTGCAAGATACCCCAACATATCACACTAACATCACTGTAATAGACTTTGTAACCACTAGAAAGCTTCAAACTATGCATCTATACCATAGTATACAAAGAAGATTAAGCTGCACTCTTATCCAATGATCATGAAGTCAGTAGGACATTTTCTTCCTACTTTATTGAAGCAGATGGAAGTGCACAACGTTTCAGAGGTTATCCTCTTCGTAAGTTGCACTGACCTGAGTGAGTGTCTCTACCCTATCTTCATCGACGTTCTGCGCGACCTCGGCCACCCCCCTTCTGCGCATGCACAGATATGGTGGCCCCCTTCTCGGTACCGCCGTATTGGCAGATCGCTGAGAAGTGAAACGCCGAGAACCGGGGCCCTAATGTATATGTCAAATTCGGATTTCTCGTTACATCCCTACTTGCCTCTTATGCTCAACCCAATGTTGTCTCATCATTGCCCATTTCACCTTTACAGCCCTCTCACGTCTTCCTTTTCCATATTTAAAGCCCAGCTGTAAATCCCCCTGAAAATAAACATTTCACTAAATTATCTATGACACAACATTGTGCAATAATGCATATAAATAGTTAAATATAATTTAAACTAATGAGTGCCCACTCACGTGGTAGAAGATTAATTCAGGCGTTTCCAGATTGCTGATGTGGAGCAGTGTGGTAATAGGAATTCTCCCGAACCATATATAAAAATATTACTATACCCCTGAGGTAGATCGTATCATGACTGGAACGCATTGGGTGGTCCCCCTGTTGCCGTGGAGAACACTGAGCCATTTGCCCTACCTGTTACGAGACGCCGCCGCTAATCGACGCCGCCGCAGTCAGATCGCAGGGACCGGAGAACTCCCCATTGCCGTGACGTCACCTGATGTGATCAGCTGTCCGCTGCTCAGCTGTGTTAGCTGTTCGTTCCGAAGCAGGAGCACACAGATCCTCCAGCTACACGCCACAGATAGCGAGAGACAAGGTTGAGACTGCTGCAGGACCAAGAGTGGTCAAATTGCTTGTGTCCTCTTGGGAACATGTGAGTTGAATGAGCTCAATGTTCTTATATATGTTTTATTAAAATTGTAATACACTATATATATTTCCTTTATATATGGTTCGGAAGAATTCCTATTACGACACTGCTCCAGATCAGCAATCTGGAAATGCCTGAATTAATCTTCTCCCACGTGAGTAGGCACTCATTAGTTTAAATTATATGTAACTATTTATATGCATTATTGCACTATGTTGTGTTTTTTCCTTTTTTCATGTACCTGAGGGGAGTTTTTTGAGCTTGGGAGTTTTCTTGTCTAAGGGTGTTAGGAAACACTGCATCTGCATCTCCCCAGTGGTGGTATTTTTTACTTACATTTGTTATTTTAATTTTATTTATCTTATTTAAACACTTTTGGTGATTTGGGTTTGCGCTTATTTTCTGTGCTACTAAATTATCTATGCCTACTATACTAACTCCCAATTAGAGATGGGCAATTTTTTGGAGCGAATTTGGATCTGCATTGGATCGGCCGGTTCCTTTGGTCCGCGGATTTCATCGGATCAATCCCAAAAAGGGTGATTCACGTTTTGCGGATTTTTATTATTATTACCAATACACTCCGTGAATTCCGCAACCCATGGACGGATTTGTAGAATCCAATCCGCGGATTCAGCAATCTTAAGAATATGCCACCGGATTGCTGGAACCAAGGATTGGATTCTACAAATCCTTCCACGGGTTATATCCAATGGCATTTTGGATGAATCCACGGGAATTAAAACCGACCAATGGGTCTATGCACTAAGCTCCGATAGAAAAATATCGCCAGGGTTTTTAAATCGCCATTTTTTACAGCGTTGCTATCACGGTATGCAGAAAGCCCCGAATACCAGTGATAGCAACATTTGCAACAATGGCGAGTAGCCGGCGGTGTGAAGTTCAGCCTTGTGAAAAGGGCTCACCCAGCGAGTTATTTCTGCTGCAGAGAGAGAGAGACGCCTCTCTCTCTGCGCAAATCTCGCCCAATTTTTTTATTCTAATTTTCATTTTATTACTAGAGTACGTGAGCAGGGGGTCTCTGGAGCAGAACAGTGTTGACTTTAGGTCCAGAAACACCCTGCTTCCCGAGATACAGGCCCCGTTATGGGGTGCCAGTATCTCCTATGCATTTGAATCCCACGGTCATGTGATGCGGGCCTGTTTCTCAGGAATCAGGTGGTCCCCGGACCTCAAATCAACAAGTTTCTGCTCCAAAGACCCCATGCTACAATACACTAGTAATAAAACCATAATTTAAAATTTAATACATTCGTTACTGTAGTGGTAATCTGCTATGGTAATGAAGCTCCTTTAATGTAATTTTTATTAATAGTGTGCGGGAGCAGGGGGTTTCCTGAGCTGAAGCGCTTTGATTTCAGCCTCAGTGACCTCTTGCTTCCTGAGTTATAGGCCCTGGTATTGGGCACCAGGTGCCAGTATCGCCGTCATTTTTAAATCGTCCGCTTCACGTGACCGGGAGATTTAAATAATGAAGGAGATACCGGCACCACATATTTAGGCCCTATCTCAGGAAGCAGGGGTCCCCGAAGCTGAAATTAATGATGTTCAGCTCAGGAGATCCCCTGCTCCCACACACCAAAAATAAAAATTACATTAAAACAGCTTCAATACTGTACCTTTGCGGATAGCCGCTAAGGCAATGAAGGGGTTATGGCACAATAGCTGCTTTATTGAAGGCAGAGGGGGGGAGATAAACGAGTACTTGGCCCTTCATTCACCCCCTCTGCCCCCAATAAACATTACAATATGTACTAAATACCAATACACAACCCACCCACTGTGCCCCCACCTGAGTTTGAAAAGCTGGCGATAAGTGGTTTATTGCCGCGCATTTGGCGATTTTGGGTTTTTTTCGCCCACATTTTTTAACCCAGGGAGTGTTAGGACCTGCTAACGGTCATGCCTTCAAAGTGGCAGCAGGCTTAAGAAGCTTTGGCCAAATTACTTTTTTTTCAAGAGAATATATAGGTATTGCACTGTGTATTTTTGTCACATTTGAAGTAGCTTTTGGCATCTTTATTTGTTTTTTGTTGTATACATTTAGCCACGTCCATTATCACTCCTTTTGACACTTATATATGTAGCCATGCTGTAAAATGGTCTGCAGTTTCCTCTCCTGCTGGCAGTAAGCCTGGTAAGTTACAGGGATGCCAGCAGTAATCATGGAGGTTTGCCCTCACACCCTGGTGAGGTGCACTATGTGTGGATGGGAGTGGCTACATACTCTGAGTCCACCGTTAGTGACATCAGAGATGTGCCTGCCTCCTGAGAGATATAAGGCACAGCACTGACCAAAGTTAGTGTGGTTGGAGAAGGAGCAAGTCTGCGTTGAGACTTGGAAGTCAGTGGCACACTAGTGCTGTAACTAGTGGTTTTAAGTTATGTTAAGTGACATCTAGCTGTCCAAGCCATACTGTGTCCAGGGACCTGGCACAGGGGTGATCTCCCTGAAGGGAGAGGGGATCCCCCTCCATTGGGAGGGTGTACCTTTGAAAGGATAACACAGCAAGATGTGTGGCTAGACAACTCACTGTATGGGGCAGTTGGCCCGCACCGTAAGCCACAATAAAGACACCTTGATCAAAGACATCTTCATGTGTGAGTCTGAACTTACTCTACACATGATGGCACCACGGAGGAGTTCCTTATCAGAATCATCCTCATGCGGACGCAGGGATCCTGATGAGGTGGAGGCGCTGCACTGGATATAGGTAGGACTCATGCACACTACCTCAGCTGCCTGTCTGGGTTGGCAATCCCCACACAACATCATGCGGGAGACTCAGGAGTCCTGTTGCCAACAGGTGCACCACCAGACACAACCATGTAATGGGGATTGGTTAGACCACAGAGGCCAATGTGAGATTGGGTGGGTCAGGCCAGGCCAGAAAACCTGTTACATATACATATATATATTATGTGGTAATGTTAGGGGTTTCTCAGAGCTTCTTGGGTATCTGTGTGTTTACATTTTAATCTGGTCTGTAACTGTTACAAACGCCTATAATATATATAATCTCTAACTGTGCATGCAATGTCTTATATATAAAGTATACCCTGTTCACTTATGTAACTATGTATTTGTAACCAAGTGTTATTTGTCATCTTAACTCTATGCCCAGGACATAATTGAAAACGAGAGGTAACTCTCAATGTATTACTTACTGGTAAAACATTTTATAGGTGCAAATAAATAAATAATCTCATATATGTGATTGTATACAAGTAATACACACTGAGTCCAACATCTATCGATCATTACATACCCATCATTCTATACATGTGATTGCATACCAATAATACACACTGAAACCTATATCTACTGATCATTATTAGAGATCACAGCATATATACACCCCTGAATATCCTAGATGTCAGAGTAGTAATTCTGGGCTTATATGTTTAGATACGCAATTGAAAGCATTTGACAGGTCTTACATACTACAATAGCCCTATTTCCTACCTACTCTTTCACTCCACTATGGGGATTTCATATTATTTTATTATACTCTGTCACTGTATATAGTTATCACCACTTTGTCACCATCATTTTGGATGTCATAAAATTGTATTATTCTATTTTAACTGCTGATCCTGATGTCTAACTGACAGCCTTTGCAGATATTATTTCTGCCGGAACACTGTTGTTCAGTATACCTTTGTAATAGCATTGAGTGCAATTATTTGGAGGATCTTTTTGGTCCTACTTGGATCAGTACTTTGTATAACATCTACTTTCGCAGGAGAAACTGTTATCTATCTTGGGCACCTCTTACCCATGCAGTGTGTGGTGTGATTTGATTCGTCTTATTGCCATGCTGCCCAATATGTACCTGTTAGTATCCAGAATAGATGACGTCACATGATATCCTCATTTTTAATAAATTCCTACAACTAAGTGCGACTTGTTTGTCATCTCTCTCTGTGATGTACAGGGGGTATTTTAGGAATGTTAGTTTCCTTTGAAGCTGACAGACCAGGATTTGGCCATCGTCACATTTCACTTTTAGTGGGCCATCAGTGGTAGCCCACCCCCTCTCAATTTAGACCTCTTTGTTGATGAGCACAGACCCAGGAAGGATTTTGACCTGTCAAAAACCCAATATCTTGTCTTTTGAAGACAAACAGTAACGATATTAATCCCTAAAACAACAAATTAATTAAGATACTTAATATTACATTATATTATTATGACAGACCTAATGGCAGAAGACTGCTTAGTGATCTTACAAAAACAGTGCAATTCTAAGGTTATTTAGTTGTAAGCTATATATTGCTTTTGCAGCTGTAAATTATGAGATTCAACTGAGAACTTTGAAATAAATCAATGAGTCAATTTGATTTGAAATTAAGGAACTTAACAATCAGATCATGTAAACTCTGGAACTACATGATTAGAGACACCTGTAGCCTATTACAAACATGAAACCCAGACATAGGTGTCAAACGCTGAATAACAAACCCCCCTGATTTGCTGGTACACTGCTATGAAAATATTACTTCTCCTGCAGCACAAAAGCAATTTGAAAATTAAAAAGCAAATATAGCATTTTTCCAAAATTTGCTATTTGTTTGTCAGTTTTTCAAAATAATAATGATAATCCATGTTATCATACTGTTCCTTCATTTATTTTTTCATAAAATATATTACAGGATTATGGTTTTATCTTTTTTTTTTTTTGTCAATGAGTGTGGAGAATAGAGGAAATAAAATCAAGAAGATAATATAGATCAATTGTTTAAGTGTTGTAACAATAAAGCAGAGTAAATGAGTACTTCAGTATTAGGTGATACCTTTTTAATTTGGACTAACAAACGATATCATAAGACCAGCTCTCTTCCTCAGGTCAGCAATACGAATTAACAAATATTTAATGATCTTAACACAGATGTAAAAAAAGAAAGATAGCCATCTAAGGCAGATGATGCAGAGAAGGAATAGACAGACAGGGCAATAAATGGATGAAAGGGACAGTGATATGCAGGACCCTCTATATCCATCAGCAATGTGCATGGGGGTGGGGATGCAGCGGGGGAGAAGGGGTTAATTGTAAAATTAACAGAGAGACAGGAAGAAACATTACACAAAATTAAGATAGTGTGTTAAAAAAACCCATATCAGCATTAAGTCCTCTTGTTTTAGCATAAAAAAGCATTATTATGAGGGCGTGGCCAGGACTCGGAGCTGAGCGGCCGCAAGTCGGCTCAGCTCCACAGAAGCAACCAAATCAAAGGCAGTAAATTGTCTAATAAAGCTATTTTTTCAGCTCCTAAAGTAGGAGACTAGCTCGCCGAAGCCCAAGGAATATGGGATCCTCCGGCGGACGGATTGCGGCACGATATTTTATTTATTTATTTATTTATAAAAAAAATTACCAGGAAGTAATACATTGAGAGTTACCTCTCGTTTTCAAGTATGTCCTGGGCACAGAGTTAAGACAAATAATACATGGTTACAAATACAGTTACATAAATGAACACGGTATACATTATATACAAGACATTGTGTGCACAGTTAAAGAAAATATATATTATGGGCGAATGAAACAGTTACAGACCAGATTAAAATGTGAGACAGCCTTAGATTTGAAAGAACTTAGACTGGTGGTGGATGTGAGAGTCTCTGGTAGGTTGTTCCAGTTTTGGGGTGCACGGTAGGAGAAGGAGGAACGTCCGGATACTTTGTTAAGCCTTGGGACCATGAACAGTCTTTTGGAGTCTGATCTCAGGTGATAGGTGCTGCATGTGGTAGGGGTGAGGAGCTTGTTCAGATAGCTGGGTAGCTTGCCCATAAAGAATTTAAAGGCAAGACAGGAAAGGTGAACTTTGCGCCTAGACCCGAGTGATGACCAATCTAGTTCTTTGAGTATTTTGCAGTGATGTGTGTTGTAGTTGCATTGGAGAACAAAACGACAAATTGAATTGTAGAGGGTGTCAAGTTTGCCAAGGTGGGTTTGAGGTGCCGTGCCATATACTATGTCTCCATAGTCAATAATTGACATTAGCATCTGCTGTGCAATATGCTTTCTGACCAGGAAACTTAGGGAGGATTTGTTCCTGTAAAGTACCCCTAGTTTGGCATAGGTCTTGGTTGTCAGGGTATCAATGTGCATTCCGAATGTTAAGTGGGAGTCAAACCATAAGCCCAGGTATTTAAAACTAGTGACAGGGGTTAGGGTGGTGTTAGCGTTGGTTCTAATCTGGAGCTCAGTTGCTGGAAGCTTTAAAAATGTAGTCTTGGTCCCAAATACCATTGTTACAGTCTTGTCAGTGTTTAAAAACAGTTTGTTTTGGGAAATCCAGTTTTCGAGTCTCAAAAAGTCAGACTGAAGTATGTGTTGAAGGTCAGAGAGGCTATGGCTGTGTGCATATAGGATTGTGTCATCTGCATACATGTGTATTGAGGCTTCCTTACAAGCTGTGGGAAGATCATTGATGAACACTGAAAAGAGTAGGGGCCCCAGAACAGAGCCTTGCGGGACACCACAGGTGATATCCAGGGGGTTGGAGTTGGAGCCTGAGATGGACACATGTTGGGATCTTCCTGATAGGTAGGACTGAAACCAGTTTAAAGCATGCTTCCCTATTCCAGAGCTCTGGAGTTTGTTAAGCAGGATAGCATGATCAACTGTATCAAAAGCCTTTGCAAAATCTGGGAATACTGCACCAGCAAGTTGTCCCCGTTCCATTCCACAATAGATTTCATTGCAAACTTTTATCAGGGTAGTTACGGTGGAGTGTTTGGGATGAAAGCCAGATTGGAATTGGCTAGGGAAATTTGTCTTGGTATAGTAATCGCTTAATTGGGAGTGGACACATTTTTCCATGACTTTGGATAGAATTGGGAGAAGTGAGATTGGTCTGTAGTTTGAGACAGTGTTTTTGTCCCCACTTTTGAAGATTGGGACAACTCTGGCAGTTTTCCAGGTCTTAGGGATATGGCCTGCAGACAGGATAGAGTTGACTATGGAAGCAATTGGTTTGGCAATGGCTGGGGCACCAAGTCGTAGGAACCTAGATTGTAGTAAGTCAGGTCCGCATTGGCTGCTTAGTTTTAGTTTGAGGAGCGCTTGTGTAATCTCCTCTTCAGATACTGGGCCAAATTGAAAATTGTGGGCAGTGTTGGGAAGGGGTGGGGCTATGTGGGCACTCCCAGGATGAGATTCAGGTTTGTGGTTTGGGCTGCGTTTTGCTAATAAGTTAGTGGCACACCCCACAAAGTAATCATTGAATGCATTTGCAATGTCAGTGGGGTTTGTCAGAGTAATATTCCCTTTAGTGATATTACTTGGTTGTTGATGGTTAGGAGGCTGGAATATATTGTTGATAACCTTCCAGAAGTTAGCTGGGTTTGATGTATTTTGGTGGAGATTGTCAGAGTAATATTGTGCTTTTGCGTGCCTTGTTTGCCTTGTGCACATGTTCCGCAGGCATCTGTAGTGATTGAGATCATTGGTAGTGCCAGTTACTTTGTAGCTTTTCCACAAGGTATCCCTGAGCTGGTAGAGTGCAATAAGGTCAGTTGTAACCCATGGAAGATGGGCCCCCCGTACCCTTATTTTGCGTAGTGGAGCATGGGTATCGCAGAGTTTTAAGAACTCGGATTGGAAATAGTCGAGCGCAGAATCAGGGTCGGGAATTAAATCGATTCTGTGCCATGGGCAGTTGGTAAGGTTATCCAGAAACTGTTGAGGGTTAAAGTTTTTAAATGTTCTAGTGAGGAGAACTTTAGGGCTTGAATGGGGCGGTTTAATTTTCCTTACACAGTACACTATTGCATGGTCACTGAAAATGTTAGCAAGGATGCCAGAGGATTGGATTCTGCTGGGGTTTGAGGAGAGAATCCAGTCTAGCAAGGAATGGTTATGCGATTTCAGGTTTGTCCGTGTGGGTTGGGAAATGAGTTGTGATAGGTTAAGTGACTTGAGTTGTATCTGGATTTTATGGTTTTTAGGGTCAAGCCAGTTGAAGTTGAAATCCCCAAGAACTAGCAGTTCAGAGAGGAAATGGAGGTTATCCCACAGCTCTGGAAACTCCAGAGATGGCCGCTGGACTATGCGGTCGGACTGATCCGAGCACCCCGGGTGCTGTTATGTGACCCTGCGCCAGTGGGAAGAATCTAAGGCAGAGCATCCTCTGACGTCCAGCGAGGCTCAGACGGACCCCGGCACCATCACAGGTGAGAGCTGTAGGCGGGCGGGAGCCAGGGGAATTTGAGCCGGGATCGTGGCTATCAATTTCTACTCAACCCACCAGCCTAACGTTAGAGGACCAGAGGAGGGGTAAGGCACTACTCAGTGGAGAGCGGAGGTGGGCTGCTTGTCGGGAATCCCCGATGAGGGGCTGAAGAGGGCTCCCAGCTGTCGGCTGCTGGTTGGTGGAGGAGGCCCCTGAAGCGCGGGGTGGCGACCATCTTGCTCTTGTCCCCCTTAAAACTGCATGAGAAAACCTAAGTCTGTCTCCCTCTCCCCCCAGCCCAAGCCTGACTGTGACCTCTTGTAGACGGCCACAGAGCATTAAGATTGAGACCTCAACCAGCAGACAGACCAAGGGACGAGGTATTGAGATTCCACTACTTCAAAACAAAGGAAGCTTTCAACACGGTGATGAGAGGATCCACAGATCTCAAGTGCCAAAATATACCCCTACAGATATACTCAGATCTGGTGCCTTCCACACTCGCAAAAAGAAGAAATCTCAGAGAGGTGACGGCAAAATTAAGAGACCGCAATATCAAATACAGATGGGCATTCCCTTTTGGACTCTCAGTAATTCAAAATGGAAGACCACAGACACTCAGGAATCCGGACGACGGTGAAGCTTTCCTCGAACATCTAGGCCTGAATCGAGATGCAGGAGCCCCCGGCCCTGGAACCCTCTTGGTCCATGATTCCCACGAGAAGATCCCCTCATGCAGTTACCCCAGTGAAATAGACTCCCGAAGCTAGGACCAAACCCTAAGCTGAACTATAGATCCATGTCCCACTTCGGAGTAATTATTGTATTATGTTGACTAAGTCTTGGCCACCACTCCCCAAATATATCTGTGTCAAGGAAGACACAGTTGTCCTTGTTTTTTTCTGTTCTCCCCCTCCCCCAGATTTTTTTCCCAAGGGCAGGTGAGCATTAAGACCGTCTCTCCGGAGACACTTCCATGCACTGTAACGCTTGCGCTCACCACGACCAAGACGGGACCCCGGTACTGAGGTGGGAAAGTATAGAACTGCGCACTCACAGAAGCGGAGGCACTCCTGGAGAGTGGATAGTCAAGATCGCCGGGTCTGGGTTGGAGAAAGTGGGTTAGTTGAGATACTTGCCAAGGTCGTGGGTAGGTTGCAGGAGGATAAACAAAGTCCGAAGTGCCGTGGTCAAGGGTTGGAGCCAGGAGGATAGTATATAGTCCATTTGCCATGGTCAGGAATGGAGAAGGTCGGATGGTCTGAGGCAAGCCGGGGGTCGGTAATCCAGAGCAGGGTCCAAATTATAGCCAGGTCTGTACACAGGGAGGCAAGCAGTAAGAAGGGTTAAACAAGGGCAGGTGAGCATTAAGACCGTCTCTCCGGAGACACTTCCATGCACTGTAACGCTTGCGCTCACCACGACCAAGACGGGACCCCGGTACTGAGGTGGGAAAGTATAGAACTGCGCACTCACAGAAGCGGAGGCACTCCTGGAGAGTGGATAGTCAAGATCGCCGGGTCTGGGTTGGAGAAAGTGGGTTAGTTGAGATACTTGCCAAGGTCGTGGGTAGGTTGCAGGAGGATAAACAAAGTCCGAAGTGCCGTGGTCAAGGGTTGGAGCCAGGAGGATAGTATATAGTCCATTTGCCATGGTCAGGAATGGAGAAGGTCGGATGGTCTGAGGCAAGCCGGGGGTCGGTAATCCAGAGCAGGGTCCAAATTATAGCCAGGTCTGTACACAGGGAGGCAAGCAGTAAGAAGGGTTAAACACAAGGCACAAGGCAGAGACATGGGAACACAAGGCTACCAATAACTATGCTCAGCCAAAGAGGAAGTGACAGAGCTGAGCATATATGGAGGCATGAGTCCAATGAGAGAAGGGGGTGGAGCGGTGGAGCAGCCTCTGTGGAGGCAGTGATAGGCTGTGAGAAACAGGAGACAGGTGAGAGCAATACTAGAGTTGACACGCAGCTGGGGAGCGGTGCAAGCGCGTCAAGTGAGCGTGCCGCGTGGGACAAGTGGAGGGGCGGAGCCAAGATCCGTAGGAACTGTGAAAGCCCTGCATTGGCACGCACTCTGTAATGTGTGCGGAAGGCTGTACAGCAGGAGGCAAGGAGAAAGCATGCTGCGGGCAACGCACTCTTGGATCACTTGCAGCTGGATGCTGTGCAGCAGGAGGTAAGGAGGGAACACGCCGCACTCTTTTTCTTTTTCATTCCCCCCGTTTTTGTTTTTTTCCATTTGCCCCTCCTTTGCCTCCTATCCCAGAATAGCCAATAACTGACGAGGATGTCAGATGGTCAGAGATGTAGTCTCATAACAGGTACTTGTTACGCCGGTGCTGGCCACAGACCAGACCCATCCCTTATACTGAGGTGGGGACGTATATGTGCACGCACCCGCAGAAGGAGCGTTTCTGAGTGTGGTGTTTTGGTGTTGCCTGGCAAGGTGTAAATAGCTGTAGCAATACTTGCCGGTACCGGTAAAAGAAGAGACATAGTAGTTGCCGTTAGCCAAGGTCAGGGAGAGGAGAAATCCGGGAGGTCGGGGTCCAAGCTGAGATCGAGGGACGTGGGAAGCCGCATAGTCAAGAGGGAGCGTGGGTCGAGAGCCAGAGAGTGTAGTCCGCCAAGCCGAGTCATAACCTGCATAAGCGAAGACAATAGAGAGAGCCAGAATAGACATCCACAAGGAGAGACTATGTCGAGCAATGTGAAAGTGGTACAACAGGCATTATGTAGTGCGGCTGACCAATAGGAAGCGGAGGCAGGCCTGGAGGAGCACGAGGAGCTGTCCTGGATTGGTAGGCAGACAGGTGAGCAGCTTTGGCACTAAGGAACAGCCTGCGTGTGTGTTGGGGACGTATTCTCACTGCCAGAGCAGTGAATAAGTTATCTTCGCCTGGCGTACGCTCTGTAATGTCGGAGAGCGCGTGCCCAGGACAAATGGCAGCCGCCTGAGTGCGGGCTGCCTGCGTAGCAGCGGCGGCTCGTCGGGAACGACGGGGAAGCCCCAGATCCATGGGAACCGGGCGGGACTGGCGGCGAGGACCTCCCACGGCAGCGGGAGCCGTGGGAGGTAAGGGGGGGTCACACTGCTACTGCCGTGACCCCCGAATCCTCACAGTACTCCCCCTTCAGGGTCGGCCTCAGGACGATCCTGTCACGGTTTGAATGGGAACTTTTTTTGGAAGCGTTTGAGAAGCCCAGGTGCGTGAATGTCCTTAAGAGATACCCAAGTTCTTTCTTCAGGTCCAAAGCACTTCCAATGGACCAAGAATTGAACCTTACCTCTCGAGAGGCGGGAATCCAGTATGGCTTGGACCTCATACTCTTCGTTGCCCTGTATGATCACTGGGTCTGGTCTAAGAGTGTGGTCCGGAAAGAGAGAACTGGAAATAAATGGTTTGAGAAGTGAAGTGTGAAACACATTAGGAATCCTCATGCTTTGAGGTAGTTGAAGGCGAAAGGCCACCGGGTTTACCTACTCCATGATAGCAAATGGGCCCAGAAACCTATGTGCCAATTTAGGGGAAGGGGTTTTGAGGTGGATATTTTTGGTAGACAACCAAATCTTATCCCCTGGCTTGTAACTGGGTACAGGTCAGCGACGACGGTCAGCCTGGAGTTTCGAAGTCTGGGAGGCCTTTTGAAGCGCCGATTGAATTCTGGACCAAGAGTCCTGTAAGAGGGAGATGTGTTCATCTACGGCTGGTACTCCAGAGGAGATATTGGAAATAGGCAGGCGAGCCGGGTGGAATCCGTAATTAATAAAGAAAAGCATTTCACGAGTGGATTCATTCCTGGAGGAATTAAAAGCATACTCAGCCCAGGGAAGTAATTCCGACCAGTCGTCCTGGGAGTCTGAGACGAAACACCTCAAATACTTCTCGAGTGATTGATTAACCCTCTCGGTCTGCCCATTAGATTGAGGGTGATATCCTGAAGAAAAGGAAGAAGAAATGCTCAGTCTTCTGGTGAAGGTCCTCCAGAATTTGGAAACAAATTGAGAGCCTCTGTCCGATACGATGGATGTGGGGATGCCATGGATCCGGAAAATCTCTCTGGAGAAAATATCGGCTTTAATCCTTTGAGAGGAACGAAATGTGCCATCTTGGAAAACCGATCCACCACTACTAGAATGGTGTTCATGACAGTCGACCTAGGCAATTCGACAATAAAGTCCATGGATATGTGGGACCAGGGGCGTTCCAGGATGGGTAAAGGCATAAGAAGACCATGGGGTCTCTGACAAGCTATCTTATTGCGTGCACATACCGGGCAGGCCCGAGAAATTCAAGGATGGTCTTGGCCATATTGAGCCGCCAGAAGGTGCAACGGATGACGTCTAATGTTTTCTTTGAATCCCGGATGTCCTGCCCCCAATCCAGAATCTCAGGAATAAACTTGGGCTCTACGTACAAGTTATCCTTCGGTACCTCGAGATCTCTAGGAACACATTTTTGAGATTTGACGATTTTTTCAAGATTCTTGAATGCAGCGACCACGAGGATCTTTTGCTTGGGAAGGATGGACTCGGTAGTTTTCTCCGGTCTTTCTTCAGAAGGATACTGTCTAGAGAGGGCATCCGCTTTGACGTTCTTGGTGCTGGGAATTTAGGACAAAATCTAATTAAACCTAGAGAAAAATAACGACCAGCGGGCTTGGCGGGAGCCTAAGTGGCGGGCACTCTCGATGTACAAGAGATTTTTTTTTTTTTCAACTTCAAATTTTTTATTGGGTCATACAGCTTATAAATTATAACACAGACCATTGTGTAACATTCTTATGCCCATCGGTATTTCTGCCCCGGCTCTCACTACCATGGGTTATCATTGAACATGCTGAAAACTGCACAAACAACATTTATTCACAGGACTTGACTAACCTGACTGACATAACCAGGACAGGACAACATCAGGTAGGTACGGTGAGGGGGGGTGGGGGGGAGGTAAGAGATGCTTCGGGTAGCTTCTGGGTCTGCAATCATCCGCTTCAGTTGTCGGGGTTCACCGGGCGCCACTTGGGTGATCTCTTAGGTGCTGATCCTAACAATGGGATGGGTCCTACCTGTCACCTATAGTAGTCTGCGTATGTCATGCTCCATCACCAGAGAACGCATTTACTGTTATTATTGCAAAATTGTGCTGGTATCCACCCCTGGGATGTCTGTGTGGGCAATCCATGGTGCCCATACTTTAAGAAGTTGCTGCCAGTGTCGTTGACCCAGCTCGTCAACTGTTCCATCTGGCAGACGTGCCAAATTCTATTTCGAATTCTGGGGATTATTGGTAAATCTTGCTGTTTCCATACCGCTGCGATCTCACACCTGGTGGCGGTTGCAAAGTGTGCAATCAATTTGTGTGCCGACTTTGGCAGTCCCTGGACTCGTCTGCCCAAGAGGAACAGCCACGGGTCCAGGGGGATCTCCAAGTTGAGAATCCTTTGTGTCCAACCTCTAATTTCCTCCCAAATCGGGACCACCCTAGGGCAAGACCACAGCATATGGAGTAAGTCAGCTACCTCCCCGCACTGCTTGGGGCATAGCGGGGAGTATCCACCAACAAATTTAGACAGTTTTAATGGTGTGTGGTACCAGCGCATCAGGACCTTATATGCGTTCTCTTTTAATGTTGAGCATATGGAGCTTTTAGCAGCCGCTTGTAGGATGAGTGTCCAGTCTTCGTCCTCTAAACTCTCCCCTAAATCAGTCTCCCATTTTGTCATGTAAGTCAGTCTGGGGTCTTCAGGTCCTTCTGGACAGACTACTTCCCTATACATTCTGGAGGTAAGTCCCCTTGTGTCCGTATCTCTTGAACACAGCTGCTCGAAATTGGTACTTGCCGGTCGGATTGGGAATTTATTATAAAATGCTCTGATCTGGAGGTAATTAAATAATTCGGTATTTGGTACTCCTTTTTCTGATTTGATTTGTGTAAAGGTTTTAATAAATTTACTCCCCTCCAGATCTTTCAGTCGCTTGTATCCCGACTGAGTCCAGATTATGAAATGGTGAGCACATTATGCAGTAGCGGGGTCATTAAGGAATGTTTAGATGTCAAGTTATGTCTAAATTTGGCATTCCCCCATACCGCTAGAGAGTTCGCCATAGTCCGCAGCAGCATCCCCACTGTGTTACCACATCGTTTAGGCAGCCAGATTAGGTTGTGCAGCTCTATTGGAGCACACCAGTCTCTCTCCAGTGCCACCCAACGCCGCAATGACGGGTCGGAGTGCCACTGGATAATTTGGCATAATTGCGCTGCTTTATAGTACGCCAACAAGCAAGGTACCGCTAATCCTCCTCTAATCGTTGGCCGTGTTAGTATGCTTTTCGTGAATCGCGGGCTCTTGTTGTGCCATATAAATTTCATGATTCTGGTCTGTAAAGCGAGGATGTCAGCCCGCACCAAGGGTACAGGGAGGGTCTGGAACAGGTAGAGCACCCGGGGAAGGAGATTCATCTTAATGCTATGAATTCTTCCAAACCAGGAAATGCCATAACCCGCCCAGACCCGCCCAGACACTGAGATCCTCCCCTAGAGTCCGGAACAGTTTGGGGTAATTAGCTTTATACAATGAATTATAGTCCTTCGTGATGTTAATACCCAAGTATTTGATTGAGGAGGCTTGCCACTTAAAGTTAAAGTTTAGTTCGATCAACTTCTCCACCGGTTTCGGGAGGTTTAGGTTGAGGGCTTTAGATTTGGACTGGTTAATTTTGAACCCCGAAATTTGATTGAATCTTCCCAGGACCTCAAATACATTGGGCAGAGAGGTAAGAGGTCTCGACAATGTCAGGATGATGTCGTCTGCATAGAGCGCCACTTTGTGGGACTGGTCCCCTACATCGATCCCTGCTATATTTGGGTTTAGGCGGATGTGTGCCGCCAGGGGTTCTATACACAGGGCAAACAGCAACGGGGATAGGGGACACCCCTGTCGCGTCCCACTACGAATCTGGAATTGGTCTGAGGGGTAGCCCTGGTGGCACACCCTTGCTGTGGGGCCATGATATAAGGCTACGATGGCCTCTAGAATGCGTCCTCCAAAACCAAAAGCTCTCATGGCTGCTCTTAGATAGGTCCAGTCTATCCTATCGAAGGCTTTTTCTGCATCCAGACTTAATAACATAGACGGGATTTCCTTTTTGTTGGCCAGATCGATTAAATCTATTATCCGTCTAGTGTTGTCTGCTGCTTGCCTTCCTCCAATAAACCCCACCTGATCCGGGTGGATTAACCTCGGTAGGACGATACCCACCCTGTTGGCTATTAGTTTAGAGAAAATTTTAATATCAGAATTGATCAGGGAGATGGGCCGATAGCTCTTACAGTCTACCGGGTCCTTGCCAGGATTGTGGATCAGCGAGATAGAGGCCTGAAGCATTTGGTATGGGAAGGAACCCCCTGCTAAAATTTCATTGAATAATTTCAGGAGATGTGGCGCTAGGATTTTAAGATATTTTTTGTAGTATAAATTTGTAAAGCCGTCCGGCCCAGGGGCTTTGGCAGGCTTGAGTAACTTTATTACCTCTGTTATCTCCTCTATCGTGACATCCGCCTGCAGTGCCTCCCTCTCCAACCTACCCAACCTAGGAAGTTGTGCCTCTAGTAGGAATTTCTCCAATTTTTCCCTATTTTTTTGTGAGTGGCTGACCTTATCTCCATCATAGAAAATCTCGTAGTATTGTTTGAACTCTTCTACTATTCGTCTAGGATTGGAGGTGAGGTCCCCCCCGTGTTCCAATTGCAGTGATACTATAATTTGGGAGCCTGTTACGTAATTTGTTGGCAAGTAAGGTATCTGGCTTGTTGGCTTTGTCAAAAAACGTACGCTTAGACCAGGCCAACTCCCTCTCGGCCTGGAGGTTAGCAACAGATTCAGTTTAATTTTAGTGTCAGAGAGCTCCTTTAGGGTGCTTCCCTGTTTATTGGCTATATGAAGTGCGGAGAGATGTACCACTCTCTCTCGTAATTCTTTTATCTGGGCCTCCTTTGTTCTCTTTGTGCGTGCTGCTAAATTCATTAGGATGCCCCTCAGGGTTGCCTTTTGGGCCTCCCAGAGCGTAGAGTGTGATGACACGCTCCCGGTGTTGAGCTCGAAATATTTCTTGATTCTATCTCCAATTTCCCGCTCTGATACTGGGTTCTTTAAAAGCAGCTCATTTAATTTCCAGTTCGCACCAGGCCTGTCCAGCGCCCCCAGTGTGCACCGCAGCTCTATCCTATGGGTGCGTGGTCTGACCATGAAATATCATGTATCCCAGAATGGGAGACCACGGGGACTGCTTTATGAGATATCAGGAAGTAATCTATCCTACTGTATATGTCATGAGGGTGTGAATAGAAGGTGTATGCTTTTGTCGTGGGATGCTGCTCTCTCTATATGTCTATCATCTGACAATCTCTTATTCCTTGAGTTAGGTTTAGTACGTCATGTTTCTGTGGTAGGTTAGAGCCCGTGCATCTGTCCATGTCTGGTTCTAGGGTTCTATTAATGTCTCCTGTCAGTATAACGCAACCGCGTGCAATTGTAAGTAGCTTGTCAAAGAATGCCGTGAAGAACTGTGGAGTTTGTTCACATGGGGCATATATGGATACTAAGGTGACCTCTTGACTGCGTATCGTCAATATTACAATTATGTATCGCCCATCTATATCCCTGTGATGCTCCGTCACCACCAGGGGCAGCCTGTTGTGGACCAAGATGGCCACTCCTCTTTTTTTAACTGCCGCTGATGCTAAATAGACTGCTCTAAAGTGTTTGTCGAGGTATTTGGGGACATTGTGTTTGGAGAAGTGTGTTTCTTGCATAAGAACAATATCAGCTTTTGTGCGGATGTAATCCCGGAAAGCAATCCTACGTTTAATGGGGTTGTTAAATCCTTTAACATTATGTGATATAAGGATCAGTTCGTTACTCATCTGGGTGGTGGTATGAACCCTCGTCCAATAGGAGTGTTGCTTGCATCCCTGCTGCCGGTTCTTTCCGGTACCGAACTCCGACTTCTTTTAAGACCCATCGGCTCTCTTCTGGATGATGTTCTCGTGGGGCTGGGAGGAAACAAAAGGGAAACCTGGGGGGGGGGGACATGTACACATACAAAAAGAGACAACATATAAAGTTCCCAGAGCCGTGGCCCCGCCAACTTGACTTCAGGACCCTCGCCTTTGGGAGCTGGGGGGACGCTGCAGGTAGCTAACCACCCACCCCCCATCCTCCCTGCCTCCCCCCTCTTCCCAGAGGACTTTACTGGAGCTTCCCGGCTCCAGTCCCAGGCCCATGCAGGCCGCAGAGCAGGCTCGGCTCCCGTAGCCCCCGCCCCGCTCTCAACTGTGCTAATCTATTTAAACCTTTTTTAATTCCTCTTCTGTTTTGACTCGTTGCCGACTTCCCCCTCCGCCCCCACATCAGGATCATAGAGCTTCTCCCCTGCTTCTCGCTCCCCTATTAAGCTAGCTGAGATGCCCCTCCGTGTGCCGGTTGTCTGCCCTAACCTCTCCAGCCGCGTCCTTCGTCCCTCTTATTCTTCTCGCCAGATAGCTGCCTGTCTCCTATTTCTCTCTGAGTCCTAAGTTGCCCCTCTCTTCTCCTCCTGTCCCTGATCCTCCACCTCCTCCGGTGTTCCTTCTTTCCGATTGAGCTCGCTTCCTACCCTCCTGCCGTGTCTCCTGCTATTTGCCTTCCTCCCCAACCACCCCTTCCTCCCCCCCCTCTTACTACATACGCTTTCCCTTCTTTCTCTCTACCACTTACTGTCTCCTTCTAGTCCTCACCCTCCCTCTCCGTCTCCTCCCCATCTCTGTTATGTCCCACTCTCTATCCCTCTGCTTATGTCACCTCCCCCTTCTAATCTGCTTCACTTCCCGACTTCGCCTCCTCTATTAACTTCCCCCAACTTTCTATCTTCTCCCCTGTCACCTTCCTTATCTCCTTGATGCTTGTTGGATACCCTATCCACCATCGCGTCTCCCTACCCCCTTTCATGTCGTACATCTCCCTTCTGTTCTACTACACCTTGCGTTAACTTCCCCTGCCCTTCTGTCTACATCCTACCACCCTCTCTTATCCTCCGCCCTCGTTGCTTTGTCCTCAGCCTTCTGCTCGCCCGCTTGCCTCTCTCCTGCTTTTGCTCATCGAGGCATAGTGACAATGTTACGCCCCCGTGCCCGGAGTCTATTCAACGCTTTTCTGCGCCCCCCGCCATGTCTGGCGTTGCCTCACACTCCCTCTACATGCTCTGGCGCCTGCGCGGGCGTCCTGTAGTTCCTCTTCTGGACGCCGCTCTCTTGTGTCGGTCGCCCGCTACGCTGCCCCATCCAAGATGGCCGCCGAGCCATTTCCGTCTCCTGTCCCTGGACATCCGGCGGCCGCCATTTTGGATTCGTCTTCCCACCAGGATGGATGCGTTCGCGCTCACCTCCTGGCTGGCGTGGATTTCCGGCTTCTGCGTTCCAGCTGCCTCGTGGCTGCCACCATCTTTGGGCCTCGTGAGCCGCATTCTCAGGTGAGTGTCCTCTAGTCTCGGCAAGGGGGCTCTTTCTCTACAGGATCGTGGGACGAGGGACTCCTGCCGCATGGGTCCACTAATTTGGTGAACAGGTCCGAGGATATCTGTTTACCACTCCCGAGCCCGACCCCGGCGGGAGGGGGGGCATCGTGTGCTAGGCCAAACTTTTAAACCGAAACAACTGAACGTAAACTGGGCAAACTGGTGAAAGTATTTATAAGTGGGCTAGTCTTCTTCTCAGCGGTTATCCTTCGGGGACCGTGGGGCCCGTCCCACCGTTGCCCAGCTGGGGCCCGGCGCCTCCTCCACGTCCTCTCTTGCGGCCGGTGCTCCCCCAAGGTCCAGCTTCTGTAGGAAAGCCTCCCCATCTCCTGGTTCCCTCAGTGATACCGGTCTCCCGTTCCTGCTGACCACTAGACCAAAGGGAAAAGTCCAGCGGTAGCAGATGTTTTTCTCCCGGAGGATCTTGGTGATCGGGAGAAGTGATCTGAGTCTCAGTAGGGTCATGGGGGACAAGTCCTGAAAAATCAGCATGTGGGCCCCCTCGAATTCGACTGTAGGCAAGGAGCGGGTCTTCCGCAGGATGGCCTCCCTGGTGCTATAATAGTGCATTCTCAGTATTATGTCGCGTGGTTGCTCCGACTGCATAGGCCTGGATCGCAATGCTCTATGGCAGAGGTCCATCTCCAGTCTTTCCTTTGGTATCTCCGGTAGGAGCTCCCCCAGCCACCGCAGCACAAAGTCCTCACACTCCCCCGCTGACTGATTCGGACATTGTTGCGCCGATCTCTGTTTTCTGCATCTTCTTGTTTATCTCGCAGTTCGTCGATTTGTGCTTGTAACTCTCCTGTTTTCTTTTCATTTCGCTTGGTTGCTTTTGTTGTGAGATCCAGCTTTGTTTCCACCTGTCTGGTTCGCTCCCCCAGCCTGCCCACTTCTCTCCCCAACTCTTTTATTTCTGCTTGTAATAAAGTCTTTAGATCGTTATATAAACGGTTGAAGTCACATATCCTGACCGGGAGAAATTCAGGGTTTTCATTTTCCTCCCGCTCCCCCTCCCGTTCTGAATCAGAGCCCTGATTCGAAATCGGCGCCATTGCAGCCTCCGCAGTGCTGCTTCTGGTACTGCCGAAATATTGGGGGAGTCCTTTTGATTTCGGGGTTTTGGATAGTCGCTTCGCCATCCTGAAGTGGAGGGAAGTTAATGGTGTTATTTTATCGGTTTTCGACTGATACTCTCTGCTGCCGCGCATGGGCCCCGTACAAGAGATTTTTATGGTCCGTGAGAATCGTGAACGGCTCTTTTGACCCCTCCAGAAGATGCCTTCATTTCTAAAGGGCCACCTTGACAGCCAAAAGTTCCCTATTGCCCACGTCATAGTTCCTCTCAGCTGGAGAAAACTTCTTAGAGAAAAAACCACAAGGGTGGAGTTTATCCTGGGTGAAAATCTCTGGGATAGGACTGCGCCGCCCCTGCAGTCCAAAGCGTCGACCTCCAGGGTAAATGGAAAATTGGTGTTCGGGTGTCGGAGGATAGGAGCTGAGACAAATGCTTATTTCAAAGTTTTGAAAGCCGTGACTGCCTCAGGTGGCCAAGCCGAAGGATCGGCTCCTTTTCGGGTCAGTGCCATGATCGGAGCGATGATGTTGGAAAAATTGCGAACAGATTTCCGGTAATAATTGGAAAACCCTAGAAACCGCTGAATGGACTTGAGGGAATCGGGTTGTGGCCAATCCACTACGGCTTTAAGTTTCTCTGGGTCCATGGCAAATCCCCTGTCAGAAATAATATACCCAAGAAACGAGGTGGACGTCTGGTGAAAAAGACACTTTTCCATCTTGGCAAACAAGTGATTCTCTCGGAGGCGGGAGAGCACGAACTTCGTATGGGTGATATGATCCTGTAGATTTTAGAAAAAATAAGAATGTCGTCCAGATAAAAAATTACAAAAAGGTTAAGGACATCCCGAAAAATGTCATTGATAAATTCCTGAAAGACCGCCGGGGCGTTGCATAAGCCGAAGGGCATCACAAGATATTCATAGTGGCCGCTTCGGGTGTTGAAGGCGGTCTTCCATTCGTCGCCCTTCCGGATGCGAATGAGATTATATGCCCCGTGAAGGTCTAGCTGGTAAACAGGTTAGCATCTTGAAGTCTGTCGAAGAGTTCAGAGATGAGTGGAAGAGGGTAACGGTTCTTCACCGTAATGCGGTTCAGGACCCGGTAGTCTATACACGGTCTGAGGGTACCGTCTTTCTCCTTAACGAAAAAGAATCCGGCCCCCGCGGGCGAATTGGAATGCCGTATAAAGCCCCGCTTCAAGTTCTCGCCAATATATTCGTCCATGGCTTCCATCTCAGGCAGAGAGAGGGGGTAGGACTTGGATTTGGGCAATGTGTATCCAGGCACCAAGTCTATTGGACAATCGTAAGATCTATGAGGGGGTAGTAGCTCGGACTGAGTCTTGCTGAAGATATCCATAAAATCTGCGTAAGGAGCGGGTAAGTTTCCCTTGGGGTTAGATGTATTAGCCAGCAGTTTGGGCGGAAGTACAGCTGGTGGGGAAGACTCCTCTGACCTTGACCTCCAGACAATGGGATCTTGAGATGTCCAATTGATGTGCGGATTGTGCTTCTGCAACCATGGTAAGCCAAGGCTGACAGGTGTTCCAGGACCATGGATTACATCCAAGGCCAGGGTCTCCTTATGGGAATGAGCAGAAAGGGTGAGAGGGCTGGTCTCCAAGGAGATGTAAGCCGGGTTTAGAGGACGGCCGTCGATCCCCACCAAGGCAACGGGAGACTTCTTCTTAATGAGGGGAATCGGGTTAAATTCTGAGAATTTCTGGTCCATGAAGTTTCCTCCTGCGCCGGAATCGATGAATGCCATTGTAGATGTCTGAAAGGTAGGACCAGAGAGAGAAACGGGAATAGTCAACTTTTTAGGAAGTTCCTTCTTGGAAAGGGGACAAGGAGAATTAGCACCCAGGGAGCGCCCCTTCATACTCACTGAGCTTGGTCGTTTCCCGGACACTGAGGACATTCGCGAATCAGATGCTCAGAGGATCCACAGTAAAAGCTTAATCCACAGAGTCTGCAAGATTGTTGTATCGGTGCCCGGGTGCGTTGAACTCCGAGTTGCATCGGTTCTGGAGCTTCCAGAGTGGGCAGCAGAGAAGTGGCAGGTCTCGTGGGTGAAAAGAACCTGGGAAAGGGGGCATGAAAAGGCACAAATCGGAAGTGTTGGTGCACGGAGCGGCGTACCTGGAGACATTGGTCCACCCGAATGGCCTGAGAGATAAATTCCTCCAGAAGTCCTGGCCTGGGTTGTGAGGCGAGCTCGTCCTTTACGGAATTCGTTAGTCCTCGCCAAAAAACTGCGACTAAAGCCTCCTGACCCCACCGAGTCTCAGCTGCTAGGGTGCTGAACTCCAAGGCATACTGGGCCACGGGCCGACGTCCTTGTGAAAGCTGAAGCAAAGAGTCAGAAGCAGTCTCCTGTCGTGTGGGGGTATCGAAGACCTGACGAAAGTCTCGTCTAAATGCCGCATAATCTCGAGTAATTTCGGGGCATAGTTCCCAAATCAGGGAGGCCCAGGCCAGGGCATTTCCCATGAGTAGGCTGTAGACATACGCCACCTTCTTACATCCAGAGGAATACTGCTGCGGAGCCATCTCAAACAGGATCTCACATTGGTTGAGAAATCCGCGCAGGCTTGCGGGTCCCCATCGTATGGTTTGGGGACTGTCGGCTGATCGATCATCACCTGGATTTGCTGATACATGGCCGATATCATGCTGCCACGTTCAGTGTGATCTTCGTCTTGTGGGCTCGACATAATGTTACGCCGGTGCTGCCCGCAGACCAGACCCGTCCCTTATACTGAGGTGGGGACGTATATGTGCACGCACCCGCAGCAGAAGGAGCGTGTCTGGAGTGTGGTGTTTTGGTGTTGCCTGGCCAGGTGGAAATAGCTGTAGCAATACTTGCCGGTACCGGTAAAAGAAGAGACGTAGTAGTTGCCGTTAGCCAAGGTCAGGGAGAGGAGAGATCCGGGAGGTCGGGGTCCAAGCTAAGATCGAGGGACGTGGGAAGCCACGTAGTCAAGAGGGAGGTGGGGTCGAGAGCCAGAGAGTGTAGTCCGCCAATCCGAGTCGTAACCTGCATAAGCGAAGACAAGAGAGAGAGAGCCAGAATAGACATCCACAAGGAGCGACTATGTCGAGCAATGTGAAAGTGGTACAACAGGCATTATGTAGTGCGGCTGACCAATAGGAAGCGGAGGCAGGCCTGGAGGAGCACGAGGAGCTGTCCTGGATTGGTTACCTTGATAGGCAGACTGGTGAGCAGCTTTGGCACTAAGGAACAGCCTGCGTGTGTGTTGGGGCCGTGGTCTCACTGCCAGAGCAGTGAATAAATTATCTTCGCCTGGCGTACGCTCTGTAATGTCGGAGAGCGCGCGCCCAGGACAAATGGCAGCCGCCTGAGTGCGGGCTGCCTGCAGGGCAGCGGCGGCTCGTCGGGAACTATGGGGTAGCCCCAGATCCACGGGAACCGGTTGGGACCGGCGACGAGGACATCCAACGGCAGCGGGAGCCGTAAGAGGTAAGGGGGGGTCACGCTGCGACTGCCGTGACCCCCGAATCCTCACAGTACTATATATGTTTGCTGTGGTAGACCATACTCGCAAGGTCACTCCTAGCACTCACGCTCAACGTACAGTGGAAGGGTTGTACCAACCTAAAACGACTTAAATGGTGTCGATGGATTTTATAGAGAATGGGGCAGATATTCCCCATAAATTTGAAACCCAGTTTAGTCCCCCACATGACCCAAGATATCTAGACAGACTCTAAAAAGTTGTGAAAAGGTTTGGACTTTAGCTATAGTATATGTCCTGAACTAAAATAATCCTAAATCCCTCATTTAACCTCTACTACACTAGAATTCCTCTAGCAAAGTCCAGACCCCCCAGAGAGAGTCTCCCCCAGACCCCCAGAGAGAGTAAGAAGGCAACACATAAAGATCCTACACTCTTAGTTAAAACGTTGCTAAACATCATGACTTGTGGATCTGCAAATGTGATGTTCCGCCCCCTCTTCTCACCCCTACCTCCTCTCCCACAATATCTTCCGATAAGGTTTTGTCTCTGCATTTCTCGGTATAATATGTTAATATTTTTTTGTGCTGTTAATCACCCCACCCCCACCCTCCCTAATTCCACTTTTGTTTTTTGTACCCACTTCCCCCCCCCCCCCTAATACCAACTCTGTAATGTTTTATATCTGTATATCTCGGCCTGATAAACCAATACAAAATGCAAATTTAAAAAAAAGCATTATCATTTTGAGTTCAAATGTTTTCCATTCTTGAGGCCTTTTAAATCATTTATGGAAAGATCTGGCTGTGAGAAGTGGTGTCCTACTGGAGTGTAGTATCTTCCTCCTTCGTGGTGTGTTACTGTGTAAGTTCATTCTGGTCTGAAGTTTTTAGCTGGTTTCACCAATGTAGCATCCTGGGTCACATTTGCTGCATTGAATCATATATGCCTGGTTGTGCAGCAGAGTGATCCTGTAACATTTAATGTTCTATGTTTGTGACTGGCTGTGGGATCTTGGTATATATGTTTGCAAAGGTTGTAGCATGTGTTGTTGCACGGTCTTGTGCCATTAACAGCATCCTTGAGTTTATTATGAAGCTTTCTGTTGACTAACTTGTCTGAGGTTTCACCGGTTGCTGGAATGCAAGGATGGGATGTTTGGGGAAGATGTCTGGTAATGTTTCATCCTCTGTCAGCATAATTTCCAGATCTTTGCTTTTTGTTTGTATTGGCTCTAGGGCAGGGTTGTATGTAGCCACTAGTGGTATGTGTGTTGTTGTTTTTCCTTCTTGTATTGGAGCAGGTGTTCTCGTGGGGCTTTAAGGGCAGTTGTGATTGTTGTGTTTTCATCACCCTCTGTCCATGTTATAAACAGATCATCAATGTATCTGTAATATTTGTAAGGTTTGTGGAGGCATATGGTTAGGAATCTCTGTTCAAGATTGGACATAAAAAGATTGGCATATTGCAGTGCCATCCTGGTGCCCATCACAGTCCCCATTAGTTTTAGATAAATGTCTTTGTTGAAGCTGAAGTAGTTGTGTGTGAGGCTGTATTCTATCAGTTTGGTAATTACTTCAGCGCTGTATTTCTGTTTCAAGGGAAATGTTGCATGAAATTTCAAGCATGCCTCAGTGCCAGCCTTGTGGGTGATGTCACTGTACAGGGATCCTACATCCTTGGTGACTAGTAGTGTGTTGGTTCGTAGTTGTTTGATGTTAAGTTTATTGAGCAAATCTGTGGTATCTTCTATGAAGCTGTTGGTACTTGTTACTAGTGGTTTTCGGATATTCTCTACTAGGCCAGATATTTGTTCCGTGAGTGTATCCATACCAGTTTTAATTGCTCTGCCGGGGTTTCCTGGTTTGTGGATTTTGGGAAGCATGTAGAAGATACCAACTCCTGGATTGTTATGTATTAATAGCTCCAATTCTGGTTGCAGGTGATTAGGGAATGATTTAATGAGATTCCTGAGTTGCTTTGAATATTCCTGGGTTGGCTCATGGGTCAGTTTCTTGTAGTAGGTGTTGTCTGTGAGTTGTCTTTTGCCTTCTATGTATTTATTTGTATCCATAACCACCCCTGCGCCTCCTTTATCTGCTGGTTTGATGGTGATGTTGTGGTTGGTTCGCAGTTCCTTGATTGCAAATCTCTCCATGAGGGAAAGGTTGTACATTATCTTTTTCTGCTCTGCTGATGCTAGTGAGGTAAACTCTCAATCTGACGCTCTCTATGTAGCTGGCCAGTTTGCCGTTGCAGCACAGACAAGGCAGTGACCGAGGTCACATGAGTCCCTTTTTAGCACGCACTAATGGTGCAATAATGAATGAATATAGGGGGGGGATATAGTTATCCACAGAGAAGCCTCACGTGTACCACCCACCCACAAATAATGGGGCTAATAATGGTAACTGGACGTCTAACCTACTAAAAACAGAAAATAATACATTTTTAATAATACAATACAATCAATAACGCCGAAACAAGTGAACGTATGTACCAGTGAATTAAAATTAGGATTAAAAATTAATCCCCAGATTTAATCCCCAGATAGGGATGGTGCTATGGAGAAAACTGGTAGTGGGGATAGTAGTGGCAGCTCGTCAGATGCTAATACGCTATAATTGCCGTTGCACCGTGTTAGTGGTGGGAAATAAGTGTTCCTCTTCCTGGTGTTGTACTCATCATAGCATTGTAACAATAAAGAAAACGTTGGCATTCAATTTATACTCAAAGAACAAACATGGATACCTCTTAAACTCTGCTTGTTGGGACCCCTTCCTTTCTGTTCTCAAGATGGATTTGTAGCGTACTCCGAGACATGGTACTAAAAAAGCTGCATGGCCAGAAAAGGCACCACAATTTTGACAAATAGAGTTCTGATCTTAAATGTTCAATGGACCCTGTTATTATTACTTTTTTTTAAGCCATCTATGCCTTTAATGCTATATTTAAACAGTGATAGGCTATAAGCATCTGGGCTATTAGGTATAGCACAGTTAACATTGCAGTCAGTAAAATAGTTAGAACGCCCTGGTGTAATAAATCAATTTTTTGTTACCAAATCTCCTGTGTGTGTCATTTTCATTTTTATTTTTATTTCCGTTTCTACCAAATGTTTTTCACTGGAAGTAATGTAAATTGGGGAAAATTATACCAGGTATTGCGTTTTTATGAGTGTGAATATATTTGGTTGGCTCAAAATGAGATGGGACGAGTGAGTGAGACTAACATGATAACATGTTTATATGCGCGTTTGGTAATACTGAGAATTAGGGAGGATAAAAGCAAACACTTGTGGCAGATGCTCAACGTTGGTTTTATTAAATGTTATTATACAAATGAAATGATGGAGAGATGCATTTCATGTTAGCTTGAAATCAATTTCACATTTTGATGGTTCTGTTTTTGTCTGCTGTTTTGACCAATAATATATCATTTTATACTGTGTTTTATTTCTAGGATACAATGGATGGAGGAATTTAACTGAAATAGATCCTGATGAGGAAGTACAAGGAGAAATTCACCTGAAAATTGAAATATACAGCATTGACTCGTCGCGTAAAGTGCGCTGCACAGTGTTTGAGGCAAGGTAAACTTTAAGAAAAGGATGTTTCAAAAGTTGGTATAGTTCAAAGTTCTAGTAACCACATTGGTTCCAGGAGAAATTAAGATTTCATGTATGTTGTGATACTTTTTAGCGGACAATTACATGAATGAAGAGTTTTTTTAAACTTCTGAGGTTTCTTCTTCTGTTACAGTACACTTGAAGGAGAAACCTATGAAGTTTTGAAAGCTCTATACACTATAGTTTCATCTATGAAGAACTCTGATGTTGGTCCTCTAAAAGGTATCAAAACCAGTGATGAATCTTCAAATGTTGGGAAAAACTAGACAACATTTACTCTGTCCATGATGGGCCCTTAACCTCCTTGCTCAGAACCATGACCAAGCCTTCTACACCCCTCTACCCTACATCACACATACAAAGTAATATGACTCATTGCCCTTTGGGAATGCAATTCTGACACTCTGGCAGAAAAGGATTTTGAAGGCAGAGGCTGATATTCAAAACAATTAATTAATTTAAAAAAAAAAACAAGAATACAAACACGATCTAAACAGAACTTTCTGTGTATCTTTCTTTGGAGGTGAAGGATTTATATGATTTGAAATCTCGCAGCCACAGGCCCTTTTTTCCAATTACACCCATCCTGTATTTAAAGTGCGGTTTATCTCAACATCTATTATCTGCACAAAAGTCATGTGTGGTCACATGATTGCATCATTCTAGCCTGAATACATAAAAAGAGAGTTAATGCCATTTAGACAGGATGAGTCATTTCACATCCAAGAAATTGGGATGTTATTTAGGTAAATACACCTTATATTGTGATTGCTTGGGTATTGCATTGATATCAAAAATGACATTGTGTGTCTGAAAGATGTATTTTTTTTATCTCACTTTACCAGAAGGTGAAGGAAAAAAAGCATCCTTCAGCATAACATTTAACCCTATATATACTAAGTGGTATTATTCCAAAAGATTTAAATGAGCCGTAAGTTCTCTTCCAGCGCTGGAAGGTATCTTATAGAACAGATTGGTAAATATACAATATCTTAACTCCTTAGGAGTTCCTGATTTGTTTAGTGTGTGCATCCAGGTAAGTTAAATTGTTAAGGCTGAATAATATGGAGTGCTTAGTTTGGGACCTGCATAATCAGAACTGTTCATTTAATGTAGGACTTATCAAAATAAACATTTAATTTATTATGCTATCACATAATGCAGGTCACCTTAATCTAAATATGAGTAGAAAACAATAGGAACATATCAAACCGGAGTTTTATTTCAGTTTTATCACCCTAAAGAATCATGTTTGTTATCCTAAAAGTGTATGCATTTCAAGCCTTATTGTTTATGTTCTGTCCATTTCAATTTATGGTAGATGCATATTCTTGACTAACTATGAGTATGAGTTTGGGATGTGCCTACTATACGGTTAAGAGTCTGAGGCACATTTAAATATCCTGAATGTACTTACCTGACTACTACGTAAAATGCCCACTACTTATAATTATTACTAGAAAAAATAATTTTATAACAAACATTGTTATTATATGATTCCCATAGTTTATATGTCGCTGGATGACAATTCTGAATAGACTGACTAATAAGTACTAATCAGTCTGACCAATCAAGTTGAATGGATTAAAAATATTGTAACACCATGCAAAAACCTCTGTTGAAGTTAAGTATTGCTTGCTCTGAAAGGATGTTCCACAGTACAATATGGCTTAAATTCTACAAAGTGGTTAAGGGACAGCTTTGTATTTATTTATTTTTTATTTACACTAGTATGTTAGAGGTGTATCTACATTATTTTTGTGCTATTGTACTTTTGTTATAAAAACCTCATGTTGAGGTCTAACTGAAGGTTTGATGTTTTTAATAGGCTACCCATCCTTGTTCATCGAGGTTAAAGACATAGAAGTGTTGTGTAGACTGCCATCTTGTGGGTCAGTCTACCACACACAAAGGAGAGTGGGCATTGCAGTTTTCCAAAGGTTATTTATAAGAATTGATTGATTACTTCTGAAATTTGTTTTCCTAATCAAGAGGATATTGAACAATCATTTTTTTTTTAAAGGAAGCAAATGCAAAGGTTATAAATCATCGGATACATTTCTGTCACTGAAATATATGTCAAGTGGATTTATGAAGTCTCCAGGGTTCTCCATGTCATCTATCATGTTATAAGACCGAGTGGCACAAGTTTTTTTTTTTTTACTAAATGTTTTTATCTTATTTCAGTAGATATTCAAACTACTCTTAACTGAACGTGCCTGCAGTTGTGCGTATATACAGTAGTTCGTTTTTGTCCTTAAAAGAAAAATGAAAAACAGTGAGCACTCTATGGAGCCTATTCACTAAACTTTGATAAGTGCATTATAGCACTATAAATGCCCTTTTAGTGCGATATTGCATGTGTAACTATTCCCAAAACTCAGATAACAGGGCAGTATCACACTAAAATGGCTTTTTATAGTACTATAACACTTTGGTTATAACAAGCAGTGCGATAAGCCAAAAAATGCAAACAAGGAGTTTGTTTTATTTTTACTGCGCAGATTGTTACCAGGGGGTCTCCAGATCTCCGGGGGTCCCGGGTGGTCTCTGGACCTGACCTGCATATTTATTTCAGCTCCGGACATCCCCGGACACCCCCAGATCCAATCCTATGCAGTAAAAATAAAATGGCAGCCAGTTTAATTAACTTAGCGGCTAACCGCTAAGGTAAGGAAGGGGTTAAATAGCAGGCACTGGTTTCTTGTTGGTACAGGGGGTGGGTGAAGCTTGTAGGTGCCCCAGGGTGGGTGTTTAGGCCTTGCTGGAGGTTGGCAGTACAGTATAAGTTAACCTCTCCATTACTGTCCTGGAACCTCTCTGTATGTTTTTCCCTGGTCTGAGGCTGCAAGCACTTATCAGTGAAGATTGCAACATTGTTACTCCCTTGTTGGCTTCTCAGCCAGTTGCCTTGGTAAGTTGGGCTGCTCCCTCCTCCTCCTGCTAGTTGGTACAGCTTGACTGTATTTCCTGTCTGTCCAGGCTAGCATGCTCTTTTTCAGCCAGCAGCCATCTTGAGCAGTAAACTTACTCATCTCCTCTGGTAAAGCTATTGTAATTTACCTATCCCTGATTCTACGCTATCCCCTTTACCTAGCATTTCCCACTTGCCATCCTAGCTTCCTTTTCTCTCTATTGTTCTCATCCCACAGTGTTTTCCCTCAGTATCTTTTCCCCTTTTTATTTGTATTGTTGTTACCCAATAAACACTTTAGCAAATAAGAAGCTTCCTCTTGCTTGGAATATGGGATTGAATTAAGCTGCCTGCCTCTATTCACTTGCCGTAGTGAGCTTGGGACAGAACTATTACCTTAGTGGTTACAACGCTAACCTCCCGCAATGCCTAAACACCCACTCTGGGGCAACTACCACCTTCACCCACCCCCTGTAGCAACAACACCACACCGGAATGGGTAAAACTTCTATTAGCCAAAGACTACTGCCACTAACCCCTTAATCACCTGAGTGGTAAGTAACCGCCATTGTAATTAAAGGGGTTAACCTCCCCTCACGGCTATCCACCCAGGTGGCCTATCCAGCCTCTCCGGGACATCTACCCCCACACCCATTGATTGCTACAGTGGTATACCATGTCCCTAATATGGACATGGATTGAATGGGCAAGCTAAAAAAAAATCCACAAAATAAAACACATTACATTTAAATAAATACAAGCATTTGACAATAAAGCCATTGATTGTGACTGTGATAAGCCATGCCAAGAATAAGTGCATGGATTTCCACACTGACAATGAATGTGCAAACTAAAAAACAAAAATACAACAAAAAATACAATACATTACAATGAAATAAAAACAAACATTTGTCTAAGAATACATTGCTTGTCACTGTGATTATCTATACCCAGAAAGGGGAATAGATACAGCAGCGGCAGCTCTTATTCGAGCAAATGCCGCTGGCTGTATGAGGCTGGGAAGCGGGTAGCCGCGGCGCGTGGCGGCGCACTGTGACGTCACAGTCACAGGCGCGCCCGGCTTCCCCGTCTTCCCCGGCTTCCCCAGGCTTCCCCGACACCCCTGGACATCAAATTAAGGTAAGCGGGGGTGCGGGGAAGCAGAGGGGCAGAGCAGAAGCCGGGCTCGGGGTCCGGAAGGATAGTAAATTGCGCGCGAGGTGGAGGGGGGGTGCGTGTGGGAAACGCGGCGGCGCGCGGATATTACTGGCGGCAGCTGGGGTAGATCCCGGCATGCCGCCGGCATTTAGTGCGATAAAGTATGTCGCTACTGTATGCACATTGGCAGTCAATGGGCAATCTAACAAAAAAATACACAATTACATCAAATACAATTAATGTGTTTCTTACCTTTGCTGTCTTCAGCCTCCGAATCCTACTCAATCAGAAACTCTTGACCCACAACACAATGCTCCTCAAACAGCCGATGTGCAGAAGTCCTTGATCATATGTTGATTGAAGAGACGTCTCCGGTAAGTTGTTTTCTTCTTTCTTTTCTTCTGTTTTCTCTTCTTTGTAATCCAATGGTGGCAGATGTTGTCCCGTTGTCTTCTTAGGGTCAAATGCGATGGGACAGGCCTTATATAAGGCCTGTGAAGTCACATTTGAGTGTCAAATGGTACACCCCTAATCCGCTTGGCTGGTGTACCATGTGACAGAATCCCTTTTTTTGTTTTAAGGATGTGACGTCGTCAAAAAGGGACAGAAGCCAGCCAATCAGGTAGTATATGCTTCCCTCCCTTTAAGATGATGTCACTTCAGCAAAAAACAAAAAAAATGTCAGCCATCACATGGTCACCAACCAATCGGATTGGTGCATATACCATGTGATGCCTTTCCTTTTTTGGAGTTTTGTGACTTCATCAAAAAGGGAGGGAGACATTCCTGCTTGGCTATTTTACCTCTCTTTTTGATGACATCACAAGGAAAGGCATCACATGGTCTATACACCAAATCGATTGGTTGTTGACCATTTGATGGCTGCCATTTTGTTTTTTGCTGAAGTGATGTCATCTTAAAGGGAGGGAAGCATATACTACCTGATTGGCTGTCCTCCCTCTGTTTTTCATGATGTGACATCCTTAAAAAAAAAAAAAAAAAGGATTCTGTCACATTGTACTCTAATCGGATTGGGGGTGTCCCATTTGACACTCAAATGTGACATCACAGACCTTATATAAGGCCTGTCCGTCTCATTTGACCACAAGAAGATGACGGGACAACATCCGCCCCCATTGGATTACAAAGGAGAGAAGACAGAAGATATGAAAGAAGAAAATAACTTACTATTGACATCTCTTCAATCAACATATGATCATGGATTTTTTCGCATCGGCTTTTTCAGGAGCATTGAATGGTGGGTCAAGAGTTGCTGACCGAGTAGGATTTGGAGGGTGAAGACAGCAAAGATAAGAAACACATTGATTGTATTTTTATTTAATTGTGTTTTTTTTAGGTTGCTCATTGACGGCCAATGTGCTTATCAATGCCCCTTTCTGGGTATAGATAATCAAAGTTACAAGCAATGCATTATTAGGCAAATAAGAAAGAATGCACAAATGCGCACCAGGGATTAGTTGATGGTAATTTATTAAAAAATACACAAATACTGAGAGGATCCAACCCCACCTCAGCTACAAATGCTAAACAGCTATAAACTCAGTATTATTAGAGAGTACCTCCAATGCTACCTAAGCTCTAAGCGGCACAGCAAACAACCACAGTAAAATACATGGAAAATAAAAACAAAATACAAAGTCTATCTAACGATTTGGAATGAAACCGCCATAGAATAATGAACAACTGGCAAGGGAAGACGGACACTTACACTGAGGCAGAATGCAGGTTCACGGTAACCGCAAAGGATCCGGATCTCGGCACCGTGAAGATGGAACACACCACTTGTGCCTCTTGCAGGCTCCGTCTCAGCTTGTCAGGAAACACGCGCAGGATGACCTGTCGTGACCTCTACGCGTTTCGCACCACGTGCTTCGTCAGGAGGTCACGTACAACGTCATCCGCGCGCATTTATAGGCGGCACACAGTCAGATGGGACGTCCCCCAAAACTGACACCCTTGATATGCCTGATTGTTGCGATCGTAAAAAAAACCTCTTACTCAATACAAATGATAAAGTAGATAAGCAACTGAGTGTTATACAGCTCATACAAAAGGTACATAAATCGCTCATATATTATAAAACATACCATCCACAACAAAGCCCTTATAATAAGGAAAATATATATATATATGACCTCTAGTATTATGTCTAGTATTAGCCTTATATTGATACATATAGGCAATAATGAAATTAAAGCAAAACATAATACTGTTATAAAGGGGAGGGGGAAGAGGGAAGAGAGATATTGAATCAAACTTTTTAGGTGGAGACACACTCACATCAAATCTCTAGTATCTTGAGCTGATGTCTCCTCCTCTATATAAGATTAGGTGGGTTGTAGGTGAGGAAATGCCCTCTGGTATCTTCCTTGGGCTTGCGCGTTACTTTTCCACAGCATGCCCTCTTGATACCAAGCTCTTTCCCATATTCATCTCCATACCAGACCAGGAGCTCTGTGTGTGGGGGGAGGTCTGTGCAGGTTCTGTAGATTTTCCAGTGGTACTGCAACGCCACAAGGTTCTGTTCTTCCTCGTTTCTTGCACAATTTACAAGTAGAAAAGGCTCCTGTGTGCTTCCTGCACCCCTTTATTTCTTCATCTCAGAACCTGCACAGACCTCCCCCCACACACAGAGCTCCTGGTCTGGTATGGAGATGAATATGGGAAAGAGCTTGGTATCAAGAGGGCATGCTGTGGAAAAGTAACGCGCAAGCCCAAGGAAGATACCAGAGGGCATTTCCTCACCTACAACCCACCTAATCTTATATAGAGGAGGAGACATCAGCTCAAGATACTAGAGATTTGATGTGAGTGTGTCTCCACCTAAAAAGTTTGATTCAATATCTCTCTTCCCTTGTCTTCTCCTCCCACCCCTCCCTCCCCCTCTCCCTATCCTAATGAAGAAGTGTGCATAATTTTGTGCTGTTTTTCTTACTGTGGCCCCCCCCTTTCTCTTCTACTTTGCACGTATTATACGTCGTGGAGCCGCAAGCAGAGTGACGCGCCCGAGGACTTTTCACCCCTTTTTCTACCCTGGTTTCAATGAATTGATTGAATTAACTCCTTTTTTAAGATGATGTTTAATGGGTTATTTTGTATTAGAGATTTCTACATGAATACTCATTTTCTCTTTCTTTTTCCTTCTTTTTTTCCCCTCCCCTTTCCCCTTTTTTTTAATATATATATATAACATTATTATGTTTTGCTTTAATTTCATTATTGCCTATATGTATCAATATAAGGCTAATACTAGACATAATACTAGAGGTCATATATATATATATTTTCCTTATTATAAGGGCTTTGTTGTGGATGGTATGTTTTATAATATATGAGCGATTTATGTACCTTTTGTATGAGCTGTATAACACTCAGTTGCTTATCTACCTTATCATTTGTATTGAGTAAGAGGGTTTTTTTACGATCGCAACAATCAGGCATATCAAGGGTGTCAGTTTTGGGGGACGTCCCATCTGACTGTGTGCCGCCTATAAATGCGCGCGGATGACGTTGTACGTGACCTCCTGACGAAGCACGTGGTGCGAAACACGTAGAGGTCACGACAGGTCATCCTGCGCGTGTTTCCTGACAAGCTGAGACGGAGCCTGCAAGAGGCACAAGCGGTGTGTTCCATCTTCACGGTGCCGAGATCCGGATCCTTTGCGGTCACCGTGAACCCGCATTCTGCCTTAGTGTAAGTGTCCGTCTTCCCTTGCCAGTTGTTCATTATTCTATGGCGGTTTCATTCCAAATCGTTAGATAGACTTTGTATTTTGTTTTTATTTTCCATGTATTTTACTAGGGTTGTTTGCTGTGCCGCTTAGAGCTTAGGTAGCATTGGAGGTACTCTCTAATAATACTGAGTTTATAGATGTTTAGCATTTGTAGCTGAGGTGGGGTTGGATCCTCTCAGTATTTGTGTATTTTTTAATAAATTACCATCAACTAATCCCAGTGCGCATTTGTGCATTCTTTCTTACTTGTTTTTCAGGGTGCCATCCCCCCTCCTCTAGGGGGGACCACCTTGAAGTAGGAGCCTTTTGGGAGACGCTCCATGCGCGTGCTGCAAAGGGATTGTCCACATTTTACTACAGCACGAGCGCTGAATATCCTGCTTTTTCTATTATTAGGCAAATGTTTGATTTTATTTCATTGTCATTGTCAGTGTGGCAATCCATGCCCATATTGTGGGTATGTATTACCACAGCCACAATCAATGGCTTTATTGTGAAATGCTTGTTTATATTTAAATGTTGTGTGCTTTATTCTATGGCTGTTTTTATTTTAGCTTGCCCATTCATTGCCAATGTGGCAATCCATGCCCATATTGGGGACATGGTTTATCACTGTGACAATCAATTGGTGAAGGGGGTGGAGGGTGAAGGGTGGGGGTAGTTGCCCCGGGGAGGCCACCCGGGTGGTAGTAGGGGGGTGGGTTAACACCTTAATTACTATAGCGATTACTAACCGCTAAGGTGATAAGGGGTTAGTGGCCAGTAGTTTTTTTTATTTTATTGTAATGTTGATGCCCACTGAGGACAAACAGAATGAGGAGGAAGATGAGGGCGGCCTTCATCCTGGCAGGGGTAAATCCAGCTTCAATTTATTTTATGCTGGCTGGGTAATGTTTAATTTTTAATTGGAAAATGCGCTATTATCCAGATCTGGATAATGCGAATTGTGCCCATTATTGTACTATGTGTTGGGGGGGGGGGGCAGGGTTGTTGGTAGATGGGGTGGGTAGTAGGGTTGTTGTATGTCAATGTTTATTGGGGAGCAGAGGGGGTGGGTGAAGGGAGTACTTGGCCCAGGGTGGGTGGTTAGGCCTATACCATCGCTATGGTAATGAAGGGGTTAACTCCTCCCGCAACCTTCCTGGTAGGCCTAACCACCCACTGTGGGCCAAGGATCTCCTTCACCCGCCCCATCAACCACCAATAAACCAGGTACTGTGGCTTAACCCCTTCATTGCCTTAGCGGTTAGCCGCTAAGGTAATGAAGCCGTTTTAATGTACATTTTAATAGCATCATATTGTATCAGGGAGTCTCATTAAATTCAGCCTCGGGACCCCCTGATTCCCGAGTTACAGGCCCCGGTATCTCCTTGCATTGTTTAAATGTCCCGCGTCACGTGACCGGGAGATTTAAACTTGCAGGTTACAACTCGAGTTACAATGTGATTTGCTACAATATTTGCTCTGCTTGTGCCAGGGTGGTTATAAAAGATGTTACAAGAGGAGGTTGTCAATGTAATATTATATTGAAATGTGTCCAAATCTCCCCTTGCTCTTTGCATCAATTACATCTAAGTGGCATGTTGTGAGCCTTGCAGAGATAGAAGAGGAAGCTCAGTACATGGCAGTGCTGGACCACAATGATTGATTAATGCATCTGTGGGTGTGGGAGCAGTGACCATGCAATGGAGTCATATTATTAAAATGCTGCATTTAGACAGTGTGCTTTAACGTTTGACTTGAAGGTGGGGACAGATGGTACTTGGCCAATACAGTGTAAGGGTTTCACAGGCAAGGGGCAGTAAGGTAAAAAGGTTTCAGCCGATAAAAGGAGTAGCGTTAGATATTTAAATATTTTCAAAACTGTCCCATAAACGCCCTAATTTGCGCTTGGACATATAATCCTCCAAATATATGCAACCGCCTTACAACATTTGTGCTGTCTGCAATTAAAAAAGGCGAACATTGATAAAACGTGCTCATGTTTATCAAAGTCAAATATTTAATGTTGTTGAATTTTCCATTGGACCATATCTAGATACATTTTGTATTTTACTTTTTAGGGACTTAGCACGGAAAGACAGGAATGGAGCATCAGATCCTTTTGTCAGAGTGCGGTACAATGCCAAAACACAGGAGAGCTCAGTAAGTCAAGGCTACTACACAAATGGTTTGCAGATGTTCTTTCGTTAGCGAGATGTTGGTCCCACTTTTCCCAGTATCTGGTAGATCAGTGTTCCCCAGCCGGGGATCTGCGGCACCCTGCGGTTCTCCAGGAGCAGGAAGAAAGCAGGGGCTGGGCAGTTTCCTCCATCCTGATTGGCTGCATTACTCAGTAGCAGCCAATCAGGAGGAGTCAGGAGCCTGGGGGGTGCGGCCAGGCAAAGGAAGAAGCAGCATGTGTAGTAGAGAGGTAAGGCTGTGTGTGTGTGTGTGTGTCTGTGTCTGTGTGTGTCTGTGTGTGTGTGTGTGTCTGTGTCTGTGTCTGTCCTGTTGTGCTTGTGTTTTCTGTGACTGTCTCTGTCCTGTGTCTTCTGTCACTAGCTGTCTATTTGTGCCCCCTCTGTCTCCTGTCACTGACTGTCCTGTTGTGGGGGTGCCTCAGTAACTGAGCACTGTGATTAGGGGTGCCCCTAGAGAAAAATATGTTGGGAGCCACTGTGGTAGATATATATGTTTGTCTGTCAATCAATCAGAATAACAGCTTTTCTAAAGAAGATTCTGTGTCTCATGCTGAAACAACCCATTTCTTTTTCAATGCAGTGTGATCAGGTTATAACCAACTTTTACTAAGTGATGTAATTTCAATAAGACACTTTCAAATACTGAAAAACACCTTGCTACCTCTATTCAAGGCAAAGTACCAAAAGGTTACTTATGGAACTGCCTACAGTACTGTATATCGCTTATCTATCCTGAACAGAACAAGAAACTGCCGATACAGAAGACGTATGTGACTTAAATGTGTGTTAAGTAAAATCACACAATATAAGTAAAAACATTTTAAAACCGCTAATCATCACAAAACCTTGTCAAACCTCTTACAAATCTCAATCTGGAAAGAAAAAGCACTTTAACCATTTCTGTTGGAATGCCAAGTTATCATCATCCGCACTAGTAACATTAATGCTAAAGTAATGTTGATTCCAGAGTAGGAGAAAGATTGTAATTCCTGTAAAAACAGTTTACTAGACACATACCTGGCCACTAATACACCTTTTTAGCACAGTTTGGCCCAATCTTGGCATTTTAACTAATATCCATTAAAAATATTTAAACCAAGACTACAAATCCCAGAACTCTACGTAATAAAAACCAGGACTGTACTAGAGGGTACTAGAACATTTGCAGGTAGCTGACATTAATGGTGCTGACTTTGCAGAAAGTAATAGTAGGGAACTGTTTTCAAGACCTGCGATCGGCAGCAATAAATTCATCATCAGTCATTATGTACTTCTCAGACCATTTAAGTACAGATGAGTATTTTTGTAGCTGAGGAGGGAAATAGTAGCATGTACTCAATACTCTTGGTTTCTATTGCCTATCCACAAAAGGAAGAACAGATTTAGTAAACTGTGTTAAACGTGACTGCACCTTAAAGCCTATTTAAATGTACTGGATTTATACTGCATTAAGGCTAACAATCCTTCAGTACATGGTATTAAGGTTTAGTGAGTGATTGTTACAATGAATGGGCCTAAATGTGCACTAAGACTTACCAGATTCCGTTTTTTTAAGCTTTAACTATGCAACAGTCTGACTCGTGGCAGCAAATGTACAGAACCTCTACATTGTGTGTCGCCCGGACTATAGCTGTTGATGTGGAAGGACCCTTAGCACTGGAGGTGATCTAAGGGTCAAACTACCAACTACCCTATTCCAGGATAATGACCATCGTTTTTTACTATATCCTCTTTTATTTTATTTAGTATATTGCTTTTTAAGATAATTTGTCCAGTGGGCTGTATTTTGTCTAAAAGTGCCAGCAGTGTTTGGCTTTGAATGATATTTTTCTTAGATGGGTGTATATAATTGATGTTTATGTGTAGGGGATTTGGTATACAATTACAACATTGGACATATACCTACTCAGTTTCCCCACATGGCTATCATTTGAAAGAACCTGGATCAACAACATTAAAGAAACAGTCCAAGCTGACATTTTTTTATTTTTTTCTGTATAATATGTGCACCAATACAATCCACACAATAAGTAATTAGCTAAGTTGCTGATCGATCCGTTCTCCTGTGATCGATCAGAGAAGATTTGCCTCGGGAGTTCACTAAATGGCTGCAGAATATTGACTCAGTGGCTTATGCAGAGAGGATAGAGAAGGGAAATAGCCCCATCTTTTGGCGAAAATACGTACCAGAGAAGCTTGTCCTGCAGAGAACATGGAGAGATTCATAAAATTCGCCACAGCAGGTTTCTTTACTTTAAAAATTGCCAAACACGTGGAGAGATTGGTAAATTCGCCATGTTAAAATAGGGTGGTATGCAGGTAGCATAGATGCACTGCAACTCGCCATTCTGCCCTATATTATAGCGAGTTCAATCTAGCCAGAAAAACTTGGCAATTTTGAATCTCATCAGAAAAATGAGGTAACGCAGCTTTCAGCATACGACCATAACTTGCTCCAATTCTGTGGCTATTTTCTTGCCGTTTTCACATTAAATAACGTTCCTCTCTGCATAAGCCCCTCAGTATCTGTGACTTTGTAAATGGTTGTTATAGAAACAAAAAAGGATTGTTACATTATAATATATTAAAAAATGTAATTCAGAGTTGTTTTAAAAAAATGCTACAAATATTTTCTCATAGTACAGAAAGAATTTATTTTAAAAAAACACACACGTAGGATATTGCTTGATCTGCAGCCTTAAGTGATACAAAAATAATTGCTATCATTAGATATGGGATTGAGAGGGCTTTGTGGCATTAAGAACACTAGAGGATTTGTTTAGGTGCTTCACATATTGGGATTATATATGTAAATGCCCTATGTATATTCTGGTCTAAGGATTCTCTGCTCTAGCAAGGGCTCCTATTTAAGAACCTTAAAAAATGTATGACCATATGAGAGATATCTATGAATAGGAGGAGCTAAGTAAACATAATGATGTTCACACCATGAGAATGTTTTCCTCAATTTGTCCCTTTCTAAACACAGTCTAATTTGGTGAAGCACAGTTATACCGATAGTGACAATATCAATTCATTTTGCCACATTCTATTTGAATCCTTACTGGCTATATTTTCACTATAAAAATTATTTTAAACAATTTTAGTATTTCTTATATCACCTTTTTGTATACGCATATTTTTGTACATGATATGATCAATAACCTATATCTCCGGACCTTTTGCAATTGTATTATGTCCGCTATTATTTATAATGAATGTTGTAAAATAAAAAGTAATAAACGAGCGCAATGAAGGAACGCTCTTCGACTATACAATAGTTGACATAGTTCCTTGAACCACCACAATTAGAGGTTGATGATTACGTTGATTGATCAGAACCCGCGCTAGACTCTCCTGCATCTTTTTGCATAGATTGGTCAAATGTCCCCGTAAAACCTGCTGTACAGAGCTTCCTGCGAGATGTACTAGGACAATGGCCACGTGGCTATCAATCCCTTTGTTGGTACCAGAATGGCACAGGAAGATCCAACGGTTAATACCCCATTTTCAATAGTTTGAAGCTGCATATATTTTGCATAACTACAAAGCTTTCATGTCCACAGGTGGTCAAAAAGTCCTGCTACCCCCGGTGGAATGAAACGTTTGAATTTGACCTGGATGAATCTTTAACAGAGAAATTAAGCATTGAGGTTTGGGACTGGGATCTTGTCAGCAGGAATGACTTCCTGGGAAAGGTAAGATTCTTTTTATTATATGTTTTAATGCTTTAAATAGTAAATAATGTTATGTTCCTTCTAAGTACATCTGTCTTTTTAAAGTACCAGTGTTTCCAAATACATTTACACAAAACGACAGGAAGTCAAAGTACCCTTTAATAGGGATGTGCGTATGTTACGTTTGTGAACATTTTTAATGGCACATTTTAGATTTGTGCAAACATGTACTCTCCCATAGAGTGAGAGTGCTCATATGTCTCAGTTCCAACAATACATTTTGTGAAATGTTCACAAGACATTAGCATAAATAAAATAAGGCATATAAGATAAGACTGCTGCAAATACCAAAGGGCATGAGAAAAAACAGAAGCGGGACGGTTACTATTCATCCAAAGTAAACACTGCATGAGAAAAAAAGTAAAGAAAAGAAAACCCCCTAAAGCAATAAATACAAAGCTTAGGAGAAACACTGAGAAAATGTATAGTCAAAAAGTGAAAATGGCACAAAACAATAATTGAAAGAATCCAAAGCACTGTATGTAAAACCTTAATAATTCAACAACATGTGTATGTGTATATATATGTTTAATTAAATAAATACTTTTTTATTGGTACCTACCTCCAGCCCTATCACTTGCTGTGATCAGTCCCCTCTTTGAACTTTTATTGGATCATAGAATACAGGCTATAAGCTCACAGCAACATGTTTCAAGAGCCTAAGGGCTCTTTATCAAGATAGAAAAGACAAACTCATCGGATTGGTGGCATTAGCGCGCTCAGAGGGTACAAATACACTCCGGTAAGTTTGTCTTTTTTACCTTGATATAGAGTCCTTAGGGGCTGGAAACATGTTGGTGTGAGCGTATAGCCTGTATTCTATGATCCAATAAATGTTGTATTTTGTTCATTACTTTTGGGACACGCATCTCTCTATTTTCTGCATGGGTAGTGCTCTGTTTTTTCTCCTTGATGTTTCTAGAGCTAAGCACATACATAAAAATAGGGCAGTTAATTGGCAAAAATCAGGTTTCCTGCCAGGTGTCGTATAATGTTCACTGTGAAAACATTGTAGTGAGGATTACACACCTGTAAACTAAACATTGTAGTGAGGATTACACACCTGTAAACTAAACATTGTAGTGAGGATTACACACCTGTAAACTAAACATTGTAGTGAGGATTACACACCTGGAAGCTTCAGGAACTGTTGCTTTTGTCCTGTTTTTCAAACTAACATACCTTGAGATATGCCAACTTCACCACACCCAAAATTAGTAGGATTTACTGTAGAGGTTAAGAGCATTTGTCTTTTAATGGCAAGGTTATGACTTCTGTCAGTGAGATTTCCTTGAAGACTATAGGGGAGATTCACTAACCTCTGATGCGGGTAATCGCAGTGCACCTCGATTCTGTGTTAACTACTGTTCAAGTCAATAGCAGGTAATGCGGGATTGCGGTGCGATAACTTGTATCGGAGGTTATGAAGCCAGATGTTTGTGAGGATTGATACTAAAAATCAGTGAGACTAACTCCAAATCCCAGAAGTTTTATGAGTACAGTAGGAGTAGACTAACCTGTCAGTTGTTGACGAGAATTACATTTATGTACAGTATACCATGACTGAAAAAGAAATATATATTTTGGTAAAGTGTAACCTAAATATGGACAAAACTGATCATGGAAACATTAAGATTGTTGGCAAAAATAACTGTTGAATTTTCTTCCAGAAAAAAACATTTAGAGTGCTCTTATGATGTAATTGGCACATCAGAAAGCCTATTGACATAACAGGTACAACCTGGCAAAAATGCTAGTTCTCTATGGCAGGAGTGCGCAAACTCTGTGCTACGCCCAATTGGCTGCTCAGCCCCAGTGCTCACGCCCTCCCTTACCTAAAAACCGGCGTCAAATGACGCCACGGGTCATGTGACGTCACCCGAAGCCAAGGGAAGTAAGTTACAGAGGCCTTGCGCGCTCCCCAGCATTTAATTGAAATGTTTTTGGGGAAGAGCGCAGAGACTCTATAACCGCCAAAAAAATCTCACGTCCCCCAGTTTGCGCACCCCTGCTCTATGGGATGAGCAGGCAGACAGCTCCACTGGAGCAGTCAACCCGATTGCATTTGTCAACCCGACTTTCCGTTTAAATCAGCATGTGATGACTCCTGTAGTGATCACATGATTGCAAATGGCGGATGTCGGGTGGTCCTCAGCTGCCGCCAGACCGCAGACCTCCATCTGTGAAAAGGTTAACATATTCATTAAAATAATTCCAAATGAAAGTGGATACATTCCTTGAAAATAAACGTTAATGTAATTATTGGATCATATGTGGTTTCTAGTGCTAACATAAAATAATCCTTCGTTTCTGGGCAAGAGAAGCTCTTACAACCGTTTTATTTATGACCCACAGATATTTATATAGCCCTGGTCTCCTTAACAGCGTTGGTCCCCAGCTATGGGACGCTTCCCAGCGCTTCCCCTGCCGTAAACGCAGGTGCCGCGGGGCTAGCTAGGCCGGTGCGGCGAGATAGCCAGCAGCAGGAGGCGCAGGGAGGCTCCGGCGGCTCTCCACGGGTTGGCGCTGCCATCCGGGTGGGCGTGCCATATTGGAATTGATCGCGCATGCGCGATCGCTCGCGTATGTGCGGACGAGTGCGGCTGCCATCTTGTGTGTGGCAAAATGGCCGCGCATGCGCAGCAGAGCGCCAGGAGTTGTGGCAGCCATTTTAGAGGTGGCAGATGGAGCACAGGAGAAGGTAGAGAGGCAGGAAGGCCGTCTAGAGGTTGCGCATGTGCAGGAAAGTGGCGCAGCGGCCATTAGGATAGCGCAGGCGCAGGTAGACGAGAGGGGCGGCCATTAGAGAGGCGCCCATGCGGTCTCCATAGGCAGGAGCCTCCTTGGGAACTACACTTCCCAGGAGGTATAGCAGCAGGCCGTCAGGTGCTTTAGCTTAGCCAATAGGGCTGAGGGATCCTCCTATTAAGGGGAGGATTTAGTTAGGGATATTAGCAGGATTACAAGAAGGAAGTCACTCAGGGTGGGGAAGCAGACAGGGGAGGAGGTAGGTGTGTAGGACATGGACCCATGCACTAGGCCAGAGTACCCTCCCCAGGCCCCAGATTGCCCTGAGTCACCAGTGAGTTACTGCAGCTAGGGACAGACCCCAGAGGGATGCTGCCACTTTAGCTGAGCAGGATAGCTAAGTTGTAACTGTTGTTTGCAGTGCAGCCAGAGTAGTTGGCTTTGGCTGTGTCAGGGAAAGGACCCTCATAGAAAGAAGGGGGGTTGCTTTCTAAGTTACACAGTGTTATGTAATATCACCAGTGCCAGTTGCACGTGGTGAACTGCCAGAGTCAGGGATCAGACAGTATCTACAGCAAGAGATCTTCTGCATGCAAGGACTAGGGTAGAAGTATACCCCCAGGGCCCAGTTAGTCCCCTGAGACACTGTAGAGGAATACTGTATGTTATAAGGACTGCCTTAAGACAGGGACTCCTTCACCATACTCAGAGAGAGAGATGCTGCAGGACAGTGCAGAGTGTAGCTGGAAGAGTATCTGACTCCATAGCAGAGACTGTTCTTAAAGGATCATCCAGCTGGGGATCCCTCCCCTGGGGAGTCAGACAGCAGATTCATCTCTGCCAGCAGCAGCACGTTGCGCCATGGGATCACTGAGCGGAGTTGCTGATTGCCAAGGATTATCCTGATCATGATCATGATCAGGGAGGTAGTATATTAAGTGCACCACCGGGCAGGGGCGCTATCCCTCACACTCACAATCACCTTATTGTTGTGGACACTCAAGGGATAAAATGCCCAAGCACATTATTATCAAAGGGACTTAGGGTGATGTGATGATGGACATGTGGGCTGAGGGGATGGTATGCATTCAGGGTGATGCATTGTTATTCATATGATGTAATGATGTTATGCAAAGAGAGTTTCATTGAAGTTACAGAGAAAACAAGGGGGGAACCCCCAAGCTGATGCTGCAAAATACTGCAATGTCCTGTATCATAAACTAATAAACGAAATGTCAGGAACCGGTGTGCATAAGAACTAAGCAGTAAGTGTCCCGTGAATAATGGTCGATGGTGTGATGAAGCCGGCGTAGCCACCACCTCACCTGTACTCCGCTGGGGTAGGCCTCAAGCCAACTCGATGGTACACTCCCCCGAATGAACGGGGCTCAGAGGGAGTTAACCCTCCTCACTCGGGCTGCGGGGACGGTCACCCGGTATATAAAAGACAAGCTGATGGTAGTAGAGACCTGTAAACAGAGCCTCCCGCCGTCTTACCGGGTGCCTTCCAATCCTCCAGCAATGTAACTACCGAGAGTTGTGGAGGGGGTGGTGGCTGATGGGGAACCAACAGGCAGGCGATCCACACCTCCGCAATGGTCATCTCCGTCAGCTGTTTTCTTCTCCTGGTGTACAGGTAAGTGGATGGAGCGCCGACCCCACACTGGCTTGAAACCGGATCCACTAGGCAGCTCTGGAGAAAAGCCTCAGAATGGAACAGCTGCTCTGCGTCAGCATATACCGGATGAGCATGCTACTATACCGATGAGTAGTGCAAAGTAGATAGAGGTAGAAGGTAGAGCACTGCCAAAAAAAGGGGCAAAGGGCTGGGGCAAAAAAATAACTATTTATTGGGCATATTAGCCAAAAGGACAGACACACAGATTAAAACTCTGACGTGTTTCCCGCCGTGGAGGCGCTTTATCAAAGAGAGTTTCATTGAAGTTACAGTTCATGCTCAGTAAATACTGTTTATTCACATTGTGTGTATTTACTGTATGGTTGTTCTGTTGAGGGCACACTCTCACCACGTTGGGATCCCTCATCAGTGGAGGCGCTGCACCGAGTGTAAGTATATACCCCAGGTTCCCCGTGGAGGAAGCTCAGCCCTCCTGGTTGCCAAACAGGGACAGCACCACACTGATAAGTAGTCAGATACACCTACCCACCCCAATCTCACTTAGGGTGGGGGTAAGAGGGCTACATTTGTTTATGGCTATATTTGTCAGTCAGGAAAAGTGGAGGTGTACTAACTGGTTGTTTTAGATAGTTTTTTGTTTCACAGACAGGCAAACAATTAAAGTTCTGAGAGAGAAAGGAAAGGAAATGGATTGGCAGCCACTGTGATTTTGTCAATACTGTGCTTCCTCTTTTTACGCAGAAACTCTGGTGTTATTTTTATTCGCTTATGTTGCTGTGTTAGAGAAACAAGATGGTTTTCTAATACTTCTACATTTATATTAAATAGCGCTGTCATGTTTTTTCTCAAAAGCAAGTCTATGTGGACAATTTTTTTTTAATACCAAATCTGCCCGGAATAAAGATTAATTTTAGCCATCTAAAATGGGATTAACAAACCAAATAAATCATTAGATAAGGCAACATCAAATATTTACTTTAAGCTTTTTACTGATCTGGTGCAACAGTTCTCGAATCTCTGATCAGTGATCACCAGCCACACATGTTTGTGGGGGCGCGTGAATTTCCAGGGGGGGGGGGCGGATACAGAGGTCCTGCACTCTCCCCCAAGGCACTTAATTTAAGTGAGGCCTCTGCAGCTTCTCCTACCTAATCTTCAGTGATGCGTCGCCTGGTCAAATGACGCAGGAGGGTCACATGACATCATGTTGCCATGGCATAGTGATGTCACATGACCTTGTGATGTCATTTGATGCCGGAGCCGAGCAGGAGGGGGGGTGGGGGGGTTTCAAGCCGGGAGGTGAGCAGGCATGGGGTACACAGGATCAAAACTTTGTGGACCCCTGTGCTAAAGCATTCTTTGAAAATATTTGTTTGTATGGTGTTGGAAATTACAGCAGCAGCACTTCATGTTCCCATACAGTATGTACTCTATATTAATTTCCAGAATCAACATGTACCATTTGAAGCTCAGGCATTTGTGTGTCTGTCTGGTACTGTATATGTATAAACACTGAAATCGTTATTTTTCACTGTTTTTATATACAGATGTAGGCAGAATTATAACCCACTCACGGTAAAACTTGCGGTGATTACACATCACATAGTGTTGCAATAATGGGTGCCACATTTGTATCTCTGCAATATGCACCTCTCTGCGATCAATAACGCTAGTTATTCAAAGATAACTTCTACTAATCAGCGCTAGCGATGCAATTGAGGATGGGTGAGTGATATCACACTTTTGCACTATAGGATTATGTAATAGGATTTCTTATAAAGGCCTATGGTAGAAAATAATTTAACCCCTTTGATGCCGGAGGCTTCCAATGCACTGCAAAGTAATGCCCTGATGACACCATAGGAGTTAAAGCAGCAGTCCAAACTGCCTTTTAAAACATATATATTTTTTCCTTTTAATATGTCATCAAAACAATCCACACAATGGTAAGTAATTGGCTAAGTTGCCGATCGATCCATTTTCCTGTGATCGATCAACGAAGATTCGGCTCGAGGGATTCACTAAGTAGCTGTCAGTGCAGCAGAAGAGGATCAAAGATGCAAAGTTCTGTGGGGAAGATCATGAGACCAGGCAGTCACTAGATACAATTGGTGCACTGCTAGAGAGACGGCAGGGCTCAAAAAGGGGTGTGCCAGAGCCTGTTTGAGAAGAGGAAGAGGGTATGAAATGCTTGTTACATTATAATACATTAAAAATGTCATTCAGAGTTGTTTTTTTGTTTTAACTGCTACAAGTATTTTCTCATAGTACAGAACTGATTTATTTTAATAAAAACACACAAAGGATATTGCTTGAACTGCAACTTTAACATGCAACATTACTTAACAATACTCACACACACAAAAAGCAGTGCATGTATATTTGAAAATATGAAGTCTTTATCAGTCCAAGTGGCAAGGTAGTCATTGTTTAAACATGATTAGCAATGTGTGAATATCTTCAAGCAGCAGCCCAAGATGCCGTTTTTTGAAAGTTTTTTTTTCACCTTTAATATGTGCATCAATACAATTCACACAATGATAAGTAATTAGCTAAGTTGCCGATGAATCCGTTCTCCTGTGATCGATCGACAAAGGTTTGGCTTGGGGGTTCACTAAATGGCTGTCAGTACAGCAGAAGATGGCCGGGCTCAAAATGGGGTGTGCCACAGCTTTTTTCAGAAGAGGAAGGGGACGTGACTTTGTAAATGGTTGCTATGGAAACAAAAAATGCTTGTTACATTATAATACATTAAACATGTCATTTAGAGTTGTTTGTTTTTTTAAAGGCTACAAGTATTTTCTCATAGTACAGAACTGATTGATTAAAAAAACACACGTATGATATTGCTTGGTATACAGCTTTCAAATGTGTTTCCAAATGTTTGGGTGGATTTCTCTTATATTTCTATATTTCTCATCTTCTCGAAAGTTGCTCAAAGTGTTGACAATAGTTTGCCACTTTTTTCCTGAATTTTGTGAAAACAGCAGTATATAAAGCAGTGATTCCCAAACTTTTTGTTTGGAGGAACCCTTGAAGTATTTCGAAAAATCTCGGGGAACCCCTATCTGGCTGACACATATTAGGTTCGACAGGGGTCAGTAACAAAATTTCACACCTCACGAGCCACCTCTATTTCCCACAATCTATCCATGTATTTCTCTCCCATCCATCTCACTAACTCTCCCCCCTCCCGCCTCGCATGTATTTATCCCTTGCATCTCACTCTTACTCCCTGTTTTCCTCCCTCCCGCCCCCTCTCTTCTCTCACTTGCCCCTACCTTCCGTCAATTACCCCACTTTCACTCAATCCACCCTACAAAATACATACCAAAAAAACCCACCCCCAGGGGGTAGGAGGGGGGTCTGTGGTCCGTAGGAGGAACCCCTGAGACTGCTTCAAGGAGCCCCAGGGTTCCATGGAACCCTGGTTGGGAATCACTGATATAAAGGATCATAGTACAGTACTTGCACATTACATTTTAATGCTTAAAGAGATTTTTTTCCCCCCAAAGTTTGCAGATTTGCTCTAAATTTCACAATTTTTTTAGCAGAAGCAAATGGCAAATTTCACCTAGTTTGGGAACATCAGCGAACATTTCACACATTTCTAATCATGACTAGTTGGCCACTTTGATCTCCTTCGGTAATATATATTATGTCCTACAATCGTAATATGATGCATTTTTATCACTAGGTTGCCTAGTCTTATCTTGACTATGTATATAGTGATCATTATATAAATACACAAGATACTCCAAAACGAAGCCTAGGGTAGGTGACAATAATGTTCAATATGTTTGGTGGTAGTCCAATATCAACAGGTATTGATGTTTAGTAAATAGAATGTGAATAAGTAGAATGTGAATCTGGTAATACTTACTCATTTATATTAAATACTGTATATCGTTAAAATATTGCTGCGGTAAAAAAAAAGCCTCTAATCAGGGCTTTACCTCTGGCCATATAGCTTTAGTGAATAAGTAAATTAATAAAATTGGTGTTGAACACCATTAACGCTAATTCTTTCCTTTATTAACCTTTGGTGAATCTAGTCCACTGTTAAGCAACTTTTCAAATGTAGATGAATTCAAACCTTATTAGTCATGAAAAAGTGTAAATGATTTGTACAAAACTGTTGCTGCAAATGAGTATTCACGACCAATACATGTATGATTGACATCATTGTTTGTTCATTTTAGGTGGTAATCAACGTGCACAGGGTACCGACTGATTTACAAGAAGAAGCATGGTTCAGACTGAGCCCTGGAAAGTCCAAAACAAATGTGGATGAGTAAGTAAATGTATAGTGCTTTGACTGCAAAAAATTCCACCAGTAGCTTTTAATGGATTGCATCTACTGACATGTTCATGCACCCACATAGAATATAACTGATGTGAGTCACCCACCCACATGAAAAATACATGAGATATTTCACATGGCTCCATAAAATATTCATGACATACTGCCACATGGAATATCCCTGATGTAATTCACTTTCCTACAAGTAATATGTTGGACACATTTTCTAAATCACATGTATAACATACCATACTCCTTTATATTTCCACATATTAAAATTCAAGCAGTTTTCACTCTACTATTTAAAAATCCTTGAATAAATGTTTTTAATCTGGCCTAAATTTCCATAGGGAATATCCCTGCTATGTATTAGAATCCCACATAACATATCTATGATGGATTTCACACTAGCAAATGGAATATTCCAGAAATATATCCCACCTCTATATTGAATATCCATTATGTGTTCCTTATTTGCATATTGAATATCCATGACATGTTTAACATTTCTATAAAGGTAAACGCTTGACATGTTTCATGGGAAATATCGCTAAAAATATTTATATTCCTCATGAAATACACATGATGCATTATGGGGTGGGGATGAGGGGAGGAGGAATGGGGGGGGGGGGTCCCAGTGCGGGTGTGCTCTATTCAGTGGTCCAGGGTTTCTCCCTGGATCAGAGTTTCTTGTCACCGCTTGATCTCTCCAGCGGTCCATGGTTTCTCCCTGGATTCCCCTGCAGTGACTGCTGCATGCTTTTTAAAGGCCTCTAATGAGGCAGCTGAGCAGACCAATTAAAAAGCTCTCTGGCTTGATCAGTCAGGTTTGAAACCTTCTCTTTCAGGTCTCTGTTCTCTCTTTTACAGTCTCTAAAACACTCAGGACCTTTTCGTAGTCACAGATCTCCTGGTGTGAGACTACTACTTCTGTATTGAGTGTGAAGCTCTTTTTAAGAGACTCCCAGTTCTGCATCGAGACTGTGAAATTCCTTTTCAGAGATTTCTAGCTCTGCACTGAGACTGTGAGACCCCTTCTGAGAGAGTTCGAGCTCTATACTGAGACTGAGGGGCTTCTTCTGAGTCTCCTCATACGTCTGCTTCCAGTCAGCAATAATTTCGTCAGAGTGGCATTGCTTCTCGACCATGGCAGAAATAATAGCGTTTGCCTTCTCCAGAGCCGTCATCAGTTGAGCCTGCCTTTCATTCTGGGCTCTCATGTCTGCAGCTGGGTTTGGAGCTGGGCTTGTTGCTGCAAATGCTGCTGTAGTAGGCCATTTAGCTTGACCTGCTTGCTGTTTTGCCTGGCCTGCTCGTGCAGTAGTGTCACGAAAGAACAGAATTTATATATATAATAACCGGGCCAGATTGAACAAGATTAGGATATAGTAAACTGAATGAGTTTATTTCTTATGAGCAGAACAGACAATACATCAAGCAAATAACATTACAGAAATATTTACACGTACTGGTGTTGGATAATGAGATATTCAGTGCAATAGCAGCTCATTAGTTGTTACAGTCACGACAAGCACAGGAATAAGGGGTGCAAGCAATTATATAGATGCAGAACCCCATTCCTAACATGGCAGTTCAGTTATTGGTGAATAATTACCTTGTCCCAATCACAGATTGCCAGGTAACGTGAGAAGCAGGGTTTACCCAGCCCCTCATTAATACACACCTCCCCTGTTCCTACTTGGCCAGCCCATTTATAAAAAAATATGACAAGAGGCCTGGATGCCATTATGTCTAGTAAAAATGGTTAATGGGCAGAGACTGTTCCTGTAGGATGTTACATTTAACAGATCACAATGGTTGGTGCCCATCCGTGATCCTTGGCTGCATATGCAATGAGGCGAGTCACCTCCATTGCTGTACAGGTTTTTTTCTCACCTCTAGCTAACGTCTCCACAGGGGACAGTTCATCACAAAAGCCTTTCAAGTAGCCTCCTTTGATTGTACAATTATATATCAAAGCGGCCATCTGGCAAGCTTTCAACCCTATATCCAAACTTATAGTAAAAACAGAGATAACTCATAACTATATTTCACATGTAGTAAATCAGATTAACGATATGTATGCGACCCATGTTCTTGGCATAGGACAACATATCCAAATTTCACCTTCGTAGCATGTATATAGCAAAAGTTATAATGATTTACATTTTAGCCATTGTCAGGGATACACTACAATTCTCCCTCTCTCTCCAAGTTAATACATAACCTAGCAATTAATTCTGCTGAAGCGGGGAAATGCAGATCAACATATACACAATATGGTTAACTCTTTCCCTCTGTCACGCTGCGCTCACCACAAACAGGACTGAAGACCGCGGGGCTGAGGTGGGGTTGGAAAGACACCGACCCACAACTACGCAGTCCTGTCCGGAATGCGTAGTCCAAGTCGTACAGCGTCGTAGGGTTGGAGAGGTCAGGGTAGTCAGGGTACTTGCCGTATTTCCGGGTTGGAGAGTGGAGGATGGTAGATTTCCGTAACCAAGATCCAGGGTAATAGAAGGTAGAATGGTCAAGGGACGAAGCCGGGGTCAAAGCGCAGGAGAGTGTAGGAATCCGAAGAACAGCCAGGATCAGGACAGGAGAGAACAGACAGGTAAGGCCAAGCAGGGATCAAGACACAACTAAACAGCAGCGGTGAGCACAATGCATAAACAGGGGTTTATGCTCAGCAAAGAATGACAGACAGGAGCAGGTATATAAGTAGGAAGGATCCAATTAACTTGCAGGGGTGTGATCCGGTCCTCCAATGGTGTCTGGAAGGCAATAATCTAAAACAGCCTGCAGGTCAGGCTTCCCTAGTGATTACCCTGGTTGCCGGGCAACCTGCGCGCGTTTGCGATGTGCGTCGCGGAGCGCTGACGTCATGCGGACGTGCGGCCGAGTTCCCTCCCTGTGGGAGGCGCCGGCGGCTTCTTTCAGAGCGTGCGTGTACCGGCCTGGCAGTGCATGGGTGCATGGGTCCGCCGTGCGATGCATCAGCCGGGCGGTTTCCGACAGGAGTTGCGACGGATGTTAAAGTATCCCCCCCTTGAGGGGAGACCTCCGGGCGACCCATGGATGGAAGGCATAAATGAGACGGTTGGTATATACCTGACGATGAGGAACCCACTCTCTCTCTTCTGGGCCATAGCCCTTCCAGTGTACGAGATATTGCAATCCTCCTCTGGACATTCTGGAGTTGAGGATTGTCTGTAACTCGTATTCTTGTTGACCCTCTACCAGTATGGTTTGTGGAGGTTTAGGTTGTCCTTTGGAGGATGAGTCTTGTGGACAGGGTTTTAGAAGGGAGGAGTGAAAGACGGAGGGAATTCTCATATTCTTAGGCAGTTCTAGCCAGTAGGCTACTGGGTTGATCCTTTTACTGATGCGGAAAGGTCCGATAAAGCGGGGTGCCAGTTTGGGTGAGGTTACCTTTAAACGAATGTTTTTGGTGGATAATCAGACCCTTTGTCCTACAGAGTACCCTGGGACCTCTCTTCGGTGACGGTCCGCTTGTCTCTTCTGTAGTTTACCAGCGTGCTGTAGGTTAAGATGGATCTTCTACCATAAGTCTTGTAAGTGGAGGATCCTGTCCTCTGCGGCCGGGACTCCAGACTTCGAGATAAGAGAAGGGAGTGCAGAAGGATGGAAGCCATAGTTGACCATGAACGGTGACTGTTGGGATGATTCATTCAGAAGATTGTTATGAGAGAATTCAGCCCACAGGAGAAGTTCTGCCCAGTCGTCTTGAGTATCGGCAACAAAACACCTTAAAAATTGTTCAAGAGACTGATTGGTGCGTTCCGTTTGCCCATTGGTCTGGGGGTGATAGCCTGACGAAAAGTGTCGTGTGACGTCCAGACTCTTACAAAACGCCCTCCAGAACCGGGAGATGAATTGGGATCCTCTGTCAGATACTATGACCAGGGGGGTCCCATTTAACCTGAAGATCTCCCTGATGAAAACGTCAGACAACATCGGTGCGGTGGGTAGACCTTTCATAGGGATGAAGTGTGCCTGTTTTGAAAACCTGTCCACCACTACAAGTATGGTATCCATGCCTCTAGATTTAGGCAACTCAACGATAAAGTCCATAGATATGTGTGTCCATGGATGTTCCGGGATGGGTAATGGTTGAAGGAGACCCGCAGGTCTGTTGCGTGGCGTTTTGTTCTGTGCACAAGTAGAGCATGTAGCTACAAAAGCTTGTATGTCTCTCCGCATGTTGGGCCACCAGAACATGCGTTCAATGAACTCGGTAGTTCTTTTGGTGCCAGGATGACCAGCTGTCTTGGATGAATGCCCCCACTCCATGACTCTCCTCTGGTAAAGAAGGGGGGTGAACAAACGATCCTCCGGAACCTTGAGTCCTGCTGGGATGTTGCTCTGAGCCTTGGTAATATTAGACAAGGCACTGAAAGTATTGGCTGCCACAATGCAAGTGGATGGGAGAATGGTCTCCTGCTGTTCCACCTTGTTATCCTCTACCAGGAACTGTCGAGACAAGGCGTCGGCTTTTAGGTTCTTAGACCCTGGGATATAGGGAGCATTCGCCTTAAGATGCGAGTTCAGGCGAGTGCATAAAATGGCATTTTAGTGTTCTGGCTTTTAAACACCTGAAATTGACACAGTAGCACAGTACTGTACACATTACAATTCATTAATTTCATTGCATTTAATTGCACACAATCCATAAATTCAAACAAAGCAACCGCGATAAACACGTGTGCCTGGGGCGTTTGGCCGCGTTCATGCCGTGTGGAGTACAGCAGCGCACATGAAAACGGCGCCGTGATGCCTTAAAATAACGGCCGCTGCATCTTTAAGCCAACACAAATACCATTTTATACCAGCACAATATTTATGTCCTCTTTGAGATGTAACCACCGCATATAATAGTACGTTTACTTCACACAAACGGTTCAAACATCTCAAATAAACATTTTAGCTTTTTTTTTTTTTTTTACTTTTCCAGTGCTTGGTTAAGCTTCAATTTACAAAAAAACATACAAATAAAAATAGCATAGTGAGTCAGTAAGACTTTGGAAAGCTTGTTAAGCCAAGAAAATGTCAGCCCTATTAAACCTAGCAGGAATGTTTCAAATTGCTCAGGAAGTATTAGCGATTCATTAACAAGGTTTTCCTTGTAGTGTAGTCATCGTCTTATCAGTTTACAATGACAGTATGTTCTTTCTGAAGCAACTGATGGGATATTTGCTAGTCTGTTGCACTCCTTTACTCAGAGGAGTCTACAGAGTGACAATATTGGGGGGGGGGGGATATGTACTTAACTGTTATATAATATCCTCAAGGTAGCATCAAATGTAAAGAAAAATAGCACACCAGGCCTACTGGATATTTTTTCTGTAACAAAGACAGAATTATACACAGAGATGTATTATTTAAGGCTTATCATTTTTTTGTCAAAATATGTAACTAAAGATCCTCTTTTTTCCTTTGAATTGAAGGCTTTATTCAGCTTATTAGATAGAATAGGTGGTTTATCATATTGGATTGGAAGCTTTTATGCAGCATTAAAAGCTAAAGAGAGAGTGTTATAAAAGGATGTGCTTTTGTATAGCTATTTAAAAAAAAAATCTGAAATACAGTATGTATGGAGTTGAAACACAAGTTACTTTGGCCCTAATAAACAGTGATTTATGTCTCTAAAAGACAAGGCAGTCCCAGAGAGAATCTTTATAGTGTGTGTGTGTATATGTGTATATATATATATATATATATATATATATATATATATATATATATATATATATATATATATATATATATATATATATATATATATATATATATATATGTGTGTATATATATATACATACACACACACACACAAATCATAAGACAAATAGAGCCTGCTGTGGCAGCTTTAAGTCAAAGACCATCCTCTGCATATACAATATATATGTATGTATACTGTCACATAACACGGTTAACTAGACACACTCGTGGATCGTAGAATACACTAGGCAGGACATAAGGGCTAATAAACAGAAGGGTTTATTAGAATGCTAATGGGCACAGGTAAGAACATCAATCAGTTAAATAAAAGGGTGAATTCTCCATAAAATGAACCCTCCACTACCTAGATGCAGGGCGCTGCCGTAGCTAGCTTACCCTGGGTTGTCAAAGTCATGGTTGACCTCAAACGTCTCCAGAGGGCAGAAGTATCTACTGCCTCGAGCAATGACCTCATAGACCGTCATATGGAACCAACTGATCCGATATCCAGGGAGTCTCTAGAGTCTAGACATTGAGATCCTCTGACAGAGTCTCCAGAACATTGACTGTATCCTCTCACAACTCTGTAACTCTTGCCCGGCTAGCCCACTTACAGTAACCAGGGTCTGGTTCACAAAAGCTGGAGGGGCCTCCAAAGCCAATAAGAATCGGCCCTTTAAATGTGGGACCAATCAGGAGCGAGGTACAAGATTGCCCCGGACAATCAAAGGTATGGGCGGAGTTACAATTGACATACCAACTCAAGGAAAATGTCCTGGAGGAGAGGGACATGTGAATTTGGCAAATCAGGATTTCACCGACGAGGCTATGTCCCATCCCACATAGGTTTAGGCTCCCAAGCTCCCCTCAGATCTTGGTGCCATTCTTCCCGGGTGAGAACAATGTTCCAGCTGGTTGATTCAAGTCCTCCCCATACACGACAATGTACCTCACATCTCCTCAGTCCTCCCATACATACAAAGGGAATGCACTTTCAATGTCTGATATGATGAGGTTAGGGATCGCAACTACTCTTGATACAAGAGCAGTGCCGGTTAACCCTTTCCATTACTCGGGGGTTACGTAACACTTACAGGGCAACCATTTCGACGGTTAGGGCGGACTTCCCCTTTATTATGGGAATGCCGTGCTGCCCCTTTCATCACATAACCTTTTATTTGCAGCACCAACCAGCTATGCAACACTTTACAATTTGTTTACAGCATCACAATGCAATTACAATACAGGGAATATAATTATACAAATAGAATAGCTGCATCAAGACATGAATGTAACATTGGGAGAGAAGAGTTCCTGCCCCGAGATGAACAGGAACAGTAGGAGTAAATGTAAGTGCATTGGCTAAAGTGTATAAAAGCGTACTGTAGTTTAATGAGCAAATAATTAATTGAACAGGTGAGTTTTCTGAGGGGTTCTGAAGTTAGAGAGAGAAGGTGCTCAGCAGACCTTAAGAGGAAGGGAATTTTAGAAGTAGCGCACAACATGTGAGAAGGGTTGTAGACAATGAGAGAGCTGTAGTGATAGGTGATAAAGAGAAGACGGGCTTAAGCAGAGCATTAAGAGCCAGTGGGATATCGCAAGAAATTAAACCCGAGATATAGAAAGGGCAGAGGAGTGGATAGCCTTGAAAGAGAGAAGAAGACTTTTGTAGTGAATGTGGAAATGTAATAGGGAACCTAGTTTTTAGGGGAAGATTAGCCAAGACTGATTGAGAGGAGAGCCAGGTTACGCTCGCTGCTTTTTTAACAGATTGAACAGTAGAAAGCTGCAAGGCAGGGGGGCAAGTAAAGAGAACAATGCAGTAGTCCAGAAGGGAGAGAATGAGGATACGAAATAACATTTTAGTAGTACAGAAACAAAGAAAAGTTTGGATTTTAGCAATGTTATGGAGAATGAAACAGCACGATTTAGCTGTAGCATTAAGATGAGGTTAGAACAAAAGAGAAGAGTCAAATACGACACCTAAATAATGGGCTTGGGGAACTGGAGGGATTGTATTGTTACTGACTGTGATGGAAAATATCACAATGGGACTTGATTTAGGTGAAATTAGGAGCAGCTCAGTCTTTGACCAACTGAGTTTAACACACCTACCCTTCTGACATTTGGATATATTGGATATATTGCCACCAGACAGGTGGAGACATGGGCCTGTGAAAGAGGGGGATTAAGGAACCCCTATGCTGATGCTCCAGATATAATGGGAAACTTCAAAATGACAGTAAATAATGTCCAACAAATGTCCATAGAGAAACTGCTTGATAAATGCTTTTGAAATGTGCTCCCGTGCATGAATGGACTAAAATACACAGCTGGAGGAAGGAGTGATTGGGGGAGAGTCCTGCCGTCTGAGCTCAAAGAGCCCTCACTAACAAGACACACAACCCCCACACACACATCCAAACTCTAACAATAATGCTGCTGTCACACGGGCACCGGGGCAGAGAAAAAATAAAGAAATGAAGTCATAAGAACTCACGTTGTTCACTCCCCTTAGTCTCTGCAATGCTGCAGGATCAAAGATGCTCCCGTCAAAGGCGTGGTCCTGCCGATGCTGTCCAAAGTGTAACAGAAAAGAAAAAAATGTCAGAGTACTGCAAAAATCGCTAATAAGGAAGCTGGACAAAGATAGCCGTAAAAAAAGGGAATTTATTAAAGGCACATCACCCCCGCAGTCACTCTGACGTGTTTCATACATATTGGTACTTTGTCAAAGAATTTACATTTTCTTTGACAACGTACCAATAGGTACGAAACGCGTCAGAATGACTGCAGGGGTGATGTGCCTTTAATAAATTCCCGTTTTTTTATGGCTATCTTTGTCCAGCTTCCTTATTAGCGATTTTTTGTAGTGCTCTGCCATTTATTTTTTCTTTTCTGATATCCTTTAGACCTGGGCCTGTACTGCAGTAGTGAGGTTTGGTGTGGATAAATATAGTAGAATATCATCTGCATACAGGTGATACTTAAACCCAAATGAATTAATAAAGTCTCCAAGGGTGAGTGTATAGAGAGAAAAGAGGAGAGGTCCTAGAACTGAGTCTTGAGGTACACCAACACATACATCCACAGAGGAAGAAGAGGAGTTGGCAGTAAATACACAAAAGAAACAATGAAAAAGGTAGGAAAAAGTCAAGAGAGGGCTTTGTCCCAATCACCAAGGAAGTAGAGAATGTGAAGGAGAAGTGGGGATGAACACTATCAAAGGCTGCAGACAGGTCAAGCGAGTAATGCCCTAGGGATTTATTAATGCAAAGGTCATTTGCTACTTTGGTGAATGCTGTTTCAGTAGAGTGAGCAGTGCGAAAGCCTGATTGTAGAGGGTGTAGAACAGCATAGGAGCTGAGGAAAGAAAGCATGCAGGAAGGTACCGTACAAGCCATTGTAGAAGTTTAGAGGCAAAATGCAGTGCTTTGTTTGATGGATTAAATAAAGAGTTTCAATGTTCCCCACTTTCCTTTTAGTTTATGGGGGGAAAATAAAGGCCACTATTTAACATAAACAGAACATATATAGCCTCTTTATGCTCAGTCTGTTGCTAGGTACTTACATGAAAAATAAATTAAACGTTACAGATCACATGCTGAATGTCTTGAAATTGTCTCAGAAATACTAATAAAATTGACTTTGTTTGCATTAATCCATTATTCTGTAAAGAACATTGCCTTTCAGTGCACATCGTGTTTCCGTTGTTTAAATAATGTTTACGTATGTTACAAAAAATGTGTAGCATTCATTTAACCCTCACAGGGAGATGAATTGTTCTTTCAAATATTAAATCATCTGGTTTCACTCTTTTTCAGGGGTATGCACAGCTTAACACTTTCATTACCAAAAGGTCCTACAAAGCAATATGTTGCAGGCCTGACTGGCCAAAAAAATGAGTTAATGTGTTAATCTACTCTGTTTCCCAACAATTTTGTGAGGTCATAGTCATATCTCTATTGCACTTACATGTGATCTTTAAACCTAAAACAAAACACAAAAACTTCAATTAGAGTTTCCGTGCAATAGTGCCCTGATTGGCACTATAGCCGTTTAATGAATAACCCTGCTGCCTTAATTAGCTTTCTGAATTATAAGGACTGGGTGGCATAGCCTAATGGAAATTGACTAGAATGCCCAAATGTGACCAGAGTTTTTCCCAAAGTTTAACAGGTTTACGATATTTTGAAATCAATCACAGTACCATTACTTTTCTAGACACTGTGTATGGTCCATCAATTCTTCAGAACAATGCATTCATTATAGCTCAGGTATTGTGCTTTAACCAGTAGTTTGCTTCACACAATCTACAGCTATTACTACACAAATATACACATCAGAGTCAAGGTTTATAATATTCCTTCCATTTAGCGGAAACCTTGGGTCCCTGCAGCTTCAAGTCCGACTTCGTGATGAGACTGTGTTGGCATCAGATTACTACAAGCCTTTGGTCCAATTGCTGTGTCAGGAAGTTAAAGGTTCTTACAAGGTAACTGTAAATGTACCTGTACAAAGGAAATGTAATGTGATAATACTTATGGGTGTGTATAATAGTATGTTAGGACTTGCAAAAGAGGGGATACCTTAGCGTGGTTTGCCAGCTTAAAATGCTTTAGCCAAAGAATTGAACTAAATGACCCTCACTTTTGAAAAGAAAAACAGATAAGTATTTAATTATATAATATATAGCTACTTACTATTAAGCCTGAGTTGGTGACTCTCTCCGCTTATTTTTTCCTATTGATTTTGTCACTAAGTTCTGTGTCACCATTTTGAGTGACTTGTTTTATATCACAGGTGTGTGTATTCACATTATTGTTATATTTTGTGTAGTGTATATTCCCTAAATTTAAGGGGCATTTAGGACAGACCACCAGGCAGAGAACATCTTCCACAATTTCTCTACACCTAGGGGGAGTGTATTAGAACAGGTGTGCGCAATATTTTCTTGGGGGGGGGCGCGGCAGTTATAGAGGTCCCGCACTGTTCCCCAAGGCATTTAAATTAAATGCCGGGGGACCGCGCAAGGCCTCTATGACACACTTATCTTACCTTCCAGCGACACGTCGTCATGGTAACCCGCCATCAAATGACGCTGAGGGGTCACGTATCCATGGCAACGTGAGGTCGCATGACCCCGCGTGCCATTTGACACCAGAGCCGAGCAGGGGGGGCGAGAGCCGCAGAGGAGAGCAGGCAGGGGTGTGCACAGGGAAAAGTTTATGCACCCCTGTATTAGGAGATTATCTGGGCTACCTTAACCCTAAGAGACACATGTAGAGGCGGCTCCTATTACCAATAGAGTTTGCCATACCATTTTCAAAGACCTCACAGGCTCAGTATAGACTGTAACACACTTACAGTAGTTATAGATTGTAACACACTGATTTAAATTGAGTTCTTGCAATACCAAATAAAATGTTATTTTGAATGTACTAGGAGGCTCTCTTTTGAGTGCACTATATAGGGTTCTGTCCTTTTGCAGTTTTTTGTCACCAATTTCTAATAGTAAGCAGCTGGTACAGGTATATCAAATCAAAATTAAGAACATTTGATTAAGTTTGCATTTTTTAGAAATATGGATTTAAAACCTAAATGTGTCTGATTATGAAATAAAAGTGAAAATTAAAGAATTGAGATTTCAAATAATAATTAAGGTGCAGTGAAATGTGAGCAAATCAATGACATAAATAAATAATAAGGAAATCTCTATTATAACATTTTAGCCTACACAGTTGAAAATAGGAAAATGATAACCAAATATTCTGCAGATCCATAACTAAAGGGAACCGTGAGCTACAGATGCAGGTTTTTGTCATGCAGATCTTGTGTAATATATGAGAACTGTGTTGTTGTTGTTGTTGTTGTTGTTGGGAAATGATGTAGTCATAGGAAGATGATGTATGCTATGAAAGAAGGAGGAAAGGTGGTTTCCTCTGTAAAATGCATGTGAAAAGTTAAGGGCCAGACAAATAACAGGTGAATTGTATGATATGTTTTGCATTGGAGCAAATAAAGTGTAAAACCTAGGCAGCGTGACCCTAGGCAGCGAGGATTGAGTTAAAAAAAAGTTATACTATGCTTTAGAATGAATCCATTCCGTTTTGGTTCTGTATATGGCATATTTCTGAATCCTGATAATACTATTTATTTTTCATAGGATAAAAGTGTACCTTTAATAACTCTGATTGATGAGACCACATCCACAGAGTGCAGGCAGGAAGTTGCGACAAACCTGGTAAAACTCTTCTTGGGACAAGGTTTGGCGAAGGAATTCCTGGATCTTCTCTTCAGACTGGAACTGGACAAAACAAGTACGTCATGTACTTTTTAAAAATGTATTATATTAAAGCATTGGAACTACGTGAAGGCTGATGAGGTGAAGGAGTTTACTCTAGATGATCTCAGGAGAGCATTGATAGAACGCTGTGCAGTCATAAGCATCTATTGTCCATCAACACAGCATCTCTCGAGCTCCATATGTCAAACAGGCCATTAGGAGGCGTCCAGGGTGAAGTGCTCAGCGTGATCAAACACATTGCGACAATGTGTTGGTCCAGAGTGCGCGCACGTGCCCGTAAGCACTCCGCTCTTAGCTGCTTGCCGAGACAATTTTTTTATATTTGTCGCGCTTTGCCTGGTCACGTGCGTGGTTCAGCCAATGAGGGTGAAAGCCCCCCCCCCACACGCACATCTAGCTGGCCAGGAATCGCCCAGTAAACATGAGAGTCTGCCGTCACAACGCTCAAGCGCCAGCTAGCGGGCTTTCACCCTGGATGAGGCCTTACATTGCTGAGCTGTCAATGCAGGAGAAAATTGAAGAAATGCAGACGCGCCACCATCCGGTCCAAATAGACAAAAGAGGGTGACTCAATATTCAAAAAAATGAGTCCCAGGTACCTCTGAACAAACATACAAAAAGATTCCCCCTTGAATGCACTCCGGTAGATCGGTGAGTAATGGTAGGTTTAAAATCCTTTTAATCAATTATAAAATAGTACTTGGATAGAGGGGTATGGTACAAAACGGTCTGTGAACCGTGCCTCAGGGCGTTACTAATGCACATTTTGTGCTAACCCTTTAGGACAGGACTATTCATTGCCTCGTTTGGTGTTCTTACTCCACTATACTGTGTCAATCGTGGATTTATTAGTCTGCATTTGTTGTGTGATGATCACGCCGTTTTCTTATAGATCCGCATCAATATATTGATCTGCATCGCTATATCAGGGTTGGCATACTTATTCATTGAGTCAACCTGATTCAACACTTAAGGTTTGAGGGAACCAGTCCCAGAATCAGGGCTCAATTACACCATAACATCAGTGTAATAATGTTCACTTGTGAATCACCCACTGGGAATCAGCTATAATCAGAGCTATGTGAGACATTCTTGAAACCTGTTTGTCTAAACTCCAGTCAGAAAAAACAATGCATAGGTGTCTATGGGGTGGTGACAGACCTATATATATACCATAATGGACATGCCTTTGACAAAGGGACTTGTTCCCGAAACACGTCAGAGTTACCCTGTACCCCTCACTTGTTATGTAATAAACAATTTTTTAACCCCTTTTTCTGGTTTGTGGCCCCACTCCTTGCTACTGCTGTGCTCCGTTTTGGACCTTTTGGGACATCCATTCAACCTGATTCAATACTTTGTGTGAGTGTCTGGGTATTTACGTCCTTCAGATTCAGTATCAGCAACCTCTCTTATAGAGACTGGTGATTTTTAGATATAAGTGCATCCCAATTGAGAGATTAGCACTTAATTCTGTTGGACCTGTACAAGATATATCCTGGCATCCATGCCGATGTAATTTGATGCTGAGATCCCTTCAGCTACCTTCCATTTCTATATTCATTGGAAGTTTTTTGATATGTCCTTAGGGGGTGGCCTTGGATTTTTTGTACCATACCCCTCTATCCAAGTACTATTTTATAATTGATTAAAAGGATTTTAAACCTACCATTACTCACCGATCTACCTGAGTGCATTCAAGGGGGAATCTTTTTGTATGTTTGTTTCGAGTATCCCTTTTCCCCTTTTGCACCGCTGTATGATCTGTATACCTTATTTACCTACCTTACTCTATTTACTTACCTTACTTACCTCATTACTTCTTGCTGATGCATTCCCCATTCCTCGTCTCTTCCTTTTCCCTGGTTTTAAGTCCCAGGTACCTCTGTCTGGACTGAGCTGTCAATTGCTTCCTTATGCAACCTGCAGAGACTGAAAAGAAGAATAAAATAATGTGCTCTTATACTGTATGACGATTTAAGCAGTTTAGTTATTTTAGCGATACATATGCCTAAACAGACCTAAGCAAAAAATATAATAAATAATTCAGCTTCACATAAACAATATGGTAGAAAAAAGCAGTCCCAGTTAATATTCTAGCACCACTCCTAATATTCTAATTACTATATAGGAGGTTTCTTGTTGATCCCTAAAAAAGTACTAGAAGTCAAAAAGGTGGCAGAACCCCTACAAAAAAGCCCTGTAATTAAATCATAATTCCCTCAAAACAGGGTATTGCCTGGTGATTATCTTCACAGAGGGCATTCATTATCAGGTAATGCACTATTCTGTATCTATTATAGCATATATTTTATCTCTATTAATTTATATTTTAATGTTGTAATCTATCCTTCCACCAGACTGTCCTAGAGAATTCTACAGCACGTAACTAGCTTTATTCTCATTCAGCTCAAAAACATTTTTTCATTTCCTGTCTATAATTCATTTGAGATATTAATCCATAAAGCAGGTGTAATATAAACTGGGGGGAAAATATGTGGTCTATCAAAGTATACTGGCTGAAAAACGTTTGCAAAATAATTACACCAGATTGAAGGTGGAAAAAACCACTGCTCCAAGCTTGGAAGATTTTCTTTGCTAAATCTGAAGCTGTTTTCTGTTCCAGTTAATCCCCGTTTTTGCTGCCTGGACGCTATAAGAAATAATCTGTGATATGTCACTTTGAGAATAAACGTCTTAATTGTATGGTATTGATTTATTTTAATTTGTCAAAGATAATCTTAATACATTCTCAGATATGTGTATCTATTTCCACAGACGAACCAAACACATTATTCAGAAGTAATTCCCTGGCTTCAAAATCGATGGAATCCTTTCTGAAGGTAAAACGGTCTATTCATTTTTCATGCTACGCTCCTCACAAATCAATAATGTAATATCCATGTGTAAGAACAGTTTATTGGTTCAGGGTATGGACAACCTGCAAAGTCCTAATTGACCAACAGGCTGGGTAGGAATTTCATACACGCGTGAGGGGCACCCTCTCCGGAATTTATATGGTTGGTAAACTAAACAAGGTATTTGTAATGAAATAGTTCACAAAATAATACTTTGCAGTGCATGGAATTTTGCAGGCTCCTTCAAACCCTGCCCTGAAGTACACTTTAATTCTGGTACCTAAGGCACAGGTAAGTACAGTATCTATGCTTATAAAATACAGCCACTTCTGGATTTGAACCTGTCTCTGAGCCACTCAGCAGCAGTGTTGCCACGGTAACCGATTGCCTCATGGCAGCTTCTAAGTATCTAACAATGCTGGTATGGTGGAGATGAGTATATTGTTGGCAAGATAGCAGCAGTTCGGCATTGGGAGAGATTTCCCATTTCAAACAATGAAAAAAAAAGAAATTCATACATTAAATTATCGTTTTAATGCCACCGGGAAAAAAAACGTGAAACAGAAATCCCTCACAATGAATCTCGCAATTGGATCCATTTTACAGATGCATGTGTCTCTTGCCTATGAGATGGGTATCTGTAATTTTGAGCAGGCCCCTTCTAAAATTCCTTTGAGCTTTCTAAGTCAGAGAAGGAACTTCTACAAATTCCTACTTCTTGTGATGGAAAAACCTGGCAGATAAAATCTCCCCAAAAGGCAACAACAACGTCATAACATGAGAGTTCACGTTGTGCTGATCTATTTCTGACTTTCATTTTTGAAAAACATAATTTTTGTCTGAGTCTTCATTTATTTATTATTTCATCAGCTGTTACCATTACATTATCTGTTGTCTTAAAGAGGCAGTACACGTGGCACTTAAATAATATATATATGTTTTTTGTTTTTCTATATGCAGCCTTTGATTACCTTTATTGAAAATGAATAACGTAAGCTGCCAATCATTTATTTCCCCTGTGATTAATTAGCAAAGACCCTTCTTCAAAGGGTTAACTAAATGACTGCCTTTCAATTTCAATCAATCTTTCAGTCAGTGTAACTCAGCAGCTACAATGTATTATTATATTATGAAGTTAACATTATCTATTCTTACAGTTTGCAGCTCACATTGCTGGGAACATTAGCAACACATTATCACAAACAGGAAAGTGTTACAAAGATCTGCTGGGGAGGTAGACTAATACCTGCTATAGAAATCAAAGGATGCTCAGTATTTTACAACTAAAAATGGCATTAAGAGTTGAATTTTAAAAAAAATGTAGTAAGTATTATCCTATGGAACTGATGTATTTATTTATTTAAAAAAACATGTAGGATATTGCATGGATTGCTCCTTTAAGAAGTGTGAATAGCAGTGACTATTTTAGCCTCACAGAGATGCATAGTCCCAGCAACTGATATCTCCAGAAATGATTACGATTGCAGGACTAAAAAAGGATGGGGTTGCTAAAATGTGCAGTAAAGGGACTTCACAGTGGTAAAAAAAAAAGGAAACATTTTTTTTTTTTACGGTGAGCAGACTTGAATTCAGTCTGATTATGCTATAGTGTCCGTGCTTGGGAGGAAGGACCAATAACCAGAGTATGAGACAAGTAGAGGACTCTGTGACAGGAAACAGCAGCCATAGATTATAAGATTGTTTGGAAAACAAAGACAGAGTAGGATTTGGGATTATGACAGGTCAAGACTCTTCCTGGTTCTGTCCAGAGCTTCAAAGAGGACTTAATTGGAGGGTTATCACGTATGGCCCACTAAAAGTACCATATGTGTTGTATGGGACTGAGAGTCTTGAGATAAGGGCAGTTTTATTGCTAGAGATGGGATTAAAATATGGCTCTCTTAATATCTTTGTAGCCATGTTTAAAATGGTATACAGTTCTCTCTCGTGCTGGCAGTAAACCTGGTAAGTATACAGGATTGCCAGCATCAATCATGGAGGTTTGCCCTCACACCCTGGTGAGGTGTCATATGTATTCAAGGGGAGTGGTAACATGCTCTGAGTCCACTGTTAGTGACATCAGAGATGTGGCTGTTTCCTAAGTTATATAAGACATAGCACTGCCCAAAGTTAGGTGTCAAGTTCCAAGTTCAAGTGTGGTTGGAGAGTGTTCTAAGGTTACAGCAGTAAGGCTGACAGGCAAAAAGAAAGTGCCTACACTGTGTCCAGGGACCTGGCACAGGGGGTGATATCCCTGAGGGGAGAGGTGATCCAACTCCATTGGGAGGGCAGATTCTTTTGAAGGAGAGTGCTGTAAAAGAATGAGCGGCTGATCTGACTGCTGCGAGGGGCAGTTGCCTGAACCATCAATAAAGATGCCCTTATTCATCAAAACCCTCATGTGTGAGTCTGGAATTACTCAGCAGAGGAAGGCACCATGGAGGAGGTCCTCATCAGAACCATTCCCCTGCGTACGCAGGAATCCTGATGAGGTGGAGGCGCTGTACCAACAGTAGGTAGGACTCAAGCACACTACCTCAGCTGCCTGTCTGGCTGACATTCCCCATACCAACATCATGCGGGAGACTCAGGAGTCCTGTAGCCAACAGGTGCACCACCAGACACATCCATGTAATGGGGACCAGTTAGACCACAGGGGCCAATCTGAGATTGGGTGGGTCAAGGACGGTCCAGAAAATCTGTTACATCTTTATAAACAAGATCCTTTTAGAGGTACTTTCAAAGCATTCTCTGGAGGAATCAGCGAGGTTCAGGGGGCGTGGCTAAGAAAGGATTCCACCAAAGAGCGAATTTATTAAAAATGAATTCAGATATCTGTAATTGTTGCAAAGAGACGGATGCAATGATACCACACACAACATAAGTAAGGCCATGCCTATAGTGCCATCGATGGCGACAGCGACACGACGGGTGACATACCCCATTGCCGTCGCCACCGGCGAAAGTTATATTTCGCCCGGGCGGCGGCGGCGCGGGCTTCCGGCCATTTGATTGGTTCAAGGGCCGTCAAGTGAGGCGACAGCCCTTGAAAATCAAATTTTGCTGGCTACCAGTTTTCACGACAGCGACGTCGATCCGTCGCCATTGTGCTTGCTATAAGTGCACGCGGCGGCAATGCATTTGTTTTTGGACGACGACGCATCACCGTCGCCGGCACTATAAGCGTGGCCTAAGAGATGCAAAGGACAGATATCTATTTGGCACTCAAATTTATGAACAAGACGGTCAAAATTAGTCTTGTTACATCTGTCATATTCGCGTGAATGTATTGATTAACTAATTGAAAGTACCTTGCGGAGGAGAAAGGTGAGATGGCTAGAGTAGCTGTGTGTATTAACCCTGATTACATATCTAAGTCACGGACTTACTTGTCTGTTGGTGACAGACGGTATGTGGGGACAGATTGAGGGGAGATATTGTTCATTTGAGGGACTTTTGCGAAGGTGAAAAGTGGGACAGCTTGCGCGCTGTGTATTAACCCTCGTCCCGTATGCAGGTCACGTGCTCACAGGGGTACTATACGTGACAACTTGTAATTGACAACTCTTTTATATGATGTGTTCAGCTTAAAGTGGCTTTTCAGCAGGATTGCATCTTTAAAAGCTGCTACACTTGTCTCCTTAAGTGTTAAACAAGAAAGTTACTGAGATCATTTCTGCCTCCTTTTATAGTAGCTGCCAAAATTCTTATTTTGAGGCAGCGTGGTCCATATTAAACCGGCATGGAAACTTTTGCTTCTGGAAACCTCTAACCACTCAATGGAAAAAAAGGTTTGCTTTGCCAACAAAAAACAAAAAAATTATAGTGACAATTTTTTATACAAATCTCTTGCAGAGTACTCTGCATTTTAGTAAATATTGATTTTAGTTACGCTGTCTTGTTCCTCAAATGTAAGATATTATTCAATGAAATCTTCCTAAGTTGCTACTGTGTAGAAATGCAAGTTATTAAACTACTGAAAAGTTGTGCTTTACACACCATAAGCATATACAAACCCTGTATTGCAGTATGTATATCTTCGTATATATATCTTTATTTATATAGGGCCGTCCATGTACATAGCGTTTTACAGCAGTCACACGTGACATAATAGGAATAAGTTATTCATACAGAAAAGTAGACATTAGAAAAGGAGTCCCTGTCCCAAAGAGCTTACAATCTAAATGGTAAGTAGGTAGAACTTACAGAGATAATAGGAGGGTGTTCTGGTAAGTGCATCTGCAAGGGGTCAGGGTAAATGCACATGATATGTATAGTATCAGCCAACGGAGCTACCCAAATGCTTAATTAAAGAGGGTTTTTTATTAAGATGGGCCTTAAAGGTGGAGAGAGGTGGCATTGGTACTAGTTGTATATTGACGGGAAGGGCATTCCTAAGGTGTTGGGCAGTGTGAAAGATTTAGGCTTTAGATACAAAATGGGTAGACAGAAAATATGAGCAGAACGCAAGAATCAGGCAAGTGTATAGTGAGAAATTAGGGCTTAGATGTAAGGAGGACTAGAGGAGTGTATTGCCTTAAAAGAGAGAAGGATAATGGTGAAAGTAATACAGGATTTAATAGGAAGTCATAAGAGAGATTTCTGCAGGAGAGATGCTGAGACAGATTTAGGAGAGAGTAAAATAATTCTAGTAACAGCGTTTAGGATCGATTGTAGGAGACAGGTGAGAGGCAGGAAGGCAAGACAACAGAAGGCTACAATAGTCGAGATGGGAGAGAATAAGGGTCTGAGTTTTAGCAGTAGAGTGACAAAGGAAAGGGTGTATCTTTGCAATGTTTCTGAGGAAAAATCAACAGGTTTTAGCTACATTGTGACTGTGAGGGAGGAGTCAAATGTGAAATCTAGGCAGTGTGCTTGTGATACTGGGTTTATGACAGTGCTGCTGCTAACAGTAATGTAGAAGGGGGCAGTAGAGCCAGGCTTGGGAAGAAGTATGAAGAGCTCCGTCGTTGGCCTCTTAAATTTGAGTCAGCAGGGCCATCGAGAATGATATAGCAGCAAGATATTCAGACACTGGTCTGTAGAGCAGGTCACGGATTGAAAAGTAAATTTGTGTGTCATCAGCATAGAGGTGATATTTGACCCCAAGAGATGTGATAAGGCCACCTGGAGAGAATGTGTAAAGAGAAAAGGTCCCCAGGCAGACCCCTAAAGTATGCCCACAGAGAGATTGAGGAGGAGGTGTTAGCAAATGAAACACTGACAATATTATTCAAAAGATAAAAGGAAAAGCAGGATAGAACTCTGTTACAGATACCAAGAGTATGGAGAACGTGAAGGAGAAGAGTGTGGGCCACAGTATCAAAGGCTGCAGAGAGGTCATGTAATATAAGCAGGGTGTAATGAGGTCATTAGTTAGTTTAGTGAGGACTGTTTCTGTGGAGTGAGCAGAGCAGAAACCAGATTGTAGAGGATCTAGTAGAGAATAGGAGGTAAGAAAATAGAGGATATGCGAGAATACAAGGCGTTTATAGAGGCAAAAGGCAGGAAGGAGACAGGATGTAATTAGAGAACCAGGTAAGGTCAAGCTTGGGCTTTTTGGGTAAAGGTGTAAATGTTCCATGCTTGAAGGAGGTGGGAAAGGTACCAGAGCTGAGGGAGAAGTTGAAAACTTGTGAGTATAGGGATTAGAGTGGGAGCAAGAGGTTTGAAGAGATGGGAGGGAATGGGATCAAGAGGGCAAGTAGTAGAGGGAGAGGAGGAGCAGCAACACTTGCAGAGTCAAGTAAGACAGGAGGAGAGTTGGGAAGATGTTTAGAATTTGAGTTGGATGCCTTAATGAATGGAATCCATCTTTGTCTTGAAATAGTCAGCAAAGACCTGAGGTGAAATGGAGGAAGAAAAACAGGTAACAGATGGTGGTCTGAGTGGGTTAGACGTGTGAGTGTTGATTAGTGAAGAAAGGTTTTTTTAGCCTAGGAGAGGACAGAGTTGAAACAGGATAGGATGCATTTGTAGTGAAGGACGTCTGCGGGAGTATGAGATTTCCTCCAGAGTTGTTAAGAGGAGTGAGCGCATATCATGTATGGCAGTTTAGCTAAGGTCTGGGGTTAGACAGGATGAGAACGGCGGAGAAAAAGAGGGGCATGTAGATGGAGAGGAAGATAGGGCAGAATTGTTAGTCATGACCAGGTTGTCAGAGTTTGTTTAGCAAAAGAGAGGGATTAGCGCAAAGTGCAGTCAATAGCCGGCAGATTAATGGAATGCAAGTCTCTGCAGAATCAAAGGATAGATGGAGGTCAAGAAGAGGAGTACTGGAAGAGAGAAAATGAAATTAAGTGATGGTTAGAGAGAGAAAAGCATGACATGGAAAATCAGGCAGAGAAATATTTTTTTGTGAAAACAAGGTACAGGTAGTGGCCATACTTGTGAGTTCTGGCTGCAGTCCATTGGCAAAGACCAAAAGAAGAGGTTAGGGAGAGAAAGCAGGAAGCCCAAGAGAGAAGGGGGTCATTAATAGGGCAGTTGAAGTCCCTAAGGAGAAGAGAAGTGGAGTCAGAGGAGAGAAAGGAGGAGAGCCAGGATTGAAAGTCCGAGAGAAAGACAGGAGGGGAATGAGTAGATGCAGGTGGGTGATAGGTGACCACCACCTGGAGAGGGAGAGGAGAAAAAAGCTGGTAGTGTGAGCCTTAAAGGAAGGAAAGGAAATCAGAGGAGGTGTAGGAAGGGTTCAGTAATGGCAGATTAAGGAGAGGAGCCACATGCCTCCACCCCTACCTTCAAGGCGTGGAGTGTGGGAGAAATAAAGGCCACCATAAGAGAGGGCAGTTTCCAATTCAGAGTCAGACTGAGTCTTGGTTATAGCAAAGAGAAGCAGAAATTAAGAGAAAAATAAGTCATGTACAGAGAGGAACGTGTGAAGCAAGGAAGGGGAGGGAGGTTGACAGGGGATGGGTATGCTGTTTGAGGGCTTTACACCGCAAGAAGTACAAGTTGGATGTGGGAGGCGAAGATGCAAATATGTAGAAATAAGACAGGGACCAGCATTGGGAGAGATATCACCAGAAGCAAGGAGGAGAAGCATTGGGAAAATAGAGCATGTGTAAGGGGGATTTGTAGGGGCGTGTTTTAGTGCAAGGTGTATTGTGGAGTGGTTTCAAAGGGTGCAGGTTGGAAAGGAGTTCAAGTGAACCGAGAAGTGGAGAAGGAAGGAGAGATGGAGATATATGAATGGATTTAGGGGAATAATGAGTATGGTAGAAATAAAAGTGTAGTTTGGTAAGAAGTGAGGTTAGAGAAAATATAAATAGTAGAGGAGGCATGGCAGTGGTACAGTGGCAGTTTAGTGTGGAGAACTGGTTGAGGACTGGACACTAAAAATGAAGATAGGATAAGAATAAAGAGCAAGATGTGAGAAATTAACAATGTATGACTGGTGATGCACTATAATGTTGATGGAGTGCTGTGTCTTCTTGAGCCTTTGATAGATGCCCTCCTTTCCAACTCAATCCAACTCCAGAATCCAATACCAATAGGTGTGCTGTTTTCCATGTCATGTTCTGTTTAAACTCTATATTTGTATGCCACTTAAAATAGGTCACTTGGATGATGGGATGCTGCATACCACCTGCAGATGCCGCTTCCCCTCTAAGTCTCTAAATATGTAGGCCTAAGAAGTCACCTGATCCCAATTAAGTTCTACCTAGACACAGGTCAATTAACACACGAGAGGCACAGAAGACAAATGTTATGTAAATTGTAATCAGACAGTCCTCATACTTACGTTAGCAGTTCAGTTTGCAGCATAGCAGATGTTAATTGCAAAAACAGGCGTTAACCAAGTTGGCAACACAGAATGATTCTGTTCAGCTTTTATTGTTCATAATCCTCAATAAGACAAATATGATACAAATCTCAGAATTTAATCAATATGTCCTGAAGCCAATATAAGTCAAGTATAGAATCAGATACTGATCTATAAAATTATCACACTACAACTTGTTGTAAAAACAACATTTTATATGGCATTAAAGCTGTGTTGATTTTTTCGGCACATTTTCTTTATGTTTCTAGGTGGCAGGGACACAGTATCTGCATAGCGTTGTCGGGCCAACAATAAATCGAATCTTTGAAGAGAAAAAGTATATCGAATTGGATCCCAGCAAGGTTGAAATTAAAGAAACTGGGTAAGTACAACTCATATTGCAAGTGAAATAATTTCAAATTAATTTTTATATTTATATAAAAATTGCCAGCTGAAATGGATGTGAAATCTATATTCTATTTTCTTCTCTATACGTGGATTGAAGGCATATTTTTATGCATGAATTATGAAATAATTCAAAACAGTTGGTCGAACCAAGACATTGGGTGCCATATTTATTAGCACTAATATGCCTAAAACACCCTCCACCACTGGAAGACACCTTCACTTGAAGATGTCTTCCACCACCTGGAGGTATCTTACGACATAGTACTGCTTACTAATTATAAGCCCGGCTGTGCATCCATTTTGTGTCTTTATAATACAAAAGAAAGACCTGTGTGTAAATGTATACTGTATCTTATTTGAATTGCCTCCATGTAAATCCCAGTTTTTGATATCAGTTATTTTTACGTCTTCAGAAATAAGATACTAAGTTAAATAACTGAAAGCTTGGACCGTGTGTGCTCATATCACCATTTCTCCACTTCCATCACTTGCATAGCAAAAGTCTGCTTTGCGTCATATGTGGACTTTCTAAAAGGATTTACAAATAAAGATTGGAAAAGGGTGGAGTCAAAACACTCTAGCTCTAAATATTAAAAATTAGTTTGGAAAACAGACAGGTCAGCCAATATTCTATAGCTTTAACTGCTAAATTAAATGCATAAATCATTTACAGTGGCAGGAAAAGTTTGTGAACGCCACTAATAATTACAGAAGTTCCATAGCTTTTTCATGATAGCTTTCTTGAATCAAAACCAGTCTTTTCTTAAATATCCAATAGGATTTATATTAACCAATTCCATGTCTTTTGAAACAAAATGATGACTTAATTAGACAAACAATTAGTAATTAAGAGTCAGGATATGTGCAAAAGTAGAACAGGCACCTATACCGACGGGGACAGGCAGACCAGCGGGCACCACGATGCAGGAAGAAAGTTTCTGAGGCCGGACTGTGCTGCATACAAAAACCTTTATTGAAAAATGGTTAAAAAGAGGAGGGGAGGCATACCCCTGCACCTCTAACGCGTTTCACCCTGCAATTGGGCTTTTTTTTTTTTTTTTAAAGCCCAATTGCAGGGTGAAACGCGTTAGAGGTGCAGGGGTATGCCTCCCCTCCTCTTTTTAACCATTTTTCAATAAAGGTTTTTGTATGCAGCACAGTCCGGCCTCAGAAACTTTCTTCCTGCATCGTGGTGCCCGCTGGTCTGCCTGTCCCCGTCGGTATAGGTGCCTGTTCTACTTTCCAAAACAGCAAAGGAGCACACAGAGCCAGGTGTATCGTGTAATACGTGAGTACTTTATTGCTGCTGTATGAGAGCTGCCCCAGGCATTCAGGGTCTTTATAGCTTAAGCTGATAGAGAGGTCTGGAGGGGTTTCAAGACTCCCCCTTACAACTCTCTATGCTACTGCTAGACCGTTTGCCATCTAGGGGTCAATATACATAGCCTCGAGCATGCATTCACCACATCACGTGACCTGGTCTCTTAAGCAGAAAGATTTTTATAACATTTAAAACAGTGGGTTAAAAGCTCTGTAGCATTGGTCAATTGGGGCTCCAACCCCAGTATTTTTTTGTTCTTATGTGCAAAAGTAAGTAAAACCCTGGTTTTATCAGATAAATTAAAGGGGATTGTCACGGGAGACCAGGACTCTTTCTCGGGATCAAGCAACAGACAGGACACAAAGATCAAATAAACGAGTGTTTATTTAGTCCGGAGTCAATAGACGCAACACAAAATCGCAACAGAGCTATACACACAACAAACAGGGAATCCGAGCAGTCCTAACTGTTTTGTGTCTTACCCAATGCAGCTTCCACTCTCGTGGGGGATCGGGAACTCCAGGCAGTGTTGGATGCAAGTCGCAGCAGAGTAACTTTAAATCTCCCTATAACAGGGTGGATTCCCTGTTGCATAGTGAGACAGGGAAATCCTGTCCACACAGACTGATACAGCACTGAGGAGGTTAATCCCAAAGGAGGCTATTTGGATGAATCTCCTCAGCTGACTCGTTAGTGGTATAAAAACCATCAGAGACTCACTACAGGGATCTCAGAATCGCAGCATAGCAACTTTAAATCTCCCACTCGGAGTAGCAAGCAGCCTCGGTTGTGGGTGTCTCTGGCACAACAAGAGTACACCGCTTAATTAATCAACACATTAGCCTCGGCAAGTTCTGTGAAGCAGAGATCAGCTGCCCTTTTTCTAGATTCCACGTCTCCATAGGAAATCATGGAGAATGGGGCAGAAACCAATCACAGCTCAGATGATGTCTGTTCGGCCAATCACAGTGTGAGGGCACACCTATGTTGGTAAATCCAGGTTGGGGTGTGACGGGGAGGTTGAGGGCAGACAGTACAAACCCACCAATAAGAACAGCGCCTACCTGCCCATGCTCTTAATGCTGACCTGCTATCTCTTGATGATTGTCTGGGCAGACAATGGCTCCGAGATAGGCCAGCCCATCTCCACTCTTCTTTGTCCTAAACACCCTCATGGAACCAGTAAAACCCGGATCTCTGGGCGTGCAGGCTGGGTAACTGTAGTACTAGCCTAGCATGCCCAGGGAACAAAGAAACACACAGTTACACAAGCACAAATACATTTCAAAGGACATAAAAGTTTACACATATACATGCACCTAATATATTTGGCCAGGTGAGCCACAATAGGGTGTATATTCAGGGCATCCCGGTATATTCATCCAGACAATAGGGCCATGGCTGGGCTTCATCTTTATTATAAGAGCGTCATTGCCCATATCGTCACAGGGGTAATTAGAATTTGGTGTTTAAATAATTAGGTAGATTTTCAGGGGTGATGAAGATGAAGCGAAAGTAGGTTATGCAGCAAGACAGTGATCCTAAACATACAAGCTGATCTACAAAAAAAGGGTGCAGAAGAAGAAATTTCGTGTTTTAGAATGGCCTAGTCAAAGTCCAGACCTAAACCCCATCGAAATATTGTGGCAGAACCTGAAGCGAGCTGTCCAAGCAAGGAAGCCTTCAAATGTCATTGAATTGAAGCAGTTCTGTAAAGAGGAATGGGCCAAAATTCCTCAAAACCGATGTGAGACACTGACCAGCACTTACAGGAAACAGTTAGTTGAAGTCATTGCTGCTCAAAGGGGCGCCACCAGGTACTGAATGTAAAGGTTCACATACTTTTTCATACTTTTGCATTGATTGTTGAATCATTTGTGGATAAATAAATGCTGTATCATGTTTTTGTGTCATTTGTTTGATCAGGTTATCTGTATCTATTATGAGGATTTAGATTAAGATCTAATACAATTTTAGGTTTGTGAAAATCCTAAGGAGTACACAAACGTTATCTTGCCACTGTGCATATCACCATCTTTCTTGAATCTCTGCTCCAATTTCCAAACAAACTATTTTAAACAGATGTTTTACTTCCTTTTCTAAGTCAGACCTAAAGCATGAGTTAAATGAAGATGATCTCAGTTAAAAAACAGATTGAAAACTTGGACTTGAACTCTACTTACCTCCTGATGTAACTCAGATATTACCAGGCTTACCCAGCTTTTGGATTTCTGAATCTTGGAACACATATTCATTTGACGAGAATAGAGTCATGAACTTAATGATAGCCATTTGCTGAATAACCAGGAGGCTAAAGAAAAATGGGACAGTTTTACTCTTGAAGACCATGCATTTTTTAGTAATATTAGAAAATAAGAGTGTTGAAAAAATATTTTTTCCTTTGCATAAAGCCTGCCACTGGGGTAAATGTAGCTTTATTTTTGATAATGTGTCTTTCTAGTCCAACACCAACATGCAGTTTATTTACAGAGAATAAACTGAGCCTGTGATCCATATTGCTCCATATTGCTCTATATTGAAATATAATCCTGTGGTTTCTCTATGCAGGTGCTCTGGCTTACACAGGATCCAAACAGAGAGTGAATTGATACAACAAAGTGCGCAATATCTCCTGCCATACTTGACAGACCTCCTTATATCGATAATAAAATCAGTACAGCTATGTCCAGCCACCATACGAGCCACATTCAGACAACTCTACAAGCGTGTGGAAGAACGGTTTCCAGAAAATAATCACATGGTTTGTACCACAAACACTCATACTTCATATATTCTAGGTTTAAAAAAATATACAAATAATAATTCCGTTTTTTACCTTTTAAATTTCACCGCCATTACTTTGGATCTACAGTAGGAGAGATTGCAAATTTCAAAGAAAACGTACATGGAATCTGAAGTCTACAGTATCTACATACTTTTTGTTTACTCATTTATTTTTGTTTCCAGTTTAAAAAGTAAAAGTTTTTAATTAAACAATAGTTCATGTTGCATAAATATTATTAATTATTTTTGTCAATAGTGCATATAGAAAGTTTTTTACGTGCTAAAAGAAAAAAAAGCATTTGATGTCTGTTAGCAATATTATTATTATTATATATATTTTTTTTTATAAGTCTCAAATCACATTGCAGACTGGTAAACAAATATATCAACTACTACCTAAATGTTTTTCAATTAAATATATATGTGAGAGAGATCTTGTGCCTACAAGTTATAGGTGCATGTATTAAAAGGTATACAGACTTAGTCTGCACTTCAAGCACCCCCTCGATAAGTATTAAACCAAGTCCATATAAATCCAGTATCAGACGCTGCTGCTGAGTACGTCCTTCCATCTTCTTAAAAATGTCTGCAATAAAACACAGCTCAAACACCTCCCATAGTGTCATAAATGTTAATATGTAGTTTTAATATTAGGAATAAGCCAAATCAGTACTCATAATAAAAAAGGGGATTTTGAAATGTATCACATCCAATGGTGTAAAATAGCTGAGTCTTTAAATATCTACAGTATTCTGTAGAGCAGTTTTGATTTATGTAGTTAATTAGTATTACAAGGCTTCCTGCTGTCATCAGGTCCCTTCCTTACTGGGCTATGCCCCTCGCCGGCATTCTCCCTTGCATGATTTTCTAGCTGACGTCTCCAGTAAACTTTGAGCAAGTGAAGTATCCTTTTAGATTAGTCAGCCATGTAGTCTCTTTTGCTTTTTTGTTACTAATGTGGCAGCTTGGAGGTAAAGCAAGCTTAAAAGGTTTTGCCTTTTTAAAAACTATTTGTGGCCTGTGGGTAGTATAGATTGCAAAGCCATGTCTCTCTGCAGAATTCCCCAATGTTTGTTAATATTTTTTGTCATTTTTGGAGCCATCTTATTATAGCTTGTAATAAATGGGATACACTCTTCATGTTTTACCACTTTACAGTCTTCTTTTTTAAATGTAATTGTATTTCTAGCTGTATTCACAGCATTCTCAATGTTTTTCTTTTTGTATTGTCTTTCAAAAATACCTTTTGTTTTAGATCTGTTGCTTGCTCATTGGAGGTCTTAATTTGAGAAAAATTTATTTTCAAACAGAGAAATTGACTCTGGGATATATTTTCGATCCATCTATGATCATGATGGCTTCAGGCCAATAAAGAAGTATTTTCATTGACGGGTTTGTAAAATGTCTTTGTGTGCATCTTTCTGTTTATCCACAATGAACAATACCAGATCTACAAGATCAATCTGGGTCCTATCACGTTTGAACGTGGAATGGAGATTCATAATGTTGGAATTCAGAACATTTTGGAAGTTCTCCAAATACTCGAGGCTTAATTAATCTAAACTGACTATCAAAACAAAAATAATGATGAGTCAGTATAAACAGAATTCCATCGAGAATAAGTCTTTTGAGATTCAGTGACAATCTCTTATTCCAAAACCTTTCTAATTGCTTGAACCCTTAATTGATGACCGATCACTGTATACAGCGTGGTCACGGCACACGTGACCCACATGCAGTGTGATTGCCAATTTACATTTTCATTGTATCCAAAACATGTGTTGTATCTCTCAAAAAAGATGGTAACTGAATTGCATATTTTTGCAGCAGGAAATCCAATTATTGTGTTACGTTAGGCTGCGCTTATAGTGCCATCGACGTTGCGTCAAAACAAATGCATTGCCGCTGCGTGTGCTTATAGTAAGCACAACGCGAAGGCTTGGTCGCGAACGCTAGAAGTAATCTCAATTTGATTTTTCCAGTGGCCATAGCCTGACGTCGCCGGCTCTATAAGCGTAGCCTTAGACGTTAAGGATTTGTGTTTGGGGTAGTTGCTGGATTTTGGGAGGTATTTGTGATGGTCCGTAGATACTTGTTCTTAGGGTTCCATCTTCTATTGTAATGGTGGTATCGAAGAAGGGTTTGTTGGTTTCTTAGTGTTCAAGAAGTTTCATGGATGGGTGCCTGTTGTTGAGATTCTGGGGGAATTACCTTTTGTCCAAATTATTAATACTATATATCCCCAATGTATTTGAAGTATACAAGCGGTTTGCTGCTACTTTGTTTGGGTAAATTTTCCTCTAGATTAGCCATGAAAATTTTAGCAAACTAAGGACCCATCAATGTGTCCATCATTTGAACATTGTGTTTGCTGTTGAATGTGAGGTTGTTGTGGGTTACTAAGAAATGGATAAGTTCGGCAATATATTTAGGGTGGATGTCATATGGTTGCCCTTTCGCTTGTAGTAATTTAACACAAGATTCTATTCCATCAGCATGTAGGATGTCGGTGTAAAGGGAATTTACATACATGGTAGCGAAGATTGTCTTAGGAAGTAAATGCTCAATAGTGTGTATTTTTTCAATTAAGTGAGTAATGTTTTAGATTTACTGTAGCTGGTTCTTTCTTTAACCAATGGTTTGAGGGTGCTTTCTGTCCTGATATTCATTTGTCTAGGGTGACAATTCCAGATACTATGGTGTATGGTTCTGTGGATTTATTGGATAATTCTCTGTAGTACTGTAAGTGTGATCTGCTAGTTGTCTGTTTGCTTCTAGGATATAGTCTTGATAATTTTGAATAACAACTGCACCCCAGGTACCTCCATGAGAGCCTTTGTGTGGGTACTGTAAAGGCTAACAGATCTTTTTTTGTTAAAATTTGTTTTCTAACATTTCCATGTACCTTTCTTACATATTTTATGTCTTGTTTTATATACTAGCCAGTATTAAATACTGCACTCCACAATTTGCCTTGGTTTTTTTTTTCATCTATAAACACTCCACACCCCCAAAATATATGAAGACATTAGTCTAAAGGAGCAATCCAAGCCATTAAAAAAAAAAATATATATATATATATATATATATATATATATATATATTCATTTTTTTAACATAGTATTGAAGCAGAGGGTCTCTGGAGCTGAATCCCATTAATTTCAGATCTGGGGGCCCCCTGCTTCCAGAGATACTTACCACCAAAGGGGGTGCCGCTATCTCTGCAGTTTTCAGCTTCCTCTTCACAGGAGCCAATAGGAAGCTGCACCTTATGACATCCCAGCTTGCTATTGGCTTGCAGGGCCCGGGAAGCTTTTAAATGCATACATATGGTGAACTATTGAGTGGCTACCGGCCACTACCCACCGAGTGGGTAAGTATCTCTGGAAGCAGGAGGTTCCCAGAGCTGAAATTAAGGGGGTTCCGCTTCGGAGACCCCCTTCAATTCTGTGTTTATTTAAAGGGGGGGGGAACCCTGCTTGGTTTGCCTCTTTAAAAAGGCAGTTCACTTTGTGTAACTCAAATCAATGAACAGTATAACATTAATCATAAACAAACTCAGAACCAGAAACCTACATTATTATTATTAAGCCTCTCCAGCAAGTTCACCCACGTAATTATTATCTCAGATTTGTACCAATTTCTTATTTTAAATGCATACCGTTCCAATAATGTCAGATAGTTAAATATAAGATACAGACAATGTTTCAAATAGTTTTTTGGAGCAAAGCAATTTTGAAGCAAAATTGACAACAAAAAGAGGCATTTTCAGCTTGATTAATGGTTGGTTAATATGCCACAGCACTTTGCCCCAGTTCTGTCCCAAGTACATGTGCAATATAAAACTAATACATGTATAAAATAAATAAACGTGTCCTTAAATGTTTCTTTTTTCAAATGCCACCTACCACCGACATTATGTAAAGCTCAAACCATTATTACTGTGTGTTTTCTTTTCAGAATGTGAAGTTTATTGCAGTAACCAGTTTCCTGTGTCTTCGCTTCTTTTCTCCTGCCATAATGTCTCCAAAACTATTTCATCTCAGAGAAAAGCATGCAGATGCTCGAACAAGCCGAACTTTGCTTCTCTTAGCCAAGGTAATGCAGCTTGTCACCAGAAACAATTGTTGTACAGTAGGGCCCCGCTTTTCGGCGATCCGCCGATACAGCGGTACCGAGAAGGGGGCCACCATGTCTGCGCATGCGCAGAAAGGCAAAGTCAGAGGTTGTACAGGGGTGCCGAGGTTGCGCATGTGCAGAACGGAGGTCGCGCATGCGCAGAAGGGGAATATGGCGGTTAGCGCATGTGCACAAGCCGAAAATCGCCGGTTCCGCTTTCCGGCGATTTTCACTTTGCGGCAGGCCCTTAGAATGGAACCCGCTGCATGCCCGGGGCCCGGCTGTACTTATTCTAAATGTTTTGATCATTTATTTCTTTATGTCTATCTTAATTTATATAGCACAATCCATGTACATAGCGCTTTATTTTATAGCAGGGATACACTTCATATAATAGGAACAAGCCCTTCATACATAAAAGTAGGCATTAAGAAAAGGTGTTCCTACCCCACAGAGCTTACAATCTAAGTGGTAATTAGGGAGAACTTAGAGACAGTAGGGGGGTGTTCTGGTAAGTGCGTCTGCAAGGGATCATGGTAAATGCGAATGAGAAGTATAGTATCAACCAACGGAGCTACCCAAATGGTTCATTAGAGGTCTGTTTTAAGAAGGGCCTTAAAGCTGGAGAGAGAAGGTGCTAGTCAGATATTGAGGGAAGAAGGGTATTCCAGAGATGTGGGGCAGTAAGTGAGAAAGGTTTTAGGCGGATGAGGGCTGTAGATATAAAAAAAAAAATTTAAAAAAGAGGTAGACAGAAACATCCTTGAGCAGAACACAAGAGTGTATAGTGAGAAATTATAAATTATATACGGGATTTAAAGAGGCAATCCAAGCGGCACTTAAAAAAAAAAATATATATATATATATATATATATATATATATGTATTTATACTTTATTAAAATCATCATCTAAAAAGACATGGATTGTTCTGAGAAATCCTTTTTCAGCTGTGTGCACTATGCATAACCAACCGGCTTGTTACTTGCAATAGTAAGAAATATAAATATATATGCATATATTATTGGAAAATAAAAATATGCAAGAGGTAAAATGAATGCAAAGACACAAGCTGGTGGACATGTAAAACCTTTCACAAACTGAACCATGTGCAAAACAAACAGGTGCAAATTGACTGAATTTTACTCTGTCGCTTTGCATCAGTGTACCAGCTCCTGTTTTGCTTCACTTGCGATTTTGGGAATAGTTATAGCAGAATTTAGGGGAAGCGATAGTAAGCACTATATTACAGTATAATGAGATGCATCATTTGGTCCAGTTTTCCCCTCGCTTTGCATGAGATAAACCTGCTAGGTCTCTTTTCTAAAAAATCTAGGCCAAATGGAAGAATGAACAAGCGTCTTACCTATGCCCCATATGCAAATGCAAATTTTTGCTCTGTATTGTGGACCCACAATTGCACTGTCGACACACATACTGCAGGATTTCAGTTTGCATTATTTTTGTCTTAGGCTATTCAGAATATAGGTAACATGGATGCTCCAGCAAGCAGAGCTAAGGAGTCTTGGATGGCTCCGTTGCAACCAACAATCCAACAGGGAGTGTCACAGTTGAAGGAGTTCATAATGCAACTTATAGATATTGAGGAAAAGGAAGGTAACATTTCCAGTTGTTTAATCATGCAATCCTGTTACAATGTGTGATTGTTCTATGGACTCAAATTGAAGTATGTGCACAGTACCGGGTGTTGTTATTTGCATTCTTATATTTTGCTGACCCTATCACTTTACAGCTGGGGTCTCAAACTCAGTCCTCATGGGCCACCAATAGGCCACGTTTTATGGATATCTCTGCTTCAGTAGTTTTTCTGTTACAGAGTTAGATCTACAAAAGGCGCTAAACCTGCAAAGCCTTACAGTCAAAGAAGGCCAGCTAATGATCTACAAAACAAAAGGCAAAGGTTACCTGTTGGCTTCTTCCTTTAAGAAACGTTTCCTATCATTAACTGTTGATGCCTTGAGTTTTGCCAAAACTCCATATTCTAAGGTACAGTATGGACAATTCAGTTGCAATGCCCAGTTCCAATTCTTTTTTTATGTATTTTTATATGAAATCAATAGTTACAATTCTTTTTCCTTGGGTAAAATCTACATCTGGTAATTATTGGTCCGCCTTATTACAACCTTGAACTTTTTTTTCAACTTTAAATCTTAAACTTGGCAGATTTGTTGATGCAGTTAAAAGGGAAAACTGACTCCCTGAGGTGCACAATTTGATCATTGTTAGTTTTTATTATAATTTTGTTGATTATGGCACAAACATATTCTCCAGTGCAGTACAATGTGGGGCTAAGGATAAGAACAAACCATAAAATACACACCACTTAAAATGTAATGAAACACAAGGTAAATAAGTTCCCTGCTCTGAGTAGTTTACAATGTTAGGGGGATGGCACACAGGCAGGCGGGTGTATAAGGCCACTTATCAGGGTATTAACTGTAGGCATGTCAGGAGGGTTCTGGATATAGCTCTTTATAGAGGTGGAATTTGAGGGAACTTATTAAACTGTGAATGTTGGGGGAAAGTCTGATGGTGCGGGAAAAGGACTCCCACAGGTCGAATGCCGTCCTGAAGAAGTTAGTGTAATTACGTTGAGCTAAGCCTCCCTGACTTTCTTTTGACCATCCCCAATTCTCAAGCTAATGCACATAGGGCACAGATGAAGATACTTCATTAGTGCATCACTACCATTGTTTCTACCCAACATGAATTGGTCCAATGGAAAACAAATGAATCTATAGATTTTTGTAACACTTTACAGTATATTATAAAATACTTTATTCAAATTGTTTTATTTTAACTAGAAATGTGGAACAATGCATATTGTTAATATAAATAAAATATTTTTCTTTCTATATTTTATCACATCAATGTGATTATAAACATTATATAACAAAGAAAATAGCATCATGTAAAACAGGCCTGCCCAACTCGTAAAGTGAGAAGGGCCAAACTGCTCCAAGGAAAAAACTTTTGGGCCGCACGGGTTAAATCATCATCATCATCATCATCATCTCTCCTCCAGCACCTCTCATCATCATCATCATCATCATCCTCATATCTCCCCCAGAACCCCTCACTATCAATCTTTACGATACTCCCCATCTATCTCTCATACCCCCATCTCTCCCCCTCACCCACACAATACCCCCCCTCCACATCAAACACACAATACCCCTCTCCACATCAAACACACAATACCCCCCTCCACATCAAACACACAATACCCCCCTCCACATCAAACATGCAATACCCCCCTCCACATCCCCCCAGCCCATTCCATGTCAGCATCCCCCCCCCACAAGTCAGCATCCCCCCATTCTCTCTTCCCTCAATATGACACTCTCTCCCCCTCCCCTTAATGACACTCTCTCCCCCTCCCCTCAATATGACTCTCCCCCTCCCCTCAATATGACACTCTCTCCCCAACCTGCAACTCACATCACACCCTCCCCCTGCAACTCACATCACTCTCCCCTCCCCCTGCAACTCACATCACTCTCTCCCCCCCCCTGCAACTCACATCAGTATCTCCCCCCTGCACCTCACATCACTCACTTCCCCCCTGCGCCTCACATCACTCTCTCCCCCCCCCTGCACCTCATATCACTCTCTTCCCCCCCAGGCCCCACACATGTCAGCAGCCCACCCCCCCCCCTCACATGTCAGCAGCCCATCCCCCCTCACATGTCAGCAGCCCACCCCCCCTCACATGTCAGCAGCCCACCCCCCCCTCACATGTCAGCAGCCCACCCCCCCTCACATGTCAGCAGCCCACCCCCCCTCACATGTCAGCAGCCCACCCACCCCTCACATGTCAGCAGCCCACCCCCCCTCACATGTCAGCAGCCCACCCCCCCCCCTCACATGTCAGCAGCCCACCCCCCCTCACATGTCAGCAGCCCACCCCCCCTCACATGTCAGCAGCCCACCCCCCACCAGCCCATTTTTCACACCCACCCCCCCAACCAGCCCGTTTTTCACACACACACACACACACACACACACACACACACACACACACACACACACACACACACACACACACACACACACACACACACACACACACACACACACACACACACACATACACACACACACACACACTTTCTCACAAACACACACTTTCTCACAAACACACACTTTCTCACACACACACACTTTCTCACAAACACACACTTTCACACACACACACACACACACACACACCTCTCTTAGATCAGCTCAGCACATCCTCTCCCCGGTACTAAGCCCCGCCCCCGGCATGCTCTCCCCGGCAGCCTGCTATTGAAGAAAAAAAAACACACGGCTGCTGCTGCCCCCGCGCACCGCAAAACCTGGGGACTGGGAGGGGGTTGGGAGGGAGAGGGATGGGGCTGGGAGGGAGAGGGAGGGAGAGGGAGAGGGAGGGGGGGATGAATCGCCGCCATTTTTTTAAACTTTTTTTTAAATTATTATTTATTTAATTAACTGGCGCCCGGCCAGAGCCGCACAAAGAGGCCAGACGGGCCGCATGCGGCCCGCGGGCCGTATGTTGTGCAGGCCTGATGTAAAATATAAATCTCATGTAATATTCTATTCTAGATAAACCTTGTGCAATAACCTTTACATCTCAGATTTAAATTGGAATGGAACCATATATATATATATATATATATTTCCAATTTAAATCTGAGATGTAAAGGTTATTGCACAATATATATATATATATATATATATATATATATATATATATATATATATATATATATTGATTTAAAATAATCTCAGCAGTAACTGAATTTTAAAATGGCTACATTAAAAGGTCCAGTTGCGTATAGCTGTTAAAAAATGAGAATGGGAGTGTCAGAGTTAAAAATAAAGCAATTCAGCTGTAAAAAAAAAATCTATAATAATCAATGGACACAGTTTCTGCTCTAAATAAAATTCTTAAAGCAAATCTTACTTTTTTTTTTAAATTGCAAACAAAGGAAGTTTTTCATTTCAACAGGGACCATGAAAAAGACCACCGTTTCCTCCACCCTTTCATCTCCCACTACTTATCAAGGTAATGGTGAGAGGTGGCATTTTCCCATGTAGGGGCCCTCTCAACCCAACTCAGAAGAGAATAGCCAAAGTAAAAGAAACCTGTCCCAAGTTGCAGTTATAAGTGCTATGGACCAAGGCAATGTTGAACCAACATTGATGCAAAGTACTTCATTTTGAAACTTTTCTCTTGTAACAAGGACTTTAGTCCAACTTGCCATATATACATAAATTTGCAATTTCTAATGTAAAAAGGATATATAGTACATATGTCTTTCACTCCTGTCTATTTGCAGGATTTTTTTTTTTTTTTTTTTGTAAATCGAATTTTCCGTAATATTTTGACTCCAAAGAATCTGCAGAAAATACAAGAAACGGTTTCTTATATTTGAGGCAACTGGGCAGCACGTCATTATCAGTTCATCAAACACACCTTTTTTTTCTGCTTCAAAATCGCTGTGGTACATGCCGCCCTCCCCCCCCCCACCCCACCCCCATGTTTAAATAGTTAAAAGAAGTTGGGGTGAGGTGCCTTAGGGCAAGGCGAGCAAGGTGGTTGCCTTTGACCCCGTGCCTTCGGAGGCCCCGCACTCCCTCCTCTTGTCTCCGCTAGGATTCAACTTCTGCCAGACAAGAGGGAGCGCGGGGGCCCCCAGGCCAACCCCAAGGTAAGGAGGTGTGTTTTGTGTGTGAAGATAGATAGATATTCTTACCTTCTCTGGAGCAGTCCTACTCCTGCACTGTCGCATTGTCATGGCGACCCGATGTAAAGTGACGCAACAATGTCACATAACGACGCATTGCCATGAAATCATGATGCCGCTATGTTGCAGGAGGAGGGCAGCACTTCAAGGATTCACGTGGCCTGACACAGTACTTCTACTGGTGGGGTGGGGGGGGCCTGCTGCCAGCTTGCGCCTTGGACCTGTGAAGGTCGGCCATGGGTATGACTTTTATTGGAGGGAACCTTTTAAATGATAGTTTAAGAAAACACAGGAAATTATGTACCCCTAATTACAATCAGCAATCCATTTATTATTATTTAAGTAATAATCCCAGAAGAACAGGGCATTACTGGCCAATAATGCCCTGTTCTGAGGGGATTATTACTATTATATGCTAAATGTAGGCTTATTTCATAAATAATAGACACTTTTGTATAGTTGTATAGATTTTTTTTATTAAAATAAAATGGTAAATACATTAAAGCACCTCTATATACACTTAAACTACAGCTATCTATATCCACACACTGCTGCCCCCTCTGTGTACACACATCCAAACTCTGCTGCTGCTACACACACACACACACACACACACAACAGCACCACACAAACTGCAGCTCTACACACACACACAAGCTGCTGCTACACTCAAACTATGCAGCTACACACACACACAAACTGCAGCTACACACACACTGCAGCTATACATACACACACAAACTGCAGCTACACACACAAACTGCAGCTACACACACACACACTAGATAGACAGAAACAGCAGCTACAAACAAACTCTGTAGACAGACACTTCATTTTCCAACTCTCCCTCAACCCTCTCCCTCCTCAACTCAAAATGAAACTCTGTTCACGGAGGAAGGGGGAGGGGTCACTGCCTGCTGCTGCTTCCTGACCAATCCCCAGCCCTGTCTGAGAGCTGTTCCTGCTTCCTGACCAATCCCATGCCCTGTCTCAGAGCTGTTCTGACAAAAGGACAAGCTGATTGGCTAGAAATAAACCCTTTGCAAGCAGTCATAAATTCCAGGCATTACTGAATGAATAATGCCCGCAATTTTAACCAATCAGAGAGCAGGGATTTCAATAATGCCCAGAATTTTACAGCTTTAGTCTATAATTCTCATTATATCATTTCTAATGTTAATGTAGAAAAAACAAATAGGTAGCGCTATATCCCACAGTGAGCTGGCAGCCTATGATATAACCCTGACCCCTTGTCAGGCTATGGAAGTGGAAAAAAAGTTATATCAGTGGCGCTCAACACTGTAATAATCAAAACAATTCTGATAGATAATATAAAATATACAACCAGAGCCACGTAAATCGCCCGTCCGAATGGCTCTGGTTGTATATTCTATATTATCTATCAGAATTGTTTTGATTATTACAGTGTTGAGCGCCACTGATATAACTTTTTTTCCATTTCTAATGTTAATGTTATCATTATGCATAAAAATCATTATTTGCCAGAAGCCTAAGTAATACCAGAATATATTTTGAGTGCTTGCTACAGCACAAAAAGGAAAAGTAATAATTGCAGTTATTGTAATAATACTTGCTTAAAAGCAACATTAAGCAGAAATGTTTTTCTTTTGCAAATGTTACATGCTTAATAAAATAAATGGATATGGCCCCCAATTAAAATATTGTGAAAGCATCTTCCCCATGATGGAGATGTTAGTCACATTAATTTAAATAAAATCGGCATAACGACTTACGGCCATAGCTGTAATGGCAATCGTAACTAAGAAGTCACACGGAAGGATGATGTCATTTAAAATCGCATCAGAGAACTATGAATATAGATCACAGTACATATTTACATATGGAATTGAAATCATAGCAATTCACAATTGGATAGTATCTCCTTGATTATCCAAATGACAAGTAGTACTTTCTAACCAGAAGGCATCCTGCTCTGATTTGTTACAGAGAAGTTCCTTTATTCCTCTATCAAGGATTCGAGCATTGGAAAAAGTAGAGGAGAAGAGCTTTGGCAATTCCAATATAATGCAAATTATCTACACAGATGACACAATGAACTTGGAGGCATTATATTTGCAGTGTAAGGTACTGATAGCTTCATCTTTTTTTTTAAATAGCTATATATATATATGAGAAAAAACACAGGCGCAAATAGTGATAAGTATATATATTTAAGACATTATTAATATATATTAAACCAAAATATTAAGCAACATAAAAGCTATGCACACATACTGAAGAATATTAACACTATTGCTCAATGGAATTGCATTATGCTGTAGTGCCACTTATGCTGGTAATTTCATCTCAAGAAATAGTAATGCCCACTTACTAAATGCAATGTGTTGTATGACCATGTTGCACAGAAGGCGTTTCAGGTATGGTCTAAACATTGGTTGTACAGTACACCTTAGAACTAGACGTTAGTCTAAGCAGACAGCCAAGCAATGCCTTACTAGGTGACACGGTCATGCTACAGTGCTATGGAAATGATTGGTTGTAAATATGACTTTTCATGTGGGTTTTAAAGATGGCAAGAGAGTTCCAGAGGGCAGTATGACAGATACATTTTAACAGGGACAGGACAGTAGACATGAGTGGGACAGAGAGAAGACCACCTTGTGAAGAGAGCAGGAGGCGAACAAGTACATTCAAATAACACTAATATTCCATTAAACACACATTTTTCTCTATCTTTAGTGTGTCAATGAACTAAATCAGTGGCTCTCTGCATTGAGAAAAGTCTGTGTAAACAACACAGATATGCTGTGCTCTTATCACCCCGGTGTGTTCAAAGGAGAGAAATGGAGCTGCTGCCACCAAAAGGATAAAGGAGGTATTACATCCAATGTAAACTTAGATTCTGGTACTACAAAACCATGCATACAGTATTTGTTTCAAAGAGGAATTGTGATGTGATGTATAAGTAAACCACATAATATAAACAAGCACTCAAAAAATGTAAAGTTATGGTAATTTCATTGCAAAATTAAACATTTGATCCATCCTGGGTCCATTATAAACATAAAAAGTTTAGGTGCTTTTCCCCTTTTTAGTACGCAGTAGTTACTTAGTAGTATTAGTAGTAGTAGAGTTTGTATTACAGTAGAGTCCTGATTATCCAGCCTTCGGTTATCTAACATCTGTGCATGTGCACTCCCCACGCACGCCTCGCTCCCACCGCTCGCTGCGTTACTCATTTCTTTAAGCAATAACTGTTAAATATTATGTACTGTATAAATAATCCTAATACATATGTGTATGTATGTATTATACAAAACTATACTGCATTTAATATATTATATATATTAAATACTTATACTGCATTAATATTTGATTTATTTCACGCCCCCATAATGTTTCCTGATTATCCAACATTTACAGTTATCCAAAATGGTCTCGGCCCGTTTAGGTTGGATAACCGAGACTCTACTGTATATGGATTTCAAGAGTGCACTAACCACTTTCCTTTAGATGTGTAAGTTACAGTAACATGTATGACTATACAACATGAATAATAATGCACATTATGCAATGCCATCAATATGTAGGGTTTGTCAGCTGTCCTGCATTTGTGGTGAATGTCCCAACTTGAGCTAATTTGAACAACGTCCTGAATTTCAAGACATCTTTGATTACTAAGTTTTCAACTAAGTTTACGAGAGAAGGAAGATCTACAGAAGGAAGAATGAGGGAAAAAAGAGAAAAAAAGGTTACATGACCTGTTCTCTATAAAGAGGCTTAAAAGTGGTGAATGAAGTGGGGGTAAAGTTTGCTAGCTATGTGCTACAACCTTGTAAGCCAAGTCAGATGCTGTTTTTCAGTGTTCTTACATCTTGTGTGAAAGGTACACTACCAGCCTGCCTGAATCGCTTTTAATGAGTCATTCTGTGCAAATTAAATTGTCTGTATGCTTTTTCTATATATTTATTTTAAGGAAGAGATACTTTAAAGCATTATTGTCAGATCTGGAGGTATTTCAACCCACAACCGGAACGCTGATAGCAGTGAGCTAAATCAGATGCTTCAGAGTACCGAGTTCCACAGCTTTACCTGGCTAGCCAGCTGCTACTGCACCTGTTTGCAATTAACCTAATAGATACACCCCTGGCTTTCTTTAAAGCCGAGTGCTTCCTAGTTGCCAGATCAATATGGCCCATCTCTATTGTTTCAGCCTCGTGGTCTGCATAACTAATCGTGTATTCTGATTCGGCATGTTCCTGACCTGTCTTGCTTCCTCCCTACCCTGACCAGTTGTGACCATGCCCAATTACCCAAATGTTCTTGCTTTATGCTTGCCCTTACCTCGGCCTGTTTTGACCTTGCTCCTGCTTTGCCCATTCTTCAGAACCGAATGGCTTTGCCCTCAGCTACTTCCAAATTATCTACAAGCTCAGTTGAACCTAAGATACCGCTGCCGGTAAAGTTTTTTTAAGGGATGGGCATCACCCGCAAAGTCTACTGACTGGCGAAGGCATGTCCTGGGCCTCCCCACTACTTAAACAGTACAATCCCGTTGGATATTGTGGCGGGCTTTATTCAATTAATGATCACTCTGTTTGACGACCCAAACCAAACCTAAAGTGCAGAAACCAGTTTATCCAAGCCTTCTTAAACTACAAAGGGATGTGGAAATTACTGTCCTATATATACGGCACTCTGGATTGAGAATGTCCCAATCTAGTAGATACTATAATTGGAACACTTGTTATCAAGCCCAAGTTACTAAAGAGACTTGGGCCATGAGTAGTTAAGACAATCAATGGTAGAGAGATATTTTATTCTTTGTTTCAAGCCTATCGCCATTCTGCAAACAATTCTGCTTCCCTGAAAGAATCTCTGCTCAAAGACACAAAGCTAAAATAAAAAGCAATGTCTTGTGCCCCCCACTGGGATAACTGGGATGTTTTTGATCAAATAAAGTCTTGCTTCCACACTGATCAATTTATTGCTCTATTAAACTGCTGCCAGGAGCCGAGATTCCAGTCGGCCGTATTTATTTCCTACTAGAACCGGAGCTTAAAAAGGTCTTACAGGAATACATTAGGAAATATTTGGAGAAATTATTAATCTATCTCCAGTGGGGGCACAATATTCTTCATATATAGAGTTCACTAGTGTCGACTACCAAGCCCTGAACCGAATTTAAGTGATAAATCCATAGCCATTAATTCCGGAGCTTCTAGAACAACTTCATTCGGCCCAAATATATTCAAAATTGAAAAGCCATGGAGTAATCTGTTCTGGATATGTACAGGGGATGAGTGGAAAATTGCCTTCTGTACCATTTATGAACATCAAGTACGATAATTACAGGTCATGCAATGCCGCTACCACGTTACAACCTTTGTGAACGATGTGTTCTGAGACCTGCTGGATCGGAAAACCAGGAAAAGCAGACATGTTTGGACCATACTGGAACAACAGTACCGTGTCAGCATAATTTTGATGCAAAACTGGTGAAATGTGAGGTGGAATATTTGGTTTCTTGTGATTTGTGATATCCCCTTAAAGTCTGCAAATGGATCAGAAAAAAAGTAAAAGCTGAACAAGAGTGGCAAGTTCTGACAGGCGCCACATGCACTCACCATTGTATAGGATTTGCCAACAATTAAGATTGATGACCTGGATGGCAGGAAGAAGGAGAGCACCGCTCCGAGAAAAAAAACAATGGGGAACCAGACAGGAATTGCTGATAAAAAGGCAGGTTTATTCTCAAAAAGTTTGTGGTAGAAATCCCTGGATTCCAGCGGTGCACAGCTTGGTAGATTCAAGAGACCAGCAAGGTGTAAGTTAAAAACAGAACTTTATTGATAGAACATGGTATATGGGGGGTAAAACTCTTATGCGTTTCGGACCTACAAAGTCCTTAATCATAGATCATATGATTAAGGACTTTGTAGGTCCGAAACGCGTAAGAGTTTTACCCCCCATATACCATGTTCTATCAATAAAGTTCTGTTTTTAACTTACACCTTGCTGGTCTCTTGAATCTACCAAGCTGTGCACCGCTGGAATCCAGGGATTTCTACCACAAACTTTGAATATGGAGCGTTGATGCACGCAACCAAGGAAGCAGACCTCAGTGAGTATTGTTTTTCTCCCCAAGGAGACTTGATGACCGGTAACAGCGCTGCAGCTATAGTGACCTGCATGGCACTATTCCACACACCCATGGTATGTTATACCTTTATTACATCTCCTTATCAATACATATGGATCATCTCACTTGATTAGTGGATTCATCAGTGGTTGTGGTATTGCTGCTTACACATAGCACTGGGTCCAATATCTCACTGTATGGTTTAACTGGCTTCATACACATATGGACTGTCATTATACATATGACTGGAGTTTGGAATTGGATTGAGCACTGTTATTGGGACCTATGCCCCAAACCATCGATTATTCTCAAAAAGGAATCACTCGCAACATTGCTGTCACACAAAGAAAGTCCTCTAATGCATTTCACGCATAAAGCACTTTATGAAAGATGCGTGAAATGCATTAGAGGACTTTCTTTGTGTGACAGCAATGTTGCGAGTGATTCCTTTTTGAGAATAAACCTGCCTTTTTATCAGCAATTCCTGTCTGGTTCCCCTTTATTTTTTTTCTCGAAGCGGTGCTCTCCTTGTTCCTGCCATCCAGGTCATCAATCTTTGCTGCTTTTGTGGAGACACACAGAGCTTGGAATGCTTGTCCCTTCATCGGGGCAGTGAGTACAAAGTTTCACAAAGTGATATAAGATGACTGCTTAGTCTTATTTTGTTCATGAACTGTTTTACATAAGTCTGGTTCAAAGGGGGATATCAACTATAGTGGAGAGAGTGGTTTGGGCAGTCCTGAACAACTTGGACTGTGTCCCAACTTCTCAAGTATCTCTCCTCCCACCACCCGCCCCCCTCGGCACAGTGTTTGATTAACCCTCATTGACTTTGGAGCTATTATTGAACTACCAGTTTCAATCATTATACATTAGAGGGCACACTGTCACCAGACAAAATAATTACCTCTACTCACTCTGCACCTGGACTGCAACCGCACTACTCCACATTACTGAAAATACGAATATGTACTATTTGTGATTGCAATAAGAATCTGCTTCAGCTGTGCAGCACTAGCTCGGGACTTTGTGTTTCGTTACTCTTTGCCAACAATTAGCTGCACTTTATCAGAGAGTTTTCCACACTGGTGAGATGGGGAACTTTCTTAGGAATTTCACTTTAAAAAGTGCAATCCCAAAAAGTTGGCCAGTGGAATTTCTTAAGGGCCCCTGAATAGGGAAGAGCTTGTCATGTTGTCTTTTCCCTTCTTACCCTGTCCGTGTCAGAGAGCCAATAAAGTTAAGGAGATGCACAGAAGGGGACTTGCTGAACACAGTGACATCACACAAAAGGAGAGCAACCAGAGGCAAATCAAACCCCTTCCAATTCGAACTTTAAAAAATTACTAAAAAGTGGCCAATTTTGGTAAGAAAAAGGTATCACCCAGATGAGACCTGTTAAACATATCACTAGAGGAATTGTCCCCCAAAAAAGAGAGTAATTTGTTAGAAGTGTTATCTCATCCAGTTACTGTCTATACAGCCTTGCGAGCACACTTCCCTTTCACACCTTTATCTCTCTCCCCCCTTTCTCTCAATTACTCTCCCCCTCACTTCACTCTCCCCCCACTATCACTCAATTACCCCTCTCACTCAATCCCACTCCCTCAATCCCCCTCTCCTCCCTCATTTACCCCTGATCCCCTGCCCACACACAATCCCCCCGCCCAAAATACTAACACCACTACACCCCCCAGATACAATTACCCGCCCCCCCCCAATACAAAATTACCACCACTGGGCTCCAGCTCTCCCCAGCTGTTCTGCCTGCCTCTTACAACGCTTTTCTCTCTCTCCCACCGAAAGCTGGGCCTGACTTCCGGGTGCACCCAGCTTCTGGCTCACACCAGCAGGAGAGAGGTCAGCCTGGGAAGAGGCAGACAGAGCAGCGGGAGAAAGCGGCTTAAAAAGAGACTTACAAATCGACACCATCAAGGAAGCTCACAATACAAGATTGGGGACAAGGTTTCGCTAGCCACTCACCAAAGTCATGCTGCAATTTATTGGCCTGTGCCCTATTGAAAAATACATAAACCGAGTAGCTTTCTGTATCAATCTGCAAGAATAGCTACATATACTGTACATTATGTTTTCACATTTCTGTGTTTAAACTATTTTTTAAACATTTATTTCTGGAGGCAACTCTCCTTCTCCATTCCCTCTTCAAATCCAACGGGAAGAGAAGTATGTGGTAGCCAGTATTTTGGATTCCTGGAGACATTAAGGACAACTTCAGTACTTTGCTGACTGGAAGGGATATAATCCAGGGAAATGATCTTGGGAACCAGTGGTTAACATCCATAGTCCACGTTGCCTAAAAGGTTTTCACAAGACCTACCCGGGAAAGACTGGAAGACGTCTTAAGAGGAGGGGGTTACAGTCAGGTCCTAAGGGATGTGAGCCAATTATCTCAGCACTCATAAGCAGCAGCCTTAACCAGTGACCTAAATCAGCTGATGCACAGCTCCACTGCTTCTGTGTACTGCCGAGCAGATCTACCTGGCTAGTCAGCTGCTACATCTCTCTGCATTTAGTCTAATAGACACACACCCCTGGTTTCCTTTAAATCATTACACACATTGAGTACATTACTCTCTGGTGTGTTCTGACCTATTTTTCTTACTGCCTGCCCTGACCGATTGTAACCTCGCTCTCTGGTACTATGCCTACCTGAGCATACCTAAGCTACTAAGCTCCTGCTTACTGCCTGTCCTGACTGCAGCCAATTGTGACCATGTTCTATGCTACTCCGAGACCAGTTTTCCTGACCGTCTGCTCCAGCTACTGGAATCTATTCAGATTCGAAAACTGTCTACTTTCGGTGCCTTACAAATATTGGACTATTAAATGCAGTTAACACATACTAAATAGGTGAAGACCACATTGTAAAATATTAAGAGGAAAAGTTTACGAGGCGGATTGCACCTTTGATGTACAGTACCATTAACCTAAACCTATGTATTCAGCACATGTAAAAAAGGTATACATTAAGTAGGGCTAATACACACAAAAGCATTAAATGTGCATCCAATTTATTACACTGTTAGAAATCTGCATAGCCAAATAGGAGTTTGCCATTACGATTTTAGTTTCTGCCTTAAATAACATTTTTAAAATAATGTACTGGATACAACTTAAGCAGCAATAGTATGAAGGCGCTATTGGTATCTAGCCTACACGGTAGCTCGCTACTTCCATTTAGACTTTGTACAGTAAAGCGGATAATATATTAATATGCATCTTGTAATTACTATTATGGGGCTTATTCTACTGTATATCCGCCGTAGTGCTCAGTCAGGCCGTTTTAAGCCACCATTCCCCATTGATCTGCTGCTTAGTCTGCATACATGCTACTGTAGATACCAAGTTACATACATAAAAATGCAGTGGTTCTCAAAATGGGGTCCCTGGACAACCACCACTAGTCACCACTTTGATACTGAATTGACCATCAAAATCCCAGAAATAGTTTTCATAGTTAAATAGTAGATAAGGCTGAAAAAAAGACATATGTCCATCAAGTTCAACCTATGCTAAATTTAGACAACAGATACTTTATCCAACAGCCCTACTTACAGTATATTAATCCAGAGGAAGGCAAACAAAACACCTCAGTGAAATATCATCCAATGATGTCTCATACGGGGAAAAATAAATACCAAATATTGGAAATCAGATTACACCCTGGATCAACATCCTTCCCATGTTTACTTATTTGGTGTATCCCTGAATACCGTTTCTTTCTAAAAAGATGTCCAACCTTTTTTTGAACATATCTATTGTATCTGCCATCACAGTCCCCATGGTTATGAATTCCGCATTTGAACTGCCCTTACTGTAAATAACCCTTTCCTTTGTGACTGGTGAAATCTGCTTTCTTTCAACCTTAAGGGATGACCCCATGTCTTTTGTACTGCCCTTGGGATGAATAATTCTTTTGAAAGCTCCTTGTATTGTCCCCGAATATATTTGTATATAGTTATCATATCCCCTCTTAGACGCCTCTTTTCTAATCTAAACAAATCTAATTTTGCTAGCCTCTCCTCATAAATCAGATTACCCACCCCTTTATTAATTTGGTGGCTCTTCTCTGCATTCTCTCTAGTTCCATAATGTCTTTTCTAAGGAGTGGTGTCCAAAATTGTACTCCATATTCAAGGTGTGGTCTTACTAATGCTTTATAAAAGGGCATAATTATGTTTACTTCCCTTCCATCCATTGCCCGTTTAATGCAAGATAAGATCTTGTTTGCCTTTCCAACTACTATATGACTGTGGGCAATATTGCTAAGCCTGCTGTCTACAAGCACTCTTAAATCGTTCTCCATCAAGGATTCCCGTAATTTATCCCCATTTAATTGGTAAGTCGCCTGTTTATTCTTGTTTCCCAAATGCATAACCTTATATTTATCTGTATTAACCCTCATTTGCTATTTACCTATCCAAGTTTCTCGTCTCCCTAAGTCCTTCTTGAGAGAAATTACATCCTGCTCTGATTCTACTACCTTACACAATTTAATAACATTAGCAAATATGGACACTTTGCTCTCTCTGCCAACCTCAAGGTCATTAATAAACAAGTTAAAAAGCAGAGGTTCCAGTACTGATCCCTGCGGTTCTCCACTCACAACTTTAACCCAACCTGAAAAAGTTCCATTTATGACAACTCTCTGTTGTCAATCCTTCAACCAGTTTTCAATCTGGGTGCAAATATTTTTACAGAGTCAAATTTGTTTTATTTTGTAAACTAACCTCGTGTCGAACCAAGTGGAAAACTTGATATGCTTTGCTTTCGAGGTTCCAAACCTGATCAGGATTAGATTTACAATATGAAAACTTGAATTTCTCTTAATACAGATGCAGGCTGTGACAAAACCCGCCATGAAGTCACTTTACAAGAATGGAATGATCTTCTGGATCCTGATTTGGAGGCTCAGCTAATTTTCAAACACCTACTTGGAGTGAGAGAAATAATGCAGTAGGTACACCTATGACTGTCAGTTCACCATCCATGTAAGACAGTACTATTGTGTTATATAAGATAAAGTATGAGCACAAATATGCTTCTATTAATGATGAAAAACATTGTTTAATTTTTAACATTGTTTAACATTATTACAACTCTGGCAGAAATGTTAAATGTATTTTCACCTACGTATAAAATTCCCAGTAAGAGACAGCAATGTTGTTTATTACTGTAATGTCTACTTTTAATACACATTGTGCCAGCATTGATTGGGATAAACACAGAGACTCCTTGTTGAATGGAGTATTATTAGGGATTAATTACCGACTTGCCAATATTTGTTTCAAGTACCCTTTCTTAAATCAATGGAAAAAGTATTGGAGCAGCTACAGTTGTGTGAAAAAGAAAGTACACCCTCTTTGAATTCTATGGTTTTACATATCAGGACATAATAACAATCATCTGTTCCTTAGCAGGTCTTAAAATTAGGTAAATACATCCTCAGATGAACAACAACACATGACATATTACACCGTCATGATTTATTTAACAAACATAAAGCCAAAATGGAGAAGCCATGTGTGAAAAATTAAGTATACGTTATAATTCATTAGCTTGTAGAACCACCTTTAGCAGCAATAACTTGAAGTAATCATTTTCTGTATGACTTTATCAGTCTCTCACATCGTTGTAGAGGAATTTTGGCCCACTCTTTACAATGTTGCTTCAGTTCATTGAGGTTTGTGGGCATTTGTTTATGCACAGCTCTCTTAAGGTCCAGCCACAGCATTTCAATCAGGTTGAGGTCTGGACTTTGACTGGGCCATTGCAACAGCTTGATTCTTTTCTTTTTCAGCCATTCTGCTGTAGATTTGCTGGTGTGCTTGGGATCATTGTCCTGTTGCATGACCCAATTTCGGCCAAGCTTTAACTGTTGGACAGATGGCCTCACATTTGACTCTAGAATACTTTGGTATACAGAGGAGTTTCATGGTTGACTCAATGACTGCAAGGTTCCCAGGTCCTGTGGCTGCAAAACAAGCCCAAATCATCACCCCTCCACCACCGTGCTTGACAATTGGTATGTGGTGTTTGTGCTGATATGCTGTGTTTGGTTTTCGCCAAACGTAGTGCTGTGCATTATGGCCAAACATCTCCCCTTTGGTCTCGTCTGTCCAAAGGACATTGTTCCAGAAGTCTTGTGGTTTGTTCAGATGCAAATTTGCAAACATAAGCTGTGCTGCCATGTTCTTTTTAGAGAGAAGAGGCTTTCTCCTGGCAACCCTTCCAAACAAACCATACTTGTTCAGCCTTTTTCTAATTGTACTGTCATGAACTTTAACATGTAACATGCTAACTGAGGCCTGTAGAGTCTGAGATGCAACTCTTGGGTTTTTTGCAATTTCTCTGAGCATTGCACGGTCTGACCTTAGGGTGAATTTGCTGGGACGTCCACTCCTGGAAAGATTGGCAACTGTCTTGAATGTTTTCCACTTTTGAATAATCTTTCTCACTTTAGAATGATGGATTTTAAATTGTTTGGAAATGGCCTTATATCCGTTCCCAGATTGATGGGCAGCAACAATTGCTTCTCTAAGATCATTGCTGATGTCTTTCCTCCTTGGCATTGTGTTAACACACACCTGAATGCTCCAGACCAGCAAATTGCTAAAAATTCGGCTTTTATAGAGGTGGTCACACTTGCTGATGATCAATTAATCAAGGGCATTTGATTAGCAGCACCTGTCTGCTACTTAGCATCTTAATTCCTACGGAAGCAGTAAGGGTGTACTTAGTTTTTCACACACAGCTTCCCCATTTTGGCTTTATTTTTGTTAAATAAATCATGACATGGGGTAATATGTCATGTGTTGTTCATCTGAGGTTGTATTTACCTAATTTTAAGACCTGCAAAGGGACAGATGATTGTTATTGTCCTGTTACACTGGCGACACACTTTATTCGAGCTTGGCTAGTCCCACGAATTCGGGTATACCCGGGTGTATTGAGGTTTGTGACTGTTTTCTGCCCGAGTGCATTGAGTTATTTTCCAAGCAGGGATTGAAGCATTTTATTCCCGCTGGCTGCAATACTGCACAGTATATATATATATACTGCATTACAATTCATGAATTTATGCCATCTGGTAGACACGCAGCCTATTAAATCCTAATCATTATCATTTAACAGATCAGCCGCCCATCAGCCAGGCATGAACCCAGGCTGGGAAGGCAAATGCAACGGGGCTTGTTAGAGGTGAGGAGTGGCGCATTCCAGGTATCTGCCAGGTACATACCGGGTATTTGCTCGAATAAAGTGTGTCGGTGCAGTATGTAAAACCATAGAATTCAAAGAGGGTGTACTTTCTTTTTCACACAACTGTACATATATACAGTGTATCAAGTTCCACTACACAATCATTTTGCATCATTTCACAAAATCATGACTGAACATGAGGTCTCTGGACTTGTACGTTGCCTCATATGATGAGAAACGTCTCTCTCGTACAAGTCTGTAATATGTCAGGACCAGTTCAATTGTGCCATAAGATCTAGAAATCAATCAAGAAAATGTCTTAAATAACTCAATACTGCCATTTAAATAACAAGTCAACGGTTTTGTTTTGTTTTCTAAAGGGAGAAATACCTGGAACTGGCAAAGCAGGATAACTGTGACAAAACTCTTCTTAATGCAGGTATAACTTGTGAATATATGTAAAAGAGAGCCCACTGCAATCTTAATGTTACCATGGTTAACTCGGGGACTAGAATTGTTTATTTATTTATATTTTAAATCTTTATTTTTAAACACAAACAAAATATGGAAAAAGACATGCCCAGAAGACACGATCCTAAAGTTATAGGAGTTAAACTCATGGTGTTTGGCCGCGACCAAACCGCCGCTGGGACACTTCGCCGCATGTCTGCTTGCCGCGGGACAATTCACTGCGATGTCCGCTCCTGCACCCGACCCAGCAAGCCAAGCTTGCCACGCCGACCACTGCATGTCCCGACCGCCTGCTCCGACAACTGCATGTCCCGACCGCCTGCTCCGACAACTGCATGTCCCGACCGCCTGCTCCGACAACTGCATGTCCCGAGCGCCTGCTCCGACAACTGCATGTCCCGACCGCCTGCTCCGACAACTGCATGTCCCGACCGCCTGCTCCGACAACTGCATGTCCCGACCGCCTGCTCCGACAACTGCATGTCCCGACCGCCTGCTCCGACAACTGCATGTCCCGACCGCCTGCTCCGACAACTGCATGTCCCGACCGCCTGCTCCGACAATTGCATGTCCCGACCGCCTGCTCCGACAACTGCATGTCCCGACCGCCTGCTCCGACAACTGCATGTCCCGACCGCCTGCTCCGACAACTGCATGCCCCGACCGCCTGCTCCGACCACTGCATGTCCCGACCGCCTGCTCCGACAACTGCATGTCCCGACCGCCTGCTCCGACAACTGCATGTCCCGACCGCCTGCTCCGACAATTGCATGTCCCGACCGCCTGCTCCGACCACTGCATGTCCCGACCGCCTGCTCCGACAACTGCATGTCCCGACCGCCTGCTCCGACAACTGCATGTCCCGACCGCCTGCTCCGACAACTGCATGTCTCGACCGCCTGCTCCGACAACTGCATGTCCGGACCGCCTGCTCCGACAATTGCATGTCCCGAGCGCCTGCTCCGACAACTGTATGTCCCGACCGCCTGCTCCGACAACTGCATGTCCCGACCGCCTGCTCCGACAACTGCATGTTTAAATGTACCGCGTGGGACCGCTACACACCCTGGACAGGCCGCTACATCTTTAAATATCTATTGGGACTTTTAAAGATGGAGCGGTCGAAGCGAACTTCTAGGCAGTGTAGCAGTCCTGCGCGGGACATTTAAACATGCAGTTGTCGCAGTGGACAGTCAGGTGTGGGAGTGGACATCGCAGTGAAATATCCCGGCTGCATTTTGGTTGCGGCCAAACATCCTAGACCATCTGGAATCGCAGCTTTAAATTCTACAAATCGAAATTATAAAGATGTTTTTTCTTTTATGATAAATTGAAAATCTAAAATAATTTCCAGCTGAATAATACAATTACACATCCATTCTATGCAGAGGTAAGACTCTTAGAGCTGAAATTACTTAAAGTTTGAGAATATAAAAGCAAAGCACTTCAATATATTCTTCATTTTCTTCTTAGTGTTGATATTATAGCACTTTCCTAAATTAGCTGACAAACCATTATTCTCCTATGAAAAAGAACTGCAACAGTTACATTCAGACAGCTACACATACAGGCAGATATCTGGGACATTAAAATGTTAAAAGAAGAAAATTATCACTATGGAGCACACGGGAGGTTGTTAAAAACAGTGACATAAATGTATTATTTATTTATTTTTACTCAAGTAACATGGACTGTACCATTACACTATTCTTTTATTTAAGCATGTCATAATTTGTTTAATTTTTGTTTTAGATCTTGAAAAAGACAGCGCTGCACAATTGTTCCAGATCCTCCAAGATCTCACAGCCGCTCATGACTCTTTCCTTACCAATTCCCCAACTTCAGCTGATCAAGAAAAAAAGTACTTACTCGAACTGTAGATTAAAAGTCAGCATCCCCGTAGGAATAAGTAATATTATTGGACCATGTTAAATGTACTAGTGCCGCAGATCTTTTATTAGTCAATAGCACCTTACACTGCCAAAAATATACTACATTTGCAATTAAAAATATTTAACCAAAATTGTCTTCATGAATTGCAAAATTTCTCTCCAGAATCCAAAATTTTGCCACAATGGCAAGGAAAATAGTTCTTAAACTTTTTCTTCGAGCAATCTAGCGGACCACCTCAGTGTTAATATTCCTGTGGAGGACTACCATAGTGGTGCATGTATATGCACAAAATTAGAGACATATAGTCTGAAAAGCATGTCACAAACCAATCTTCTGGCTTTAATCAGTGATAGGAAAGACCAGAGGCTACATACATACAACTAATCTAGAGGTACTTTAGGGCCCATCATCAAAGTGGTGTATTCTTTGCTGTTCTTACGTGAGCAAGTTGCTTCCAATTGTAAAGTAGCTCATGTTTTGAAGTTTGTCTACTCAATTCAGCTCCCTGAAGTAGCCAGTGACCCTGGGCTGAATGAAAGTGGCCCCCGGTGACAATGCTGGGTGGTCCACTTGTATCAAATTATGTAATATTTACACAGTAAGCTAAAATAAATCATTTCAGGAAACATGAGCTACAGCAGATAAAGTGGTGGGCTATTCTGGATTACACCTTTCTATTGCAAAACTGCATTCTTGTCATATCTCACGAATTAACATTTTGCTTATTTTTTTAAATTGCACGGCAGCTGAAAATGCGCCATTTTCTTCTTAGAAATATTGGGGTGAAGGAGAGAAGATCAATGTCAGCTCAGAAGATTTTTTTTTATCAGGGAGACAAATTACAACATAACATGTAGAACTTTAAATATCCTGCCGTGTGTGTTCAGTAACTTCCCCCATTTCTCAGTATAACCATAAAGGGCAAAATGGATGCAACGCACTTTTAAATCTTAAGACCAAGAGTAGAATGAACACACACATTCCCAGCAAGCTCAAACCCCACAATATATATATATATATACACACACACACACACACACAAATAGAGAAAGAAGAAAAAGCGCCTGATCCTAGCGTGATACCAGTGACTAAAATTTAATGATCTTGAACAACAAGTTAAAACTCACATACATCCGAAGTTTTCAAGCGTGTTATGAGATTACTCCTGCTCCAACATGTCCCTGGGACGCTGCACTGCTCGATCTGTTCTGCGTGGTCAGTCGCGGGATCACCTCCTCACGAATCCTCCCAATTCGTGTTGCTCGTTAGTCCTCCGGCAACTAGCAGTCAGTTGACAGCGTTCGATAGAGAAAGTTTCCAATCCTCAGGGCAGAGTATCAACACCTTCTCCAGAGTAGTAGTGCAGAGTCCTTTACACACCGCCTCTCACAGCAGCACGTGACCCTACGCGTTTCTTCAAATAAACTGATTTCATCAGGGGATGGGTTCTGGTTACGCATGCATGGTATATGTAGCACCAGAATCCAATCAGGGGAGACCTACTTAGTCAACACCTGTGTGCATATTATTGTAAATCCCTACAATTCACATATGTACTCTAGATAAAGGAACAGAAAGTGATATAATGAAATCATTTTCAACAAGCATAACAATCAATCATTTGCACAGATTTGACCACCATGCTATAAAAGTTATGAACACTTGATCAAATCAATTTTATACCCAGAAAGAGATGGAAGAAAACCGCTATATTATTTGGCTTATATAGAGGACAGCATAGAATGATGTTTGATCTTCTGAACAATTGCCATAATGCATATAAAAGGATATTATAAACAGCAATAATTGTAGTCACAATTCCATCCATAGGATGGCAACTTTCTAACCTATTAAACTTTGGATAGGTTTTGGATATCTACCAAATCGCATATGGCTATTAAAATGTTCATATATAAAATAATCCATTATCATAGTGAAGTTATACGGATAACCTATATTAGATCATTCTTAAGAGAATTCCAATGATTCTAGTTCATACAATATCCCTCAGAGATGGAGAGTGAACTGAGGAGAATGAAAGAAACTATCCATAAGATCCATGAACATATTCTATTTATCATTTTTAATATTAAATTAAAGAAAAAACAAAGAGAACAGACCTGGCCACCACTTGGGGATTAGGCAATTATCCAAAATCTGACCATTTTATGTAGTACCGCAATCACATGAACACAATTCTTTATCGTTTATTATGTAAAAACTCAAATAATAATTATTATCCCCAAAAGTGATTAATTGTTACCACCAACTATATTGATTAATCATATAGTGATCTAATCCCCTATAATGTATTGAAATTGTGAATATTAATACTAAATAAATGTGTTTTAATATAGAATAACACTAAAAATTACATTTGTGAATATAACGTCATATATAATATATTAGTGAATACTAAAAAAACTATTAATTTAGCTTAAACAATGACTATTTTTGTGTACTATTATGTGCTGTGATCTGATTATATAAAAAATACATTTGTGAATATACCATCATATGTGTAGATTAGTGAATACAAAAAACTATTGTATATAGCTTAAACAATTATTAATTTTGTGTACTGTTGTGTGCTGTGATCTGATTTTGCAACTCCAGCCAGGAACCCTTCGAGAACAGAATTCAGGGGGGGAACATGTCAAGCATATTCAAACCAGATCTCTATACCAAATATATAGACAGGAGGAGGAGATACATTTATACAACGGTGCTAATGTCTATACAACCATTGGACTCAATGTATTTAATACATAAATCCAATAGGTCTCTCTTAGATTTACATTTATTGTGCCTAGCTCCACTCAACAGAGTGGGTGCAATGGCTTCAATTCCCATTACCTTTGCCGAGTTTGGATCTTTATGATGTTTTACCATGTAATGTCGGGATAAGCTATGTGTTTGTAACCTGTGTATTACATTCCGACGATGTTCCAGGAAGCGCGTACTTTAAGTACGCACTGTCCTCCCCACATATTGAATGCCGCACGGACACACGATTGCATACATTTTAAATGTGGATAAACAATTAATGTGGCCCTATACTTGATGTACTGATCCATTTGAGTATTAATTGATTTTATCTACTCTATTTAGATGTTTAAATGTTAAACATCTCGTTCTCCCACAGGGGAAATTACCATTCTTAGGTTTACCAATTATTGTATTATCTTTAAGAGGTTTTTAGTCTACTAGGCACTATTAGTGTTTTAATATTCCTTGCTTTCTGAAAAACAATAGGTACTCTAGGTGGTAATTTAGAACCAAAGATTGGATCATTTAACATGATACCCCAATGTTTATTAAGAAAGCCGCCTTTTGGGGGACAGATCGTCATGTCATATTAAAGCTGGATCCGATGGAAAATTATCAGGTGGTGTTCAAGAGCCTTTTATTAAAAGCACAATCTGCAGGTGTGATTAAAAAAAAATCTGAATTTAATTTCCTTTACAATAGATATCCTAGAACACCTGTATTTTATCACATACCCAAACTACATAAGAATGTTGAACAACCGCCAGGGAGACCCAGTCTCGGGGGTGGAGTCGATGACATCCAGCATGTCCCAATATGTACACTATATTTTACTACCATTTGTGGTCAAATTGAAAATCATATTTAAGGGTCACACTGGACGTCAATCAGCTCCATCCCAGGGATTCCTTCTATGTGATGTGGTGGGTGTTGAAGTTTGAGCTTGCTGGGAATGTGTGTGTTAATTCAATTTCTAACTGGTAACAGTTGTTTGGAGGTAAGTGGCCCCTCCTCCCAGAGCTCACCCCTCCCCACCTTTTTAACTTGGGAAGTTTTCTCATTTTGCTGTATGGACGGAACCTACTATGGTTGTTCCCCCTCATACAAAAGTAAAAGGGAAGGTTCACAGTGTAGTGTTAGGACCTGCAAATTTGGTTATACCTCGATGTTGGAATGCAGGCTTATGACGCGTTGGCCAAAGGGTTTAACTAAAATGACCAAGAAACTATTATTATTGAAGTACTTAACTTTATACTTATTACTATATATGTTTTGTCAATTGGATGTAGCATTGGGCACACCTGTCTTTTGTGGTATAGAAGAGTAAAATGACCACAATGACCAACAACTACACTTTTTTTTTTAAAAGAGCATTATACAGGCAGTAATGAATAGGATTATGGAATTAAAATAAGCCAACCTTCCCTGGCAAAGCAGTTCTAAAGCTAATATGAATCTTCATAGCTCTCAAAGATACGCCAATTAAAACCACAAACATCATTAAAGAATATGATGTATCTTACAACCAAGAAAACTCAGTTTGAATCAGACTCTTCAGGGCAGGGACACATTGTGCCTTCTAAAGTCAGTGTACAGTGTTATAATCTTCTCATATATCAAAACCTATTTCCAAAAAATTCAAGCATAAGATAAGATACTCCTAGAAGCAAGATTTACCAGATAGATATTCTAAATTAGACCTGTGTGATTAGTGAGGCTCCTCAAGTACAAGTAAATGGAAGGGTTAAATAAAGTTTAACAGCTTCAAGAATTTTATGAAGTAGGATGTTATTGCATTATATCTATTGGACTTGAAACCCCTGGACTTTGCCCTAAGAGGATTCTGGGTAAGAAGAGAAAACTTATTTGAATATTTGGCCAGTGTGAACAAGAAAAGGATGGGTTAATGTTTCAAGGCAGCATGAAATAGCAAAGTCGATCTGTTCAGCGGACATTGCCACAGGAGAGAACAGAGATTCAGCCCATACATCAACCACAGCTAGGCCCAGCAAAAGAGAACATTAAACAAAGAAGAAACAGTTACAGATGGGCGGTATTGGAGCAGGCGCAAAGAATGTTAGAACATAAGAATGATGTAGTGCGAGAGCTTTAAGAAAAAATAAATTATAAGTTAGCATTACCATAATTCACCACTCAAAAAAAAAAAAAAAAAAACGACGACACCAAGCAGGAACACTCATTGCGCATGCGCCGGCTTTCATTCGCGCGGTCGACGTTGACTGCTCATGCATGCGCAAACTACACATGTGCGAGCGGTGAACACTGACCACGCATGTGCGAACGAAAGCAGACAGCGCATGCATGGCCAGAAATCCTGGACATTTTTAGTTATTTAAAAAGTCCTCTCGGGCGGCGACTTTAAAATTTAAAAAAACAGACATGCCTGCGAAAATACGGACATATGGTAACCCTATATAAGTATTACGCCCGGAATAAGATTCCTTTCTCTAGAACCGGGAGGTGCCAGTCTTCATCACACGAAGACAGAGCTGTACTATTAATCCTAACTGCTTGCTGAGGCTTAAATACAACTAAGGCTGCGGCCGTGGTGAGAGCGACAGCGCGTGCGATGCAAACAAATGGTTGTACCTCAATGAAGGACGGCCATAGAGTGCACGCGCGCGACTGATTTTGTCACGTGATGTCCAGGTCACGTGAGCGGTTCAGCCAATGAGAGTGAACCGCTCACGTGATGTCACAGGCATGCCTCCCATTCGCGTCTCATCCACCTCCACAGGCATGGGATCGCTCCAGCATGCATGACGCCAAACGCTCTGTCACACGCACGCGCCCAGCATGTCCTCAGCCTAAATCTACTTTGAGAAACATCTCATGTCACTCAACTGCCTTCATATTCCATTGTGTATTTGGCTAACTTGGCTACTAGTTATTTCTCTTTATTTTATTCGGTATCTGCTCTTTGAAAAAAAACACAAGTTTCAAACAGGTATTTTTTTTTTTTCAACTTAAATTTTTTATTGGAAATTACAAGTGCAAACATTGTGTCACCGCCTGTTGTATCACTTCCAATTATAAACAAACACCATTATGATCAGTGCTAGCATTCCTCTACAGACGACATCACAGATAAGACAAGACGAACCAGACGAGGGAACTGGGGTGAGGGGGGAGGGTGGGAAAAGAGGGGGGGGGGGGGGAGAAAGGAGAGTGCCTCAGGCTTCTTGCTTCGTGGCTGTCCGTATGCCGCCTTGACAGGTGCCGACTGGGTTGGCTTTCTGGGGCGGGACTTTCTATTGTATCCTCCGTTTTGACCTAAACTTGTGGGGCTGTCTTCTATCAGTAGGTCTCTACGTCACGTCGCCTGTCCGACCCTTAAAGGAGAACGCATCTGTGTCTATTAGTGCAAAATCGTGGTGGCCTCCACCCATGGGATGTTTAACTGGGCCAACCGTGGTGCCCAGACTTTTAGGTAGTTTGTGCCGGAGTCATTAACCAGACTTGTTAATTGTTCCATCCTGCAGACATGCCAAATCCTGTTTCTGATCTTAGGGATAATTGGGATTTCTTGTTGCTTCCATAATGCTGCGATCTCGCATCTAGTGGCTGTTGCAAAATGCGCAATCAATTTATGCGCTGCATTTGACAGACCCCGGATCCGCCTGCCCAAAATGAACACCCACGGGTCCAGGGGGATCTCCAAACCGAGAATCCACTGAATCCAATCTCTAATCTGTTCCCAAATAGGTGCCACCTTTGCGCAAGACCACAGCATGTGTCGCAGATCCGCTTCCTCCCCACATTGTTTAGGACAAAGAGGGGAGTAGCCTCTCACAAATTTAGCTAAGCGGGTTGGAGTGTAATACCACCGCATAAGGACTTTATATGCGTTCTCCTTTAATGTGGTGCAGATTTAACTTTTTGCAGCTGCCTGAATAATTCTGTCCCACTCTTCGTCCTCTAATGTCTCCCCTAAGTCCTCTTACCAGCGTCTCATGTAGCACAGTCTGTTTTCATTGGGCGTCGTCGGGCAGATCACTTCCCTGTACATTCTAGATGTAAGTCTCCTTGTGTCCGTATCTCTAGAACACAGCTGCTCAAAATTCGTTCGTGCCGGTCTAATTGGCGTTTTATTATAGAAATCTCTGATCTGGAGGAACCTAAAGAATTCGCTGTTTGGGATATTGTTAGAGGATTTAATTTGTTCAAAGGTTTGTATGGTCGTTATGCCCTCCAGATCTTTAAAACGGGTTATCCCCTTTTGCGTCCAAATAAAGAAATTTTTGCTATTCAGGCCCGGAGCGAAGTCTGGATTGCCCACAATTGGCGTCATCAATGACGTTCTAGTAGTCAGCTGACATCTAAATTTCGTGGCCTCCCAAACTCAATGAATTGACCATGGTCTGCAGCGGCATTTCCATCTTGCGTACCCCTCCTTTGGGTAGCCAGATTAAGTTTCTGATTTCAATCGGTGCACAACAGTTCCTCTCCAACTCTACCCATCTCCGCAAGTTTGGGTCAGTGTGCCATTGGAGAATCTGCCCTAATTGGGCTGCTTTGTAGTAAGCCTGCAAGCAAGGCACCGCTAAACCTCCACTTATGGTGGGACATTTTAAAATTCCCTTAGAGATTCTTGGGTTTTTCTTATTCCAAATAAATTTCATTATTTGTGACTGTAGGGAGAGGATGTCCGCCTGTACCAAAGGGATAGGGAGACTCTGGAAAAGATATAACATCTTTGGGAGGAGGTTCATTTTCACGCTATGTATCCTCCCAATCCATGAAATACTCCCCTTCATCCAGGTCCTGAGATCCTCCCCCAGTGTCTTAATGACCCTGGGAAAATTAGCTTTATATAATGTTTTGTAATCCCTCGTGAGATAAACCCCTAAATATTTGATAGCGGAAGGTTGCCATTTGAAATTAAAATTGAGGTCAATCAGCTTTTCAACTTCTTTTGGTAAATTGATATTGAGGGCTTCAGATTTAGACTGATTGATCTTAAACCCTGAGATTTGGTTAAATTTACCCAGGATATTGAATACGTTTGGGAGAGATGTGAGAGGTTTGGCTAATGTAAGAATGACATCGTCAGTGTATAAAGCGGCTTTGTGCATTTGGTCTCCTACTGGGATACCAGAGATATCTGGGTTATTTCTAATGTGTGCCGCTAAGGGTTCTATGCATAAGGCGAACAGCAATGGCGACAGTGGGCACCCCTGCCTCGTTCCGCTTTTGATTTCGAATTGTTCTGAGGGGAAACCTTGGTATCTCACCCTTGCTGTAGGGTTCTTGTACAGCGCTAGGATGGCCTGCAGGAGGCGTCCCTCAAAGCCAAACACCCTCAATGTTTCTGTTAGGTAGGGCCAGTCTATCCTATCGAAGGCTTTCTAAGCGTCCAGACTTAACACCATGGAGTGTATTTATTTCTTTTGGGCCAGATCCATCAGGTCAATAATTCTCCTGGTGTTATCTGCCGCTTGCCTGCCTCCGATAAACACTACCTGATCCGTGTGTATTAACCCGGGAAGAACTCTACCCACCCTGTTGGCTATAAGTTTAGAGTAAATTTTAATGTCCGAGTTAATCAGTGAAATGGGCCAGTAGCTCTTACAGTCTGCCGGGTCCTTTCCGGGTTTGTGGATAACAGAGATTGAGGCTTGGAGCATTTGTGCTGGGAATGAGGCCCCTGCTAGAATTTCGTTGAATAACTTTAACATGTGGGGGGCTAGTATTTTAATATATTTTTTGTAATATAAGTTTGAAAAGCCATCCGGTCCTGGGGCTTTAGCAGGTTTTAGTGCCTTGATGACCCCAGAAAGTTCCTCCATCAAGAAGTCCGACTGGAGTGTCTCCTTGTCGCTTCTCTCCAAGGTTGGTAGGTTTGCCTCTTTTAAGAATGTCTTTAACGACTCTCTTGTTTTCAGATTGTGGGTCACCTTATCTCCATTATATAATGTTTCATAGTATTTTTTTAATTCCCCTACAATTTTCCCAGGAATGGAGGTAAGGTCACCCTCATGGTTTCGGATTGCGTGAATGTGATAATTTGGAAGCTGATTTTTTAGCTTATTGGCAAGTAGTGTGTCAGGCTTGTTTGCTTTTTCATAAAATTTCCGCTAAGACCATGCCATCTCCTTCTCAGCCTGGGCGGAAAGGAGGAGGTTAAGACTGGTTTTGGTGTCTAATACTTGATTCAACGTGTGGGCACTCTTATTTACTTTGTGTAGGGAGGAAAGCTCCGCTAGTTGCACTTCTAGCTTTTGGATTTTTTCCTCTTTCCCTTTTCCTTTTAGCGGCCAGATTCATTATTACCCCCCTGAGGGTAGCCTTATGGCCTCCCACAGCGTGGAGTGTGTTGCCACACTCCCCTCATTCTCCTCGAAGTATTGTTTGAGCTTATCCCCAATTTCCGCCTGTAAGGCTGGGATTTTCAACAAGATCTCATTTAATTTCCAGTTCGCTCTAGGTCTGTCTAGTGGGATTAGTGTGCACCGCAGCTCAATAGATGCTTGGTCAGACCATGAAATATCATGGATCTCGGAGCGAGAGACCCCGGGGACCATTCTATTGGATACAAGGAAGTAATCAATCCTGCTATAGCTGTTGTGTGGGTGTGAGTAGAAGGTATACTCCCTCATTCCCTGATGTTGTTCCCTCCATATGTCGAGTAGTTGGCAGTCTCTTAAACCCTTTTTAATTATTAGTACATCAGGTCTATGTGATGCGTTAGTGGTCGAACATCTGTCAAGGTCCTCATGTAGTGCCCTGTTCAGGTCTCCTGCTACGATAATATTTCCTCTGGCCACTTTGCTAAGTTTCCCGAAGAATGTGTTACAGAAGTCTGTGGCCGTATCGTTAGGGGCGTATATTGTTGCCAGTGTGATAGGGAATCCTTGTATTGCTCCCCGCACGATGAGGAATCTACCCTCCCTATCCGTAAATGTCGTCGGTTACAAACGGTATACGTTTATGGATTAATATGGCCACCCCTCGTTTTTTGACTTTCGCGGAGGACAGAAGGTGTGTCTTATAGTCTTTATCAAGGAACTTGGGACAGTTGCCCTGTGAGAAGTGTGTTTCTTGCAGAAATACAATTTCTGCCCCTTTACGTTTATAGTCTCGAAAGGCGACTCTACGATTTGCCGGACTGTTAAACCCTTTAACTTTGTGGGATATTAGCCTGAGTTCCTTACTCATTGAAGCATGTGGGTCGACGTGTCTGCCATGATCTGTTCCTGTTTGGTGCGGCTGGGCCAACTCCGGAGCCTTCTCTCCTCCCTGTACCACTGCACATCTCTCTCTCACCTAAGGAGACACAAAAGGGGGGACACACAAAAGGGGACACCGGGGGGTACAAAAACAACACACAACATGTTCTATAACATATTAACTCTCGACATCTTGGCGAGGTCGCCTTCTCGACGAGGTCATCGCCTTTGGGTATCCAAACTCTTCTCCAGCAGTCCGGGAGTATCTTGGGGTGGGTGCCGCCCTCCCCCAGAGTCTTGACCCAAAGGGCTTCACTAGGGCCCAGGAGAACCACCCTCCTGCCCCCTAGTGCGTGGCCCATGCGGATTTTGAAGCAGGTCGCCTCCCCTCACTCCTGCCTCGCTTGTCCCTTATTTATATTAATGAAACCTAACTGTTAACTATCTACTAGTGGCTGCCCCCATAGCCCAAATTTCACAGCACCCAACACACTCCACTCCCTTTTATTTTTCCAATGTTGTAACTACTGCAGGACTCACTGCCACCCTTCTATTTCCACTTCCTGTCCGCCCTCCCCTACCTCCTACTGCCCTTAACGGTTCCCTCAATTCCATCTCTGCTTAACATCCCGTGTCCCTTTCTCACTTCCTATTTGCACCTAATCAACAACTCGCCTTCTCTCCCTGACCTTGTATCTTCCATTCTCTATCTGTGTCCTTCCACTTCCTATTAAGCCTACCCTCACTTCCCCCTTCTCGCTTCTACCAGTCACCACTCTAACCTCCATCCGTTCTGCTCCCCTTACCTACTGTCCTGCTTTTATGCCTGCTCCTTTCCCCCTCTCCCCTCCCTTTCTCCTTCTTTCTCTAACACTTGCTTATATCCTTCTACTTCCTTACTACTTGCTTTCTCTCTTCCTCACATACTTTCTGTTCTGCTGTCTTTCTATTACCTTACATACTCCTTCGGTACTCCTCCTCTTCCTACTTATCCCTCACTCACATACTCTACCCTCTTGCTAGTCCGCCTGCCTTCTTTTCCCTCATGCTCGAGATCCCTGTGCGCAGCGGCCCTCTATTCCTTTCTGCCTCTGCCGCTGTGCCGCTTGTTTTCCCATTGTAAAATTCAAAAACCCCGCTTCCGCCTGGTAAGGTGTCTTCTTTTCGCCGGGGAAGCCGGCCCGGCACCTCTTAGCCACCTCGTGGGGCCTCCGTCCAGCGCCGTCCATGTCGGTGACGTCATCCGTCTGCGACGACGGGGGCAGGCTCCGCGCCACTTCCAAGATGGCGCTGCTCCTTCCGGTTACAACCTGTGACGCGCTTCCGGGTAGCCGCCATTTTGGATCACGCTTCTCACCAGTGCGGAGGTGCGGGCGCCTGCTCCTGCTTCCCGCTCTTCGCTCCCATCCGGCTCCTGCGCCTCACCATGGATTCCCACCAACGCAGGTATCTTCGCCATCTTGTGTGTGGGGGTGCTTCCATGAAGAAGGTAGGCCGAAAGTTTATTAATAGCTTTTTCAACTTTAGCGTCTGGTGACTGCTGTGGCCCGCTTCCGTGGACCATCTACTTCTGAGGTGTGGGGCACGATCCTCTCCTTACAGGGGGTGGGAGCCTGCCTGTGGCACTGTTCCACCGGGGCCTGGGGGTACTTTTTCTGGCAACTTAACTTAAGTCTTTCAATGAATGCCACAACTTTGATTTGAGGGGATTTTTAGATTATTCTGTGTCCCTCTGCTCCCTGGGGGACCTCGTACGCTGCTCCCACATGGGCTCAGGGAGCGGGCTAGCTGGGACCGCGGCCGTAGGGGCTTCTCCCAGGCCCAACTTGTGAAGGAAGGCTGGCCCCTCATCCGGCTCCCTTAATGTGTACGCTTTGCCGCCTCTTGCTACCTGCAGGCCAAAGGGGAAGGTCCACCTGTACCTTACCCCCTTCTCTCTCAGGGTTTTCGTTATTGGTAGCAGGGATCTGCGGCGGGCCAACGTCACCGGGGACAAGTCCTGGAAGATGGACATCCTCGTGCCCTCGTGTTCCACCACAGGGAGGGGTCTGGTTTTGTGTAGGACAGCCTCCTTTGTGCAGTAATGGTGCAACCGGAGCACAATATCCCATGGCTGTTCGTTCAGGAGCGGTTTGGCTCTTAGGGCTCTGTGGCACCTATCCATCACCAGGTGATCTTTTGGGGTATCCGGGAGCAGAGCCTCCAGCCATTTTGTAATGAACTCGTCGCAGTCCAGGACAGATTCAGGGACTCCTCTGATCCGGAGGTTATTATGCCTGTCCCTGTTCTCCGAATCCTCTTGGTGCTCCCGCAATTCATTTAATTGTTCTTGCAGGCCCGTGTATTTCCGATCCTGCCTCTTGATTGCTCTGATCGATTGGTCCATTTTGTTCTCCAGGGTATTTGTCCTTTCCACCAATCCGGACACCTCTTTCTTCAGGTCTTTAATCTCTGCCTGGAATAGTGTCTTAAGGTTGGCGTATAGTTTGTCCCGCTCATCTCCTTCGCCGTCAGGCTCTGTCTCCGACCCGGCATTTGAATGCGGTGCCATTTCCCCTCCCGCTCCACTCGCCCCTGCACGGCCGAAGTACTCCGGCAATCCTTTCTTTCTGGACATCCTGGGACCGTGGGTGCTTTATTTATTGAAACTGGCAGTTGAATGGGTGCTTTTATTAGGTTTCAGCTATCGTTTTCAGCAAAGCGAGGCACGGAGCTCCTAACCTATGCGACCATGCTCCTTGCCATCACGCATGCGCCTCCTCAAACAGGTATTTTAATCCAATGCATATATTGAGTTAATTTTTTACTATTTGCTTTTTTCTTATATCTTGAGTTTGTTAAAAACGAATTTGCTAATTAAAAACACACAATGTAAATGGGATTCGTTTTATGGTGTGTGATTATTGGAAGCTCTAAATTTAGCCTAGAGCTTTTGCAGTGCTCTTCCAAATGTACTTGTAAAGTCAACTTAATAAAAATGAATCGTTTCCCCCACATACAGCAGTATGAAAAGGATCATGCATTTATGAAAATCAAAAGAATACATGTGTGTGTCACTTTCGCATCAATGAAGCTTGCTTAAAATGTAATCGGGTAACAAAAATAAGCATATTGCTCTTTACAGACTGCCTTAAAAACCAGAGCATCAAAAATGTGCTAAGACGTATTTTAGAAGCTACAGGAGGTGCATCTATTAAAACACACTTTGAAGAAAGTGTACTTTAGAATATAACTTGTATAATGACTTCAGTGTCATTTATAGCTCATCAAAATGACATGTTTTCTTCTCAGAAAATGAATTTCATAGAATATTTTACTTAGAGCTCTCACCATTTCTAATGTCTAAATAACAGAGCTTCTTGTCTGTATGCAATGGAAAAAGGAGGGTGGAATACTGCGATTGAAAATGGCCAGGTTATTTACCTCATAACCAGGGTAATAAGAAACGCTAATTATTTATGCTGCACTAAAAACCTCACTTTTTTAAAGGTGGGGGAAAAAAAAAACACCTAATAATCAGACAATTGCTTTGAAGATGATGGATTTCACTGTACATCATATTTCTGCAGAAAATTTTAATATTCGGTTTCACCAGCTACAATGCTTAATTCAATATGAATTAATAGGAAAGTAAACATAAATGTGTTTTATATGGAGAGAAATAATTCCATAAACGCATCATTATTTTTTTTTTATTCTACTGCATTAACAGAAAACATACAGACAAAATCATCAAATAAGAGCATGATATTATGGTATTCTTCAGTATACAGATCTTGCTAATACAGGTCAGTGTTTCTTATCCTACGCAAAGAAGAATCCTTGTTTTATATGATTAAAATCATATGTAAAAACTTGCTCAAGAGAGAAAACAAACTATTCAGTATAGTTTAACAAACAATTAGATGACCAAACAAAAAATACTTAACACCTATGCTGGTGGAAGAGCATGCAACACCTAAAATTATGGTGCAAAGTCTTGTCACCAGAAAAAGGTTAGGGATGCGTGTTTTTGTTTTCTACAGTGACCATATATATTTTTTTTATTTAACCAAAAAAAAAAATATTACATAGGAGGTGTAATTCCAAAAAAGAGGCACTATCCCATTATTTGGCACCACTTATGTAGTGAATAAAGTATGGCAATTAATCTATACATAGACTTTAAACTATACATATTTAAGGTGTATAATTTATTTTCTCCAAGACCTACACAGAGTGAAGTACAATTAAAACTTACACAAAATGCCATGAATAACTTACCTACACAAAACAATTTCAACCCATATACTGAATAAATGAGATTTTCAGATATCTTTGCAATTTGTTACATTGTGAAGTGCTCGACGAGAAAAAAAATATATATATATATCATTGTTACAGTAGGGAACTGTAAAGGAGGAACATCCCAGAGGTAAACTGATATTCAGACGATGAACAGTATTTGTGTCATTTGCCAAAGCCAGACGTTCCACAATTGTTATCCTTCAGCGGCAGGCAAACCGCTTCCCACATGGAAAAACAACAGCGCTGGTCAAATCCCAAGGGGCATTTCGAGAACAGACTTTTTGGGAAGTCTCTAGGAATGAAGAAAGATAAAGTACTCCACAAGGCAGAAGTAGAGGAGCTACATCAGATAGTATAAAGTTAATTATCCTGTAGGAGCTCCTCAATTTCTTTGTCCCAGTTCTCATCCTTCATTTTGTCAGACCCAGAGACCACTTCATATTCTTGAACCACCTGCTGCAATTCTTTTATCCAGTCTTCCGATTCTTCTGTGTAAAACAAAAATCACAAGCAAACAATTAAACTTGCTACTGTGAATTAGCCACTAACCCTTTGATTGCCGGAGGGATCGTGGTGCCAGAGTGCAACTGCCCCTCCAGCACAGTGCAGTCATGTGACTGCGGCGAGAATTTTCTGGGAAACGGAAGGAGCCCTCAGTTTTCCTCAGTGGGCAGATTGTGTCGTGCATTCCCTTGAAGCGCACGACGCAATCAGACCATGAAAAAACAGACCGAGTATGACGTAGTTACTACGTCTTGGGACCCCCAGTGTGCCAGTCCCCATGACGTAGTGACTACATCCTGGGGCACTCAAAGTGTTAATGACAAACATGGTGTAGTGCAAAGGTCTAGCATGATTGTCTTGAGGAGAAATGTATTTGTTACAGGATTATCACACATTTGTTACTTTTTAATAGGAAAAACCTATACATATTAATACATCAATGAACTCTTGTAGGTCCATAAACAAGTAGAACAGCCCGTGTCAAAATGCATGTTAAAACCGAGGGTAATAAAGTATCTATTTAGAGATTTATGAAATTTAGCTTTCTATAGTGATGCTTACCTTTCATTTCTACGCTTCAACAATCCAGAGATACATAGCTATATTCTTTAATTTTTGGAAAATGAATATGATGTAGGGATGGTCAATATGCTGTTGCCGTAGAAATAACACGGTGATAAAAACAGACGGCAAATCAATCTGTGAAATTATATACCACCGCGATATTACTTGGTGCCGGCATGTAGGTCAGAAAGGTGCCGCTTGAAAGCTGCCACAAGCAGTCTTACACAGTTTTTTGACACGCTGCTCTCACCCCTCTCCTGACCATCAGAGCAAGAAGAGTTAGGTTGGAGGGAAGTGTCTTGCAGCTGTGAGACAGCATGCAGCAGCTCAAATGGTGAAACAACTTCACTCCCTTGGCAAGAACCAGAGGGTCACAGCTCCTCTCGCTCAATTCTTTACACCTCCTCTTAACTCATTCCCCATACTCGCCTTTCTGCTTAACCCCTTTCTCCACTTAAACACTCACTAACAGAGAGACAGCAGGGCACTGCAGAGAAATTTGATGCATATCCTTCTGTAGCAAAATGGTTAATCCCGGTCTTCCATTTCCAGCACCTTCCATGTCTGCCCTTCACCTTTTCTCACCTACACATCACCCCCATTCCTGCCTATCGCCTCATCAGTCTCACCCTTTGGTACTTAGGCCAATTAAAAACATATTTTCATTTATTAGTGATAAAAATATCTAAAAACATATTTGAGCAATACATGTAAATTTAACCACCACTAACAAAAACTGTAGTTTCAGTGCAGATTGTAATCTATTTCTTGTGAAACTCAAAGAGGACAACTGTCCTCAACAACAGTAACAAAGTCCAAGGGAAGATGGGAAGGGCAGCATAAAGCTAGCCTGGCACATGCCTGTGTTTAATATAGGGTGTGTGGCACATTAGGCCCTACATGCTACTTGAGCTCAGGGTTTTAGACCATTACCCAATCACTATGTAAATCTCCCACACAGTGAGGATGCAGACAAACTTCTGATATCCGGTATTGCACCGGGAACCCACGTTAACGGACATTCAACACTGCATTGAGCTGCAATACCAAAGTATAGGTGCTTTCTTGATTCTGTTCTTCCAACCTACATTTCCATCTTAAATAAAACAATCATCTGAACCTGAAAGCTTCCAGCGCAGACTTGCTGATCATAAAATAATCTAGTGTCTTGGATAAACTGAAGCTTACACACCAATCTCAATTATGTTTGTTGTTGGCTACTATAGTAACATATACATACATCTTGAGAAGTTATCTGGGTACAGATCTTGTAGGTGCATAAAATGCTCAACATGAAAAGTAGCTTGGTGCTAATGTCACTTCATATAAAGCAGATGAACCTGGTTCGAACACCAGGGACAGATTTACTTGTTACTTTGGGCAAGTCACGTGCCTCATGCACCAAAATTCGATTGTAAAGCTCCTTGGTAGCAACTCCTATGTCTGCATAATTCTATGTACAGCGATACGTAACTTGTTAACACCAGTTAATATATTTGTTTTACTATTTATGTAAAATATTGGTAAATTATAGTTAGCTGTGGGAAGATAACTTAAAAGAAAAATACACAAAAACATCAAACCAAAATTGATTACCTTCTGTATCAAGGTCATCTTTTTTGTCAAGAACAAGCTGTTCCATATCTTTTCTTAGATCCTCTTGATTTAAGTTGCATGTATCAAATGCATCGCTCACAAACTCAGATACCCCTGGGCTTGTGGAAATCTCCTCTTCTTCCTAAACATATTTGAAAAATCGATGCACCATAAAATGTTGTCCAAGTAAATAGGACATTCTTCAGTAATACAATGTAATGTTTATTACAGTAATACACAAACGCTGGTTGAACCCAACAAGGTTTAGGAGAATATGAAATTACAAGTCAATTCTAATATAGATGGAAAAAAAAACAATTGTTTTGGGAAAGAAAAAATAAATAAAAATCACTGAGCTCGTAACAACAAAAAAAACTCTGAGAACCAATGGCTTATTAAACAAATTAGAAATGCATGGGACTAATAGGTTTCAGTTGTTTTTTCTTCCACTTTGCAGCAAGCACGATTCCCACCAAAGCAGTAAATATATTTATTTTAACCTCATAACATTCCGTTTAATTAATTCAGCGCCAGAGGGATGTGCAACGCATAGAAAGGCAATGTTTTGCAGAGCTCTCTGGCGCTGAAGGGTTAATGGACTTAGGTGGCCCAGAATACTCAAATGTACCACAGTGATCCATAACACTTTGATAAAATCATAAAAAAGGATCATTACCTCCTGGCTCTTAAGTTGCGACTTGATAGCAACAGGTGGAGTTTTAGGCCTTACGGTTTCTATATGGGAATCGAAGAAAAGAGTAGCATGAGTGAATTATTCACAAATGTGTTCATTATTTTGCACACAAAATAAAATACAGCGATGTAGACAACACATGGGGTCAGTAAGTCGTAAGTACTGTACTTATGCTTTATTTGCAACAAATATACACAGACTTAAGGGTTATTTTGGATATAAAGCAGCAATTCACCAGGTAACATTATTTACTTTATTTAACTACCGTATTTCTTCGATTCCAAGATACCTTTTTCCCCCGATTTTCACATGTCTGAAATCGGGGTGCATCTTAGAATCGATGTATTAATTTTTGTTTATTTTTTTTAAGTGTCTATCAACCCCCTATTTTCACTTACCAGGTTTCTGGAGAGGTCCCATATCAGCAGAGGATGAATTGGGCAGAGGCAGAAGTAGTGCCACATCTGCAGAGGGTTGAAGATGGAAAGTGGGCGGCAGAACAAGTCCCAAGTCTGCAGGTGAATGAAGATAAGACAGCGGGCGGTGGCGGCGGCAGGAGATCATAATAGCAGGAGAGCTGAGCAGGAGCAGAGCGGCATAGGGGACCGGCTGGGGAGGAGCACACTGTAACACCGGAAGTTGACCAGTGTCTGATTTTGTTACAGTGCGCTCCTGCCAAGACGTTCCCCTATGCGGCTCTTCTCCTGCTATTATGATCTCCTGCCTCCGCCACCACCCGCTGTCTTCTTATCTTCATTCACCTGCAGACTTGGGACCTGTCCTGCTGCCACGCTCCCGCCCGCTGTCCATCTTCAACCCTCTGCAGACGTGGGACCTCTCCTGCCGCCGCCCGCTTCATCCTCTGCCGACATGGAACCTCTCCTGAAAATATACTAAGTGAAAAAGTAATTTTCCCTCGATTGTAAGGGCCAAATCGATGGGGTCTTACAAATTGAGGAAATACAGTATTTTTTATACTTACCTGATCAAGGGGGTTCCCAAGAGCTCTTTGGTGATCCAACATCTATGGACTACAAACATGGTTGCCATGTCACAAATAAAATCTGTGATGTCATTGAGCCGCTGCATTTTTCTTTTCCACTTTAAGAGATCCTCATGCCCTTTCCAATGCCATTTTTATATTAGAAATATTAAGTATCTGAGAGGATAAAATTGATTTTTTATTTTTATTTATTTTTACAAAAGAGCAGGACACGACAGGGAGATAAGATACTAACATTGTATGAGTGAAACTCTGGAGGCAATTGTTGCTCTAAACAAGAGTTGTTACATGGAACGTTGGGAATAGCGTACAAATGCACTGCTTTGTATACTTCTATGCTCTCAAATAATGAAAAATAGAAAGGCCACTATGGAATATGATAGGTCTTCCATTTTATCAGCTTGTTTTATTGTATGATGAGAGAAGGTAGTAAAAGGACACATGTGAAAGTTAAGTAATAAATAATATCACCATTCTTATTAAACCTCTAGCTGTCAAATTTATTGTGCAATTCCAAAATATGTCTGAGGAATGGGAACTTGTGGAGAAAGAATACATCTTATTTAATTTTTTTTTAATCAATTCTTCCATTTTTTTTTTTAACTGAGCAGATGGCAGCTTAAAAACTGGGGCAAAAAAAATAAATATATATGTTTTCCCCATCTACAGTGTGCAGTGCTGCATTAACAGCCATCTGTTTCGTCCTACTCCACCGGCTGCAATGATATCATATTCCAGCAGGTGTTGGCAAACCTCTCCACCGGCCACTCCAGGTTTTATAAATAACCAATGCACTAGCACACAGGTGAATGTACATCATTTGCATATAAAGAATGTCTCAGAAACCAGGTCTCATTCAGACCCATGAGAAGTTTGAGAACCACAGAGATATTGCAATACAGACAACAAAAGCAATGAGGTTTCCAAAATGCAGGGACAATAAACATTTTACAGTTGGTGGTAAATTAAGAAACAATCATTTAAAGGGGCAATCACACCTAGGACCAAAGGGAACAGGGTCCAGTGACATGTTTAAAGGGTCTAATCTGGATAACCAATACTTTTTTTTTTTACTCAAATCTGACACCTATAAGTATTTTTTTAATTATTTTTGGAAGTGTCCTTTCCTCTGCCTGTGTGTGGTGTCACTGTGTGTTCAGCAGGAGCTTGTACAGCCAGAGTCTCTCACAACTTTATTGGTTCTCTGATAAGGGCAGGGTGGGATAAGGGTAATGGAAACACTTGATTGACAAAGGCTTTCCCATTCAGAGGCCCCTAAGAAATTCAACTGGACAACTATGTTTCAATCTTTTATGGCAGGCCACCTAGCAATATGGATGTTAGTGCATATACATTGATTATACCTTCCAAGTCACCATCACTTTGTCTGGCTTTATCGCTCTTTCCTGTGGCTTGTTGTTGTACTGCCAGGGCCGTCAGCTGTGCAGACTGCTTAATTAGAGAAACCCGGTAGAAGTAGTTTCTCCAGAAGACATCTTCTTTTACACTGAAAAACAGTTTTTGTTTTTTTTTACTAAAAAGATAGGAGAGAAGGTACTACATGATGCTTTCGTAACACAACATATAGCAGCATGTCAAGGAATGGAAGAATCGATTATTGGTTTTGATTGAATTGAAAGATTTTGGTTCAAAAGCACCCTATTCCTTTCACCAAGTTGCCTCCATGCATCTAAATTATATAGTTACCCGAGTGTTCTGGGTACTGAAAAAGAAATGCACCAGCTCTCCACGTTTTAAAATTCTATGAAATCTAAAGAATAATTTAGCTGTGCAGTTTGGTATTACATCCTTTACAGCAGTGGTTCCCAACCTTTTCTACATTGTGAGTGCCGTTACAAAATATTTCCTCTGCGAACCTCCAATTAATAAATCTTATTACCTACTCATCAGATATTGCTAACAAACCTGTTTGACTGATCCCAGGCATTATAGTGTCCTGAGTGGGTGGGGAAAACACATTCTTAAGGCCCCAAACCGTGAGCAGACAGCATGGGGGGTATAGTGTTTAATCACTGCGGAAGCTTCCCAAGTCACACCCCACAATGCCTTGCCTCTGTGGATGCAAAACACTGTGAGGAGCGACTTTGGAAGCTCCTGCTGCAATTGGCAGCTTTCCTACCCATTCTAAGAGTGCAGTTTGGGGCCGTTCTAAATGTTCAGTCCCACACAGGCTCAGGAACCCACTATACCAGGGGTGGCAAAACTAGGTCCGGAAGAGGCCAGGTTTTAAGGCTATTTCGGCATGAGCACAGGTGGCTCAATCATTTTGATTGAAGCAGGGATATCCTTAAAACTTGGCCTGTTGGTTGCTGTAATTGACAGCTATTCCACTCATGCTGGAATGTAGTTTGGGGTCTCACAAGTGCGTAGTCTCAGGATGGGAACTTCAGGAAGCAGTGCAGGCATCGACACCTCCGAGACCCTCAGTTCCTCTGCACCTGCAGCCTCTTGCACAGTGGTGAACAAGCACCTTTTTTTGTAGACTGGTGGGAGTGAGGGCAATTTTTAGAGTCCTACCTCCAATTAATTTTTCTGTCTCGTATCCTACAGTATTATCTGGAAATCTCCAGAAAAGGAAAATCTTTTCATTCATGAGAAGTTTTTTGCAGTTTTATACATTTAATGTATGGAATGTGTAAAACAATTTTTTAAAAAGGTGTTTCAAAAAGCATTTCAGTGGAACAGCATCTAGCTATGTGAAACCAAAAGTTATTGGGGTAGGTGAAGACTCACAGTTTTGGGACAAGATCAAATCTCATTCGATTAAGCAGTTCATCTTCTTGCAGCATTACCAGGGCAACAGGGTACATCAGATCAAAGTCAAAATTAAAATGGACTCCAGCAGGAGGGTCTCTCAGAAAGTTTCGCCTGTCCTTCAAAACAAATGATAAATTAGTCATGCAATCTTTAAAACCAAGTGGAAAATCACCCTGAATAGGGGGAAAGATGGCGGTGCACAGCGTGCCAACAGGTGCCTCATGCGTTCCGGAAGCAGGAAGTAAAGCGGAAGCTGGATGGCGATTTTCAGTGCAAAAATGTAATAAAAACAGCAATGAACAGCAAAGACATGGTTTAAAAAGAAAAAAAATCATCTTGAGAAAGGACTCTCCAGATGATTTTTTCTTTTAAAACCATGTCTTTTCTGTTCACTGTGGTTTATTAAATTTTTGCACTGAAAATCGCCATCCAGCTTCCGCTTTACTTCCTGCTTCCGGAACGCATGAGGCACCTGTTGGCACGCTGTGCACCGCCATCTTTCCCCCTATTCAGGGTGATTTTCCACTTTCACATATGTGATGTGGCTGAGAGCACGCCAGAACCAGAAGCACCGCATGTACAAGGGTCGTGAGTAACCTGTCTTTGACACTGTATTTCATTCATATGGTCTAGCTCTAAGGGTTGTTGGAGTTATTATTTAGATAGGGGTCAGGGTCCCTAGTTTATTTAGGTTCCCTTGACATCCCTTTTCTGTGTGTTACCCACACCCCTAATTATGAGCACAGTTGACCTTATTACAGTTTTACTCTATACATTTTCCTGGATCCTCCAACAACAAATGGTGCAATTGAAATTGAAGATTAAGCTACATAGCTATTAAACATTTCTAAGGAGAAGCAATTTATTCCACTTTGAGCACTGGCAGAGAAGACACTTCTCTATCCACTCCTAATCTTTAAAACCATACACAGACATCAAACTAGAAGATACCACTACAAATAAGAATTAAAATTCACAACTAATATGCTAATAAAACTATCACTTGTGAGCACATTCACACATCTCAGACAGGTCCACAACCCCGCCTTTCCCCATTATCTCTTAGTATAGTGCTTCTACTGCAGCCAGGGATTCTGGGTAATGACATGCAAATGAGCACTCAGTGTGCCACTTTTTGCATCTCGTCCATTTAGACATGGGCCCCTATAAGCTTATGCCTGTCATATGCATAATGTCTGCACACAACCTACAAGTTAACGTTTTATATAAATTAAAACCTGCATGTACGATGGATTCATCTTTATAGAGTTAACGTCAGCATCTCATCAATCGAGTGGTACACATGGGAGCAGGTTGCTTCATGAAACTATTCTCTTTTTCAAGCACATTAATGTAGTAGGTTTTGGGCAGAACTTTTTTTTTTTTTTTAAAGAAATTGCTTTGGCCCCAGTTTTAGTCTTAATATAATTCTTATTCCTCCCTCCCCCCTTACTAAAAGGGGACCTAAAGAACACACAATTGCTTTAAATTTAGATTTTAAACAAAAATAAATATAATAAGATTTCCTGGCTTTATTTTTTTTTTCCCCTGCAAAATGTAAATAACATGAAAAACTAATATTTTTGCTTCTGTGGGCAAGTTGTATAATAAAGTAACAGGTTAGCCATTGGAGAAAAAAAAATGAGAATTCATACCTTTTGCGCAGATGATGCAATTTGGAATAAATCTATTTTACAACTAAAAATATTTGGGCAAGTAAGCTTTTCTACTTTATAGAAAAATAAAACAAAAAACAAAATGGTTTGACACGTATTCATTTTGCACGCGAGAGTAAACTTACTGCTGACAGGGCCAAGATTTGTTGTTGAATGGTCTCCTCTTCATTGTAGCCAACCCATGGAGGAACTGCTGCTTCTAGACAAGAAAATTAGTAAAACAGGTACAGATTTATAGAAAAAAAGCATTTCCCTAAAAATAGACAATCACATACAGCGTTACAGGCTCACAATCCATATGCAATGGATTCTGTGCCTACCAAAATGTATTATTTCTTTGTTATTAAAAGGAATAAAGGATGTTCGTCATATAAAGTGTATACAGTACTGTACAGCCAGCAAGACTGCAAACATATAATTATATAATGACTTCAGCAATTGTCCTTCAAGATGGGAAGAAGGCAACAGTTTAACATAACTAAGTATACTTGTCAATAGTTGAAGTTTTTATTCTCTGTATAGACCTTGAAACATTTGGCGGAATAGCTCTTCTGTGGAAGCATAAAGGAAACATATTGCCACTTTTTTTAATGCGACACAGGTGGCTTCACACAAGAAACCACATTTCTAGAATAGTTTATACCTGTGAGACGTTATCAAATGATATAGCGACATTAAATTTAAATGTTAATTACAGTGCTCTCAAAACATACATTCCATCACTTTTCAGATATACAATAAAAGAATAAATCCTAAAAAAAAAAAAAAAATCCTATCCAATTAAGAATCAGGACCGTAGCAGTGACATGGGAAAAAAAACAGCTCAAAGCCTCTAAAAGGGTAATTGAGAGAATAAGGCAAATTATGTAATGGAAAAAATGATCCTTAATGATACTGTGGAGAGGTTCACAGCTGTTTGGGATGTGTGAGATGAGAGCACCTTGGAAAGTAGACACTAAACTATATAGCACTATATGGTATATACTAGCACTACAGTATATAGTAATTGGACTGGAGGAGTAGTATACTGTATTTGTCTCAATAATAACATGTGCTAATCTGTATGATGCAAGTGTAATGCTACATACGCTTCCCCCCCACCCTTATCCCTTTCTTTATCCACCTACCCTCTTATTTTTTCTACCCCCAAAAAAAATATGAACAAAATATAAATAAAAACTCCTGTTTAAAAAAATAAAAAAATAATAATAATTAGGTCAAAGACCAAGGTAACTCAGGCAAGCCATGTTATCAATCTGTGCATCAGGTATACAATTAGGTTGGAAGTTGTCTGGTACACAAATTTATTAGACCATGGTTGTAATGCCTCGATGGCTGTTGATCTTCACTTACAGATGATTCAACCCGACACTGAAGGATAAGCATCCACCTGGCGGTTTGGTCTCATATACCCTTCCACATTGTTGTGAAGTCCTCATTTTTCACCATCAACTTTGATGACTAGTAGCGCTGGATTTATCAAGTTTATGGACCTTTACTTTTCTGATTTTGGAGTCTAACCAGGCAGCAACTTTTTGGACTTCCAGATAAAATAAATATATACATACCTCACAAGTTGCACATATCTATGTGCTTTAGCGTGTCAGAGTAGTGCTTTACAGCAGGGGGTGGCACAAATGTATTAACATTAATTTGTACAGTGGCAGAGCGTACCTGTTTTTTTGACACTATTTTCATTCACAAACTTCTCCTGCTCCTTTTGAAAATCACCAATGATGGTCTACAAAAATACATAAAAACATTTAGAAGGGTTTTACAAAGGAACAAAAAGTTATCTTTATATTCTTGTAAATCTGATCATGTTTGCATGCTGGTTTTATTTTAGGGGTAGGAGGAGAGGCGGCGGCTGGATGTGTGGAATAATCATGTGATAGCTCCAAACATCAAGGTGGCTTAACCCTCTGGCACTGAAAGCCTTAACTGATTATAACATAATCCAAGTTAGAATGGATAACAAATTAAGTTAACCTCGCCCATCGCCACCCAAAAAAGAAAATATAATATACAGTAGTTTGTCTACTACCTTAACACTCAAGTAATGCATGGATAGCTTAGTTAACTCCCACTGCAGGTAGCGATTTTGTACTGTAGTTTAGTGATTCCCAACAGGGGGTTTGTGAGGGAAAAAATAAATAATAAATGTATGGCAGATCCCAGGCAGTAAGTATAGCACATGGGGCCAAACTCAGTCCTCAAGAGCCCCCAACAGGCTAGGTTTTAGGGATAGGAGTTCAACGTAGGATGAGCTGGACGAAGAGACTGTGCAAAAAACTATGCAAAACCACTCAGCAACTCACCAGGTGGATGAAAAATAAAAGAAATTTATTAAGCTACATAAAACAAAATAAATACATAACAAAAAGAGGGGAAAAGCACTCCCACTAGTTTCACGCTTCTACAGAGCTTTAGGGATATCCCTGCTTCAGCACAAGTGGCTCTGTGATTTGATTAACCACCTAGACTGAAAGAGGAATATCCTTTAAACCTGGCATGTTGGTGGCTCTCAATGACCGAGTTTGGCTAACCCTTGTATAGAGGGTTCCTGAGCCTGTGGGGGGGACTGCATACTTAGCAAGGTCCCAAACTGCACTCTTAACATGAGTAGCAGAGCTGACAATTACAGTAGGAGTTTCCAAAGTCACCCCCCACGATGGTTTGCATCCACAGAGGAAAGTCATTGTGGGGCATGACTTTGGAAGTTTCCGCTGTGATTGCACACAGAGGTGCAATTTGGGGCCTTAAGCGGGTGCACCCCCACAAGCTTAGGACACTGTACTTACTGGGATCGGTCAAATAGTTTTGTTAGCAATATCTGAGTAGTCAATAAGATTTAATAATTGATGGTTCACAATATAAAAATAACATTAGGAAACACTGGTATAGCTAAATCTTGGTGAGTAGATACAATAGAATAAACTTATTTAAAATGTAATTGTAACAGATGGAGGAGCAGACAATTAATTACACGGCACATCAATGATGTGAGACAGTTAAAAAAGGTTTTCACATTAATATTGATGGCGATATGCTGAAACTTGCTTTGGAAAGTTCAGTGAGGTTAAGGCTCAATACTTTTCAAAATAACATTAATAAAAAACAACTACAGGCATACCCCGCTTTAAGGACACTCACTTTAAGTACACTCGCGAGTAAGTACATGTCACGAAATAGGCAAACGGCAGTTCACGCATGCGCCTGTCAGCACGTCCTGAACAGCAATACCGGCTCCCTACCTGTACCGAAGCTGTGCGCAAGCGGGGAGACTATAGAGCCTGTTACACATGCGTTATTTACATCAGTTATGCACGTATATGACGATTGCAGTACAGTACATGCATCGATAAGTGGAAATAAAGTACTGCTTCACTTTAAGTACATTTTCGGTTTACATACATGCTCCGGTCCCATTGCGTACGTTAATGCGGGGTATGCCTGTACTGTAATGTTTTTTTCTGTTCCCCCAAAAAAGTACCTTATCAATGATACCATCAATTTTTCCTTCTTCTACCGATTTCTTTATGGTTTGGGCAGTTCCAGAAACCGATTCAGAGATCTTTTTTGTAGCAGCCGAAGCAAAGTTAAAGAGATAACCTTTCAGAAAAAAAAAAAAAAAAAAAATTTTTTTTAAAAAGTTAAATTTTGTTTTGTCTCCAACATACAATTAAAAATAAATAAAAACATTTTTTTAAAGATAAATTAAAAAACACAAGATTGTCAAGGATTGATAGGCAGGCAGAAAAAGAATGCTGCCTTAAATCTATCTATAAAAACACAAATAGTAAACATTGTACTTAAACAGGATGACAAAGACATCACAGCAAGTTAAGGAAAATGTAGGAAGGCAACAACTTCTGTCTAACATGCATTCTTTCCATACGTTCCCCTTTCTTACATGTGGTTAAACATGTTAATGCGGGAAGAGCCAGCAACATATGGGGGCCTATGCAGAGAACAGTGCTAATAGCAATCTCGCCATTTTCCGGCGAAAATCGAGCTGAAGCAGCAGAAAAAGGCAAGTTTTAAAAAAAGCGCCATTTTTTTTTCTTGAAATTCGCCGCGCGGCTGGAGAGATCCTAATCTCTCCAGTGGTTTTTTCTGCCGTATGCAGAGAGCCGCGAACGCCATCTAGTGGCTGTTCGCGCCATTTTCAACATTTTTCCTCTCCACCAAGCAGCTGGCGCTCCGCGGCCGGTGGAGGGGAAAAAAAAAAAACGATTTTTTCCCCACTAGTTTCAACAGCGCTCATAGCGCTGGTTGAAACTCTCCATATGCAGAAAGGATTGTAAATGCAGTTTTATGCCCTTTCTGCATATGGAGAAAAAAACTCTCCAATAAAGGTAAATTTTATTCCCCTCTCCAATTATAATTAGCGCTGCTCTCTGCATGAGGCCCATGGTGTATATATAGTACATCATAATGTGTGTATAAAAGAAAGCTAGCAAAAATACAATAGGCAGCAATGGCATTTTCTTTCCTCTGTTGCTATTTTTGCACCGTTTTTGCACATAACCCCTGTAATCTCCAAGCAGTTTGGCAAGGGCTTAATGACAAAAATGTCTGATTTTGGAAGATAAAAATAAATTGGATATTGATGCCATTTCCAGGGCAATGCCGTTGATTATTATGGAGTTAAGTTAGCGTTCAGTAATAAACAATACATAACTAGGGCAGTTAGTCATACAAAGTAGCGACCAAGTCTCTGAATAGCTTGATACATATCACAGTATATATTGTATTAGACATTCATAATTGAAGAAAAAGTATTATTCGTTCTTTTAGTTTAAGAACAGCTCATGCTTTACATCAAACAACCAATAATGCATGTCATGGCTCTGTAAGGAACTAATTCCAAGCGTCACAAGTGCAACATTGGTTGTAATTATCACCCATTAGCAGTTCTTTATTTTGCTTATACTGTACACGCTAAATAGTGAGACATCATAAAAAAAGTTAGTTGGTATTTGTAGTACATATGTTTTAAAAGCAAACCTTAGAGCAGCGGTTTTCAACCTTTTTTGGGTTAAGAAACCTTATTATAGTGTGAAATTCTGCGTAATCGCCAACCCTGTCTAATAGCGCGTCTGATGCATTGTAAATTCTTCTGCATTTGGTACAGTTTTCAAATTTTCTGAAAATTGCAGGGAACCCAAGTGATCCTAGGAAGCCCTGTTGAAAACCACAGTCCTTCTAGATATTCTGCAGAGGGTATATGTTGAAAATTACTAACAAACGATTCTCCTACTTTCATATGGTATATATTTGATTGAGATAAGCTAGATTAGGGCACTTGAACTGGCGGCCCGTGGAGGGCTTGACGTGGCTCATGGACTCTGCTCCTGCTAATTTCATACTGGTTGCTTAGCAGCGAAGTGCGACTTTTTACAAGGAAACTAAAGTTGAAAGATAGAGATAGAGATGTGCAGTTATAAATGCTAACAAAATGTTACATTACAATGAGGTCTTTAAATGTATCCAAAATGAAAATACAATAAGCTTCTGGCCCTTCTACTCAAATGGTTTCCGACCTCGCCCTTTGGAGAACCAGTTGAACACTGAACAAGTTACTTACAGTCTAGATTTTACTGAAGCATAACATGCATACATTGCAAAATTTCCAAATGTTTTACCCTTTCAGTGCCAGAGTGAAATGCAAATTACAGAAAATAGTATTTGAACATACTTTTACAGTGTAAACTGCAATATTACACTGCCAATTTCTCTGCACTGAATCCAATATAAGTGACCAATATTGTAATTCATGTAATATGCTGTGATGGTATGCTGCACAAGCAGCTCTCATGGCTTTTCAAATTAAAATACAAAGTTCAAAACAAAAAGTGACCTGGGTTTTGTCTTCCCATTTTAACGTGGTTTCAAACTTCTGGTTCAAAGAATTGAGTTAAGTCCCGGGAGCAGTCTAGAAACAGTCTAGGACATTTGGTCGCGAACAAATGGCCGTCAATGCTTCTTCCCGAATCGCTCCATCGCCAGTAACTGTCACCATCAGACGCTTCGCCGATAAGTGCCTAAACCCCCTACCCCAACCACTAAAACATACCTTCTCCTACATGCCACCGAGGTTAGTACGGCAGCCGAACGCCGGTGGAATTGCAGCAGCCAAATGTCCTATTCTGGTCCAGAAAGCCCTGTGCTCAAAACATTAAAAATGGTCCATTCTGAATGCTTTTACAGATCTATGTCAGGAAGACAGATTTATGCAGTCCAGCAAGTTTATGGTACCAGCACCACAGGATCTACTACATATTTTGGAAAGCTATTTGTCTGTTCGCTATGCATTCTCTCTTCAGATATCTTAAGCAAATGTTGCATGATGGTTCCCGAGATCAAGGAGCAGGTTTTTGTTTATGTTTGAATACACGTCACTGATAACTTCACATGACATGGGTTAAAGAGGGTGCCACTACCGATTGGTTCACAGTTTCAAGTCTATGGGAAAAGCTGACTCCAGAGTACTCCAACCTGTGCAAAGCCGGTTACATTAGCTAGTATAGTCATACAGATAGTCCTCGTTATCCAACGTTTCACTTTACAACAAATGGCATATCCAACGCTTTACAATGCAACCCTGCGTGCCGTTTTCCGATGCCCGAATGCGTTATCCAACGCTCACCGCCACTGATTAACATGGGACTCACTTTACAACAATTTCAATATCCAACACTACTTCCAGAACGGATTCCGTTGGATAACCGAGGACTGCCTGTATAATAAAGATAATATTATAGACGACATAAACAGTTATAAAGGGAATATGACTGCATGTGTGCACTATACACCACGTTGCAAGTAAACAGAATAGTAAGTATATGCATATTATAATACCCAACCATCACTGTACTGCACTAAGACTGTATGCAGTAATGTGAATAATAGTAAATAGAATATACACGATAAGTGCACAGAGGGCCAAGTGTGTTACTCACTCCCGATCCCCTTGGCCTGCTTCAGCAGCACGTCCTCCTCCTCTTCCTCCTCTGCTGCAGCTGCTTCTTGCCGGGGAGGAGCGGCGGCCTCTCCTTGCTCTACAATCCCGGTCTCCTCCTCGCCTCCTGCCCCCCGGTCCTCCCCTGCAGTCTCCTGTGTGCCCGGTCCCCAGGCCTCGTTGGCCGGCTCCGGATCCAGCCCCAGCCAACTGCCCAAGCCTCGAAACATGGTGTGCCAGCCCGGTGAGCGCCGCCGCTGAGGTCCCGGTGCGCGCCGCTGAGGTCCCGGTGCGCGCCGCTGCTGTGAGGTCCCGGTGCGCGCCGCTGCTGTGACGTCACGCAGCCGCTGCTGCGGTTGTTGATGTTGTTGTTGCTTTTGCTGCTTCCAACCTGTCCACTTCCTCGTTCACAGCGGTGACGTCGCCAGGCGATTCCCCGACCACTCACGGCACCTGCAGCAGGCACGTGATACAGACACCGTTGTTCCCCGCCCCTTTTCCCATTCTTCAGCCAATCGGCTGGGTCGCGTTGGCTGCCATGATTGAAATGGGCAACGCCCCCTGCCAGCTCCCACCCTAGGATACTGCACATAACATGCGCACACGTGACATACACCTGGCGCGCGCAGCTGGAGGGGAGGTCTATGTGCACACGTGACATGCACATGACATAAACACATCTGGCGCGTGCAGCTGGAGGGGAAGAGTGACAGAGGAGACATACAGTATGAAATGTCTCCCATATGGGAATCAATAAAACAAAATATAATTACTTTTTAAATATTATGTATTTTTTTTATTATACGTTTGTTTGTCTCCTGAATCTTGGCAACACATATACACATGCACAGGGTTAAAGTGTGTGTACTTGCGGTGCGAAGGTTGCTGCATTATGGTATTGTATGTGTAGCCCCCTTTCCCCCTGTGTCAGGGCGACTATGTGCCTGTGTGGCAAACAAGAGGCCTGATCCTCTGCCACAGGGAAGAGGGCCGGCTGGCAGCTCTGGGTCAGCCCCCCCCCTGCACCCGATCCCTGCTTGCTGCACGGGGCGGGAGGTAGACTGGGGGGAGTCCCCGCTTGCTGCCCAGGGCGGAAGGTAGGCTGGGGGGAGTCCCCGCTTGCTGAGGGGAGGGGGTCCCCGTGGCTGCAGCCTGGTGCGTGCTAGTCAGGCGCTTCCCCTCTGTCCCACGCTCCTTTGGCACCCGCGCGGGCAGGGTAATGGGAGCGGGGAAGAAGTGCAGCTCTGATTCCTGTCTCCATGGCTGCAGCCTGGGCGGGAGATAGAGGGGAGGATGGGCGCCTGTGCACGTACACAGGGGGGAACGGGGGCAGGCAAAGTTTCCCATCCGGCCACGTTTCCCATCGGGGAGGTTGGTTTGGCCGTGCGGATGTCCCCCTCTGGGCTCAGATCCTCCTGCCCAACCTCCCGTCTGGCTGCCCGACCCCCCCGCATGGCTGCCTGACACCCCGCCTGGCTGTCCGACCTCTCGCACCTCCCGCCCGACCTCCCGCAACTCCTGCCTGACCTCCCGCCTGGCTGCCCGACCCCCCTGCCCGGCTGCACAACACCCCGTCTGGCTGCCCGACCCCCATCCCGCAGTTGGCATGTGGAGCAGCATGTGGAGGACAAGTAACCACTGGATGAACAGGTGGACTCCCTCTCAATGAATACCCACCCAGTCACCCACCCAGTGAGTGTGTCTGTGAGTGCGTGAGTGCGTGAGTGTGTGTGTCTGTGAGTGTGTGTCTGTGTGTGTCTATGATTGTGTGTCTCTGTGTGTGTGTGTGTGTGTGTGTGAGTCTGTGTGTCTGTGAGTCTGTGAGTGTGTGTGTGTGTGTGTGTGTGTGTGTGTCTGTGAGTCTGTGTGTGTGTGTGTCTGTGAGTGTCACCCTCTCTCCCTCTCCCTGTCACCCTCTCCCTGTCACCCTCTCCCTGTCTCCCCGTGTCACCCTCTCCCTGTCTCCCTGTGTCACCCTCTCCCTGTCTCCGTGTCACCCTCTCCCTGTCTCCCTGTGTCACCCTCTCCCTGTCTCACCCTCTCCCTGTCTCCCTGTGTCACCGTCTCCCTGTGTCACCGTCTCCCTGTGTCGCCCTCTCCCTGTGTCGCCCTCTCCCTGTGTCGCCCTCTCCCTGTGTCGCCCTCTCCCTGTGTCACCCTCTCCCTGTGTTGCTCTCACCCTGTCGCCCTCACCCTTTCCCTGTTGCCCTCCCCCTCTCTCTCTCTGTCACACTCTCTTTCTCTCTGTCGCTGTGACGATCCAGGGGATTCCTTCCCCTTCTGCCTCTCCCACTGTCCCATCTCCTACCAATCCTTCAACCCTTTCACCCTCCTGTCCCGCTCCATCTACCTCTCTCCCCCTACCTCAGCGCTTGCCCCGCAGACCTCGCGCACCCGCGCGGTCCCCGACCTCCTGCAGTGACACTCCTCAATCCCAGACACCCGTTATGCCCGCGGTCCCTGCCTTACCGTCCTCGGCGGCTCCGTCCGCTCCTCTACCTCCTCCCAGCAGTGCTCCCGCGGCGCTCCGTGCACCTGGTGACGCGGCCTGTGCACGCGCCCCCGCAGCTCACGGAGGGCGCGCGTACATGCTCTGCCTCTGGTCTCTATCCTCCTTCCACTTCCTCCTCCCGGTCCCTGCGGGCCATCGCCCTCTCGCAGCCTGTGCGCGCGCACCCTCAACTTACAGAGGGCGCGCGCACACGCTCCTCTTCTCTGGTCTGCCACGATCCTGACTCCTCCTCCCAATCCCCACAGGTCACTCCCCTGACTGCCCATTCTGTCTCCTCTCATCTCCCTGACCTATCCCTGTTGTCTCCCACTTCTCTCTCTGCTCCTCCCCTCTCTCCTATTGGTGTGTCTCCCTTTATAATCCCTGTTTGTCCACTTCTTCCTCGCTCTGCATAGTTCCTGTTTCCCTGTGTGCTGACCTATGCTGTGCTTCCTCTGTGTCCCTGCTGTATCCTGCTCCTGTGTTTACCTTGGATTTCCCTGGCTTTGACCTCTGCTTGTCCTGGACTACCCTGCTCTCTGTACTCCTTTGAACCTTGCTACGCTCTCGACCACGCTGCTCTCTGGAACCCTTGGACCTGGCTTTGTACCCCGAAGACTCTACTCTCTGTACCCCTTGGACATTGGCACACGGACACGACTATCCCTACGCTTACTCCTACGAACGTTGCAAGTATCGCTAACCACTCTTTCTACAGGCCCAGCAACACTATACCACACTCCGGGCTTGCTCCCACTGCTGTGGGTGTGTGGTGTAATACCGTTCCCACCTCAGTACTGGGGTCTTGCCAGGTCTGCGGGCATACAGGCGTGACATTATGCAGAGCCCAACAAACGCAGACCCCCCTGAGGTGGGTACCGGTATCGCCATAGAAATTTCCTTAGAGGCTTTGCAATTTGTTAGTTCTCAATTATCTACGGTCTCCCAGCAATTGGCCAAGTTCTCCCCTCAGGAGACCACCATGGCTCGCACGCCACCTGTGGCCACCTCCTACGCCAATTCTGGGCCCCGGATTCCTTCTCCAAATAGCTATGATGGGGACCCCCTCGCCTGCTGCGGTTTCTTAAACCAATGTGAGGTGCAGTTTGAGATGTCCCCCACCCTGTTTCCTACTGGCCGCGCTAAAGTAGCATATATCTACGCCTTGCTCACCGGAGACGCTCTCGCCTGGGCCTCCCCACTATGGGAGCACAAAAGTGAAGTAACGCAAGACTACTGTCTATTTAGACACGAGTTTCAAATTGTGTTTGATACTCCTGCACGGCGTGAGACAGCCGCCTTCTCTCTTTTTCACATTTCTCAGGCCCGAAGATCTGCTGCCAAATACGCCATCGAGTTCCGCACGCTGGCCTCTGAAGTCCTATGGAACGATGAGGCACTCGCCGCCGCGTACTGGCATGGACTCTCTGATACGTTGAAAGACAACCTAGCGACACATGCGCGGCCTTCCTCCCTGGAAGAATTTACCCTGAGTGTACGCATGGATCAGCGTACTCAGGAGCGACGGCACGAAAGGCACTGTTCTCGCTCTCTTTCTTCCTCTGCTTCCTGCCACGTTGGAGGGCCTGAACCTTTGTCTGAAGGTGGAAGCTTTCATCGACTCGGGATCGGGTGGTAACTTCCTGGACCAGAAGTTCGCGTCGGAGAACCAAATTCCCATGGTCAGAAGGAAGACCTCCATTGGCCTCGAGGCCATCGACAGTCGACCACTCCAGCTGGCATTTATCATTTGGGAATCTATTCCTCTTACATTGACCCTGGCTGATGGTCATAAGGAGGTAATGATCTTCGATATTTTTCAATCTCCTATTTTAGGATTGCCTTGGCTTCAACTCCACAATCCGCATATTGACTGGACCGGTATTCGGCCTCTCCAATGGCCTTCGTCCGCAGATGCCGCTCCTGTGAAGTCTCCTGTTGGGGTGCTGGCCGGTCTGGATTCCGTTTCTTCCAATCTATTGACCCTGCCTACCGTGTATCGTGAATATCTGGATGTGTTCAACAAGGTACAAGTGGAGATTCTCCCTCCACATCGTCCATACGATTGTCCTATCGATCTCATTCCCGGGACCGTCCTGCCAAAGTCTAAATCTTATCCACTCTTCGTCCCGGAGACCGAGGCCATGACGTCCTATATTCAGGAAAACTTGGAGAAGGGATTCATCCGCAACTCTACCTCCCCTGCCGGGGCCGGCTTCTTCTTTGTGAAGAAGAAGGATGGATCGCTTAGACCGTGCATTGACTTCCGCGGACTCAATAAGATCACGGTGAAGAATCGCTATCCCCTGCCGCTTATCTCAGAACTGTTCGATCGTCTCCAGCGGGCCTCTATCTTCTCAAAGCTCGACCTAAGAGGTGCCTCCAATCTCATTCGCATAAGGGAGGGGGACGAGTGGAAGACCGCATTTAACACACGTCCTGGACATTATGAATATCTTGTTATGCCCTTTGGTTTATGTAATGCTCCTGCCGTTTTTCAAGAGTTCATGAACGACATCTTCCGTGATGTACTGGGAACATTTGTTATAGTCTACCTAGACGACATTCTAATTTTTTCTAAAAATCTGGAGGAACACATTCAACATACCAAACTGGTGCTTTCTAGACTCCGTTCTAATCACTTATATGCTAAGATGGAGAAGTGTTTGTTCCACCAGTCCTCTACTGCCTTCCTAGGCTATATCATCTCCAGCCAAGGCTTCTCCATGGATCCAGAGAAACTGAAAGCTGTTCTCAATTGGCCGCTGCCTAATTCACTCAAGGCTGTGCAGCTTTTTCTCGGCTTTGCCAATTATTACAGGAAATTCATAAAAAAAAATTCTTCTATTGCTGTTCCCATTACCGCACTGACCAAGAAGGGCGCTGATATTGCTTCCTGGTCTCCTAAGGCTATTCGTGCTTTTGAGGTTCTTAAGAAGGCTTTCCTTTCTGCACCCATCCTTCGTCATCCGGATACCTCCCTCCCCTTCACTTTGGAGGTCGACGCCTCGGACGTAGGAGCCGGCGCAGTCCTTTCCCAGAGGACTTCTCCCTAAGAGAAACTTCACCCCTGTGGGTTTTTTTCACGGAAATTTTCATCTGCCGGAAGGAATTATGATGTTGGTAATCGCGAACTTCTGGCCATAAAACTGGCTCTTCAAGAATGGAGACACCTCTTGGAGGGGTCCAAAGAACCAGTTGCTATTCTCACTGACCACAAAAATTTGTTATATATTGAGGGGGCCCGTCGGTTGGGGTCTCGCCAGGCTCGCTGGTCACTCTTCTTCTCCTGCTTTAATTACACCATCTCAAAAATTCCTGGTACCAAAAATGTCAAAGCAGACGCTCTCTCTCGTCAGTTCGCCACCGAAACCGAAACTAACGAAACCACGGAGCTAACAACTTCGATGTGTTGGACAAGATCAACAAGGCTCAAGCCCACATTCCCAGCAGGTTCAGGGTACCAGAAGGACGCCTATACGCAGCTCCACGCTTTCGCCATAAAGTGTTACTTTGGGGTCATTCTTCTAGAGCAGTCAGTCATTCAGGCTTCAAAAGGACAGCAGATCTAATTAAACGGACTTTTTGGTGGCCTAAAATGAACCAAGACATTCTCAACTTTACCACCGCCTGTCCTGTATGTGCCTAGATTAAGAATCTCCATCACAAACCTTCTGGTCTTCTCTTACCTCTTCCCATGCCGGAACAACCCTGGAAACACATTTCAATGGATTTCATTGTTGAACTGCCCATTTCTAAAGGGATGAACACCATTTTGGTCGTAGTAGACAGGTTCTCTAAATAGGCTCACTTTATTCCCCTCAAGGGTCTTCCCAACTTTGCCACATTGGCGGATGTCTTCTCTGAAGAAATTTTTAGGTTACATGGCGTTCCCATTTCTATTGTCTCTGACCGTGGATCACAGTTCATCTCGAAATTCTGGCGGGCATTTTCCCAAAGACTCGGTATCTCCCTTTTGTTTTCTTCTGGATACCATCCTCAAACCAATGGCCAAACAGAGAGGATGAATCAAACCCTGGAACAATATCTACGATGTTTCATATCAGACTCACAAGACAACTGTGTGGATCATTTGCCATGGGCCGAATTCGCTATAAACTCTGTTAGAAACGAGTCTACTCAGGAGTCCCCCTTTTTTATTAACTTCGGTTTCCATCCCAGTAGCCTTCCTCTTTCACCCTCCCCTTCGGGCGTTCCTGCGGCCGACTCTCACGTTGTCAATCTTCAAGAATCTTGGAAAAGGATCCTCAAGACGTTACAATTGGCGGTGGCCAAGCAAAAAACCAAGGCAGACCGTCATCGTCAACCTGGGCCTTCTTTCAAACCCGGCGACCGGGTGTGGTTATCATCAAAAAATATCAGGCTGAAAACACCTTCGCCCAAACTATCTCCTAGGTTCCTAGGTCCATTTAAAATATTGGAGAAGATTAACCCTGTGGCTTACCGCCTCGACCTACCTCCTACCATGAAGATTCCTTCAGTGTTCCACGCTTCCCTTCTCAAACCCTTCATACCCAGCCCTCATCTCCCTGTCCCTCTCGGAAACCCAATCCTGTCTCCACCCTTGGACAACAGGAGTATGAGGTCCAATCACTTATTGATTCTCGCTGGTCCAAAAATAGGCTACAATTCCTGGTGCACTGGAAAGGGTACGATCCGGAAGAACGTTCGTGGGTACCAGCACAGCATATCCATGCCCCAAGGCTTCTCCTCCAGTTCCACCAGAAGTTCCCTCTCAAACCCTGGTTGGATCGCTCAGAGATCGATCCTCAAGGGGTGGATACTGTGACAATCCAGGGGATTCCTTCCCTTTCTGCCTCTCCCACTGTCCCATCTCCTACCAATCCTTCTACCATTTCCCACTCCATCTACCTCTCTCCCCCTACCTCAGTGCTTGCCCCGCAGACCTAGCGCACCCGCGCGGTCCCCGACCTCCTGCAGTGACACTCCTCACTCCCAGACACCCGTTATGCCCGCGGTCTCTGCCTTACCGTCCCCGGCGGCTCCATCCGCTCCTCTGCCTCCTCCCATCGGTGCTCACGGAGGGTGCGTGTACACGCCCCGCCTTTGGTCTCTGTACTCCTTCCACTTCCTCCTCCCGGTCCCTGCGGGCCATCTCCCTCTCGCAGCCTGTGCATGCGCACCCTCAACTTACAGAGGGCGCACGCACATGCTCCTCTTCTCTGGTCTGCCACGATCCTGACTCCTCCTCCCAATCCCCACAGGTCACTCCCCTGACTGCCCCTTCTGTCTCCTTTCATCTCCCTGACCTATCCCTGTTGTCTCCCACTTCTCTCTGCTCCTCCCCTCTCTCCTATTGGTGTGTCTCCCTGTATAATCCCTGTTTGTCCACTGCTTCCTCGCTCTGCATAGTTCCTGTTTCCCTGTGTGCTGACCTATGCTGTGCTTCCTCTGTGTCCCTGCTGTATGCTGCTTCTGTGTTTACCTTGGATTTCCCTGGCTTTGACCTCTGCTTGTCCTGGACTACCCTGCTCTCTGTACTCCTTTGAACCTTGCTACGCTCTCGACCACGCTGCTCTCTGGAACCCTTGGACCTGGCTTTGTACCCCGACGACTCTACTCTCTGGACCCCTTGGACATTGGCACACAGACACGACTATCCCTACGCTTACTCCTACGAACGTTGCAAGTATCGCTAACCACTCTTTCTACAGGCCCAGCAACGCTATACCACACTCCGGGCTTGCTCCCACTGCTGTGGGTGTGTGGTGTAATACCGTTCCCACCTCAGTACTGGGGTCTTGCCAGGTCTGCGGGCATACAGGCGTGACAGTCGCACTCCCTCTCTGTCGTACTCTCTCTCTGTTGCACTCTCTCTCTGTCGCACTCTCTCTCTGTTACTCTCTCTGTCACTCTCTCTGTCTTTGTCTCTCATTCTCTCTGTATGTGTTCTCTCTGTCTCTCTCTCTCTCTCTCTCTCTCTCTGTGTGTGTGTGCCGCTCTCTCTCTCTCTGTGTGTTCTGTCTCTCTCTCTCTGTCTCTCTCTCTCTGTGTGTATGCCGCTGTCTCTCTGTGTGTGTGTGTGCCGCTCTCTCTCTCTGTGTGTGTGTGTGCCGCTCTCTCTCTGTGTGCGTGCCGCTCTCTCTCTGTGTGCGTGCCGCTCTCTCTCTCTCTGTGTGTGCCGCTCTCTCTCTCTGTGTGTGCTGCTCTGTGTGTGTTTGTGTGTGCCACTCTCACTCTGTGTGTGTGCCGCTCTATCTCTGTCTCTCTTTCTCTCTCTCTGTCTCTCTTTCTCTCTCTCTGTCTCTTTCTCATCCACACTCTCTCTGTCTGTCTCTCACCCACACTCTCACTCTCTCACACTCTGGATCTCTTATTTACCCTATATATCTTAACTGCCCTATACTACACCGAAATAACCTATACTGCTTTCTTCCAGATCAAACTCTCGAGCTTCACACGGAAGACACCGGAACCCAGAAGAGAGGTAGGGAACACCTCCCCTCCAATGTATAACATTGCAGGAATGAGGGTACCTGGACATTGAGAGACTGCGGATCAGGCAAGATCCCAGGCGGGATTGCTGCTTTAGATATTGTGAAGCGGGGGCGTCCAGGCATTAGTTATGGGGTTCAGGAAACTAGTCATTCACATCTGGCTTTTTTTTTTCTAAATCCGACATTTACACACACATACACATACACACACACACACACACACACACACACACACACACACACACCACACACGTAACAAGGACTAAATGTAGTATAATGTAATACAATAAATAAACTTCTATCAAAAACCAATGTTGTTCTTACTAGGAATTTATTCTTTTTTTTTTTTTAAAGCGGGCCTGGGGGCGGGACTAGGTGGTGAGTAGATTTTTTTGTTCGGCGAGTTGTTTTTTTGGTGATTTGTCGACCACTGCATATATGTATACCAACCCGCGGCATATCCCCACAGTACTTGTATGCAGGGGCACCAGTGTCCTAGTGTCCAGACCCCAATGGCCTTTCCCACCCCAAATGTGCGACAGTGCTGCCCACGTGAATGTTAGTGCACTTATGCGGATACCTTCCCGGCGCTCAAGCCCCAGGGTATAGTTGAACAACAGTCAACGGGCAGTCTGCTCCAACGATGCATTCCGCCTCCGCGTGGGGTGGTCTCCAGCAGGAGTGTCCCACCATAGATAGTCTCAGAACATAGTTGGTCTGATCCCAGTGTCCCTGATACTGCACAACCCAGGAAAAAAGGTCCCTAACTATGGGCTTCCCTATACAGCTGCAGGTGCCTACTGTGAGTCAGGGACTAACTGGGGGATGCAGGGGAAAGCTGGCCTTGTCACAGGGCTACTGGCACCTGGGACCGTACCTCCCTCTTCTGTACCTTGCTCCCAATTCCCCAACTGCCCTAACTGTTATCACTGTTCTAACTGTTATAAATGCAGCAGCCCTATTGGCTGCCTGCAACATGTGGTCTGCAGCCCCTGAGGCTGCTCGGACTTGTAGTTCCCAGTGTATCTACGGGTGTAATGGCCGCCGCTGGCTCACAATATCCCTGTAGCAACCACACAGCCACCCCCCTCACGCAGCCTGGATGTAAGAGGGGGACCTAGCTACATCCTCCTCCTGCAAACACATCGAGCAATACACTGCTCACTATCCGGTGCTCCAGAGTACTCCTCATGAGTCTAGTTCAGACAAATATCATGCAATAGAGTTCCTTTAGGCACATCAATGGGAGAAACAGTCCATAGACATAAAAAGCGGCATAATATTAACCCTGTGGTATTGGGGTTAAACTTCTTACTCACGGCTTGATGAAGGGTGGCGCGCGTGCAGTCCCGCAGATCCGCAACTCCGTGCGTCCTCGTTTAACCGGTAAGATGATGTCTTTAAAGTGCAGCAACAACTGGCATATTAGAAAGCACAATAATGTTGAGCTGGAAAACACTTGCAAACCGCTGAACCATCTCCCATTCAGGTGTGCTCCCAGGCGAAATCAATGTAGAAGATAGGTGTTCCAATCCAGAAAAAATGCCGGTGCACAGCTTGCTCACAAAAAGAAATGGTGACCTTTGAGTCCCACTTGCAATAAACTAAGTCAGGGTGTCCTTGCCACAGAGAAGCAGCTTCATTGTCATGGAACAAGTAATCCCATTTCTGCTCTCTCTGATCACCTCCCCCCCCCCTTCTTTGCAGCTTCTGCCTGTCAGTTCCTGATTTCAGCTGAATGTATATTTGCTCTGCACACACACACTGTACCTGTGTGATTTATACAATGTTTCTCTTCCTGCCTCTGTTCATGAGCAACCTCTGAGATCTTTCTCAGAATGGGCTATTCTGACCTCCCCCCTGCCTTGCTGACAGTTAGTTTGTCCCATCTCACTTCTAGTGTGACCCTTGCTTCTCACTTCCTTTTCCACTCTGGACACAGTGAGTACAGCATCTGCCTGCTACTACCCTGGCAAGGCCCAATCCTTTTCACCTTTCCCTACTATCAAGCACTCTCACTATAGAGAAACTCTCTCACAACACCATCATCTACAAGTTCCTTTGTGTATCTATGCTTTCCCCAATAAAGTGAAGAAAAGACAAAGAACTTGTTGTGCTTGTAAAAGGAACGACTTGAGCTATCTGGGGCTATTCACACATCACCCGTGATCCTGGCTTCAGAATATTCATAGCATATTGAATTAGAACGATACTAAGCAGTATAGGGATATGCAAAGCAATATAAAAACAATATATCAAGGTGCATTGCAATGGAGCGATATTCAAAGCAATGTAACCACATGCAAAACAATGCAACACTTACGCTAAATAGTATGTGAGACTGGGTAATATGTGCATAGCAAGCCACATGTAAACATTCATGTTAGTTGATATTTGGTTGGGTTATGAGAGAGACCTCTTAAACTCCCCTAGCTTTTGTGTTGTTGGTACCCCCTGACAACTATTCTGCCAAATGGGCTAGCAGTAAACCCTGGTACTATCAGGTTGCCAGTAGATGCTATGAGGTTTTCCCCCTCACCTTTGGTACTGCACTTGAGTGACAGCAGAGGGTGGTACATCCTGTTGTAGCTGGGACAACGGGGTGCCCGCCTTCTGGCTATACTTAAGGGCAGGACCGCCCTAAAGTTAGTAGTTGTTCCTTCCCTCTGAGGAAGGCAGGTCACACAACTGGGAGCCTGAGATTGGGCCTTCCCATTTGCTGTTCCCTCCGGGGGAGAGTCAGTGTTGACCATACCTCTGCCTCCACTAGGGAGGTGGGGAAGAGCTAGGACGGCTGCGGGTGCCCTTGGTCTGTAGTGACAGTCCAGGGACCATTTTCAGTGATAGCTGTGCTGACAGGCGGTATCCGGCAGAAGACTGCTGTGTAACTGTTACTGCAGAGTGTAGTAATAAACCCGTTCCTGTTTGCAATATACCACCTGCCTGGTGCATGACCTTACTGGGGGGAGAGGTAATAAGTTCTACCATTTAAGATCACCTTCATTTCCTGGAGTCCACGGCAGATGGAGGTGCTGCACTGCTAAGGAGATATGTGGGGTATGAACCCCAGAAGCCTGTTCCTGTGTCCCCACTACCATTGGCGGATGACTCAGCCCTCCTGTTGCCAGCAGGTATATGCACCATATACACTGTAATGGCCCCTATCTGCGATTGTGTGGGGGAACACCGTTACATTTGGAGGCGCTGCTGAGAGCTGTAACAGTTCAGGCTTACAGCGAAACAAAGCTAGAAATAACAAAGTACACTTCCAGAACAAGTGCTAATGAAGGAAAGAGGCTAGGTATAGTGTTCAGGGGACCCCGGCATACCATAACCAGGGACCACTTTCCCTGCTATGGAACTATGGCCTAGACAGACCTATTGGGTGAATGATTTGGAGACACAAAGGCTATTGCTGTTCAAAGTCGCCCTAAGGCGGGTAGTCGAGATGCCTAGAAGGGGGTGTACCTGGGAGCCCCAGGAGCCACTGAAGGAAGGGCCTGCAATACTGGCAGCCGAGAGGGGCAGCATAAGGGTACTGCATAGGGAGTTTCTTTGAGGGGGTGCCTGACATACTAGGTGGATGAACAGCAGGGAGCGCAAAATCACATGGATAATATGTGAAAAAGAACAAAATGGTAATATAGTGTAATAACATTTAAACCAACTCAATATAAGTGAATTGGAGGGGTCTTTGGGTGTTGAACTCACATTCTTCCCAATAAACATAAGACTTTCAGACACTGTGGCCTCTCAGGAGAAATCGCCTCTCATTGGCTGAAACTCGCTATGTAGGTCTCTCATTGGATGAACTGACAGCCTATCAGAATGCTCAAAAAACGGGAGCTGAATGGTGAACATTGGAATATGGGCTTATGTTTATTGGGAAGAATGTGAGTTCAACACCCAAAGACCCCTCCAATTCACTTATATTGAGTTGGTTTAAACGTTATTACACTATATTTCCATTTTGTTCTTTTTCACATATTAGCCACGTGATTTTGCACTCCCCACTGTTCATCCACGTTGCTGCAAGAGGGAACATCTAGGACCGTTCCTGGAAAGGATTTTGAGCTGCGTTATCATTAATTCACCATTTTATTTATTTTATATATTATATCACTCACTTTTTATCACGTCTGTCACTTCTTATCATATTAATATTACTATTCACTATTATATATACACTTGGTTGTATTCATTGCACTTTATTCACTTTCTTTATTAAGAGTGCTGTTTTTATTAATTCTCTGTTTGACGTACTAGGTGCCTGAACCTCCGCTAGAAGAACCCAGAGTACTACTAGCCAGTAGCAAGACTAAAGAACCACAGATTGCTTGTAATGGACTAAAATCGTGTACAGTGTATCGAGATGGAGCTTTGCTAGCCTGGGGTACAACCTACTCTTGGTAGACTGCTAATCTATGTTGTGTGAGGAACCGCAAGGAACGGATTCCTGCCAGAATCACGGTCACGGCGTGGTCTGTGAAGAAACTGTACTCAAAATGGAGGTTCCTTTGCCCGGGAATCCGCCACGTGAGTTACATAATGTAGCGCACTTTCCCCCACCCCCTCGGAGATGTGTAGCTACGGTGTGTGTATGGTGCAATACCTGGTGGCTCACAGGAGGCCGGAACCACCGCTGCTGGGAGCCTGGAGTGTATCCTGGAACGATGCTCGGTAGCGCCTCCACCTGTGCGGGATTCTATGGTGTAGAATGACCCCGTCGCAGGACACAATAAGAATACACACTTTGTAAAGCAGAACAGTTTTAGTATGTGCACTAATAGAGTACAGCCTACCCACCAAGCCTCGCACGGCCATACCTCCCAAAGTATGTAGAGGCCCTTGGGCACCCAACCAACCTAGTGTCCACAAGGTCAAATCCCCCACCCAATGTGTGGTACAGTGCTGCCCACTAATGTGTGAAGATGAGTTAGTGCACTTTGTTGGGTACCTGCCGGGTGTGTCCACACCCGGGCAAGCTGTAGTAGATAGGATCCACTGATCCAGCGATGTCAGTGATAAGTACGCCTCAGCGGTGGGTGGTATCCAGCTAGAGGGTCCCACACTGATGATAGTCTCTAATGGTCTGGTTCTGGACTGCAGGCCGCAGTCACCTTGCAGTGTCTCACTGTGTCCCTGACCCTTATAGTGCTATGCCAAAAATGTAGGACCCAAGTGGGGTGTTGCGAATCCACCAGAGGGACAGTGTAGCAGGGTAGCCCCTGACTACTATTTTGCCCAATGGGCTGGCAGTAAACCCTGGTACTATCAGGTTGCTAGTAGTTGCTATGGGGTTTTCCCCCTCACCTTTGGTACTGCACTTGAGTGACAGCAGAGGGTGGTATATCCTGTTGTAGCTGGGAAAACGTGGTGCCCGCCTTCTGGCTGTACTTAAGGGCAGGACCGCCCTAAAGTTAATAGTTGTTCCTTCCCTCTGAGGAAGGCTGGTCATACAACTGGGAGCCTGAGATTGGGGTCTTCTCATTTGCTCTTCCCTCCGGGGGAGAGTGAGTGTGGACCATACCTCTGCCTCCGCTAGGGAGGTGGGGAAGAGTTAGGATGGCAGCGGGTGCCCTTGGTCTGTAGTGACAGTCCACGGACCATCTTCAGTGATAGCTGAGCTGACAGACGATATCCGGCAGAAGACTGCCATGTAACTGTTACTGCAGAGTGTAGTAATAAACCTGTTCCTGTTTGCAATATATCTCCTGCTTGGTGCGTGACCTTACTGGGAGGAGAGGAAATAAGTTCTACAGTGGAAGATCACATTCAGGTCCTGAGTCCACAGCAGATAGAGGCGCTGCACTGCTAAGGAGATATGTGGGGTATGAACCCTAGAAGCCTGTTCCTGTGTCCCCACTACCAACGGCGGATGACTCAGCCCTCCTGTTGCCAGCAGGTATATGCACCATATACCCTGTAATGGCCCCTATCTGCGATTGGGTGGGGGAAACACTGTTACACAGGGAGAAACCTAATACTTTATGGGCTAAATATCAGAGAGTCCCCTGAATGAGGTATAAGGATCTCCACTATGGATGCCCCGTTACTTCACGGCCTCTACCAACATGGCTGCTGTGACAGAAAGTCTGCTTAAACTGGACTGCTCACACCTGCCTTTTCCCTTTATAAGGCTTCCATTCCCCTCTCTCCTTGCCTATGTAAGGTACCCCCTACCTTGTTTCATGTGGGAAGCACTGTTGCTGTTTTACCTGCCTCAAACCCCCTGCGTGCTGCCGGATTACTTTGCCTCTTTCTCCGGCCCTGACCCCAGGAACTGTGACCTTGACTATTCTGTCTCTCTCCTGACCACGGAACTGGGCGAGAGGGTGTACCCTCTCGTGAGGGAAAAAAAAAAAGTGTGCTCGAAAGTGTCCAAACTCACTACCCATGAGGAGGAGCTTCAGTGTTTTCTCCTGACCCCACTATCCTACTGATTCAGGATTTAGATCCCAGGTATGGGTTGGCCTATACTCTCCACCTCTGCTTAGTGGGTCTTTCTCCCTGACAGTACAAAGTGACATGCGCAAAGGTAACATGAGGTAGAAGTATGTAGGATATAACACCTTTGAAGTGCAAAGCTTGGCTGCTTGACTGTACTTTTCCGGTTGTCATGCAGACACATCTGTGGTGCTAACTTTGTATTCATTTTATTGATTTTATTGATTTGAGACAGTCATTGGCTTACAGTGACCAGACATTCCGGTTCAGCAGGGACAGTCCTGGTTTTTAATGAACTGTGCTGGTGTCCAGTTAATTTTTCAAATGTCCTGGTTTTGCAGAGGTTGGAGGAGGGAGAATGGAGAGGGGAGGAGGAGGGCGAATGGAGGGGTGGGGGGAGGAGGGAGAATGAAGGGGGGAGGAGGGAGAATGGAGAGGTGGAGGAGAGAGAATGGAGAGGTGGAGGAGAGAGAATGGAGAGGGGGAGAGGAGAATGGAGAGGAGGAGGAGAGAATGGAGAGGGGGAGGGAGAATGGAGAGGGGGGGAGAATGGAGAGGGAGGGAGAATGGAGAGGGGGAGGGAGAATGGAGAGGGGGCAGGGGGAGAGAGAATAGAGAGGAGAAGGGGGAATGGAGAGGGGGTGGGAGAATGCAGAGAGAGAGAATGGGGGGAGGAGAGAGAATGGGGGGAGGATGGATGGGGAAGAGCGTGTGAGAGAAAGGAGCGAGAGAGAAATGGAAGGCGCAGTTGGTGATGTAATTTATTTTATAAATCATTTTTTAATGTATCACGGTTTTAACTTTTTAAAATCTAGTCACACTATCTGTATGACAAAGTCGTGATTAAAGAAGAATATTAGTAGTAAGTGGTTCCGTGGTGGGATGTCTTATTATCACAGGACCTCAGGAGTAGGCGTCACTTATCCAATTATTATCAGAATCACAAGCCGAAATGATGTAATGGGACTTCAAAATATGCTTAAAAATAGTTAAACATTACAATGTGTACATTATAGTACAAAAGAAACAAGTAAGAATCCCAATAACACATAATGCACAGGCACTAGATGCTGCATGTTAACCAGTCTCGGAGACAGAAAATTTATTACCACTGACCTATTTGCAGCAGCATCTGCCAAAGGGCAATAATGGTTATTGAAAAATATATCTAGACACACAGCTGCTAAAACAAAATGGGGGTTGCCTGTCTCTGCTAAATGTAAGTAACAGTTCTTAAACAAATGTCTTATATCCTACACACATCATTAGTCAGAAATCCAGGCAACACCGCAGAAAACGTTGAGCGTTGACAACACGGGGAAAAGTGACCAACTCAGATAAAGTACTTGACACATTTTATTACAATACCATGCAACTCGTATAACCACGTAATCCCAAAATGACACTCAAGGAGAAAGGTCACATTTAAATTGATATATTGACAAATGTTCAAAATGCCTAGGTGTTAACTTGATGGCTAAAAGGTCCATTGTGACCCTTTACTCGTAGCTACTAATATGTGTCAGCAGCCTTGAGTCAGAGTTCTCAACCAACCTGTTCACTTATCGGTGAGATTTGACTTTTAACAGGGTAATCCCAGTCGAAATCTATGTTCACAAATAACATGCATAAAATGATGATTGTGGTGACAGCTCTGGGTCATTCTGTCAGGAAAAAGTGTCTTTTTGTGATTACTGTGGTTCATCGGTTGGTCTCTCAGATCCTGTAGCAGTATGTAAACTGCATACTGAATGGGGGGGAAAAAACCTGACATCACTTCCTTTAAATAATCTGACATTGACACACTGCATGAACAACTACGTGCTCTTACAACAACATGATTTCCATTATTAACACTATTAACAGCTAACTTTATGATGTAACCAGTTATGTATGAGTAACTCTTGTATACACAATAAAGTGAGTGATACAATACAAACATATGAATAAATTAGTCTTGTATGGGGAAGTGGTGCTCTGTAGCTTCCTCAAATTTTCAGGAAAATAGAAACAAAACAATAGTACAGGCATTAAAGTCTAAAAATCAAACCGTAATTTGCTAGTTGTCCGTAATGATACTGATGTTTTCCCCTAATGGATTTTATTAGGGATACAACACTTTTGTCTATACGCAGTCAAGGTCCCGTAGGGGACAAACGTCTGCATTATTATGGATGACTAATAAATCAAATAAATTACTGTTTGATTTTAAGACGTTTTGTTACACCAGTGGTTTTTATTTTCCCCTGGTTGGCTACACAATTATTATTGTCGTTTATTTGTGAAGCGCCAACATAATCCGCTGCGCGGTACAATGAGGGTACAGAGTTATGTATATTACAAAAACAAACAGTTACATACATGTGAGGACAAACATGCACAAACAGATACAAAGGGGTAATGAGGGCTCTGCTCGTGAGAGCTTAATATCTTGAGGGAATGAGGGACAATATCGAAAAAAAAGGTAAGGTGGCTGCTTATTGTAAGATAAGGTGTGGCCCAGTCTGACAGCGGAAGCAATCGGAAGCAATCACTGGAACTTCAGTCTCCTTTACCTTGTATAACCGCTGTACATATTAAATATTGATTTTTTTGCATATTATCCCGTACCACGTGCTCATGGTGGGGGCGTCGCTACGTGCGCGCGCATGTTCGGGACTCTTCTATGCTACCTTATTGAAGGTAGCATAGTAATGGCAGCAAAGTAGCACGTCGTCGCTGTTGCAGTTTGGAGACACAAGTAAATTTGTCTTTCCAGGCTGCAGTCGTGTGACGTCAGCCATAAACATGTACAGTGGTGTGAAAAAGAAAGTACACCCTTTAGGAAAAAAACGTTGACTTATTTAAATGGCAGTTATTTAAGACATTTTCTTGATTGATTTCTAGATCTTATGGCACAATTGAACTGGTCCTGACATATTACAGACTTGTACGAGAGAGAAGTTTCTCGTCATATGAGGCAACGAACAAGTCCAGAGACCTCATGTTCAGTCATGATTTTGTGAAATGATGCAAAATGATTGTGTAGTGGAACTTGACACACTGTATATATGTACAGTTGTGTGAAAAAGAAAGTACACCCTCTTTGAATTCTATGGTTTTACATATCAGGACATAATAACAATCATGTGTTCCTTAGCAGGTCTTAAAATTAGGTAAATACAACCTCAGATGAACAACAACACATGACATATTACACCGTGTCATGATTTATTTAACAAAAATAAAGCCAAAATGGAGAAGCCATGTGTTAAAAACTAAGTACACCTTATGATTCAATAGCTTGTAGAACCACCTTCAGCAGCAATAACTTGAAGTAGTCGTTTTCTGTATGACTTTATCAGTCTCTCACATCGTTGTGGAGGAATTTTGGCCCACTCTTCTTTACAATGTTGCTTCAGCTCATTGAGGTTTGTGGGCATTTGTTTATGCACAGCTCTCTTAAGGTCAAGCCACAGCATTTCAATCGGGTTGAGGTCTGGACTTTGACTGGGCCATTGCAACACCTTGATTCTTTTCTTTTTCAGCCATTCTGTTGTAGATTTGCTGGTGTGCTTGGGATCATTGTCCTGTTGCATGACCCAATTTCGGCCAAGCTTTAGTGGTCGGACAGATGGCCTCACATTTGACTCTGGAATACTTTGGTATACAGAGGAGTTTCATGGTCGACTCAATGACTGCAAGGTTCCCAGGTCCTGTGGCTGCAAAAACAAGCCCAAATCATCACCCCTCCACCACCGTGCTTGACAGTTGGTATGAGGTGTTTGTGCTGATATGCTGTGTTTGGTTTTCGACAAACGTGGCGCTGTGCATTATGGCCAAACATCTCCACTTTGGTCTCGTCTGTCCAAAGGACATTGTTCCAGAAGTCTTGTGGTTTGTTCAGATGCAACTTTGCAAACCTAAGCCGTGCTGCCATGTTCTTTTTAGAGAGAAGAGGCTTTCTCCTGGCAACCCTTTCAAACAAACCATACTTGTTCAGCCTTTTTCTAATTGTACTGTCATGAACTTTAACATTTAACATGCTAACTGAGGCCTGTAGAGTCTGAGATGCAACTCTTGTTTTTTTTGCAATTTCTCTGAGCATTGCACGGTCTGACCTTAGGGTGAATTTGCTGGGACGTCCACTCCTGGAAAGATTGGCAACTGTCTTGAATGTTTTCCACTTTTGAATAATCTTTCTCACTGTAGAATGATGGATTTTAAATTGCTTGGAAATGGCCTTATAACCCTTCTCAGATTGATGGGCAGCAACAATTGCTTCTCTAAGATCAATGCTGATGTCTTTCCTCCTTGGCATTGTGTTAACACACACCTGAATGCTCCAGACTAGCAAACTGATGGAACTTCGGCTTTTATAGAGGTGGTCACACTTGTTGATGATCAATTAATCAAGGGCATTTGATTAGCAGCACCTGTCTGCTACTTAGCATCTTAATTCCTATGGAAGCAGTAAGGGTGTACTTAGTTTTTCACACATAGCTTCTCCATTTTGGCTTTATGTAAATCATGACACGGTGTAATATGTCATGTGTTGTTGTTCATCTGAAGTTGTATTTACCTAATTTTTTAGACCTGCTGAGGAACAAATGATTGTTATTGTGTCCTGATGTGTAAAACCATGGAATTCAAAGAGGATGTACTTTCTTTTTCACATGACCATATGAATCTGAGGAAGCTAAACAGACCAATGCGTGCTCGCACATCACAATCAGCAGTTGTGACTCCTGATGGTAAAGCCAACAACCAGATCACCCAGTGATGTATACCAAAGACAACAGTTGCTTCTTCGCATATGATATTTATTATCATAGGTGTTCATTAAAGTACTTTTGAGGATTTCATGTATTCTTACAGATATTTATTACTGTGTACAGTATTAATACAGAAGCCCAGACATAAGAAAAATAAGGGACTACTGTACACTATTTCTGTTTTGTAGCTCAGCAGAGGGATTCATTTCCTGAATGTTAATTTAGTTCCAAAATATTTATTTCATTTATACACACTACAGTGTTTAGATGTTTTCTTTCTTGCAGGCAAAGCAGAATGTATAGGTTTCTTCCGTCTCTAGTAACTTACATCATTCACTAACATTATTCACTATGTACATGCCAGGCATTTCCAAAGCACCACAAAGGGGACGTCTGTCTGATTGGCTGCTGGGCAAGACACGTGCAAATGACTAGGATAGTTTGCTTATAACTCTTCAATAAGAGCCTTAATAGAGACATTGTGATAATATATTAGCATCACAATTCTACTACACTGTATTTTAGAAAGTTTCTCACCCTTTGAGCAGCAGAATATTGACATTTTTGGAAAAACTCACTATAACTTTAAAGAGGGTTACTTGCAGTGTGTATTTTCTTTGCAGCATTAGTTGGTTAAGACTATACTTTCAGGGATCATTTCTATAGGTTTTAACTGGAGAAGTGTGCTCGAAAGTGTGTCTCATCAGTGTGGGGTTGATTTTACTGGAATGCAAGAGAGGCTATGGGATAGGCTAAGCCTGCATGAGACATGCAGATGAGCATACAGTTATATTTGCATATTTGCTTTCCTGTGGAGGGTTTTTGTCACTTTTTTTACTCACCATAACTTAACTCAGTATTATGGTTTAGCCTATCCCATAGCCTCTCTTGCATTCCCAGTAAAATCAACCCCACACTGATGAGACCCATCAAGGTCAAAACAGCGCTTCTCGGCCTTTTGGCTAAGAACAAGGCGAGATGAGTGCTCCTCTCGACCTGCACAGCTATGACCAAATGCAGTACTATCCTACATGGGGCTCCAGTAGGAAAGGTCTGTGGCAAGCATTTGGCCCTCTAGCTCGTTGAGAGGTGGTGTCCAGGCCCCGGACCACAGAACCCCTGAGCCTTCGGGCTAAGGGGGGATGGCATTCGAACAGCCAGCCCTTCGGGGCTGGGGTGCACCCGCACAACCCTCGAAAGAGGGGATATGATGTGAACTCCCTTGCGGGCCTCGGGCCAGAGGGAGGAAGAGACGGATGTCCTGAATCCTAATGGAGGAAGGCATCAATGTCCCTGGAGACCTAGGCTTTCGGGCTGAAACCTCCAGGGAAACTGGGCACTGAGGGCGGGTCTGACTTCGGTTGGACAGTCCAAGGGCAAGCTCCCTATCCACTGAAGTGGACTGGGATTCGATGAGCGAGAGGGTGTACCCTCTCGTGAGGAAAAAAAAAAAAAAAGTGTGCTCGAAAGTGTCCAAACTCACTACCCACGAGGAGGAGCTTCAGTGTTTTCTCCTGAGCGTGAAGTGAGCTTACAGTGTTGCTTTCATGCAGCTGCTGTTTGCTTTTGATGACCGTTCTGCTCTCCTGCAAAGGAGAGTTGGAGGGAGAGAACACAAGCTGAGTGGTTAGTTCTTTGTTGCAAGTCAAAGAGAGAAACTAAATGGATAGTAGTCATCATCATCTTCTTCTTCATATGACTTTCATGTTTAATACAGCTGTATTTCCCAGTGCACATTTATTTGTAAGCCTTTTTTCAAGCACAATACTCACTCTTTCGCTTATATTAGCAACTGGGAGCAGTCAATTCACATATAGGCATATCTAATACAATTCTTTGGATTTGCACACTCAATCGTGCGCAACAGGGTGCTTTGTGTTTCTAAATGGAAACATTTATGTTATACTATTCAAAACAGTACCATGCATTACCAATAGATGGCGCTAACACCAAAACACCTAAAAGCCTCAGTGTCTCAGTGCCACCTAAATACTTGTCTTTCCCCCCCCCCCCCCCTTCAATTGCCCTTACTTTGTCTTCCTAAACGCACACGTAAGTGTGAAAATTTCCAGTAAATTTCAAATATTCTGGGGGGAAAAAACAATGTGTGGGTGTCCTTCAATCTGGCTGCCATTATGTATTTTGAATGAAATACCTTGCAAATGACTCCAAATCACCACAACCTTCTAGCCGCTGCAATAACCTTATCTCTTGTAATGCTTTCACTAGAGCAATATGTATTACGTATATTCTGTTGGGTTTGTTGTTGTGGCAAAATATAAAAAGCTATTAACCCTTTTTGCTGTCAGAATGGCCGGCAATGCGCTGCTCTGAAGTGTGTGACAGGCTCACCTGGCAGCTATAGGGTTAATAACATTTAACTACAAAATAAACATCAAAGACATTAAGATATGTAACAAGGATTTGTAACGGTAATTTTTGTTAGATACATCGCATCAGAAATACATTTGCCATTTTTTATTGACTATGTAAAATAAGTAACTACACGGTCAAATTTCATAGCCTGGTCTATGCTGGAGGGATTTCAATATATGACACTAAAAGGGTTAAAAATATATATAGATCAAAGAAATCTCTTTGTAAGTATGGTTTTTGAAAGCAGCTGAATAGAGGGGTAAAACTGATTACATCACTACGTTAGTAGTAATCCCTTTCCCACCCTCCCACTGGGACTCTTAACCACTTCCTCTCTTAACCCTGGGACCCTTAGCTACTATCTCTCTCCCGCTGGGGCACGTAACCCCTTCCTGTCCACCCTGAGACCCGTGACTCCCCCTGCCATGCCTGCACTTCACCATTTCTCACCTACACTGCTTCCATCCCCCTAACATCCCCCTCATGCCATCACTCTAACCCTTTATGAAAATGTATCAAATGTATTAAAACAGATTTTTTGACAATTTTTAACTGTCAAAAATCTATTTAATATTTTTTTAACATTTTATAAATGTATTTTTAAATGGCGGGACTATCTCAGGGTAGGAGTGCTGGGATGAGGGGGATGTTAGAGTGATGGGAGCAGTGTAGCTGAGAGTGATGGGGTGAGGGGGATCTTAATTTAGGTGAGAAAAGATGAAGTGCAGACACGGAAAGGGTTTTATTTTGAGAACACTTTTTATTTAGATTTACTAGAACATTTTAGACTTTTATTTTAACAAATTTATTGCGATATATATCGTTATCGCGATACATTTCTTAATATCGTTATTGTGGTGAAAAAGTTGATATCGGCCAACCCTACAGGTGATTAAGTTATTAGGCTGTAATATATATATACCTGTAAGGGAATTGATAAACAAGTACGTACACAAAGACAAAGGTCTAGCAGATGTACAAGTGTCTCAATGAGTACTTATAAATGTTCGTATAATTTGAATGACATTATTGTTAGATATATAAATCTATAGTTTTATTGGAAAAATTATAGGATCAGAAATAGCTATAGATAAATATAAATTGATATAAAGACGAATACCTATGTATGAATCTATTCAATCGAATATGTCTTTGCTCCATATCTATAAGAGAAAATATGTGTAGACGGGGCACTCGTATAGAAATGGGCATCCATGTGGAAAATAGTTACACACGTGCATCTACATGTATATGTATACATATATAGCACTGTTTCCCCTTCCTCTGGGAGATGTTATTCTGCTACAAGGTGTGGTGCTAGCGTACCTGTGAGGATCAGGAGAGCTGGGTCGTCTGCCATTGTGAGGAGACTAGGACAAGCTTTTGATGACCACTGATGTTCTTCTTGGTACGTACCGCCTCTAGCTGTAGTGGGCTCCAGGATGTCCAGAGATCAGTCCCCCACTAAAGCACAGTTCTTCCGTCCTGCCCAGGGACTGACATTTAAACAGGAGTATGATGAAGCAAAAGGGATCTTTATTCAGCATTCACTGTAGATCTTCTTTACAGCAGTGCATAGGGTCATCAGAGGATACCAGGCCCCTGGATGGTGCTTGCTCTCTGAGCCTGGAGCATCAGATCTTACAGGCCCCACCAGCCATGAGGGCTGGCTGGCCTCTCTCTCTCCCTCCCAGCCGGGAGGAGAAGCTCTACCTCCCACTCCTTAGAAGGAGGAGAACAGATTACTTCAATTTGGCACTGCCTCTCTGAGGAACCAGGGGGGGAGGGCGCAAGGTCTGTACTTATACCTGATAGGCTATACACAAGCCATGAGTCACCACCACTCTTCTGTCTGTCACTCAGAGAGGAGCATGAGGGGGGTCAAAAGCCCACAGAATGGCTTCTCACAGCCTAGACCAGCGGTGCGCAAAGTGGGAGGGGCGGGAGATTTTTCTGGGGGGGCGCGGGCCATTGCAGGGGCCCCACGCTCTTCCCCGAGGCATTAAAATTAAATGCCGGGGGATCGCGTGAGGCCTCTGCAATGCTATTACTTACCTTGACTCTGCCGGCGTCACTCGTGTCCATGGCAACGTGGGGTCAAATGACGCAGCGGGGTCATGTGATGTGACATCACACACTTCAAATGACGCTGCAGGTCGCGTGACGTCACATGACAAGGTCCATAGCCAGGATAGAATTGAAGATTACAGGCTCCCTTAAGGAAAGCCTGCCCCTTAGGGGAAGCCTGTCCCTTAGGGCAGGGGTGTGCAAACTTTTTGCCCTGCGCCCCCCTGCCTGCTCTCCCCCACTGCTTGTGCCACCTTACTTTGTCTCAAGCGTTGTCACGGTAACTTATGACAAGATATAATATACACCAAATAACTGGGTTGAACTGAACACGGCTTTAGATATAATAAAGTATATTTATTCCTTAGATAGGTGAACACCGCAGATAGTACAATTAACAGACAAGAAGGTAACACTTACTTAGGGAGTTGGAATGAAGAAGTAATCAAATTAAATCAAATAGCAATTCTCCAGCAATCAGGCGTCAATCAGTTAGTATCAAGAAGACAATGAGTATAGGCTGACATCAGTTTATATATCTTTTCAGCCCTATCCTTACTATTGAGTGCTGGCTATTGGAGAACAATTAACTGCACCCAATCTCTAACGTGGGAACATTGTTAACCCATGCCCCCCAGCTAGATGGCACATGCGTACTGGGACCCTGAGGGTCTCATTTCTGTAGCCCCACACCCAAGTCAGGGGCACCAGTTAGTCTACCAGATGGGGTATCTGGTCAGGATACCTTTTGTTTGTGTCAGTTATGGCACTTACAAACCACTCAAGCTCTGCACTTCTCCGCCCTAATGTATACCGTTAGGGAGGTTGAGCCTTTGATCAGGGGGTCTGTTTCCCGACAATAGGTTGTCCCTTTGATCATTTATATTCCACAGATGGCAGGAATCTTCGCGGGCTTTTATCCCCGCTTTGAAACACAGTATACTTTTTAATATAGAGACATATTAAAATTACCGGTTCTGTTGGGCCCAGCGGATTGAAACGGGTCAGTTTTTCCTGCCGGAACTGACTCTCTACGGTGGCCAAGTTTCAGCCCGCTGCGACCTTCCAGACCGGAGATACGCAAATGCAGTTTAAACCTTTTATTTCTTAATCACAGGATTCTCTGCTTTAAAATAAATCTCGTTTTTTCACTCTTTTCCCATTGACATCAACGGGATCCGCTGCCATAGGCTTTTAATGGAGCGACTCCGCCGTTGAAGTCAATGGGTTCTGCCGCCATACACTTTCAATGGGGCAATCCACCATTGGCGTCTATGGGACTTCTCCGCCATAGCCTTCCAATTGGGAACAGTCGCCATTGATGTCTATGGGCAAAATCACTGATCTTTATTGTTGCCCACACTCCGTCTGGTTGGTCGGAGAGGATTGGAAATGGTCATGCCTTCATGCCGGAACCGTGGCTTCAGGCGACCCAAATCCCAGCCCTCTGGTCCTTCCAGAAACAGAGATATGGGCTTACCTTTTTCATGGTTTCGGACTTAGCCGTTTTCTTGCGCTGCTCTTCTCTCCGCCATTAAAGTCAATGGCGCGACCCGTTTGGCTAGGGCGACCATTTCTGGGGATCCTGGATTCTTGGACCCGGTGTTGGTCAAGTGTGGGGAGGCCTAGGGACTAGGGGCAAAAAGAATTTTATTCCTGGGTGCCCTAGAACCTAAGATTCCCACGCCACTTGTCGTTGACCTTGAACTAATAGTGGTGAAAGCTCTTTTTCAGAAAATGTTTCCGCTTTGCGGTTTGGATGGCTGCCAACCTATTCCTGGAGATCGACGTCGAGGAATCCCCATTGAAGTCAATGGGCCCATTGACTTACAATGGGAAACCGCCGCTCCTCCTCTCGGACGCCACCTGCTGGTCTTCGAGGGAAACAGGTCCAAAACCGCTAGATCCGCCATTGAAATGAATGGAGCTCCAATGGGACTCTGCAAAATGGTGCCTGAAATGGCGGGAACATGGAACAAAGGGCTATAATCACTTCCCAACTATTAACCCTTGCCCTCCCGGATGGATCCCAGTGTGTGTGTGGTGCAGACACTTACATGGTGATAATACCTTGTAACAGGGGAACACACATTTTCATGTTGTAGCAAGGTAAAATCCACATTCCTGGACCGCAGTCCAGTTAACTCCTTGCCTCCCTGGTGAGGTCAGGGGGTGGCCATATGGGGTGCAACCCCTTTAATACCGGGCCAATCCCCCTCTCCCTCTACAAGCGACAAATGCCGCGGGGTCACGTGACCCCGTAGCGTCTTTTGCCACAACGGGGTCACGTGACCCCGTAGCGTCTTTTGCCACAACGGGGTCACGTGACCCCGTAGCGTCTTTTGCCACAACGTCACCCATAGCTGCCTGAGGCCGAGTCCACGGTCCCTGCTGGCGTGCTGAGGCGCGCTGAGGCGCAGGGAAAGCGGGTGCTTTCCCTGGCCTTGCGGTTGCTTACCGCAAGCGCTCTCAGCAGCCGTCAGGGGGCGGTCCGGGGGCGGGCGCGTCACTGGCCGGGGGCGGGCCAGTGACGTCACGGAGCTGGTTCGCCCTCATTGGGCGAACCGCTCACGTGACCGGCCTGTCTCGCCGGCAAGCGGGGGAATTTTAAATTCCCCCAAGACCTGCGCTTCCGCAAGCGCGCGTAAGCGCAGGTGAGCCCCTACTAAAGCCGCTCTAATTGCGGCTGTAGGGGCTCAGTGCTGAGCGGGAGCGCGCCTCAGCGCGCTTCCGCCAGCAAGCAAGTAACATGGCCGAGGCCTGAGTCAAGGTAAGGGAATTTACAGAGGCTTTGCGCGGTCCCCAGAGATTTCATTTAATTGCCTTGGGGAAAAGAGTAACTCCGTAACCATCACCGCCCCCCCCCAATTTGCACACCTGCTTTAGGGGATACCCCAACTGTAGCCCTGGTATTCAGTTTGATCAACATTGATAAGCCCAATATAGTGTACCTAGACACTGATCCCGAGGGAATGAGGTATAATCAATGGCTAAAGGGATACCACCTCCTATCTCAGCACCAGGGTGCTACAGGTGAGGTATGCAGAGTGCAGGGATGATGCTCCCCCACGTTCAGTAAGGGTAACCCAAGCTAGGACCCTGGAATTACAGAGAGGCATGCACCCTATGTGAGTGTCTCTGAAGAAGGTAACAGTGTGGCACCAACCCCAGGTTAAGGAAAAGCACATCCCCAGGAATTTATGTTTCTGGGGAAGACATTGTACATTGTGATACAATAACTGTCTCTGTATATGCTGGAGTGGTTCAGCTAGTGTGCTTTCCAGTCTACAGGGAGTTAATCTCTCCTAGAGAAGCTAGCTACAGCTGCAACTAATTGAGCAGGCTGGATTCCTGATTGCACAGTGAGTTAAAAGTTAGGAAATGGCTTGCGCACAAAGACTGCTTTCCCCAAAAGGGGGGGGGGGGAGGGGGGAAGAGAAGGGAGAAGAGAGAAAGTGCTCCCCAACTAATGAAGAGACTGGCACAGTCCCTTAGACAGGTAGGGTGCAGGATAGGGCATGTTTTGGACAGATAACCAGCTCAGCTGGTGGCCCCGATAGAAAGGGCGGGAGTATGCTTAGTTAGATTTCCCCAATGGGAATAGGTGTTATTTTTATGATTTGTTTTGACTTTTAGGATGGTGAGCCTGTTGGTGTATAATTTAACCCTGTAAATAAACCCTGTGTAGAGAAATACGTTTCCGGCCTTATTCTGGGACTAAAAGATACTGCAACATGATGTGGGGATCACAATATGTACAGAGTGTAAATAAAAGACGCCTGTTGCGCAACAATAAAGTTCCTGGCACCCATCATTTCCATCTGCATACACACCCAGCCTGCGCCGACCAGCACCTCCGACAAGGCAACACATCCCGAGTAGCCAATATCCCAGCCACCTACGTAAACTTCCTAAGAGCTGGGCAGGTTGGGTTACACATACTGTTAGCTTCAGCTAAATAACATTTATTAATCTCTGTGCTCTGCCTGGTAATTGCGATCACAAGGTTGTCTGGTCAACACCAACTGTGACTGGCGACATGGCAATAAAGTTTACCTATGTACCAAATAATGTTTTTTTATTCATTGTATAAAGTTGTCTCCACTCAAATCTTTCTTAATGAAACCATCATTTTCTATTTCCATAGTTCTATGGTTGGGGGGTTATGGTGAATCCACTGATGGAGACTTATGTTTAATAATATATTGACTCATGACATAGTATAAAGTAAATTTCCACTGTTTAAAAGGTGGATAATTATGCTTCATGAAAGACATGTACATTTTCTTTATTAAAGGCCTAACTGCTTAATCCTTTAATAAGTTTGAGAATCTTACTTGTTCTAACTGCATTGTTGTAACAGTTAGACCAGCTGTTTTCTGACCACATATATCATAAGTGTATCTGTTGCAAAAACTTTGCAAAAAATGTAAGCATTTCAAAATCATTAACTAGACACTAAAAATAAAAAAATACAAAAATTGTAACCGTGATTAGGTCACTTTATTTTATAAAAATGTAACATCAAAGATACACGTGAAGCACAAATAGAATAACTTCTGGCTTTACAGACTTCTCCCTACAAAAGAGAGACTGCTACAAGAACAATATCAAAAGACTCCTCATAGTACTGTAAATGATCCGCTCAATCAATCCCTTCTTGCTTGTCCTTAATGGCAACCTGTAAAAGAAGTTAAAATAAAATTGTAAGACATTTATTCTTATATAGCATCACTGGTGAAACCAGGCCAAGAACAGAATGGTATAAAACCCAAAACCAAATGTAACATAGGGTGAACTTGGACATGATTCCCCCGTATCCCCCCACACTTAATTAACTATGTAACAATGCCCTAAAAAGAGATCATTTCTGGTACCTTTGATGATAATGTAAAGACACTGACAGGCACGGAGTTTGAAGCAGGTGACCCTGGTTCAAATCCCGGTGTTGGCTCCTTGTGACCTTGGGCAAGTCAGTCACTTTATCTCCCTGTGTCTCAGGCACCAAAAACATAGACTGTAAGATCCACGGGGCAGGGTCCTGTGCCTGCAAAATGTCTCTGAAGCGCTACGTAAAACTAGCAGTGCTATACAAGAACATGCTATTATTATTATTATTATAATAATGTGTCTTGCACAAAATTATATTGAATTGTTACAAATGGCTGAGCCTGAAATCAAAGCTAGAGAAAGCTACACTTTTTATTTATGTCGGTGTGAGACAAAAATAACTAAGGCTACAGAACAGCCATACTTTGTCCTTTGGGAAACAAAACTAGTATCTTCAGAGCCATAGGTACCCAGGGATAACAGTGAAAATACCCTCACCCAACCCTCCCCCCCCCCAATCCAAAAAAAACACACCAAGCCATTCTATCCTCACAATGAAATGTTATCTAGACACACACGGTATGTACTTATATAGGAGTTGGGTAAAACAATAGTTTTTAAAATAATTATGTTAAAAAGGATGGAGGAGATTTTAAACTACGATGTGAGGGGCGGAGGAACAAGAAACAGAAACTAAATAGAATTGATAGGGATGGGGAATTAGCAAGGGGTCAGAATGTGTGCAAGTGGGAGTTTGGCAAGCAGGGAGACACCCATATTAAATACAGACTTCACTAGAAAACTTCTAAAGACTAATCTAAGTTGGCATAGAAAGGCAAGGACAGATAAGATAATAGTACAGACTGAAAAATAAAATGACATGCATGCTTGCTAATACACAAGAAGCCGGATAGATAAAAAGGCCTAAGCTTGAATCAATAGCTACAAGGGAGCAGTATGATATTATAGGCATTACTGAAACATGATGGGATGAAACCATGACTGGGCAGTTAATTTAAAGGGTTATTCCCTTTTTCAGAAAGATCGAGCAAACAGAAGAGGAGGTGGAGTATGCTTATATGTTAAACCAGATCTAAAGCCTATTAAAAAGGGAAGATGTGTATGAAGGGAATGATGAAAATGTAGAGACCTTGTGGATAGAAATTAGCAGTGGAGGTAAAAGTAAAGAAAATGTTTGTAGGGATATACTATACTATAAACTACCAAATATCTGAGATTGAGGATGCCAAAATACTTTTGCAAATTGAGAAGGCATCAAAACTAGGTCATGTTTACATAATGAGTGATTTTAATTATCCAGACAGACTTGGGTAATGACATTAGCATTAAAACAAAAGGAAACAGGTTTTTGGGGGTGCTTAAAGACACCTACATGACCCAAAATATTGAGAAACCAACCAGCAATACTGGATTTGGTCATATAAAACAATGTTGAAGTAATAGCAAATATTCAAGTCCGGGAACATTTAGGCAACGGTAATCAGAACATGGTCTTATTTGAAATACATTATCAAAAAAACAAATTACTTGGGTTTAACAAAGACTTTAAACAGGCCGATTTTAATAAACTGAGGACTAATCTACAAGGAATAAATTGGGATGATGTTTTTGCAGGGAAACTGTGGAAGATAATGGTCAGCCATTAAAACATTGTTAGAAAAGCACAGTTATTTATTTTATATTACCCAAGGGTATACACTGATGAGTCTAAACAAATGTGGCAAAATAAACAGGTAGGGGAGTAAATGAAAAAGAAGAGGCAGGCGCTTATATTCTTTAAGTCAGAAGGGACAGAGGCATCGTATCAGAATTATAAGGAATGTAACAAAAATTGCAAAAGGGCAAATCAATCAAATTAGCAAAAATGTATAATGAAAAAACGATTGCAATAGAAAGTGAGATCAACCCTAAAAAAGTTATTTAAGTACCATAATAACAAAAAAATATGAGAAAAGAAAATATAGGAAGGACCCCTTCAATGTGAGATGAGCAGGTACATTTTTGGAGATAAGGATTAGGTATTAAACAAATTATTTGCCTCTGTATTTACCACGGAAAAATCAATTTCAATAGTAGTGCCACAGGAGGAAGCCAAAAGCTCTATATTAACAAACAAATGGTTAACTGAGGAAGAAGTTCATAGGCAGCTTGAAAAATTTAAAGTAAACAAGGCACCTGGCCCCGATGGCATACATCCAAGAGTTAAGTTCAGTAATAGCCAAACTATTACATTTAATATTCAAGGAGTCCATTTCCACAGGCTCAGTACCACAAGGTTGGCGTAAGTAAAGCAGATGCAGTGCCTATATTTAAAAAGGGAGCTAGATCACAACTGGGGAATTACAGACCAGTAAAGCTAGCATCAATAGTGGGGAAGCTACTTTAAGGTTTAGTACTAGATAATATTCAGGAATACCTAATGAAAAACAAAAATTAATAGTAATAGTCAGTGTGGATTTATGAGGATTAAATTAACATTATTAGTTTCTTTGAGGAGGTAACTAGGAATTTAGATCAGGGTAATGAAGTTGATGTGGTATATTTAGATTTTGCAAAGGCATTTGATACGGTTCCACACGAGGTTAGTGTACAAAATACAGCAAATTGGACTCAGTAAAAATATATGCACCTGGTTTGAAAACTGGTTGAAGGATAGACATCAGGGAGTTGTCATAAATGGAATTTTTTCAGGTTGGGCTAAAGTTGAGAGTGGAGTAGATCAAGGATCGGTACCCCTGCTTTTTAACAAATTTATTAATGACCTTGAGGTTAGCATAGAGAGCAAAGTCTCCATCTCTGCTGATGACACTAAATTGTGTAAGGTAGTAGAATCAGAGCAGGATGTAATTTCTCTCCAGGACTTGGAGAAACTGAAAACTTGGGCAGGTAAAGGCAGATGACATTTATACAGATAAATCTAAGGTTTTGCATATGGGAAACAAGAATAAACAGGCGACTTACAAATGAAATGGGGATAAATTAGGGGAATTCTTAATGGAGAAAGATTTAGGAGTGCTTGTAGACAGCAGGCTTAGCAACTGTGCCCAAAGTCATACAGTAGCTGCAAAGGCAAACAAGACCATATCTTGCATTAAACGGACAACGGATGGAAGGGAAGTCAACATAATTATGTCCCTTTACAAAGCATTAGTAAGACCAAAGCTTGAATATGTAGTACAATTTTGGGCACCACTCCTTAGAAAAAAGACCTTATGGAACTAGAGAAAGTGCTGAGAAGAGCCACCAAATGAATAAAGGGGATGGATAATCGGATTTATGGGAAACGGCTAGCCAAATTTAGATTTGTTTACATTAGAAAAGAGGCGTCTAAGAGGGGATATGATAACTATATACAAATATATTCAGGGACAACACAAGGAGCTTTCAAAAGAAAGGAAAGGAGATTTCACCAGCAACAAATGAAAGTGTTCTTTACAGCAAAGGCAGTTAAAATGTGGAATTCATTATCCATGGGGACTGTGATGGCAGATACAATAGATATGTTAAAAAAAAAATAAGTTGGACATCTTTTTAGAAAGGAATACCAAATAAGTAAACATGGGGTGGATGTTGATCCGGGGAGTAATCTGATTCCAAGAACTGGAGTCAGGAAGGAATTTATTTCCCCCCTTATGAGATACCATTGGATGATATTTCACTGGGGTTTTTTGTTTGCCTTCCCCTGGAACAATATGCAGGAGTACAGATATAGGATAAAGTATCTGACGTCTAAATTTAGCATAGGTTGAGCGTATGTCTTTCAACCTCATCTACAATGCAACTATGTAGTTTTCTATTTTTGCCTGCCCTTTTAAAAAAATTGCTTTCATATAGTGTATTTTCACCATCCACTATGTATATTGAGCCGATTATGTCATTGGTGGGTGGGTATATAAAAGAGAGGGAGGATGAGACATGAACAATCCCCAGAGGCCGCCAACATTTCTGGCATGTCAGGCTCATTTTTAGCGTTTCAGTGCGTTTAATCACCGTTTCTAATAAAATGGTGCATTTTCTTCTCCTACATGTGGATCCAACTACTGGGAGAGTACTGTAATACCAGACTCTTAACTTCTATGAAATTATGAGTGCATTGAACACCCCTTCCATTATCTCTGGTTACAGACGACATTCTACGCTATATTTGTCCTATTTCCCTCCCTTTTTATATTCCATCTGACTGTTGGGGGCTGCGCTCCTGGTTCGTAAAACATAAAGCCAATAAGAGCAGTGTTCAGCTCATTAGATATTCTGAGGTAATGTGCATATATTTACAGCTCTGGAGAGCCCTCGGTTGCCAAAATACTTACCAGTGAAGTTATCAGCGTTACAGTACTTCCTGGTTTGAACAGGGGATTTATATGGCTGTCCAATAAGAAGCTGCAGCCAGTGACATTGCAGCTTCCTATTGACCCGAGATGTCCCCCATTTTGTTTTCCAGGAAGCAAGATTTAAAGCCAGCAACTTCACCAGAAGTATCTTGGGAAGCAGGGGGCCCTTAACCTTAAGAGTTGAAAATGGCGTGATTCAGCTCTGAATGACCCCCGGGTTCATACCCTGTAAAACAATGAGGGTAAAAAACAAAAACAAAAAAAGTACAGACAGCCAATAAGTAAATCAGAAGAGAGGCAGGGTGGTGAGATCGGTGGCTTTAGGAGATTTTCCTTCCCCCCCTATTCATTATGCCTTTAACCCAGGAGTGGGCAACTCCCATCCTCACAGGTCACCAACCTGTCTGATTTTCAGGATGACGGCAGCACAGGTGGCTCTATCAATCAATGGCCCCCCCCTGCTTCAGCCCTATCTTTCCCAGTCATCTGTCTTTGCTCCTAATTTTAAACACTATATACATGGTTAATGATACACAGGGTTTTTATTTTGTTTTTTTGTTCCACCCTCACGTTTTCTTTTATAGAAAAAAAAGCACGGGCGATACAGAAATAAACGTCAATCCAGGAGGAGGGTCTGAAGCTGTGTACCGTGTCTTCGGCAAGGTTGTAGCGGGTTGTTACAAGCACCACTGTGTGCAACATTTAATTGGCTATTGCTGTATTTTTACATGTGCCGGCAGCGGGGGAAAATGTACCAACGGGGAAGGGGGGGGGCAGGGAGATGTGCCGTCAGCAAGGGGACATGCCACAGCAGCGCGGGAAGATGTGCCTTCAGCAGGGAGGGGGGGGCAGAGACATATTCGGCAGCAGGGGTAGACACACACACACAGAGAGACAAATCTCACCCGGCACTACATCCAGCAGCAGGGGGAGGGAGGGGACATGTATTCAGTATTACATTACATTCCCCGGGCGAATGCGGGCACAAAAGTTAGTTGAGATATAAGAATAGGACTCATGTTTTTATCCAATTGTTGGTGAGCATTTGGTATGCTGTGATAGTGACAAGCCTAACCCTTCACCTTTCACACGCATGCCTGTGAATTTCCCAATCACATTTGGGTTATAGGGCATTTAATTGAGTAAAAGAATTAATGTACATGTTGCACATATTATCCTTATTTTATGCAACACAGTACACTGTGTGATAGGTTACATGTGGGGGTGAGATCATATATCACATGGGACACACATCCATCATACCCACTGTGAATAGTTATAGTGTACCGAGTGCATATGGTTCTCATATATCATCCACATTATACGAGAGTCCACTTTGAGAATTATTGTTGATAAGATACATGGTACACAACAGCTCTCTACCGTACCTCCTGGTCAATGTTTTTAGTAAAAATATATAAAAAATTACAAAAAATACCTTGCACGTGCCAACTCATTAAGAGTAGACCTATTAAATGTTAAGTTTCAACCAGCCATGGTGTGCACCATAAAAAGTGCTTTTTGTTAGAGATTGGCTGCCAATACCAGCTTCTTTATTTTTGAAAATGCGCTTCAAATTCAGCACTTAGGTAGCAGCACCCAGTGCCACTCAAGGCAACAGGGCTACAATTATATTTACATACTTCACCTCAATATTAGTGAGCGGTATATCCCTTTTTGTCTTTGTGTTCTATTTGTGTTCAAGCTTGCTCCTTCCTTTGACAGGGTGCAAAAACATAAGACAATGACGTGTCCGTTCAGAATCTAATACCACCTACCCTAAATCTTTCCTCAAGCAGGGAAAGTTCACTTATCAAGTCTGTGATTGCATTGGTGAAGGCCTCTTGAGGGCTGTAGTCAGGGGTTGTTTGAACTCTTATAACAATTTTATGTTCCAGAGGGTGTGGAACTTTGTATCCCGCAAACAGCACCTGTGGATCCTTCAGCAACTGTCTGGGAGGAGGAGGAGAAGAAAAAAGAAAAACACCAAAGTAAAATTAACTTAGACTCTTCCAAACATTAAATATGGACCCTGTATGGGTTATATAATGGTCAACTGGTTTATCCTCACAAAGCCTTTATGGCTTCCATTACTCGTTTTCCAGAGGTCAGCAACAAGTGAAGATTTTACTATTTATTCAACGGTTCACCTTTTGCATATTCCATTTCTGTACTGCAAATTTTCTAGCAGTTTTTTTTCAGTCCCTTATTAATAGGCATGTGGAGAGATAGGCAATCTTAATCGGTCACATGTCCGTTATGGGTTGAAATTTATAGTTTGCAGCAAATTAGAGCAACTAGGTTATTTGACTTCATACATTGATGACATGTAAATGTTTGTATAGTTCCTAGGCACAGAAGGTTTAAAAAAAAAAAAAAAAAAAACTCAGATGGAAGTTAATATATTACCACTCCAAATGACACACACACACACACACGCACGCACGCACGCACGCACGGGAAGCCCAATGTAGTCACTCAAAGAAAAACTTTAAACAACCGATCAGTTTAACTGGCTTCCTTAGGCTAAGGCCCCGCTCCCTCAGTCAGCGCGCCCGCACTGCAGACAGGCGGCGCGCTGACAGGCACAGACCGCGATATGCGGTCTGTAGGGAGCCGGAGCAGGAGGGGGGCGTGGTTTGAGCAGAGGGACCCGCTACTCCCCCCCCCTCCCTCCACGGGCTCGGTCTCCCGGGCTGCAGGAGGGAGCTGCTGCGGGCCCCTGGAAGGTAAGCAGATCCCGCTCTCTCTCATATACACACACACACACACACACACACCCTTGTGGAGGAAGCTGTCTGACAGCTCCTGGCGCTGATAGGCTCATCAGCGCACCACGTGATGCGTCACCGCTCGGGATCACAATTTTCTTGCATCCCCTGGCGGCTGACGCATCACAGCACGTTGTGAGCCATGCAGCGAGGGGGGATTGGGACCGGCTAGGATGGATTCCACTGCTGGTGAGGAACGCGCGTGGCCGACACAGCGGGACCAAAGCCTTAGAAATATTCAATAACCCTGAAAAGTAACTGTTCTACATATTTTTAACACGTGAAAATGAATGTTTTGCATTTTTTTTTTAGTTAAGCGAGATGTACCTTGGCGGTATATAAATACATCAGAAGGAGAAATAGGAGCAATGTATAGTTACGACAGTCTTCCACAACGGTATAGAAAAAACATAGGAAAACATGATTCAAGCTTATCAGCAATTGATACTTATATGTTTAACCAAGAATGGCTTTATAATTACTCTCCAAACAAAGAACCAAGCTTTGAGGATAGATCACGTTTTTTCACCAGAAGACTGATTATAAACATTGTGAAAGGACTCCAAAGAATGTGTTTTCTATTGAAAATGTATCACATCTAAAGAAGAGACAAGTGGTGTCCTTAAAGCACATGCATTACAGGTAAACTGCTGACAAACGAGGACCACTTGGGCTACAACTCGACTTACGATTTAATGATATTTCCAATTGTATGATCTTCCTTGTTTATTGTAAACAAGCAGGCATTGGGTACTTTGGTATCCTTAGTGATCGTTATCCTACAATAAAGAACAAACATTACATAGCCAAGTTGAAAATCACTGCCAACATGCTGGTATCAAGATATCCTTGTTCTATTTTGCCCTGTGTACATCGTTTTGCAAGCTAGGAAGTGTCACTTGGAGGAGTTGGGGAGGATGCCTACATGCTTTTTTCTGTGTGGAAAATTGATACCTATCTGGTGCACTAAGGAAATACAGACCAGGACGCACTTACAGACCAGGAGGCACTTACAGACCAGGAGGCACTTACAGACCAGGAGGCACTTACAGACCAGGAGGCACTTACAGACCAGGAGGCACTTACAGACCAGGAGGCACTTCAGCAATGATCTGCAATGTAATCTGTTTCCAGCAGATCTCTGTGTCCCTCCTTTTGCACCTTTTGTTAGTGTAAACGCCCAAACGAAGATTTGATCAAAAGTAAAATGATGTTTCCCCCCAAAAAAACAGCCTCACGTAATAACTCCAAAGAGTGGTCACGTGATGCGCGAGTACCGAAGGGTCCGTGGCCAGAACCACCCAACACCGACAGGCTAAGGGATAATGTCACTGCCTTTGAAGTGGGACCCCACAGACCTAAACCCCGCGTCAGCTCCCCGCGCATATCACGTTATCTCCCAGTGCCTACATTAGATGTTTAGCTCTTAGGGGAAAGGCTCTCACTGTGTCTGCAACATGTGTATGTCCAGCTCCGCGCACACTGTCAGCGCTATACACGGAACACACTGTACAAGCCTTTCTACAATGAGTTTTACCCCACGTCAGATTCCGTCCCTGCGGCAGTGATGGGCGCGCACAGAGTAATCTCATGGGGCTTGGAGACACCACTTACTTCTTCTCGCCCTCAAACAGCAGGAAGGACTCGAAGGCCGGAGGCGCGTTCATACTGCAGCCGGCAGAACGCTCCGGGCCGGCTCTCTGAGCAGAGCCTTCCCTCTCCCCCCGTCGCGCCCGTCCTCAGTCGCACCTTCTCCTCGTCACTTCCTAGTTATGTGCATCACCATCGCTTCCACTAATACTGAAGCATCTGGCGGCCATGTCTGATGTGGGCTTTCTCTCCTCTCTCCCGCTCCCCGACCTGCACAAAGAACAAGAACGCAGCAAATGAGAGACTGACAGGCTCTCTGTGGCTGAAGCCGGGAGATGGGGAAGAGGCACCTCGCTCACTCTCAAAGTGGGATGATGGGTCGCTGCCAGCGTCAAACATGGCAGCCAGAGCGCGCCTCCGCTCGTGTTTCTCACGTGCTTGTCGCGCGCATCCCTCTCGGGAGCTCCCCCTCTGTTGATTGGCTGGCGGCCTGCGGTGTCCTGAGGGGGTGAGCAGCGCTGCCAGTGGTGTGGATAGCGCGGCACTCGGGGGTTTGCATCACATTATGGCGACGCAGGTGGAAAGTGATAGTGCTGCTGCTGCGCAGGAGGAAGAGGAGGACAAGGGGAGAGAGGAGGGCGCCGGGCAGGTAATTACAGGGGGTCTCCGGGAGAGAGGAGAGCCCAGGGACAGGGGGAGAGAGGAGAGCCCCGGAGAGGTAATTACAGGGGGAGAGAGGAGAGCCCCGGGCAGGTAATTACAGCGGGTCTCCGGGACAGGGGGAGAGGAGAGCCCCGGGACAGTTAATTACAGGGGGACTCCGGGGCAGGAGGAGATCAAACCTGTCATGTGCGACATCCCCCTGCGCCCGGTGCTGCTGAGACACGAGGCTGCTGTGCGCGTGTGATAACATCATTCAGCACATCGTCATTATTAGTAATGGCAATACAGTAGTGGAGACACGAGTACCATGTGTCTGGTGAAATACGCATGTAAGATCTACACATTAAGGTTGGTTAGATTGGAAGATCAATGGTATTTATGATGTTATGCTTGCTGCACTTCATGTATTTTATTTCCCTGTAAGGTATTGTGTGTCTAGCTGTGTACATTGTTGGCCCTATTTAAATACAAATATATTGATGAAAGTAGTGCAGTTCTGGGTTTAAGGACAGTTGCACCAGATGTATTCCAAATGATCCTGGCAATTTCAACTGGATTTTGTTTCTTTAACACATCTTGTCAATTTCACACACAGTTGCATCAGTTATGTTAATACATATGCCCTCAATAAAAGTTGTATTCAAATAGTCATGGGTTATTGAGGGATTAGCTCCGATGCCACATGGTATTATTATTGTATTACTATTTTTCACTAGTGTCAAGATCCTGTTATTAATGTTACAGTTCCAAGCTATCTGCCTTATAATAATCCTATTATTCTTGGAATTACGGTCAGCTCCTGTTTCGAATAGCTTTATCGTCCTGTTATTCTTGTGACGGCCATCAGTTAGTGCAGATGTCGCTGTGTCCACCTGGAGGCTCATCACATTAGTGCTGGATTTATTTGTAACAACTTTGCTGCCATTGGAACCTATTTACAATTGCAAAGCAATTCTTTGCTGGCATCTCTTGCAGGGGAACTGCTTAATACTGGCTACTTTTAATGGATCCTAAACAACCCTCTGAGTAGTTAAAAGTTTTAGTATCCATATTTATCCTGGGTTTACTGATGGAAGTACGATCATATACTCAGTAGCACAAGCACGCTGCCTAGGGGTCATACTTGACTCCTCACATTCAAAAAAATAGCTAAAGCCTGTTGTTTTTTCATCCGCAATATTACAAAGATATGCCCTTTCCACTGTTGCTCGACTGCTAAAACTCTGACTCAGGCCCTCATTCTCTCCCGTCTCGATTACTGTAACTTCCTGCTGTCCGGCCTTCCTGCCTCTCACCTGTCTCCCCTACAATCTATCCTAAACGCTGCTGCCAGAATCACTCTACTCGTTCCTAAATCTGTCTCAGTGTCTCCCCTGCTGATATCCCTCTCCTGGCTTCCTATCATATTCCGTATGACACACTCAATTCTCCTCCTCATGTTTAAAGCTTTACACTCTTCTGCCCCTCCTTACATCTCAGCCCTAATTTCTCGATATGCTCCATCCCAATTCATGCATTCTGCTCAAGAATTTCTTCTCTCTACCCCCTTTGGATCTAAAGCCCTCTCCCGCCTTAAACCTTTCTCACTGCCCCACACCTCTGGAATGCCCTTCATCGCAGTACCCGTCTAGTACCCTCTCTATACACCTTTAAGACCCACCTTAAGACCCACTTGCTTAAAGAAGCATATGAATAGCACTGTGGCTAATACTATACACGATACATAAAGCTTGGCCCTCTGCAGACGCACTTACCAGAATGCCCTACTACTGTCTTTGTACGTTCTCCCCACCAATTAGATTGTAAGCTCTTCGGAGCAGGGACTCCTCATCTACAATGTTACTTTTATGTCTGAAGCACTTATTCCCATGATCTGTTATTTGTACTATTTTTTATTTATATGATTGTCACGTGTATTACTGCTGTGAAGCGCTATATAAATAGACATGCATAAATCTTGGTAAATCTGTAATTTAACGGGTGGTGTCCTTTCTGTTACCTTTTGTCTGCTGACTAGACACGACTCAGGATTTTTTTATGATGCCCCCTTTGAAAATACCATGGCCCAGATCAGATCAAATCACATTTCTGGTACATCTGTACACTGTCATCAGTCACTTTCATTTATAAACATGTTCCTCTATTTCATTGGTTCATTAAGGCAGACACCAGAACAACCCAGGTTACCCTAAGAGGAGACTAGAAAAATATGTTTTTTTTTGCCTTGTTTTTAAGAAAGTGAACCCCTTGGTTGCTGTATTTGTTAACACAATTTAACATATTTGTCTCTAGCATGATTATATAGATAGAGATATAGAGAGGTGAGAGATGGATGGATGTCTCTCCTGTATCAAATCAAGTCAAATCTTGTATGCTAGGACCGCCATCGGCAGTGATTGACGGGTTAAGTCATTATTGTGTCGGTCAGTCAGGGGGCTTGGGGGAGGAGCTAGTCTGAGGCCTGTACTCTGCCTACTCCTGCTTTCAATTCAGTGTGTTACACAGTAACACAGAGGTTAAGATGGGAGGGGGTATCCTGAACGTAGCAGCTGCCCTGGCCACATCAAAGCGGGATCTGTCAGGCTTGCACTGGCAGCATCTGCTGAAGTCTGAAAAAAAACGTGTAAAAGCTCCAAGAGTGACGGTCAATGATGCTAAGGAGCAGCCATAAATCATAAATATTCATTCAGTTAATGGAGTTTGACACCGGAGCATGCGGGTTAAAAGGGTAAACTGTCAATGTAGAAAGACAGGGAAGGCAAGGAGGGCTTTTTCAAAACACTGTGGGGACAATACATGAGAAGGTAACTCACTAAGTCTCCCTCGATTAGCCCCGGCTGCGCCCGGTGTGGAGTACACGCTACTCACGATCAACCACCGCCTGGCTCCCTTGAAATCCAATGTAACCCTGACGTTCAGAGACGTCTCCCTGGAACATCCGGTGGTAAATGTAGATCCTCTCATAGTAGCAAAGTAAACAGTTAAAGATCAGTATCCATCCGCTCCGTGAAGAAATTGTAGGACTCACCAGCAAAGAAGTTAAAAACTAATTTATTAGACTACAAAAAAACCAAACAGTACAAAGTACTCTCCCACGCGTTTCATGCCCACTATGGCGCTTTTTCAAGGAGACTTGAAAAAGCGCCATAGTGGGCGTGAAAGGCGTGGGAGAGTACTTTGTACTGTTTGTTTTTTTTTGTTTTTTATGTAGTCTAATAAATTAGTTTTTAACATATTTGCTGGTGAGTCCTACAATTTCTTCACGGAGCGGATGGATACTGATCTTTACCTGTTTACTTTGGACTGGCAGCAGCTGTTATTGACAGAGCGCAAGCGGCAGAGGGGTGTAAGAACTGGGGGTGAAGATAGTTGGAGCCCTCCTGCACTCCTGTGGCCGCCGCTGCTCTCAATGCACACTGGCAGGGGAGGGGCCGGTAGCCACAATGCAAAACTATTGAAGATGATAAATGCTTAAAGAAGACAAAGCAGCGACTTATAGTTGGGAAGAAGGAAATCATTGCACTCAAACAAAACAATGGATCAACAATAAAAGACACTGTACTTATCAGAGAGTTGGACTTTCACATGAAATTGTATGCGAACAAAAATAACACAGGGCTTAATCCAGCAGAGGACAAGCAAGAAGAAGGCACCATTGATGTACCATGTGTCCTTCCAGAAATGAAGAACAGGAAGTTTCCCGGGGAAGATGAAATTGCAACTTTAATCTTGAAAGAAGATGGGGAACAAGTAGAAAAAATCCTTGCAAGACTCTTTACATGCTGCTTTAAGTACAGAAAAAGTCCAGAACAATGGAGGAAAACATTCCGGTAAGTGCCGCGAGCCACAGAGGAAAGAGTCCCGTGCCAGAGGGACACGGACATTGCAGGAGCTGGCGGGTGGAAGCAGGCAGAGACATGACCCGTGCGGGATGTTTGGCTGGAGGTGGGAGCCGCTCTGTCACCGGACACCTGTGTGATATCAGCCTGGACATGACATACTACACACACAGTGCTGCTGCGCCGCCGGGTCTGGGACAGCTGGGAGAGTTATCCCAGCTCTCCCCTTCCGGCGGCGGGCTTTTTTTTTTTTGGTGATCCGGTTATAACGCGGTTGCATTTGGTGGACCTCGAGCATCACATTATAATGGGGTTCAGCTGTATTTATAATTTATACACACCTCGGCAAATTATGAAAATAAAACAACAAAAACACTCGCCCGAGAAAAAAGGCACTTCAGCCCACCACCCAAATTTGCGATGTGGTGTTTCAAACTTCTGTGTCTCCCTGTAACAGGGGACTTATCCCTGTTCAGTAATGTGCCTTTAATCTAGCAGTTTGGTAGTTAATTACTAAACACCACCTGCCTGATTAGATTGCTTTCAAAAGCCTGTCTGTTGAGACAGGAAGGGGACTCCTTAGCTCTGACTGAGAGCTGACCTTTGGAGCTGACCAGTCTTGAGCTCTGCACAGCAGAGCTGATTTCAAGACACAGGGAAAACTACTACACCTGAAGCTGAACCAGGAAGTGAGAGGATTTTCCCTCCAAGAAACAGATAAAACTTTTATTCTTAAGAGACTGCTTATATCTGCTTATTTCATGCTCTATGTTTTGGGGCTGCGAGAAATGCTTGACTAATGGAGATGTGAACTAATTGCATAGGATTTCACTAGAAATACTCCCAAGTGAATAGAAGCCTTGTCCCCCCCCCCCTGTGTTTAGATGGATTACCTGATGAAAAGGAAAAGGCACAATAAAGCCTTATTATAATTTCACATTATAAACGTCTCCAAATTGTGTACCTTTGTGAACGTCCGTCTACATATGGTGTCCGAGGTGGGACAAGAGGTGTCTTTGTAGTTAAAAAGGACCGGAGATTTTTATGTGAAATTTTTTTAATGCTTTTTGCCTACAAACAGTCTGAGAAAAAAAAAAAAAAACCTCATACAGCAGAGATCGGAATTAAAGGGATACACACCACTGAAACCACACTGCACTGAAACTTACAAAAACCCTGAAGAGACTGCTGAAGTAGCTAAACCTTAATTTGCCTATCACAAAGTGTAACATGGTCATTGAAATAGGGATTTTGCCTTTCAGCCATAGTCAGGGTTCAAGAAGTGAGTCAGCCCTTAAAAAGGGATAGGTGTTTGTTGTTTTCAAAAGTTTCGCTGAAGCAGTGAATACAGATGGTGACCCACGAGTGGTACTGATTTTGCAAATAAAGGTTGCCACACCGCATAGGGCTACCAGCTGTGAATGGAGTATATGCAGAAAAGTGTGAAAATTGATACAAGACTGTGCTGAAGCAGGGGAATTTTTAGCAAACAAATGCGGAGTGTTGAGTCACCCTGCCGGGAATGAAAGAATGTTTTTTTTTCTGCAAGTAAAAAAGTCTGCCTATATATATCTTGGGAGCAAAAACAGACACCCAAAATGTGAAGTGTGAATGCCATAATACCCAAAGATGAGACTGAAAATTACTGAACTCAGGCAGAAAACCAAATTCTGTTGCTGAAGCGGAGAGATTGCACCTAGCAAGTAAATGGTGTAGAGCAAATACTTTTTTTTTACCTTGCAACTGCACATCTTGTATACCTGATAAGAGAAAATGCATGCACAGTACTGCTGATATTGAAAAAAAATTTTTTTCCAAAGATAGTCTACAGAGATGCCTGTGAGAGCTACGACCTCTACAAGCAAAATATGCCCACCTGTAAGACTACCACAATTGGGGTTTCTAGCAAATACAGTGGCAACAGCTGCAATAGTGCCTCCTGAGGTCAGGAAAAAAATTACACCTGATAGCCTAAAAATGGAGGACAAGATGCAGCGTTCCTGTAATGAACCCTACCCCACGGAAGAGTGGCCCTTCCAGTCCAATAAAGAGGAAGACATCTCTTACGGGGAACCCGAACCGAGTCACACCCACAAAACACCCCAAGAATGGTGGGGGTGCCTGAACTCGGCACGAACAGAAAAGACCGCTCCCTTTGATGACGAATATGATCAGCAGGAGACAGAGCGGGAGCAGCAGATCACCCAATATTTCTGTCAGCTAAAGCAACTGCAAGAAAAGCCTGGCGTATATAATGAAGCTGCTAAAATTTCAAATGAAGATGGAGACCCCAATATCCCAGAAGGGACGGTGTCATCCAAATCAAAAAGGCAGAAAAAGAAAAGCAGTTCTTCACTTACCGTGGAAGGAACAGACACGTCCGCAGATCCTGTGGAGGAAAAGGGGGACCGAGTTGCCCTGCAGCCTAGAGAAAATGGAGAATTCGTCCCACGGTTAACCGAATATCCAGAGGGCCCAAGGCAGAAGTCGTGTACCCCAAAGAAGTGTCTGTCCGGTGCCAACGGTGAGGAACCCTCAACCAGTCATCCCAGGGAAGCGGAGCCGGAACCAGTGAGTGACGATCCCTTGACCAGCTCTGAAGACGCCCTGAAAATTGCCAGGCATGACTGTGATCTGCTCTGTGAAGAATTAGGAAGAGAGAGAAAAAATAATGCTGAGCTACAGAAGACTGTGCTCGCAATTTACTCTGCGGCCAAGACCGAATTGGAGGATCTCAAGACTGAGCTAGATACTGCAAAGGCTACTATTTCCGCCATGGAGGAAAAGCAGAGCCAATCGGATAAAATGGTGGCTACGCTAAAGCGGAAGTATGAGGAGGCACTGAAGCAGATGACAGTCTTCCAGCAAGAAGTTCACACTTCGTATAGAGCTTGATGCCTCACATCATGAGACCAACAGCTGCCGCACAGACCTGGAAGTTTCCAGAAAGGAACTACACAGTCTCACTGAGGCATTGGACATTGCTAAAGAAACTACTGTCAATCTTGATACAGATCTCAAAGTCTCTCAGAAGGAGCTTCAGACCCTCAACCTAGAGAAGGAAGTCTCACGCCAAGAGATTGTCATTCTCAAAGCAGATGTGCGTAAATGGAAGGAGGACTGCAAAGAAGCCCTGAAGAATACAGAGACTGAAAAAAGAGAAAATTCAAGATTAAAAAGAGAAAACTGAAACTGAAAGAAGAAAATTTTCAGTTGACAGAAGTCAAGGAAAAGTTTGAAGCAGAGCACCGACTGCAGAACCAACTGCAAGGTCTGCGTACACACCTCCAGTATGCTGAGGAGAAGCAGCAAACGCTGCAGGCTGCTAAAGAAATTCAAGTGCTGCAGGAACGTTTGAATACCCAGTACGTCCCCACAGAGCAGTATGAGGAGCTAAAGGCCACACTGCATGTCTTCAGAGCATCGTTGGAAGCGGAGCTTCGATACCAGGTGACTCTGTATGAGAGGGAGCGTGAGAAGGCTCAGAAACTGGAGCAAGAGCTGGAGAGACAGAGAGACTGTTCCATTCCCTTGAGTCAGTACACCAAGGAGAAAACAGACGCAGCGGCAACCTTGACGACAAAAATTACAGAGCTCCAGAATATGAAGGAGACTCTGATACAGATTCCTCCAATACGGAAAACGTTATTGGCTCTGCCCAAGCACCAGTATCCCACAGTAACTAATGCCCGTAAGGACAAGGGTACAGTGAGAGTTGGGGACTCCACGCAACTTCAAAACAAAATTACGAAGTTTGAGCCACCAAAGAAAGCACTAGCCAAACCTACAGCTGCCCAACAGGCAACAAACAGAGGTAGGAGTGCAGAATCAAAGCCAGAAGAATCCTTAGCTGAAGAAGCTGAACTGGCGACTCTGTAGTGTGGAGAAGCTGCAGAAAGACCACTTCAAGAGCAGAAAACTCTAAGGGCTAGTCCTAACTGCTCTACAACTGTTGCCATACACTTTGTCTACAAAAAGAGGAGTGCCCGACGCAACAGAAATCTCAAGACCGCGCACGCGATAAAGACATTATGTGGAAAAAGTCCTCGAGCGACTGAGGAGTGCTGATCTCAAGCATCTTCAGGAGAAGACAAAAATAAACTGGAGAAAGGGCTTCAATCCCAGCGGGACAGAGGGCTCTCTTCCTCCATCCACTCTCATTCAAGTCACAGAGATATCTAGAATGAGAGTGGAAGGATGGGCTTTGGCCGTGGTAAGCCCGAGCTTCCCACAAACAGGGGAGGTATGTAACAGGGGACTTATCCCTGTTCAGTAATGTGCCTTTAATCTAGCAGTTTGGTAGTTAATTACTAAACACCACCTGCCTGATTAGATTGCTTACAAAAGCCTGTCTGTTGAGACACGAAGGGGACTCCTTAGCTCTGACTGAGAGCTGACCTTTGGAGCTGACCAGTCTTGAGCTCTGCACAGCAGAGCTGATTTCAAGACACAGAGAAAACTACTACACCTGAAGCTGAACCAGGAAGTGAGAGGATTTTCCCTCCAAGAAACAGATAAAACTTTTATTCTTAAGAGACTGCTTATATCTGCTTATTTCATGCTCTATGTTTTGGGGCTGCGAGAAATGCTTGACTAATGGAGATGTGAACTAATTGCATAGGATTTCACTAGAAATACTCCCAAGTGAATAGAAGCTTTGTCCCCCCCCCCCTTGTGTTTAGATGGATTTCCTGATGAAAAGGCACAATAAAGCCTTATTATAATTTCACATTATAAACGTCTCCAAATTGTGTACCTCTGTTAACGTCCGTCTACACTCCCCCTACAACTCGCGTGAGCACAGCTACGCGTCGTCAAATGACACGTCATTTGATGCAATGTTCACACAAGTTGCAGGGGATGACATGGGAGTTTGAGGGAGAAACACAGGAGAATACCGGGAGACTCTGCCGCTGGTAAGACTTGACAGCAGATAAAATGCACTCGCCATTTGTCAAGCTCTCTCTCTCCTCCTTCTCCTTCATTAATTTTTTTAAATTTTTATTTCGCCTCCTCTATAATAAAACAACCACGTTATTTTTAGTAGGTAATTATTGTGCAAAAATGTGAGAAAAATTGCACTTTGGTACTGAATGTTTACTATGGGCACATTTCAGTATATCTGTTTTCTTCTTGGGATCTTCAGGTCTCTATTGGGGTGATACATATTTTGCTCTGCAATATTGTCCTTTTTGGCAATGAAGGGGTTAGGCCACTTTATTTAAACTGCTGTTCCTCTATTTTGAGGTCTACTTGTTTTTGTTGCCTGCAAACAAAATTGTTGCATGTTAAATCAAAAGTGGGTATTTGCAGATTGCAAGCCATATCACAGGTTACATTGAAATAGGAATGGGGATTATAATCTTTATTTCTAAACACAAATTCTGTAGTAATTGAATTACATAGTAGAATTACCCCATGTAATCCTGATATTGTGGTACAATATGACTCCAACAGGTTATAAATAAATATTCCTGGCTCATCTGGCCCTGCAGTTACTTTAGGGGCATTAGCTCTACTCCATAACATAATAAAATACTTTGTCAGCACAGTTCAGTTAATTAACCTCATCAGGGCTGGATGTGGTTTAGTTTGCTATGGGGAAAGGTCCGCATCACATGTCGAAACACAGGCCTTTTCTGCCTTTGTATCTGATGTACAAGAGCAAAGGTTTCCCTAACTTATGCTGACCTGCTCCTAATACAGACATGTACACATACGCTTTTGTAAAATTATCTTGAGGGTGCTTTATGGGTTTTATTTATTTATTCCCCACTCTGAATATTAGGGTATGAACAAGAACGTCTCTCTAAACACCCAACGGTCATACTTTATTTTTAAACCAATATGCTGACCTTATGACTTTTCACTAATCTCATGATATTCTCCCCACTTCGAACTTCGTTCAGTAGATACCAATTTGATAGTCATGCAAAACCACTGTCAAAAGTATTTCGGCAGATTTATCAGAGGAAAAATACTTAATTTGCTCTTTAATGGGATTTTTTTTAAATTCTTATTATTATTAGTAATATGGTGCTGTATTTTGCCCCAATTTTGCAGTCGGCAGACTTTAAATAGACCCTAAAGAGTCTCTGTGCTAAACTAAGCACAGCAGTGGGATGCTTATCAGCATGTGTTAATTTCAGTGGCCTGGTCTTTGTATTTAAAAAAATAAAAAAATGAATATATATCTCTATAACTCGCGATCCGTTACTATGCGAATCCGCTTATAACGCGATGCAAGCGTGGCTCCCAATTTTCGTATTTATGAATACTTTACAACACGATTCTTGGTATCTTAAATACTCTATTGGACATTATTTCTAACGTGATCCACTTATAGCTTATACACTGGGTTCAATTGGATAATTTGTGAATGTAACTAGTGGAACACTGAGCAAGGGCTTACGTTTTGTTAGATATTGTACTGTGTGTTTATTGAAATATTATCTCTGGCTTCCTACGACTGTAATTCACATGCAGCCGCTTGTGTCAAAAATATGTTGGCCGCATATTTCAAGAGTGAGTGCATGGCAGCTACAAGTGGAAAAAGAAACATTTAAATAGTTAATCATGAATAGTATTGTGTGCATATAAGTGCTTTTTCTTCCTGTCTTCATTATTTAAAGTTCAGTTGTGGCCAGAGTCAAGACTTACTGTCCATACAGATAACCCAATTTATAAGACGGTGAGAGTGATTCATCTAATAGTATATGTATCTTAAACATACCCATCTGCAATATAAGTTTAGAGTTTTCGATCTTTTGTATGATGGAGAAAGCGGCCTAAAAAAAATTAAATTTTGTGTATATGTTGCCCTAAAAGAGTATCCATCGCAGTTTATAAATCCTTTTTTTTCTTTTTATTATGGCAAGAGTGCAGTAATAAGTGTTACTACACTGTAAAACTGCAGAGGCCCAGTGCGTCCCATTTAAAAAAAAAAGTTTTTAATCTGATTTTTAGTATGTGAAGCAGCTAAGGATTGGCCATGCTGCTATATTATCAATAGACAATGAATCCAGATATTGCAAAGTAGAGCAACAAATAATTAAATCATTCTTTCGTTTAATGTGTGTTTCCTCCAAGAAGCGTAACCATGCTTCCCAACCAAAATAGAAAAAGGTAACTGAAGCAAGGGATCAGAAGCGCAAATACTCCCCAGATATGTGGGAAAATAGAAAGACACAAACTAGTGCAACAGCGTATTTACCAACACTATAATGGAACTTTAATAAAAATATATCTCACTCACATTTGAGAGTTTTAGTAAGGCATTGTGCTTATTCGGAGTTACCAACTGTTAGTGGATTTCTTTCCAATGTTTGTTGATGGATAATTCTCAGGAACAGGATAGGATGATTGAGAATTCCCATATGTGAACAGAACAGAGAGGACACATAGTATAGATTTTGTTTTATAGACAAATGTATTACACTTGCATAAGTGTTAGAGTTGTAGGCAAGTGGACCACCCTGGGTCAGAATGTGGATAAGGATCTTGTCTCCTGCTTCTGGATGTAGCACCTGTAGTGGCCGTCCGCAGGAAAAGCTATACAGTTACAGGTAGAAACCAGACAAAATTTGGTCCAGGATCCTCAGAATGGTCTTTCACAACACTCAGGGGGGCTCCAGGTGGTCTGCTCACTCACCCTATGCGTTTCACTCAAAGAGCTTCCTCATGGGGTTAATGTTAGGAAGTTCTGTGTGCCTCTCTATCCTGTTTTTTTTTTTTTTTTTTAAATGCTTTTCCAATATCGCCGACGTCATGACGCTCACGACGTCCCGCGTCACAGCCGGTATCCATAGCAACCGGATGTCAACAAGGAAGTGCTCCGTAGAGCCACTAAGGCTTAAACATGCACAAAATAAGCTGAGTCCCTGTGAGGCTTCAATCTGCTGGCATACATAAATTGCAGCTAGAAATACAGTCTGCATGTATGTATTGCAAAGTGTGAGCCAATACAGACACTATATCAGTACAATACAGTAGTTACAAAAAAAATTGTGCTTGAACCCCTCTTTTTCCAAACTAGAAAAAGAGCAGAAAGGTGGCAGCCCACTAAAGCTTCAGACTCCCTCTTTCAGATTTCTTATTGCATGTAGACAAAAAAAATCACAAAGATACTTTTTTGTGATTGATTAATAAATGTCTTTATTGAGCAGGAATCCGGCAAACATCCCAATAAACACAATGTTTCAGGCCCACATGGCTTCTCATCAGGTATGTGTTCTTCTCTACATGCACTACACGTAAAGAGAACACCCGCACAGCTTGAGTAGTAAACCACGGTGAGGTGCTAACTAGGTAAGGACATGAATGTATACAAGAGAAAAGGAAACCTAGTATATAAGCACTCTATCACAACTGAATGTATAATTATATTATTAAAATACTTTATTAATGAACAATGAATAAAAAAAGGGGTGTTAAAATAAAAAAAAATATATATCAAACAGCACGTGACTGTGTCATTTGTAACATAACTATGGGTAGTTAGGTTGATTGTACATAAGGAGATCCCTGATTGATATTCAGGATCTAATGCTATACTTATAGTTGCCTATAGATATAGGAAAGGGGCCGTAGTAGGACCACTATGTAGATGAAGTTTCGTCTCAATATGAATGTATCAGGGCGTGTAATTTAGACGCGCTGTGATTGTGGACTTTGTGTGGTATGTATATTAATACATCCGGGCATGATATGCGGAGATAGAACTTGTATGTGTGACTATCTGTATTATATGATTAAGTATTGAGCTGGAGGGAAACCTCAGTCATGCTGCTAAGCAAAGTGTCAATCTATGAGGGTAACCCCAGAGTGAAACACTGACTAGAATACTGCCCCATGAGTCGTTTAGCCACAGTAGATGACAGAGTATACTCGGTAAATAAGTGATGTAAACTTTCAATAAGGTGCCAACATCTAAAGTAGTTGTGCACTGTGGCTAGGCTGTCAGACAGATATAGGGGATAGTGTTAAATCCTCAAGGATGGTATAAGCAAATCCTATATCTCCAAAAGGGAGGTGATAGGTATATGATATCAACCTTCACAGCCTTCACAAGGGAATGGTAGGGCAGAAAGGTACAGTGTAAACACTGAGAGGCTAAATCTACAAAATATTTGGCATGGACGAAGCACTAGAGAGAACCTCCGCAATACTTGAAAACTGCATGTGGTGCATAATAGGTAATACGTGAGCACCGTACGCAGGATATAATAAACGTAGTGGGAGTAATTCTGAGATCGGCATGTAACTTGTAGGTATATAATAAAGGCTCCGGTTAAGCTGGTGATTTTGAACGAGCACTGACTCCGACCGGAGAATGTATCTCAGTTGCCGGTGTATAACAGCTGATGCGAGCGGATCCCCACGCCAGAGGTGAGTGCCGTGTAGTGGGGTTAATATTGACCCGTAGCCCACGTGAATCCCTCACCACTTGATCGACAGGGTGAGAGAGTAGGCAGGTAAGTATAACATAGTAACCACAGCATTTCAGGGGATACGTAGCCCCTAAAAATACTAATGGCCTGAGTATGCAGTATAATATAATTAATTATCCAATTAGGACAATCGTAGATAATAAATATACCTGCTCAAGGCTCAGATAATAGGGTACCACTCGAGAAGCAACAGAATAGCGCCGTTAGTGCTTCTTAAAAATGCCGATACTAGCAGCTGATTGACATGAATCATCAGTAAGAGGTAAGTGCCGTGAGGTCTGTGTGGATCCGTACCCACCCGCACCCCCACTCAGCAGAACAAAGTGTAGAATAACACAAAAACAGATGGAACACATCTATGCTAAATTAGCACCGCATGGTCCCCTATATCAGCGCTGATCATAAGTATATCAGCGCTGATATGCTCGAGGGCATGCCTAACTAAATAGTGGGCTAGTGAACGGCCCCTAAAGGCAAAAAAGATCCTACAGTGAGGATTATATCTTGCAGGATCAAAGTAACAATCACACAGAGGTCGCTGATAGTGTAGTAGCTTGAAACAATATCCATGCAATGCTTCTTTCAAATGAAGAGATTCCCGCGTGTGTAGGAGGTATGTATCAATCAGGGATCTCCTTATGTACAATCAACCTAACTACCCATAGTTATGTTACAAATGACACAGTCACATGCTGTTTGATGTATATATTTTTATTTTAACACCCCTTTTTTTATTATTCATTGTTCATTAATAAAGTATTTTAATAATATAATTATACATTCAGTTGTGATAGAGTGCTTATATACGTGTACTAGGTTTCCTTTTCTCTTGTATACCTTCTCTACATGCAATAAGAAATCTGAAACAGTGAGTGTGAGGCTTTAGTGGGCTGTCCCCTTTCTGCTCTCTTTCTGTTATATTAGCGGCCTCTGTCAGAACCAAATACTACCTAATTTGCATTGTTTTTCTGGTCTCGCAAGCACCACCAGAGATTAAAGAAGCGGTCTCCTCTTTCCTAAACTTACAAATCTTTTCTATTTTACCCTCAAAGCATTATTGCACGCTTCTCCAGCAGAGCGGGGTGTCTGTCATCCAGCTTTGAATGGCATCCTGGATATAAGGGGTCCTGTCTCAAAAGTCTAATAGACTAAATCCGATTTTAACTGCTGCTTAGAAGTGGGCTATTGTATAAATCGGGGCTCGGGATGCTGGTTGGAAAGTATACACCAGGGGATGGGGTGTGGAAGTCTCCTTTGCAGAACAAACCTACTTAATAATATACAGTGGGATTCTGCTGAAATGTGCTTATTAATTTATTTATTTTTTAATCTAAATGTCTTCACCCTGTTCTACCAAAATCAGGTTCCTCAATGCTCCTTACTTCCTCAGACACAGAAAATATCAAAAAGTGCTGTGGGTCGGACTGTTGTCTATTACCTAATAAACACTAGCTACACACATTGTACCTATTTCTTCCAATATGTGTCCGTTGCCTGAACCCATTAATTGAAGCTCAGAACCTTCAGCTAATTAGATCAGCTATAGATTGGGGCCATATTTTTATATAAAGAAAAAAGATATTTATCAATTGGAATTTGTATTTATTTTTATTTTAGTATTTGTACGAAGGTCTATACATACTGCTCCACTTGTACATGGTGTTTTAGAGAGGTAGTGTGACAAGCACTGATTTTTTGAATATTCCATACATAAATACTTACAGTATTAATGATCAACGGCAGCAAAATTGTGTGGCACTAGACGACAAAAACAGGTTGCCACTTTTAGCAAAAATGTTCAATGAGGGCCACTGGTTTTTTTTTTTTTTTTTTTTGCACAACCATTTTTTTTTTCTGAAATAGATAAAAAACTAATATGAAGGCAAAGCAAAATCTTGAAACTCTTAAGACTGACACTTTTACATACTGATTGTACAGAAAAGTAAAATGGTCACAATTTGTGGATGAGTGTAGTTTTCGCTAATCTTTGTTGATCCTTCTTGGATCACCCTGTATATCATTTTTCTCCATTACCCCATGCACCCTCTATAGACATATACCCATTAAAATATCCACATGTTTATTAAGGTTGAGCGGTTAGTATTTTCTCTGTTTATTTATTTTACTTTTCATCTGTTATTCCATAGATTGGGCTGTTAAGGGAACATATGTTTAGGTAGTTTGCAGCTAAGTTAGTGTGATGCCAAAGTGAATTTATTCTCTAGTTGTTATCACATTCTGTTCGGTGTAGGGGTTTTACCACTCTGGTGTTACCAGAACATTCCTAGCCATGTGGTGTCCAAACCGTTTTAGAGGAACAGCATGCCCTTTGAGGCACAGGGCTGTCTACTAAAATGTACTTATGTTTTGAACAGCCTTGTAGTTATTCCAGGATTCTTAACTGGTACTAAGTGCATTTTGTGACATTGGGTCTAGTGCTGATTACATTTCCATCACAATCCAACATTTAGAATTGTCCAGTTACGAAGGTGTAGACTATCAAACATTATCTGCTCCATATAATGGTTGATTAGAAGAATGACACGCAATAGAGAGCAGATTATAGCTGTCGATGACCTCTTTCCTTGTTTGCTGCTTTGAGCTGCAACTGGACGTTAATTATTAGATAAACTTACAGTAGTTTAAAATGTTTGAGCGCAGCAATTGATATTAAAAACGTATCAGCATTTATTGTGCACCTGGATACACGCGCGCTAAACCTGCTTCAGATAACTTATTTATTTCCCCATGTGTAATCTTAAACATGCCCTTAAGCAGTGTGAACTGCACCATGTGTTGCAATCATTATGACTCAGTTCAAATGTAATCATTGGTCTCTTCAGCATGCTGCAATCTAATTTCTTATGCCTGGCACGCAACAAGGTTAAATGAAGGCATTGGATTGACAAAGAACTTGCACACTACCTCACACGTCCAGGTAATTTTACTTCAGGCAGCACCATTACTATTTACCTCTTTGCTGGTGTGTTGATGTAATCCTGTTGTATGTCTTTATTTGTATTGTATGTCTTTATTTATATAGCGCCATTAATGTACATAGCGCTTCACAGCAGTAATACACGTGGTAATCCAATAAATAACAGATAATATAAATAACAGATCATGGGAATAAGTGCTTTAGACATTAAGGAAGAGGAGTCCCTGCTCCGAGGAGCTTACAGTCTAATTGGTAGGTAGGGAGAACGTACAGAGACAGTAGGAGGGAGTTCTGGTAAGTGCATCTGCAGGGGGCCAAACTTTATGTGCCATGTGTTCAGAATATCCACAGTGCTATTCATATGCTTCTTTAAGCAAATGTGGCTTAAGGTGGGTCTTAAAGGTGGATAGAGAGGGTGCTAGTCGGGTACTGAGGGAAAGGGCATTCCAGAGGTGAGGGGCAGTCAATGAAAAAGGTTTAAGGCGGGAGAGGGCTTTAGATAAAAAGGGGGTAGAAAGAAGACATCCTTGAGCAGAACGCAAGAGTCGGGATGGTGCATAGCCAGAAATTAGGGATGAGATGTAAGGAGGGGCAGAAGAGTGTAAAGCTTTAAAAGTGAGGAGAAGAATGGAGTGTGAGATGCGGGATTTGATCGGAAGCCAGGAGAGGGATTTCATGAGGGGAGATGCTGAGACAGATCTAGGAAAGACTAGAGTGATTCTGGCAGCCGCGTTAAGGATAGATTGTAGGGGAGGCAGGAAGGCCGGACAGCAGGAGGTTACAGTAATCAAGACGGGAGAGAATGAGGGCCTGAGTCAGAGTTTTAGCAGTCGAGCAACAGAGGAAAGGGCGTATCTTTGTTATATTGCAGAGGAAAAAGCGACAGGTTTTAGAAATGTTTTGAATGTGAGGGGCAAATGTGAGAGAGGAGTCGAGTGTGACCCCAAGGCAGCGTGCTTGGGCTACTGGGTGAATGATCGTAGTTCCAACAGAAATGTGGAAGGAGGTAGTAGGGCCAGGTTTGGGAGGAAGTATGAGGAGCTCTGTTTTAGCCATGTTGAGTTTAAGGCGGCGGAGGGCCATCCAGGATGATATAGCAGAGAGACATTCAGAAACTTTGGTTTGTACAGCAGGTGTAAGGTCAGGTGTTGAGAAATATATTTGTGTGTCGTCAGCATAGAGGTGATAATTAAACCCAAAAGATGTTATTAGGTCACCTAGAGAGAGTGTATACAGAGAAAAGAGAAGAGGTCCCAGGACAGAGCCTTGGGGTACCCCCACAGAGAGATCAATAGAGGAGGAGGAGGTATTAGCAGAAGAGACACTGAAAGTACGATGGGAGAGGTAGGATGAGATCCAGGATAGAGCTTTGTTCCGAATGCCAATAGTATGGAGAATGGGAAGGAGAAGAGGGTGGTCCACGGTGTCAAATGCTGCAGTGAGGTCGAGTAATATGAGCAGAGTGTAATGACCTCTGTCTTTGGCAGCATGGAGGTCGTCAGTTATTTTAGTCAGGGCTGTTTCCATGGAGTGAGCAGTGCGGAAGCCAGATTGTAGAGGGTCTAGGAGAGAATAGGTGTTGAGAAAATGGAGCAGGCGAGCGAATACAAGACGTTCAAGGAGTTTAGAGGCAAAAGGCAGGAGGGAGACAGACCGATAGTTAGAAAGACAGGTAGGGTCAAGCTTGCTGTTTTTGAGTAATGGTATGACTGTTGCATGTTTGAAGGAGGATGGAAAGGTTCCAGAGCAGAGGGAGGAGTTAAAAATGTGCGTGAGCGTAGGGATTATAGTAGGAGCAAGAGGTTTTAGGAGATGGGAGGGAATGGGGTCAAGAGGGCAAGTGGTAGAGGGAGAAGAGGCGATCAACAGCGACACATCCTCCTCTGAGACAGTGGAAAAAGAGTCAAGGAAGGCAGGAGGAGAGTTAGGAAGAGGTGTAGGATGGGAAGAAGAAACAGAGGGGATGTTCTGACGTATGGATTCCACCTTTTCCTTAAAATAGTCAGCAAAGTCCTGAGCGGAGATGGAGGAAGGAGAGGCAGCTGAGGGTGGTTTGAGTAGAGTATCAAAGACAGAGAACAGTCGGCGTGGGTAAGACTTGTGCATGTTGATTAGTGAAGAAAAGTAGGCTTGTTTAGCTTGCGAGAGGGCAGAGTTGAAACAGGATAGCATAAATTTGTAGTGAAGGAAGTCTGCGAGAGTTTGAGATTTCCTCCAGAGACGTTCAGAGGAACGAGTGGAGGAACGCAGCATGCGCGTGTGGGAATTTAACCAGGGTCTAGGGTTAAAAGGGCGAGTGCGGCAGAGAGAAAGCGGGGCATGTAGATCAAGAGAGGAGGACAAGGCAGAGTTGTAGTTCCTGACCAGTTTGTAGCAGAGCTTAGAGAGGAGAGGGAGGAGTGTAACGTGGACTCAAAGTCAGGTAAGTGAATAGAGCGCAGGTTTCTGCAGAACCGGGGGGTAGATGGAGGTGGAGAAGGGGAGAAGTGAGATAGAGAGAATGAGATGAGGTGATGGTCAAAGAGAGGAAAAGGGGAAATGGAGAAATCAGAGAGAGAGAAGTTTTTAGTGAAAACCAGGTCTAAGTAGTGGCTATCCTTGTGGGTGCTGGCTGCAGTCCACTGTTGAAGGCCAAAAGAAGAGGTTAGAGAAAGAAAGCGGGAAGCCCAAGGGAGAGAGGGGTCATCAATGTGGCAATTGAAGTCCCCAAGGAGAAGAACAGGGGAGTCTGAGGAGAGGAAGAAAGAGAGCCAGGATTCAAAGTGAGAGAGAAAGGCAGAAGGGGGATGGGTAGAGGTAGGTGGGCGATAGATGAACAGGGAGAGGAGAGAAGAGCTGAACAGTGTGAACCTCAAAGGAGGGAAAGGCAAGAGAGGGGGGAATAGGAAGATTTCGGTAACGGCAGAGAGAGGAGAGCAGGAGCCCCACACCTCCACCCCTGACATCAGGGCGCGGAGTGTGGGAGAAGGAAAGGCCATCATAAGAGAGGGCAGCTTCCAGAGCAGAGTCAGACTGAGTGAGCCAGGTCTCAGTTATAGCAAAGAGAAGCAGGGAGTGAGAAAGAAAGAAGTCATGCACAGAGAGGAACTTGTTAGAGAGGGAGCGAGCATTCCAAAGGGCACAGGAGAAAGAGAGAGAGGAGGGGGGGTGGCAGGGGATGGGTATGAGGTTGGAGGGGTTAACACCAGAAGGAGTAGAAGTTGTATGTGGGAGGCGAGGACGAGAGCAAGTAGAAATAAGGCAGGGACCAGGATTGGGAGAGATATCCCCAGAAGCAAGGAGGAGAAGCATGGATAGAAAGGATGTGTGAGGAAGATTTATAGGGGTGTGTTTTAGTGCAGGGTGTATAGTTGTGTGGTGACAGAGGACGCAGGTAAGAAAGGAGTTCATGTGAACTGAGAAGTGGGGAAGAAAGGAGAGATGGAGATATATGAATAGAGTTAGAGACATAAGGAGACTGGTGGAAGGAAGTGCATAATTTGAAAATAAGTGAGGTTGCAGCAAATATAAAAAATAAAGGCGGCATCACAGCAATAGTTAAGTGTTGAGATGTGAAGTCTTAGATAGATAATATCCTCTTTTCCAACGTAGATCAAAAGCAGGAATCAGAAGCAGTAGGTGATGTCCACTTTTCCACTTCTTTTTGAACTTCCTTTTTAAACTGTTGATCATCCAAGATGTTGGGATAGAGTGCACTGTTGGTGCATTAGGTATATGAAGTCCTTTGTAGCTGCCTGTGAAATGTGAACCATAAGCTGGGACAGCAACCTTTTTTTCTGTGCCCTTTTTTTTATCACACACTGCACATCTGCCTGTATTCCCCTTTCCTGCTGTCCAGTTCTGCAGCACTCTGATATCGAGACAGACACAGAATGCAGCGATAGTCCTTTTTGTAGCCGTGCAACTCAATGTGTACTTTATGGCAGGGGTGAGCAAACTTTTTATGCCGAGCCCCCCTTTTCATCCATGAAATTTCTCGGGCCCCCCCTGCCTGATGTAATCAAAATCACATGACGTCAGCGCACGTGAGCTGGTTCAGCCAATGAGGGCGAACCAGCTTTGTGACGCCCCCGCCACGCGTCTACAATCTCCTGCAGCCAAGTTCACAAATCGCTTGGGCTGCAGGCGTGCGCGCAGGCAGTATACTAGTATTGGATCACTGTTTATTTTATTGTTTGCTGGCATCTGGTAATATGTTTTTTTCTGGTGCACAAAGGCAGTCCATTTGAGGGGGCATTCATCCACCTCTTTGCTACATCCCTTCCCTCTCCCATTTGCTTTCCCCAGTGTCATCCACTCCTACCTACCAGATTTATGTATTATTTATTTATTCCTGTTTTAAACGTTGCCCAGGGATCAGGGAACCCCATAACCAAACTCAAGGGGGGTACTGATGAATCTCCCCTGCTGATCAATACTCCGAAGTGACCCCTCTGACCCAAAGAAGAACCCTCAGCCCCCCAAAACTCATCCTCCCAAGCCCCTCAATTCTGCCATCTCTGCCTGACCTTCATCCCACTGTTTAGCCATTGAGTCTCTCCCTCCCCCCAGTGTCTCTCCCTCACCTTCCCCAGTGTCTCTCTCTCACCTTCCCCCCAGTGTCTCTCTCCCACCTCTCCATCCCCCTCCCCCCAATGTCTCCCACCTCTCCATGTCTCTCTCCCCCTCCCCCCTCCCCCCAACATGTCTCCCACCTCTCCATATCTCTCCCCCCAATATTTCTCCCACCTCTCCATGTCTCTCTCTCCCTCCCCCCAATATGTCTCCCACCTCTCCATGTCTCTCTCCACCTCCCCCCAATATGTCTCCCATCTCTCCATGACTCTCTCCCCCTCCCCCCAATATGTCTCCCACCTCTCCATGGCTTTCTTTATCTCCCCCCAATATGTCTCCCACCTCTCCATGGCTCTCTTTCTGTCTCCCACCTCTCCATGGCTCTCTATCTCCCCCCAATATGTCTCCCACCTCTCCAAGGCTCTCTTTCTCTCCCACCAATATGTCTCCCACCTCTCCATGGCTCTCTTTCTCTCTCCCTCCCCCCAATATGTCTCCCACCTCTCCATGGCTTTCTTTATCTCCCCCCAATATGTCTCCCACCTCTCCATGGCTCTCTTTCTCTCTCCCTCCCCCCAATATGTCTCCCACCTCTACACACACAACACACAACACACAAATACTTACTTTCACTTTTAAGCCTGCTTCAGTCCCCCATGTACGCTGAAAACTGGGACAGGAGGAGGAGGGGCTGTCTGTGTGCAGTGAGAAGCCCCGCCCCCACAGCAAGGCAGACATCACACAGAAGCAGCCTCAGCACGGAGCTTCTGAACGCCCGTGCACAGCTCTGCCCGCCCCCAGGTTTCTCCGCACGCAGCCCGCGCCCCCCCTACATAATCGTGCGCCCCCCCAAGGGGGCGCGCCCCACAGTTTGCGCACCGCTGCTTTATGGAAAGTCACAAGTGCAGTACGCATGTACCTCAGGGGTTTACTAGCGTGCGCAAATAGTTTGCACTCATTGAGCGCACTCTCTTTGCTCTTCGTGCACAAAAGGATTTCCAGTGTAGTTTATCCACACTGAGCATTGCAGAAGAATAAAATGTCACTTTTTTTTTTTACTAGATCCATGGTAAATAAAACTAGATCCTAGATACAGGTACATTAAAAAGGCTGGGATTCTTCATGCGATGACCTTATTTATAAAAAGTTACCATATGGAAATGACCCCTTTATCTCTTACTATGTTATCCTTAACAAACATCATTTGGCTTGTGTTACTGTAATGATCTTAGAACAAGTTGCTACTACTTTATAAAGGTACTGCATTGTTTTTAATATAGTTAGACTTCACAAATAAATAATGACTTTAACATCTAAGAGGTCGTGTTACAATTCAATAAGAACAGAGTGTAAAAGCAGCAATGCCCAAAAAAAACTAGTTTTTGATCAGTTGTTTCCTCATTTTTATTTTTGCAAAAATTATATTTGCTTGTGTTTTTTTTTTTTAACTTGTTTCTTGGTTTTCACTGGAATTTGAACCATGGCAAACGGTTTACTTTAATTATATCTCCAGAATGCAAAGACCAGAATTTAAAGTGGTTCACATCCCTTCCAAAAGGGTAAAAATATTAAAATTTTTAGTTAACTCAAGGAGATTGCTGCTTTAAAATACTTTGACTGGGGAAGGAGAAAGCAATGCTGCCCTAGGGACTGTATTACACTGCGTTACCGTTCCAGAGGTATTACATCTGACATGGCTTCTTATTGTTCAGGTAATCTTTTCTTTTATAAACAGCCATTGTTAAAAGACCTTCCCCCTTTTTTCCCCCCTCCCTTCTCTCCCTCCTCTCCCCCTACAATTATTTCAGATATCCAAGTTGTTCATAACCATCACTTCATGTAACTTGTTAGCACTTACCACCCTTAGAATACAAATTTTGCTTTCAAGTGCTTACATGCAGCTGAAGGGTTTCAACTTTGATCATTTTTTTTTGTTGTTGAAAAGTCATTGCCAACAATTCTCTCTGAATGGTAAAAACCGTAAAATGTCATTGTTGAATTATAACCAAATTTGCCTCTCCTGGCAGATTGCAATGGATGGGACAGAAGTAATCGAAATTTGCAAGAATGACTCGGACCTGTTGGTGAACAGCAAGCTCCCGGAGGCTATGTTGCAATCGTGCCTAGAAGTAAATGGGGTAGAACTAACCACTTCTATCTGTCTGGAGGAAGAACAAAGCACAAATATGGAGATCTCCATCGTGTCTACCTACTTGGCACAAGAATCCCGCGAGGAACCCCCGGGGAGAGAGGAGACCCGGATGGACCCACCTGATGGGCAGCAAGACCTGAGCAGTGAGAGACACAAAGAGAAGACTTTAGGTAGTGTGTGTGTGTGTGTGTGTGTGTGTGTGTGTGTGTGTGTGTGTGTGTGTCCCATTTGTCTTTGGAGTGGCGTTTGACAGCTTGCCTAAAGTAAGTTTGTAACATTCTCTTTATTAGAGGTCATATTGAACTGACATTGGTTATCACTGTTTTAAATATATATATATTATTAAGATTAATAATGCCAGTTTTCATATGATATGCTTTTGTTGGACCCACTGACGACGGTGGTGTTAGCCGGGTTAAAATCTGCAGCCTCAACTTTAGAAAAATATACCCATCCTAAAACATGGGATACAATACCATTGGTGAAAACGGCAGTGAAAAGACAGCACTGTGGATAAAAAAAAAAAAAGAAACATATTGTATTAATGCACAATCCGACGTTTCGTCATACAGCAAAATGTTGCTGCTCTTTCTTGAAGTGTCTTGCCACTAGTAGGTGTTTTAGATCATTGTTTTCAGTGGAGCTCTGTAGAGCCTTTCTGATTGTTGATCTGTGCATGGCTATCCGTTCCTTCAGCATCCTTGAGGTCTTCCCCACGTAGTATAGCCCACAAGGGCATTTGATGAAATACACTACGTACGTAGATTCACAATTAAGGAAGGCCATGATTTTAAATGGGTTCCCATGATGTGGGTGAGCAAATGTTTTGCCAGCAATCATAAATTGACAGTTAACACAACCGTGGCATCTATAAACGCCTGGTGTTTTAGTCAGCTAGGATGGTACTGTAACATATTTGTCCACCGGATCTGATTGGGTGAGTGAATTCCCCAAGCTACGCCCTCTCTTATAACAACAAAGCGGGGGAGCTATAAAGTGCTTTCCAATTCTTTTATCATTGGTTAAAATGTGCCAATGATTACGTACACTTTTCTGAATGCAACCAGAAGCTGTACTATACGTAGTTACTACATTAAAACGATTATCTCCCTCCGGCCTAGCCACTGGTTTGAGTAGTTAATCTCTACCCTAGCTTTTGCTAGAGCTAGTTCAATCTCTTTGCTATCATGGCCCCTCTCTCGGAACCGATCGTCCATTTTTAAGCGTCTTCAACATCTAACGGATTACTGGTGTCCTTGCGCACTCATCAACTGAGAATAGGAGAGTCATTTCTTCAAGGGTAAGGGATAGTGGCTGTAGAGCATCAAATGGTGTGTTTTTGTCTGTTGTTTTTTTTAAAATATTTTGGTGCCCAACCTACCATTTTACTTAAAAGCCACTGTATCCAGGAATGTTATTTCCATCCTGCTGTGGCAGGAGGTAAACCATATTGTAGACGGGACCTCATGACAATATGTTGCAAATTCCATGAGTTCCTGCTCCTGACCACCCCAAATAATGAATATCATCTATATAGGGTGTGTAATGTAAAATACACTGCGCATGGGGGGCATCATTCAGAAGATGAGTTTGTTCGTAAGCGTCCATAAACGGGTTTGCATATGACGGGGTCATATTAGACCCCATAGCCGTTGCCATCAGTTGTAAATAGAACGTTCTCGCAAATCTGAAAAACTTCTTATGTAGAATAATTTCAATGATGAGTAGTAAGAACTATGGGAGGTGGTCCCATATGGCTCGTATGTCTATTAAATTGATTCCTTATTGCCTCCATGCCATCCAGATGTGGTATACTGGTATGAAGACTAGAAACATCTAGAGTTACCAGTATTGTCATTCAGATTCTGGGAGAGGTCCGCCAATTTGTTGATAGTCTGTTGTGTCCCAGACATTTGAAGCCATATTAATCACCATGGGTTGGAGATAAAACCCCACAAACTGGGTCAGTGGCTGGCATAATGACCCCCTGGCCGAAATGATTGGTCTCCCAGGTGGGGTCGTCAGCGATTTGTGCATTTTCAGTAGTGTATATAGCCTTGGCGTTATCGGATGTTCCTGAATTAGACATTTAGCGGTGTCCTCTGAGATCCTATGGCTATTTATGCCCATCTGAATTATGGTGTCTATTTCTTTTTTGTAAGATGTAGTTTGATCCGAACTAGGCTTCTTATAATGGTCCCAGTTATTGAGTTGGTGAATGTCCTCTCTATTGTAAGCATAGGACATGACAACAATGCCACCCCCCTTGTCGGTGGCCCAGATGATGATAGTCTCTCTGTTCTGTTTTAAAGATTTGTGTGCCTGTTGTTCCTCTCTAGTAAGGTTGTAAAAACTCGTTCTGTAATTACCAATTTGCTTTCTTGTATCATTTTCAATAAGTCCCATAAAGGTGGAAATACTGCGATTTAACCATCTGTGGATCGAATGAGCTCTTGGGTTTGAATGCACGTGTCTTGGCTCTAGGTTCAGTAGTTGCATTGGTGTCATCTGCATTTCGTTTGAAAAACTTTTGACGATTTAACTTCTATAAGTCTATCTCCCAGTCAAATGAATCCTGTAAATTTAGCCAGATTTAAATCTGCAGCCTCAATTTTAGAAAAATACATCCACCCTAAAACATGAACTAACTGAGACTGTATATTAACGGTTTGTAAGTATCGTGGGACTTGGTAAAGAATGTGATACAACAGGGATTCTCAACACATTTCCAGAAGCTCTTATCTGCAGCCAATCAAGGCATCTTCTGTTGTACATCAATACATAGTTGCTGAAGTTTTCTAAGTGATGTGATCATTTTCATACTCCTAAAATTAAAAATATTTAGATAGGTGTGTGTATTATGCACATGTCTAGGTTTAAAATTGAGGTCATCCACGAGGAAGAAATATTTGAGAACCCCATGTGATAACCTATGGCTTCCTCATTTTCTTGACATGAGTGACATAACAAATCCAAAATGGCTACATTCTGATAATTGAGGAAATGTAAAAGGCAGACAACACCTGCCTTACATCATAGCATATTAGCCTCCACAAAGCGTTAACACAATTGTATACAAGTTAAGCTATGCAGTATTAAATTTGAGGTACTAATTTTCCCTTAAGGAGGCAACAATCATTTATTATTTAAACAGTTTGTGATGCTAGAAGGCTAAAGTGCATTGAAATAATTGTTAATGACTTTGGGTTCTGACTCTTCTGTGGCTCCACAACCCTGTCAGTTGCCCGCTCCTCTGTTGCGCTCATAAATGCAGCCCCTCTCTTGCGCTCATAAATGCAGCCCCTCTCTTGCGCTCATACATTTTAAAAGCATTAAAATGGCATTAGATTTTTAAAAATGCAGACGGATTTTGTTTAAATAATACATATAGGATTTTTCTTGTTTTGCTGCTTTAATAGACTGTGTTTAATTGACTGGTCATTCACAGGTGTAGAACAAGAACTGCCATTTAAAAGGTGGGATTGGTGACCTTGAAACCAGGAATGGGGCGGGGTGGGGGGGGTCACAAAGCTCCAAATTGTTTGCCAATAGAAATTTACAAACACACAGCAACCCGTATGCCGTCTTCTGCACAAAGATTTTTTTCAGAGCTTACAGGGGCTGTGTGTTTGTACGTCTCATTGTTAAATATATTTAATTCAATTGAAAAATGGGCAGAATGTGGCTAAAATGTCAGGATGTGTTCAAATATGGGTTGATCCACATGCTTTCTGTGAACTCTGATGCTTTTGACCCATAGGCAAAGAAGTGCTGCTCTTGATGCATGCTTTGAACACCCTGCGTTCTCCGGAAGAAAAACTAGCAGCCCTTTGCAAGAAATATGCTGACCTTGTACGTATTCCTTTTGTAAAGGTTGTGGGGCATTGGGAATAACATAACATCATTCCTTCTCCAGTAAGTAATATGGCCCATATATACCAAGCAGTGTCTACTGGTGGTAAAAGGTGTGTATTGGAATAACTCTGCTTGGCTCACACTTGACATCTCCTTTCTTTTTCCTGCATCTACAATTCTTATATTATTTACAACTACTTAATATACTTCCAACTTTTCAGATTGCTTTCACCTTTTCATACCCCTTTTCACTTGGACAATAAATATAACTGAAACAATTGAAGAAGCAAATGTTAGAAATGATAGTGTGATCCCATGGGTGGTGGGATTCAATTGACCAATATACTAAGCGTAACTACCTATTGGGAAAGGAACTGATCTTTGTTGCAGGACGCCGTAAAAGATCTGATGCCAGCTCCTAATGATTTTGCTGGAGTCCCTATGTATCCCTGTAGCTTAGGCTCCAAAAACGAATCTAAAGCTTTTAAGGCACATCTTAATGGATCTGTTGTGCTTAGACTAACTGCTCTACTATAGATTTTGATATACAAGCTTTACAATAAGGTACCAATTGTGACGATAGCTTACGACAGGTTGTAATTTACACCAAATAACTGGGTTTGAACTGAACGAGGCTTAGATATAATAAAGTGTATTTATTCCGTTGGATAGGTGAACACACGATATAGTACAGTAACAGGCAAGAAGTACACTTACTTTGGGGGATGGGGAATGAGAAGTATGTTGCATAGCATTTCTCTCAGCAATCAAGATGGTATAGAAGAACACAGGATAAAGGGTTGACCACAGCTTATATACATTTTGTAACCCTATCCTTAACATTAAGTACAGGTGGTTGGTCAGTAATTACCTGTAGCCACTCTCTAACGTGGGAACACATTTTGATACATGCCCCCCTGCTAGTTGGCACATGCTCAGTTGGACTCTGGGGTCTCATTTCTGCAGCCCCACATTTGCATCAGGAATGCCAGCCAGTCTACTAAATGGAATTTCTGGCAGGATACCCTTTGTTGTGAGGTGTTAAATGGGACACTTATAGACTGCTCTTGGTTGAGTCATCTCCGCTCTCCTGTAAACAGTGTAGGTGATAAACTCCTTTGAACAGCACTTAAATTCTAGACATTTGGACGCTTTCCCTGACCATCTGCTGCCTTATGGCCAAGGGAATTTCCTCTGGTTCCTGTCCATACCTTGGGACACAGTATTAAAGATAAAACACAAACATATTAAAATATCCGGTTCGGTTGGGTCCAGCGGGTCCAAACTTCCCAGTTCTCAATGCCGGAACTGGGACACCCTATGGTCCAATTTGCGACTTGCTACGACCTTCGGAACCGGAGTTACACAAATACACCTTAAACCGTTTCCTATTTTAATACAATAAACTCCGCTGTAAATTAAATCACGGTTTTTCACTAAATCCCCATTGAAAACAACAGGCTTCGCCGCCATAGACTTTCAATGGCAAACCGCCGCCGTTGGCGGCTATGGGAATCCGCCGCCATAGACTTTCAATGGCAAACCGCCGCCGTTGGCGGCTATGGGAATCCGCCGCCATAGACTTTCAACGAGGCAACGCCGCCGTTGAAGTCAGTGAGGGTTTTCCGCCATTGCCGGTCAATGGAGATTGTCCGCCATTGGAGTCTATGGGAAAAGTCCCGAACTTTCAGGGGGGTCCATACTCCGTCGGGTTGGTCCAAGAGGGTCAAGGAGGGTTCTGCAGCGATGCCGGAACAGTGACTACAGGTATCCCAAACCCTGGCCCTCTGGACCCTCCGGAACCGGAGATATGGATTCCTAAATTTCAGCTTTCTACACTTAGCTGTTTTCTTGAGCTGTTTCTGCCGCCGCCATTGGAACCTATGGCGCGACCCGCTCTTCTCGGTTCGACCCTTATCGGGGGTCCAGGATTCGGGGACCCGGTTGTGGTCGAGTGGGGGGAGGCCTAGGAACTAGGGGCAAAAAGAATTTTATTTCTAGGGGCTCTAGAACTGTTTATTCCCACGCCACTTGTCGTTGAACTTGACTGCTAAGTGATCAAAGCTCTCTTATTGAAAAGTATCCGCTTTGCGGTTTGGACGGCAGCCAACTCTTTCCTGGAAAGCTCCGTCGAGGATTCTACATTGAAGTAAATGGGCCCATTGACTTACAATGGGAAACCGCCGCTCCTCCTCTCGGACGCCATCTGCTGGTCTTCACAGGAAACAGGACCAAAACAGCAAGATTCGCCATTGAAACGCATGAAGCTCCAATGGCGGCCTATGGGACCCTGCAAAATGGTGCCTGAAAAGGCGGGAAAATTACACAAAGGGCTATAATCACTAAATAACTATTAACCCTTGTACTCCCGGATGGATCCTAGTGTGTGTGTGATGCAGACACTGATTAAACCAGATATTACAATAAAGCATGGGAACGGGAATACACATTTTCATGTCATAACAAGGGTTAAATCACATTTCTGGACCTCAGCCCAGTTAACCCCTTGTCTCCCTGGTGAGGTCGGGATGGCCAAATGGGGTGCAACCCCTTTAATACCGGGCTACCCCCATTCTCACTCTACACCTCCCCTTCTTAATGGGTGACCTGTGGCCCACTGGCCCTAATGGGGAGTGGGGCACTGCTGGCACCATTAATGAATTCAGTCTCAGAGGGATAGTCCTGGCGTGAAAGTCCATCAGCATTGCTGTTTTCACTGCCCTTTTTGTGCTGAATGGTAAACTCAAATTCTTGTAAAGCCAAGCTCCATCTCAGCAACTTGGCATTTCCCCCTGACACCCTCTGTAGCCAACTCAGAGGGTTGTGGTCCGTGATGACCGTGAAAGCCCTCCCATGTACATAGGGCTGGAGCTTTTTGAGTGCCCACACAATGGCCAAGCACTCCTCAATGGTGGCATATGCCACCTCCCTGGGGAGCAGTCTGCGACTGAGATACACCACAGGGTGCGCCTTGCTGTCCCCCCCCACCTGGCTCAGTACAGCTCCAATACCAAAGTCTGAGGCATCAGTCTGAATGAGAAAATGCTTGGTATAGTCTGGGGCAGCCAGTATGGGGGCTCCAGCAAGCACAATTTTCAGTGCCTGGAAAGCAGTTTCACAGGTAGGAGTCCAGGTAATAAGCACAGGCAGTTGCTTCTTAGTCAGATCAGTCAGGGGTTTGGAAACGGCGCTGTACTGTGGGACAAATTTCCTATAGTACCCTGCGGTGCCCAAAAATGCCATGATCTGTTTCTTGGTTTTTGGAACAGGCCACTGAACTATGGCTTCTACCTTGGCTGGCTCTGGTTTGAGATGCCCTCCACCCACCCTGTGCCCTAAGTACAGGACTTCTGCCATCCCTACCATACACTTAGTGGGTTTCAAGGTAAGCCCAGCCTCCCTGATCCTATCCAGCACCGCAGATACATGTCCTATGTGGGATTCCCAGGAATTACTAAAGACAGCAATGTCATCTAAGTAAGCCCTGGCATAGCTCTGCATCCCTTCCAGTAACCTATTGACCAGGCGTTGAAAGGTAGCCGGGGCATTTTTCATCCCAAATGGCATCACCAAAAACTCATAGAGGCCACTTGGAGTGATGAAAGCTGACTTCTCCCTAGCCTCCAGGGTCAGTGGGATTTGCCAATAGCCTTTGCTCAAATCCATGGTGGTCAGATATTTTGCCCCCGTGCGTTCATCTAGTAACTCATCCATGCGGGGCATGGGGTAAGCATCTGACACCGTCCCAGCGTTGAGCAACCGGTAGTCCACACAAAACCGGGTGGTCTTGTCCTTTTTAGGGACTAGGACTACTGGACTTGCCCTAGGGCTCTGGGATGGAGTAATTACCCCTAGGGTCAGCATCTCCTCAATCTCTCTCTCCATACTTGTCTTGACCTCTGCTGACACTCTATAAGTGTGCTTATGCAGAGGCTGCTGGTCCCCTGTGTGCACTGTGTGTTTTGTGAGATGCGTGGTCCCTGGCATGTCAGTGAAGAGGGTGCTAAACTGAGCTAGCATGTCCCTGGCTTCTCCCTTCTGCCTAGCACTCAACTGTGCCCCTATCTCTACCTGCTCTACAGTGTTTCCCTGCCTAGCCTCCCCTAGGAGATCAGGCAGAGCATTGCTCGCCGGATCCTCCAGCAGTGGGCTACAAATGGCCAGCACTGCTCCCATACTCGGTGCTCTGTATTCCTTCAACATGTTAATGTGATATGTCTTGTGCCTCTCGGGCGCTACCTGTACAACATAGTTGCACTCATTCACCTTTCGGATAACCGAGTACGGTCCCGACCAGGCAGCCATCAGCTTGTTCTCCCGAGTGGGCTTGAGAACAAGCACCTGCTGTCCTCGGATGAATTCTCTGCTTCGGCCCTGCTGGTCATACCATTGCTTTTGCTTGGTCTGAGCAGCCCTGAGGTGGTCCTGGGCCACCCCCATGAGCATCTCTAACCGGTCTCTGAGATCTACTACATACTGGATCACTGAAGCATCAGTAGCAGTAGTCTCCCCTTCCCATCCCTCACGGAATAGGTCCAGAGGTCCACATACCCTGTGGCCATATAGTAGCTTGAAGGGGGAGAAGCCTGTAGATTCTTGCGGTACCTCTTGGTAGGCAAACAGCAAGTGCTGCAGGTGAATCTCCCAGTCTTTCCCCTCCGCCTCTATAAAGGTCCGAAGCATCTGCTTCAGGGTACCGTTAAACCTCTCACATAATCCGTTTGTCTGGGGATGGTAAGGGGTAGTGCGCCGGTGCTGTACACCGCATGCATCCCAGAGACAATGTAACAGTTCACTCATGAACTGCGACCCCCGATCGGTTAGGACCTCACTAGGGAAACCTACCCTAGAAAAAATGTTCAGCAAAGCTGCTGCCACTGTCTTGGCATCTATGGTGCCAAGCGCTACCGCCTCAGGGTACCGGGTGGCAAAATCCACCACCGTGAGGATGTAGCGCTTCCCTTCCCTGACCTTCCTGCTAGGAATCATAAGGGGTCCTATAAGGTCCATCGCTACCTTCTGGAAGGGTTCCCCTATTATCGGTAGGGGTCTCAAGGGTGCCTTCACACAGTCGCCCGCCTTACCTACTCGCTGGCAGGCATCACAAGAGCGGCAGAAATTACTCGCATCTCGGGATGCCCCCGGCCAGTAGTAATACTGTAATAACCGGGCTCGCGTTCTGGTGACCCCCTGATGTCCCGCTAATGGAATAGAGTGAGCTACCCGTAACAATTGCTGTCGGTACCCCTGGGGCACTACTAGCTGTCGCTTACCGGTCAATCCCTCCTCTATCCCCGGGTTCCCTTCCTCTCTGTACAGGAGTCCCTTATGCCATAGGCAGTGCTCAGTGCCTTCCCCTGCCTGAGATTCGGACGCCCGAAGTCTCACGCCGGCCAGGGTAGGGTCTGTCTTCACTGCCTCCCTAAACTGGGCTCCTAAGTCTGGCCACCCCCCAGTCATGTCATTGTCAGGGGAATGGGGAAGGGAGAGAGGGAACAGTAAGTCAGCCTGTGGTTGCAACTGATCCTGGCTTACCTCCCCGGGCTCCTCTGCGCCCTCCGCTAACGTTTATCCCAAAGGCTGGGGGACTGGAGCGGCCGCCGCCGGCATTGCCGCTGTTTGGCTCCAGGTAACCGCCGCCACTGCAGCGGGCTGGGGCACACGGTCGTAGGTGCAGGTCATCGGTCCCAGGTCGTTGCCCAAAAGAATTTCAGCATCCAAACCGGGTAAAACCCCCACCTCCCACACACCCTTGCCCTCCCCCCAATCCAAAAAGATTCGGGCCACCTGCAAGAAACGTGGCTCTCAGTCGGCCACAGTGATCTGCATCCCAGGGCCTGGGACCAATTCCTCTGGCCGGACCATATCAGGTCGGACCAGGGTCACTGCAGCTCCTGAATCCAGCAAGCCGACTGCTTGCCGGTCACCGACTGTGACCGGGGTGAGATGTTTGCTCCGGCCGTCTGTCTGCTGCAGGTCTGCGCTGAGATGTCCTCCGCTCCTGGCTGTAGGCACCGATGAAACTGGGATAGGGGTGACATGGGACGTCTCGCTGGGAGTTGTTTCCATGACCGGTCCTGGTTCTTTGGTGGAAGCCACCCGCACGCGGGCTACCGGCTTCGCAGCTGGGGTGCGTTGCCCCTGATGGGGTCTGTTGGAACGCAGGGGTTCCGGGCAATCTGGTCTGAGGTGACCAGTGCTGTTACAGTTGTAGCACCGGCGCTCATGCCGGAGCTCCCCCGCCTTCGGTGAACTGCTGCCCGCAGGCGGCTTCTGAGTCCATTGGGGGGTTCTAGCAGCTGCCGGCGCTGCCGCCGCTTTGGCTGGTGCCTTGGCGGTCATCTGGACTCGGCTGACCACATAGTCGTCTGCAAGCCTCGCCGTCTCTGTAAGTCTTGGGCTTTTTGTCATACACCCAAGCCTTCACCGCCGGCAGGCACTGCTGCATGAGCTGCTCCTGAAAGATGAGGTCCAGCAGGCGTTGGTAAGTCCTGGCCTCATAGCCCTCCACCCAGCGGATCCCGTATAAAGCCATCCCGGTCACATAGGTGACGTAGGACTCCTGAGGGTGCCTCTCCTCCAGCCGGAATTTACCCCGGTAAGCTTCAGGGGTAAAACCGTGCTGAAATAGCAATAGTTCTTTCAGGTGGTCATAATCATCAGCATACTCCTCTGGAAGCGCCATCATTGTCTGCTTGGCCAAGCCGGAGAGTAGCGGGTCCAAGCGTGCAACCCTATGCTGGGGAAGCACCCTGTACCGCCGGCACTGCGTTTCAAAGTTCTTTAAAAAACTGTCGATCTGATCAGTGCCTTCCACGTACTTGGTGAGACTGTGCTTGTCCAGTTGGAGTTCATCTTTGCGGGGTTGGACCGGGGGGCAATAAGCGGGTCTGTTCACTGCCATAGAGAGAAACTTTAGCCGCTCCTCCGCTGTCCCTCGGTCTCCCCACGTCGTAATCAGTGCCAATATTTCAGGGCTAAACGGACTGGTGGCCGCAGCCATCAGTGCCCTTCCTGTTGCACTGGCCCCGGGAGGTGCACTTGTCCCCTCCCTGGGATTCTGCCGCCCCGGCACTGGGTTCAGTCCCTGATCTCCGGGCGGCTGTACAAGAGCAAGCTGAGCCGTATCCTGAGACTCTGCAAGCTCGGCTTCATATTCCGTGATTGCGGCGATCATGTCTGCGACCTCTTGGTCCTCATATTCCAGTCCATATTCACGGCACTTGTCTTTTAGCTGAGTTCTAGTCCTCAGGTAGTAGGAGTTTTCCGCTTCACTCATGGTTCTGGGTCACAGCAGTGAGGTGGTGTGACAACTTGCGTTACTTGTTGCACTAACGTGTGTTCAATATCTTTAGACCCAGGAACTTGCAATTACCATCAAGTTCCCACTGGATCACAGTACCCCGCAGAATACTGTAATCCAGGTCCAGTTCAATCCTGACCGCTGCCACCAGTTAATTTACAAGCCTGTGACGATAGCTTATGACAGGTTGTAATTTACACCAAATAACTTGGTTTGAACTGAACGAGGCTTAGATATAATAAAGTGTATTTATTCCGTTGGATAGGTGAACACACGATATAGTACAGTAACAGGCAAGAAGTACACTTACTTTGGGGGATGGGGAATGAGAAGTATGTTGCATAGCATTTCTCTCAGCAATCAAGATGGTATAGAAGAACACAGGATAAAGGGTTGACCACAGATTATATACCTTTTGTAACCCTATCCTTAACATTAAGTACAGGTGATTGGTCAGTAATTACCTGTAGCCACTCTCTAACGTGGGAACACATTTTGATACATGCCCCCCTGCTAGTTGGCACATGCTCAGTTGGACTCTGGGGTCTCATTTCTGCAGCCCCACATTTGCATCAGGAATGCCAGCCAGTCTACTAAATGGAATTTCTGGCAGGATACCCTTTGTTGTGAGGTGTTAAATGGGACACTTATAGACTGCGCTGGTTTGAGTCACCTCCGCCCTCCTGTAAACAGTGTAGGTGATAAACTCCTTTGAACAGCACTTAAATTCTAGACATTGGGACACTTTCACTGACCATCTGCTGCCTTATGGCCAAGGGAATTTCCTCTGGTTCCTGTCCATACCTTGGGACACAGTATTAAAGATAAAACAAACATATTAAAATATCCGGTTCGGTTGGGTCCAGCGGGTCCAAACTTCCCAGTTCTCAATGCCGGAACTGGGACACCCTATGGTCCAATTTGCGACTTGCTACGACCTTCGGAACCGGAGTTACACAAATACACCTTAAACCGTTTCCTATTTTAATACAATAAACTCCGCTATAAATTAAATCACGTTTTTTCACTCAATCCCCATTGAAAACAACGGGCTTCGCCGCCATAGACTTTCAATGGCAAACCGCCGCCGTTGGCGGCTATGGGAATCCGCCGCCATAGACTTTAAACGAGGCAACGCCGCCGTTGAAGTCAATGGGGGTTTTCCGCCATAGCCGGTCAATGGAGATTGGCCGCCATTGGAGTCTATGGGGAAAGTCCCGAACTTTCAAGGGGGTTCATACTCCGTCGGGTTGGTCCAAGAGGGTCAAGGAGGGTTCTGTAGCGATGCCGGAGCAGTGACTACATGTACCCCAAACCCTGGCCCACTGGACCCTCCGGAACCGGAGATATGGATTCCTAAATTTCAGCTTTCTACACTTAGCCGTTTTCTTGAGCTGTTTCTGCCGCCGCCATTGGAACCTATGGCGGGACCCGCTCTTCTCGGTTCGACCCTTATCGGGGGTCCAGGATTCGGGGACCCGGTTGTGGTCGAGTGGGGGGAGGCCTAGGAACTAGGGGCAAAAAGAATTTTATTTCTAGGGGCTCTAGAACTGTTTATTCCCACGCCACTTGTCGTTGAACTTGACTGCTAAGTGATCAAAGCTCTCTTATTGAAAAGGTATCCGTTTTGCGGTTTTGCAATTTGGATGGCAGCCAACTCGTTCCTGGAAAGCTCCGTCGAGGATTGTCCATTGAAGTCAATGGGCCCATTGATTTACAATGGGAAACCGCCACTCCTCCTCTCGGACGCCATCTGCTGGTCTTCACAGGAAACAGGACCAAAACAGCAAGATTTGCCATTGAAACGCATGGAGCTCCAATGGCGGCCTATGGGACCCTGCAAAATGGTGCCTGAAAAGGCGGGAAAATTACACAAAGGGCTATAATCACTAAAGAACTATTAACCCTTGTACTCCCGGATGGATCCTAGTGTGTGTGTGATGCAGACACTGATTAAACCAGATATTACAATAAAGCATGGGAACAGGGGAATACACATTTTCATGTCATAAGGGTTAAATCACATTTCTGGACCTCAGCCCAGTTAACCCCTTGTCTCCCTGGTGAGGTCAGGGGATGGCCAAATGGGGTGCAACCCCTTTAATACCGGGCTACCCCCTTTCTCCCTCTACACCAATTTATTGTATTAAACCTCATTTAGCTATCTAATGTATGCTCTGAACATACATCCTGTACAGATCTCGGTTTTCTAGGGTGTCCTCCTTTTTGCCTCTTCAGCTGGAAGAGAGCCGGAATTTCCAGAAACAGATGAAGATTCTGCAGAAGAAGCAGGCACAAGTGGTGAAGGAGAAGGTTCACTTACAGAGCGAGCACAGCAAGGCCATTCTGGCACGAAGCAAGCTGGAATCACTCTGCCGAGAGCTCCAGCGTCACAACAAAACGTTGAAGGTCCGTTCCACTTTCATGTAGAATTCTAAATGTATGTTATGACCCGGTTATATTTTGCATACGCTGCTAGAAAACAGAGTAACATTTACTAGTATTTATGTATGTATGTTCACCGTTGATTGCGTTTGCTGCAAGAAATCTAGATGAGGCCTAAAGGCTTTGTGCCATTTAGTAACTTTGGTGCTTCTTGTGGCAGCCTCTCAAAATACACTTTACATTCCTCTCTCCCCTCTAGTTTGTGACAGAGTTTCTAATGATTCCTTTTAAGGGATCATCTAGAGTTTGTCATAGATGAACCCTTTTGCGTGCTGGATGGATCCCGCTCCATGAAGCGGTCATGGGTGTCGCTCTGTCACTGACTATGGGATGGAAGGGGAGGAGTGATCCATAGGAGCGTAGGACGGAGTTTTCCCTAAGAGAAGGAGCATTTTATGGAGGGGGCTTAGCTACTACATCATGGGGCACTCATGTGCTAGAACCCATGTCCTATGGTTAAATTATAATGTACAGAGCTTTTGAAATCTTCTTTGTACTGCTTGAGTGTAAATCGATACCTGTCCTAAACATTACCATGATTTTAGAAATTACATTGAAACCCTTGTATAAATGCCAACTTCAAATTTCCCCCTTTAAGCACATTGTTTTGGGTACTCAGGAAGAAAATCTCCATCAAGCTCGTGAATATGAGGAAGATCGCAAGGAGGTCACTGCACATTTCCAAATGACACTGAATGAAATCAAGGTGCAGATGGAGCAGCACGATGTATACAATACTAAACTTCGTCAGGAGAACGTAGAACTGGGAGATAAGCTGAAGAAACTTCTTGAGCAATATGCAATGCGTGAAGAGGTAGGCAGGCCATGTATAATGCCTTTACAACACCATTTTATAACCATCAGAATATTTTCCATTTCTAGAGTGTTACTTGTTTTTACTGTATGCTGTAGCACTCGGGGCATAAACCGGTTTAGAAACCTGTATGCAGTTACGTAAAGTAATGGTTGCAATATCACTAAATGCTTATTGTTTCACTTTTTCTGAAAATGGAAAGATCAAACTGTGCTAAATCCATTTTCAGTGCTTAGATTTCTTGCATTACTCCACCTCCTACTTTTTTTTTTAATAGACCATTTAGCGTGTGCGTGCGTGCGTGCGTGCGTGCGTGCGTGCGTGCGTGTGTGTGTGTGTGTGTGTTCGGTCGGTCGGTCGGTCAACACTGGATTGTTGTCTGTGAGGCTTCAATAAAGTTTTTTTTCTACTAACCCGGAAGTACCTCGGATGTCTGTCACTTGCTGTGGCGCCGGAACTTCTTTCTTCCATTTAGCATCCTAGTCTGACCATTGTAATTGATTGCTTTGCTTTCAAAGTTTCTTTTATCAAGCTACAATACTGCTGTTTGATGTAAATGGGTAGTATTGCAACGATTTGTCAGCGTTCTGCGGAATTGCAGCTTAATAAACGAGGCCATTGGCGTTCCCTTTTGCTTATTCCCACATTGTTACCTTTTTTTTTTTTTGCATCCGAGTCCCCAGACTCCGAAGGGAAGTAGATGCATGAAACTGCTACCCATCAGTCAACATGTTACTTGATTATTATTTTGTATTTCTTCTGATACATTCTTCCCTACTGCACTTTGTTAAAGCCCTTGAGTAGTTAGTTTCTGGTTTCTTTCTTCCAGGATTTACATGTTAAGATCCTGTGTTGTTTCCCAATAATAAAGTTTTCCGAGTTGCTCTGTAATTCAACTTATACAGAGTCCCTCATTTCCTTCAGCACATTGACAAAGTCTTCAAGCATAAGGAACTACAGCAACAACTCCTCGATGCCAAGCTACAGCATTCCACGCAGCTCATGAAAGAAGCTGAACTGAGGCATCAGCGGGAAAGAGAGTTTGTACGTTTCCTTTTTTTTTTCACGTATTTTTTTAAAATTATTATTCTCTAAATGTATGATACATTATTAACATCTTAATCCAGAAACCCTTCAATTTGGATCTTCAAGTTGTTTTCTGCAGCAGCAGTATGGTTAAGTGATTCAACCGTCTCTGTGCCAGACACTGTATAGCACATTTATTTTCACTGCATCATTATGTTTTTTTTTTAAGACCTATTCATTAAACTGCGAGAATGTACTTTGTACTTTTCAAGCCGTGAAGCCGGATAAAGTTCAAAAACACATCCCGCTGTATTTATTGAATGCTTCTCGCATGTCTAAATGGTGTGATGTGTTTGTGCAACATTGTCCCATTATCGCTTCCTGGGACAGTGATTTAAAGGTGCAGTCTTACATGGGTATAAATCGATCAAATGTGAGTGTTTGTTTAAAGCGGCAATACTAAACCCCAGCCCCTCCTTTTTTTTTTTTTTTTTTATATGTGTAGCATGTGACCAAGTATAATTCTACATTCTTAAGCTGGCAATCGTTTGGTGCTCCTTTTTGTGTGGCTAACATAATGCCAATCAATCCTTCAGTCAGTCTAACTCAGCAGCTACAATGTATTCTTATATTACTAAGGTAACATTATCTTTTGTTCTAGTTTGCAGCTCAAACTGCTGGGAATATTGGCAACAAATGATAACAAACAGGAAAGTGTTACAAAGATCTTGCACTGCTGCGGAGATGGGCTAAAACCTGCTATAGAAATCACAGGATAATCATATTAAAACTCATTAAAAATTGCATTAAGCGTTGAATAAAAATGGGTGGGGGGGAATGAAGTCTATTAAAAAAACATAAGATTTCACATATAACAGCTGAGACTGCTCTCTCACTCCTCAGCACTCCACACGAGCAGAAGGAGCAGAGCCACAGACGGTTTGATTACTGTCTTCATTTGCTTTTCCCATTAACCTTTCATTGACTGTTGTGGACTCCTGGTGCTTCTTTGCAAGCTGCTTTCTTGCAAGCTGTGTTCAGCCTTTACTGTACCATTGCCCACAGTTTCTTGTGGTACTTGAACTACTGGCATTGACTTTAGTGGATTCTTGCTGCCCTGCTATTAGCTGTTTAGCTGTATTTAGCCTACACTGTATGTTTGCTATCTATTTTCATGGGTGTCTGATTTGACCAGTTATAGGGGAAGGGAGGCTTAGGGAAGTACCTCTGGGTCCTTTTGGACCAGGGGGAATGGGCCAGATGAAGAGGTAGTCCCTCGAAACGTCGCCCCCCTAGCATACTTTCCGTTCTCCGTTTTTTGTGTATATTCCTTGTGTTTCATGTTTTTTCCCCTTTTCCTTTCCCCCCCCTCCCCCTCCCCCCACCCCTCACTTTGTGACATGCCCATTTATGATACTGGTTTCTGCAAACACATTCGATTTATTTCTGGTTCGTTTTATTATTAAATGTTTATTCTGCATTACAACTGTTTTCATCATTTAGCTATTAGACAGTGAGTGCTGGTACTTACATAGATTTATAAGATTTCACATGTTTTGCTGCTTTTAAAGCTAGCTGATTTTTTTTTTTTTATGAACAGTGGGGTCTAGAATAATTAAATTTAACCCCCTGTTAACTGGAAATTGTAATATTTTTACTAAACTATTAAATAATAGTGTTCAGGTAATTCTGCTAATCTGATATATATATATTTTTTAATCCATTCTGTTTTAACCCTTTCAACATGTAACGCATTAGCTCTGTTTAGTGAGCCTGCACCTTTCAGGGGGACTCTCCTAGCTCTCAACATTATACAGCTAAACCCCGTTATAACGCGGGTCTCGGGGTCCACCCCGAGATCACCGCGTTACTAACGGGGTCGCGAGAAAAAAAAATGGCCGCCGCGCTTTAGCGCATATTCATCCCGCGGGACAGGAGATGGGAGCGGGCATGTCCCTCCGCTCCCCGCTTCCCCCTGTCACCGCGGGACAGGCCGCGGGGCAGGAGATGGGAGCGGGGATGTCTCTCCTGTCCCCGCTTCCCCCTGTCACCTCGGAACAGGCCGCGGGGCAGGAGATGGGAGCGGGGATGTCCCTCCTGTCCCCGCTTCCCCCTGTCACCTCGGGACAGGCCGCGGGGCAGGAGATGGGAGCGGGGATGTCCCTCCTGTCCCCGCTTCACCCTGTCACCGCGGGACAGGCCGCGGGGCAGGAGATGGGAGCGGGGATGTCCCTCCTGTCCCCGCTTCACCCTGTCACCGCGGGACAGGCCGCGGGGCAGGAGATGGGAGCGGGGATGTCCCTCCTGTCCCCGCTTCCCCCTGTCACCTCGGGACAGGCCGCGGGGCAGGAGATGGGAGCGGGGATGTCCCTCCTGTCCCCGCTTCACCCTGTCACCGCGGGACAGGCCGCGGGGCAGGAGATGGGAGCGGGGATGTCCCTCCTGTCCCCGCTTCACCCTGTCACCGCGGGACAGGCCGCGGGGCAGGAGATGGGAGCGGGGATGTCCCTCCTGTCCCCGCTTCACCCTGTCACCGCGGGACAGGCCGCGGGGCAGGAGATGGGAGCGGGGATGTCCCTCCTGTCCCCGCTTCCCCCTGTCACCTCGGGACAGGCCGCGGGGCAGGAGATGGGAGTGGGGATGTCCCTCAGGTCGCCGCTTACCTCAGAACCATGCTGCCTGCATGGAGGTTGTAGCGGGGGGTTTCTTCTCCCCACCGCTGTCCCCGGTGCTCCCGCTGCCTGCGCGGGAGGAGGGGGGGGAGCGGGTGGTGGTGCTGGTCGCGGCCCGTCTGTGTAGAGTGAGAGAGTGTGTGTGTATGTATATATGGGAGAGAAAGTGTGTGTGTGTATATGGGTGTGTGAGTGTGGGTAAGTGTCTGTGAGTGTGTGTAAGTGTCTGAGTGTGTGTCTGAGTGTGTGTGTAAGTGTGTGTGAGTGTGTGTGAGTGTCTGTGAGTGTGTAAGTGTGTGTGAGTGTGTGTGAGTGTGTGTGAGTGTGTGTGAGTGTGTGTGAGTGTGTGTGAGTGTGTGTGAGTGTGTGTGAGTGTGTGTGAGTGTGTGTGAGTGTCTGTGAGTGTCTAAGTGTGTGTAAGTGTGTGTGAGTGTGTGTGAGTGTCTGTGAGTGTGTAAGTGTGTGTGAGTGTGTGTGAGTGTGTGTGAGTGTGTGTGAGTGTCTGTGAGTGTCTAAGTGTGTGTAAGTGTGTGTAAGTGTGTGTGAGTGTGTGTGAGTGTGTGTGAGTGTGTGTGAGAGTGTGTGAGAGTGTGTGAGAGTGTGTGAGAGTGTGTGAGTGTGTGTGAGTGTGTGTGAGTGTCTAAGTGTGTGTGAGTGTGTGTGAGTGTGTGTGAGTGTCTAAGTGTGTGTGTGTGTGTGTGTGTGTGAGTGTGTGTGAGTGTGTGTGAGTGTCTGTAAGTGTGCGTGAGTGTGCGTAAGTGTGTGTGTGTGAGTGTGCGTGAGTGTGGTCAGTGTGTGTGCAGTGTGTCAGTGTGAGCAATGAGCAGTGTGTGTGCAGTGTGCAGTGTGTGTGCAGTGTGGCAGTGAGCAATGAGCAGTGTGTGTGCAGTGAGTGTGTGCAGTGTGTGTGCAGTGTGCAGTGTGTGTGCAGTGTGGCAGTGTGAGCAATGAGCAGTGTGTGTGCAGTGAGTGTGTGCAGTGTGCAAAAAAAAAAATGTAAAAAAAAATTTTTAAAAAAAAATTTTTTTTTTTTTTTTTTTTTTTTTTTTTAAAAAACGGGAGCCACGGGAAAACCGCGTTATAACCGAATCGCGGTATAACGAGGCGCGTTATAACGGGGTTTAGCTGTACTTTCCGTGACAGAGGATTGAGACGTGACACGATATGTATGCAAAAAATCCTACTAAGAATGGAGAGCACACCAGATTTTGATCATTCTTTCTTGCCAGCACACCGTTTTTTTTTTTTTAATGCTACATTTGCAGTTTAATGTATAGGCCACTTTGTGGTAAAGGTCAGTCACAATGGAGCTTTGTTCTGTTTAAGTGCTCTCCAGTAAGTTTTCAGAGATGGGACAGCCTTTATTGACAACATTAGTCTTGTTTTTGAAGTTCTAAGTTATCTGTTAAAGAAGCAATCCTGGACAAAATTGAAATTCACTGGCAATTCCCAAGACTTGTTTTAAGTGCAGGATTACTTGATTTTTTTTTTTTTTTTTTATGATCATGGTGCCTGCAGTCAACAGATGGGAAGCTGCAATGTCATCCGTTGTGGCTTCCTATTGGCCTTTGTTGTGGTGCCATTTTGTTTCCCTGGGGTGGGAGCAGAACAGTGGCGCCTAAAATAGCGAGATTCCGCTCCAGAGAAAAGAAACTGGAATATTTACTTTAATGAGTAACCACTGGTAACATAACTTACTTAGGAACACTGTTCTAGTAATGAATATTTTTGTTTTTGGCAATGACTTTTAATGGTTGATATTTCTTCTCAGTTGTTAAATGAGGCAACAGAAACCAGACACAAATTTGAGGAGCTGAAGCAACAGGAGAGCCAGCTAAAGCAGCAGGTAAGAGTGCACGCTTCTTGTATAGCATAGCGGGAATGAATAGAGCAGTGGCTCCCAACATTTGATTCATGCCTATATTAAATCTGCTGCATATCTTTTTTTGTTTTACATTTCTTTTAGTTAGCAGTGTTACAATTCTCATTCAGTTGCCTCTCCAATACCAAACAGAAGTTGTTTAGTGCACTGCTTCATATGATCTTGTGTAGAGCAGGTTGCAAGCCACTTTAAGTGTGCAACCAACACACATCCTAAAGCATAATGCTCTTATGATAATCTCTGGCAAGCTGAGCAATGGAAGTTTTAAAGAAATCATTAAACAATGTTTAAAAGGAGGATGTGACTTAGACAGTGGGTAAATGCTTTTCAGTGATACTACGGCTCTCAAATAAATAAGTAGGCGTACAATAAAAATACACACTGTTTTCATTTTATTGCGTTATAAGAAAACATCCTTATTTTATAGTGGGAGGTCAGTGGGCCAAAATTTGTTTGCACTAAAATGTGTTTTGAGATTCTTAAACGTTTCTGTATCACGGACAACAGTATTTTTAATACTTTGGAGGACCAGCATACACACTTCTATTCCCCAATATAATTAAGTATATTCTAGCATATCTTTCATGACCTCACGTGCAATTTTACTAAATTGATACATTCGACACCATAAAACATAACCGCTATTATATGGTCAATAGGGCCACAATATATTAGTAATGATAATAAAACATAACTCTGTCAGACTTTCCAATAACCACTGACACCAACCTCCAGCCTTCCTAGCTAAGCTAATAACTCAATTGATAGCAGGACATCCTCTGCCTCCCAGTCAGAAACTGACCGCTTCCTCCCCCCCAAGCCCTGTAAACGTAACAAATGCTTAACACATTTCAATCCCCGTATCTTGACAAAGCACATCGGCACTGTGACCGATGTACATGGCCACAAAGGAAACTTGCATTAAATTAGGTGGCGTGGGAGAGATCATCTTAACTGTCAAACTTCAGAGGGGAGTGTTCTGCCTAAAAATAAATATTTTATAATCCTTAGCCAGTGAAAAACATCGACAGCTGCATGTGCCCCCAGAACTCGCCAGTCGACACTAAACTAATGGACCAACCAGAATAGCGCTGAATAATCTTAATGGACATTTTACTAATTTTATCCCGCGCTCGTCATGACGCCCAGCACCAATGAGCAACTGAGATTAGCATAACAGTCAGGATTAAAAAACCCTGTCTAATTTTTTTGCTATTTTTCAATTATTACTTTTTTTCAGCTTTCTCTTTACATGGATAAGTTTGAAGAATTCCAATCAACAATGGCAAAAAGTAATGAACTATTTACAACCTTTCGGCAAGAAATGGAGAAGGTTTGCTCAAGTTGTTTTTTTTTTCTCAATAGTTTATACTAATAATAATTATTAGGGTGTACAGTGAGACATAATTTCACCTTTTTGTTTGCGGAGAAGACTTAAATAATCAATTTGTATGCTCGTTAACTAGTAACCAACATCACACTGATGAGACCCGAAAGGTCAAAGCAGCTGTTTAATACAACAGGCATACTCTTAAAGGGGTCCATGTTAAAATGGATAAGCAGGAGAGTAACATACTGTGCTCGCGTGCATGTCAATACCCAGAATCCCTGGCTGCAGTGGAAGCACTGTTTGCAAAGTGATCATGGGAAAAGACGGGGTTGCAGACCTGTCTGAGACATTGAATGTGGTCACCAGTGGTATTTTTATTTACTATGCTGCTTTACAGTCAAGTAGAGAAGAACCGAGTCAGATTACCAAGTATTTAAGCAGGGGAATCGAGATCTGTAAAACTTGGGAAATGTGCACATTTAGGTTTAAAAAAAAAAAGAGTTGTAAATCAGTGTTTGTTTTTTTTGTTTTTTTAATAAATTAACCTCTGAACCCCCATGCAAGTTAATTTACACCACTATGTCTGAGTGGTAAAGATAAATGATTATTAAAATGGTGATCAAGGACCCATGGCTTGCACTAAACAGTGCATCTTGCAAGCCTTTCCCAATCACTGAATTCTCAACTACTGTATAACCTGCCTAGTTTCCCTCTTTTTAGTTATTGCTGTTAATGTGTAAACTATAGAATTAATTTTATGTAACTCTTATGTTTAGTCACCAGGCATTGGTAAAACATGCCTCGGTACTCCAAGAGTCTACTTTGCAGAATCACTCCTTTACCATTTTGTGTTGGATTACACATTGACTGACTGTAAATTAATCTGCAGTTTTCCATGTAGCTCTAATTTCATTTGCCGTGGTGGTATAAATCTGTCATTACCTGCAGACAACACTAATGCAATCAATGAGTACAGGAAACTTATTTACTTGTGTGGGTGGTTCAACTAGGAATTTCAGAAAAAATAGAAACGTGTTTCATTTAATAGATCACATACTGTGAACCGTATATGTTTAGGTTAGCAAGATCAGATATCAAATACATAAAGTATAAAAAATGTTTTTTTTTTCCTTTCAACTATGCATTCATTCTAAGGAAGCAGGTGTATAAAAAGTTGAACACTGCAGACTAATTCAGTATTTATTTTTACTTTAACAGATGACTAAGAAAATAAAGAAACTAGAAAAGGAATCCATTGTGTGGCGCACAAAATTGGAAAATAATAACAAGGCTCTATTACAAATGACTGAAGATGTAAGTTGATATATTACAATGCAGAGCATTGTAATAGGTTTAAGTGAACTTGAAAGCACCAGTCTGTGCTTATCGCAGTTTTCCCACGCTATTTTTATTTTTTAAATACAATGCTCCGTTCAGGAGATATAAGCATTTGAAATATTAAATGTTAAAATTTAGATCTTTTCAGAGCTGAGTGCAGGTCTAAACTCAGGCTATAAATGACTAAAATCATGATTACAAGCACTAAAAAGAGTAGGACTTGCTCAGAGGGAGAGGATACGAACATTGTGTTTAAACTACTATAGGTTTCTGGCAGGGATTGATGTGTTAATACATAAAAAGCCTGAACCTATATTTCATTCTGAAACTGTTTTCTCTTGCCATGTAAATTCTTTAACACATTCGGTTCAAGAAAGGCTTGCAATGTTATGTAGAAGATATAATATTGGCATAAGGCGTTGAAGATTTCTTTAACTATTGAACATTGCATTTTTTTGTTTAATTATTTACAGGAAATGTAATGGGAAGATCTGTGGTTCCATTAACCATATCGCTAATAGAGGTCCTATACATAATAAAGTAATGCATGAAAGGGAATATGGTGACAGAAATTAGCTATCTATTGCTTCAGCTGAGGAGCAACAGTCTGCTGGACAGATATGATTTTAGGCACCAATAGCCACTCTGTGTAACTTCATGGTAGCCCCCAAAACACATTCAGGGCAGTGGTGGGCAGCATCCAACTGTAGATGTTATATTCGTAAGCTTTGTTTCTCCCAGCGTCCGTAATCCAGAATGCAAGGCATTGGTATTTGAGGAACTCGGATATACTTGGTTTCCATTAAAACATAATGCCATTACATATTCAAATGCAGGTTCAAGCATTCTTAGGCACCATCACTGTTACTCGCCACCCAACATCATGTCTGTTGACACCAGCTTTTTACCAAATGTACAAGCTTCTGGTGTATCAAAAGATGTCTTGTGCTTAATAGTGATAAAATTATTCTGTAACCAAAATGTTTTGGTACTACTAAATTTTGCACCTCTTTAACACTCCAGAAAACTGTACGAGACAAGGAATACAAAGCAATGCAGCTCAAACTGGAGCGCTTGGAGAAGCTCTGCAGGGCCCTTCAGACTGAGAGGAATGAGCTCAACAAGAAAGTGGAGGTTCTTCAAGATCAGGTCTCTGTACTGGATGACGTGCCAGCAACAGGAGACACGTTAGAGACAAACTGCACAGTAGAGTCCTCTGGTGAGCTGGGAGCAGTCACAGTCCGAGAATCGGGAATCCAGCCCCAGCATGAACATCCAGCAAAGGAACAAATCCCAGTGGAAAAGACTTTCTTAACAGGGCCTTCTTCTGGCATGGATTCGGTTGATTAAAGGGAGGTGTATACTATGCTCCAATATACACACACACAAATATATTATAACATTGTTGATGGTAATTTTGTTTTGTGGTGGACAAATTTCTTACTTTTTCTACCATATTTGTATTTTCTTAGGACTACTGGACTACATGTGGTACGTAACTTCCTAGCAACGTCGTATAGTCTAATATATTTTGTCCCATCCCACAGTTTGACTTCTGCATCCACTTAGTTTTACAGGTTATACAAGTAAGAGTGCATGTTCCAAACACCCACATTAAGAACAGCATGTCAGGAGGGGTTACAAGTCAAATAACATGTTTGAGACGAGAAAGGAAGATTAGAAGTCATTTATTACCCTGTCTTTTTCCATCACTTACTGAAAGTTTCAGAAACTGTTCATTGAAGAAAATGTTAAAATCATTATTTTGTCCGTAATGCATCATTTCAGTATGATGGTGTACAAAGTGTTTTTTTAGTTTTGCACTTGGTAAGCAAAGACTGTTTTTTATAAACATCAGGATTGTTCTAGCAGAACTGAGGCAGAATTTGTATAGTGTGTCTTTTTGGCATTGTTCATAGTTGCTCCATTTCAACCTATTATTAGCCAGACAATTTTTGGGAATATACAGCCAATTTTTCATTTGTATGTACATTCCATGCTATAATCTAGTGAGGGTGGGATTCCCTCAGGATTGGGTTGAGCATCTCTACTCAACAAATGTTTCCAGCGCAAAGTTACACTAGTGATTGCGAGCAGTGAATGTTTTGAGGTGCCAATCTATTGTACATCTTGAAACTTTCTCCTTAGGACAAATTGAAGTTCCCAAACTACAGGTAGTGGCCTACATGTTTGGTTGAATGCACTAAAAGTCTTAATGTTAAAACTGTGTTGTGAAGTCCTACTTTAAATATTTAGGAGCCGGTACAGACCTACTGTGATGTCTAGATCTGTCTGCTATTGCTAGGTTGCTTCTAGAACTTATTGTTTTACATCACCATCAAATTTGGTACAAAACTGGCCTTCTATTCAGTGTGCTGTAAAGTAATATTCCCCTTGCTTTGGAAGATTTGTCTGCTTTCCTAAATGGGGCTTAAACTTCTCGAGCGACAGTAATTTACTGATTCACAGCATATGGAGTATGGACCTTTTGAGCTTGATGGCCATATGATCAATGTCTAAAATCCACAATCCATTTCATATCAAATAATTTTTTTTAAATTAATTCTCCTTAAAGGGCCGGCCTTAACGTGATTTTCATAGTTTCATATAAGTGGCCAGTACTTGGCTGACTTTCAACATTGGCAAAAATATTAATTTGTTGATTAACAAGTCGCCATACTGCCCTAGCTAAAGTCTGTGCAGGTTTGAATATGACCCCTGTTAGAGATTTGCTTGTTTACTATAGCAGAACCGCTTTTCCCAAATGAGCAATCATTTTTACAGACGTATTGGAGCAGCAGTGACTACTCCTATAAGCCGCAGTGGTGTGGAAATTTCAGATCGAAGGCATCAAGGTTCACAGTAATTCAGTTTGTCGCTTCTTAATGTTGAATTTCGACCTGTTGGTTTTGAAAAGAGCACAAGCCTTTCATACAAGTAAAGCTTATTATCCCTGACGTGCACTTACAACAGGGGAACAAAATGACTGCCGGGTCTAAAGCCCATCACACCTACATTGAAGACCTCAAACCTCTGGCCTTGCATTTGAATTTATGTGCCAGTTGCTATGAGCGACTCATGACTTAAAGGCATGAAATTATATTTTGTATGTTAAGCTAATAACACCTCGTGTATGAGGGGCTGCTATGCATTCCAAATAACACTTGGTGTTTAAGGGCGTCTCTCAAAAATAAATGCACACGGGCAGACGCAATTAAAAGTTGTCCCTTTTTGCTTTTAAGCGCAGCTCCTTGGAGAGCTCCGATTTTGTATGAAACATTGGCGGGCATTAACAGTCCAGCGTCCATTAATGCAAAGTAGCGCGGTACTTATTATGGTTCTAGGCCGACTTGTGGTGTGATTCCATTGTTTGGTGCTTGAAACAAAACTAATGTAGCATGGTGCTGCCATTCGCTTTAAATGTACAGTGTTTGCGCATGGGCATAACCAAAGTATGGCCTAGTTGGGAGAGGCTTTATTTAAATGTCCTTCCTGTTCCTGCCATGGTCTAGAGCAGGGGTGCGCAAACTACCTGCGCAGCGCCCCTCCCCGTGCCTGCTCTCCCTCTGTGTCGCGCCCACCCCCCTTACCTCTAATGCGGCGTCAAACGACGCCATGTCATGGAACATCGCGTCATTTGACGCTGTGTAGCCATGGAGACCCGTGGACTGAAGCCAGGTAAGTGAATTACAGAGGCCTCACGGTCAGTGTGGGGCCTCTAAACGCTGCCCCCATCCCCCCCCAAAAAAAAGTCTTGCGCACCCCTGGTCTAGAAGTCACAGTGTCTCAATGAATTTTGAGGTATGACTTTCCCAAGCTGGCCCACGATTGGCAGATACAGACTTGCAATCATCTCCGTGCCTGGGAAAGTTACTCTGCAGAATTCATTGTGGCAGAGTAGATTGCTACGGCAAGATGTCCGTCTGTGATTTCTCTCCTTCCTTCTCACCCCCAGCAAATGATCCCAAGGGGGTGGATCTGGACAGATACAAATTGCACAGTTGTTGGGCTCCTAGCTGGTCTCTAGGTGTGTTTGTGGTTTACAGTGGTAGATGCAACTATCCAGCTTTGTCCGTGACTGGTAAGGAGTGGTGTTTTTTTGTTTGTTTGTTGCAATTCAGAGGGTGAAAAACAATCTGAGCCACTCTACAGGATTTTGGTGATTAAAACCAATTAATGCTGCGTGCAGCAATTGTTTCACCCCAACAAGACAAACTACAAGTTCTGCGGCAGCCTGGCCTGTCCTCGAAATCCAAAAGGGGTCAGTGTGCTGCAGTTCGAGTATCCAAAAACGAAATTCTGCTAATGGGTGTACCTGTTATGTACTTGCCATTTTTGTTGTCTCGTACATGGCACAGCTGATGGACTCATTTGTATGATCCGCTTTATTAACCGTGGTTCGAACAACGTATTTCTGCCAATTGTAATGACCATATATTTAGAAAAATCATTTGCTACACAAGTTAATTATTTTGAGGTTATTCTTATACAGTTATTTTTGTATTACCGGCTTTGTTTAATAATGAAAACAAGCAGTCTCTAGACTGGCACCGAAGGGGAGCATGTGCAAATATACTCTGCACTACTAGTAAAAGTATAAATATCCTTCAATAAGTCATTATAGGTTTCATAGGGCATTTCCCTCCAAAACGAGTAAAAAGGGCCATTATAAATATTCACAAAATCCAAAGCAGTACTGCTGTGGTCAAGCTAAAAAGCAAAAGGTTAGGCTTTGGTTTCATTCACAATCATACTGGAATTATTTGTGTGAAATGTTTCCCCGCTGTTTCTATTTGTTGCATGTGAGAAGGGATTTGAACTGTATGCAATTGAATTTGTTTTTGTTTAAATAACATCCCAGCTGATGAGACCTGTGCAAAAAAAAAAAAAAAAACCCTAACCACTGCATTAGAATTATGAAAGTTTAAATAACTGTACCATTTAAGGTAATGTGTTTTTATTTACGCACGCACACGCCAGGTCGTTATTTTGTTTGTCCCAGATCTCAGCCCCATTTAGATACCCTGCTTGCCCTCACTCTTCCTGTTTTGTGTAGTACTCCATTGTTGTGCCCTAGTTGCTGCTATTAAATAACCTAATGTTCTGAACACTTGGGAAAACCTTTGACCCGTATGTTTGCTACTTAAGTGTGGTAGGGCTGTTTAATGGGCTTTCATCCCCTTCATGTTCTTCGTGGGTTAATTAGCAACAGGTGTGGTAAATGGAAATGCACAGAAACAAGATTGGCAGGAATATTTGCTATGATGCACTTTATAGTTAAATGGAACAACCCACATTGACTTGAATTTGTTATTATTTTAAAAATCATACCTGCACTGAGCCATTCAGTATCCTTCATTTCCGGTCTGCATATATTATTACAATGTACAGTATGCAGAATTTAACAACCCACTGCGTATTGGCAGAATGTGTACAATGGGCATTTCTTATTCTCTGTCATAAAAGCAGAGTGACCAATTAAGGCACTTGTTAAGGGACCACGTGTAAAATTAATTGGTTAACAAAAGTATACTTGTAAGTCTCTATGTGTTATGCTTATTTAATGTTGCATGCATGCTAAACAGAAAATAAGAAAACATAATTGCATCTTTTCATCCTATGGCTTAAGGGTTTGCTAAGAAGAATAGTAATTGGCTGAGTTGTATATCTTCCCTGCAGATCATGTAAGGTGATTTGAGAGATGAGGCTTGATACAGCACACTTAAGGGCAGATTCATCCAGCGCCGATCCAGTGTTAATTGCCTCTCGCATCAATTATCGTTAATTGATGATCTGGTGCAATACACTGCATCTGTGATTGAATGAATCTTCACTTTGGATGTATAAGGTTAGTGGCATCTGGTATGTGGTACTAGATACTTCATACACAGGATTTCAAGGGCTTAAAGGCAACAGAGAAGCAGAGGTATTCATGCTTCCTGGACGCTGTTGAGCATAGCACCTTATCAGGACATCAGTGCTCCCAGCATTACACATCTCACCTGTTGAACTTGGCTTGCTCTGCAGGGACAAGGAGCACAGGTTAGCAGTCAACTCCTGAATTATAATGCTTTTGTATTTTAACTTTGAGTTATGGTATATTGGAGTATGCCATAAAAGGAGGGGCGGGGGCTTGGAGACATGTTTAGTAGGTATAGGTGCTGGTTTTGGTCATTTTAGATCTGCCTAGGCAGTATTTTATGAAACTCCGCTTTTGATATAAAAGCTGTTGATTTAAGCCTAAATGCAGTTTACGCTGATAAGATGTGACATTAAATGTAGGATCCATTGTCCTCTCTGTTTGTTTTTACTATGCTTCTGTATCTCTGCATCTAGACAACACACTAACTAGAAGGTCTAATCTCTGTATACTGCTTGGCTGACTAACAACCCACAGTTGATTTTGTGTTCTATTAAAAGAAAAAGCTCTATGTAATTTGGGTAGGCTACTTACTCCACACTGTTCTACATGTTATTTAATTTGTTGCAAGTTTCTGACTATACCACAGTGCATTTCTGCTACTCCTCAGTATTTAACTTCCATGCTTAGCTTTTCCAGACCCGTCAAAAGTGAAGCTTGCAAGAGCTACAAAGTAAAAACTAAATGAGCACAGAAAAAGCAGCACAAACAGCCTTTGGTATGGATTATGTATACAGGAGCAGTGTGAAGCTCACATTGTATTGTTTTGAAGGAAGGGGACCATGTCTAAAGTTTATTCAAGATTAGGGACCATATTTTTCCATTAAAAAGATATATGTACTTTTATACCTTTTCAACATACAGTACTTATACTTTACAGTACTTTAATATTACATGCAATTTAAAACATTTTCTACATGCTCAACACTTTCCCATTTCTATTGTGTTTCTTGCCTGGTTTTCACCTGGCTGTTTATAGCTCACTGCTCAGGTGTTGAAAGAAAATCTACCTCTTCAGACTGTACATTAGAATAACTGTGAAGAATAAAAAATAATGCAAAAATTTAGTTTCTGCTATATGCTGCTTTATTTTTTCAACCCGGTTTGCTCTCATGGTGTTTAAAAGGAAAATAGGTATATGGACGATCGCTGTTTTGTTTATCAAAAACCATTTTGTAGAGATTTTTTTCACCAACGTGAAACTAAAATTTTATCTACTCATTTCTGTATAGATGAAGTAAATATGTATGCTTAATAGAGCCGTGTCTGTGTTTGTTTCATCTCGGGTTGTTTCAGATTGTGTCAGTGCTTCTTTAAATGCTGCTTGTGTTTGCCATGCTATATATAATTAGGGATTCTGTTTTTTAACCAAAAAAGTAAAATGTAAAAAAAGAAAACACCCATCATTTTGTACTTACTGTTACTTGATAACAAAACAAGAAACCAAGCACCTGTTGCCTATTGCTGCTGCTGCAACAAGTGGCTTAAGAGTTAAAGGTACAAAAAAAAAAAAAGACAATCACCCCACCCCCCCCAAAAAAGTACACAGGTCAAACACCAAATTCACACACTTGTCCAGTTTTGTTTAATTATTGCCATTGATGAACAAAAAGAGCCCCGGAAAACCATAATCCCTATATAATATACTTTACATCAGTGACTCATGCCTGTGTAATTTGTCCTTATCAATATTAATATTTTCATAAAATTTACATTATAATACAATTCAGTTATTGTGCATTAGACTTCAAAAGAGGTCGTTTTGGTATTGGAGGCATGTGGATAGGTTTTATTTCTTCTGTCTTGTATGTGCAGCCTTACTTGTATACAGAAGTTTTGCCTATTTTTCTGTACCACGTCTTTACAAACGCTGTGCCGACACATTAAAGCGGCAGAACAGGCCACGTTGTGTCCCCATTTAATTTATAAATTGCCTGTTTGTTCTTGTTTCCCACATGCATAACCTTAGATTTATCTGTATTAAACCTCATCTGCCATTTACCTGCCCACATTTCCAGTCTCTCCAAGTCCTTCTGGAGAGAAATTACATCCTGCTCTGATTCTATTACCTTACACAATTTAGCATCATCAGCAAAGATAGAAACTTTGCTCTCTATGGCAACCTCAAGGTCACTAATAAGCAAGTTTTAAAAAGCAGGGGTCCCAGTACCGATCCCTGAGGTACTCCACTCACAACTTTAGCCCAACCTGAAAAAGTTCCATTTATGACAACTCTAAAAACCAAAATAGTTATGGGCGAGGGCAAAATGGAACAATTGAATGATTAAAATCATGGTAACCAGGATTTTTCTCAATTTGCACCTGTAAAAAATATTGTACTGCCACGTTCATGATTGATATTGAAGTATAAACTTTCAATATTTTGTGTAAAGAGATGTGCCCCTACGGACCACTGGACCATTAACCTTTGAAAGAACACTGCCTGATATAGGAAAACAAATGTTTCACATGACGGTTCAAAAATGCATCAATGAGGGTGCACACATTTTTGCAGAGGCTCCCCTAATGCACAAAGCAAATAGGCATCCAGGGGGAATCTGTGAATCCTTATGCACCACCTGTATAAAAAAAGAAAAAGGGGGGCGCACGCAGCAGCGAGGCTGATGGAAGATCCCTAGATCAGCTCTTTGGCCAAGATCACAGACTAAATCTCCCTCCAAAATAAATATTCTTACCTTAAAAAGTCCTCCCTCGGTCAGCGGAACCAGCAGGGATGCCGACTAAGGAGGACAAAATACTTCAGCCTCCAGAGATGCCCTGTTTTTTTTTTTGTAAAAAGTAATCGCCCAGTTACTGAAAACAAAGATGGGGCTGAGGCGCGCATACACAGGAACAACAGGCTCAGCCTCAACAACAAGAGAAAAAAGTTACAAATTTAGACCAAAAAAAAGAAGATAATACCCAAATCAACCCAAAAGCTTTGAAAGCGTTATTTAATGAGATGCAGGGGGTCTTCCAAATTGCTCTGGATAAGGCTGTGGCTGAATTTAAAGCGGATATAACTTCCCTGACAGAGAACAACGCAGCTGGAAAATAAACTCGTAAGAATCCCTACAGAGCCATGGTTCAATGGAAGACGAGTTATTCAGGCATGACGACGAAATCAGGACCCTGAAAGATAATGTTGACAACTTGGAAAATCTGGAAAGAAGGTAAAACCTCAGGGTATAAAACATCCCAAAAGTAATTGATCTGGAAGATTTGCAACCTTATTTAACAAAACTATTTACCCAAATTGCTCCCTACCTCCAAACAAGCGATCTTCACATGGGCAGAGCACAAAGAGCTCTAGGTCCAAGATTCGCAGAGACGTAATAGTGTCATTTTACTATTACACCACAAAGGAGAAAATGAGAGGTTGCAGGAATCAAGAATATCTGGACTTCGAAAACTGCAAGATCTCTCCAGATCCACAATTTCAAGAAGAAGCCTCTGTCCAATCACAGCAGTCCTCAGAGATAATGACATTCGTTTTAGACGGGCTTTCCCGTTTCGTCCAGTTCTAAACAAAGACGGGAGGCTAGTTTCGCTAAGATTCCCAGAAGAGGTGGATTCCTTCTTAGAAGCCCTGGTACTTCACGCACAGCAGAGACCCCCAAGGCCCGAAAGATCGTTGGGAGACAACAAGGAGAAAGAGGGGACTGTTTGGAGGATCCCGAGACCGCCCTCCAGACATGAGGTAGCAAACAGTCTTGTTTTCACGATTAAAGACTGGTCAGATCCAGGAAGAGGTTGACCGATCAGAGTTTGTGGTCTGCGGTGAACTTTCTCGGCAACCTCTTCGATTCTTTAACTTGCTCTCTGAAGCCCCTCGATTGCCCAGGAGGAGAACAATGAATTAAGAGGACGATTTTCGAAAGACCGTTATTTTTGTTACATATCTGTGGGTGAACAGATTTCACTTACTTTACTCATCTTGCTAGGGACCAAATTTATATTTCCAAATATTAAAGACATGAGTAAATCTTGTAGGAAGAAAAGACACATTTAGTATAAGAGGTAAAGCTTGTTCCCCTCCCTCATTTGGGCTTCTTTTAGCCCTTTATTTTGGCCCAGAGAGGGACCAATACTGTAGCTAAAAGGTGTTAGGATGGACAGTAGGTCCACCCCTCCCATAACCTTTTTGTTGTTGTTGTTGTTGTTGTTTTTGTTCAATTATCATTCTTTCCCCCCTTCCGTGTTCTTTCCTCCCCTCCCCCCAAGTACCACCACAGATTAACAGGGAGGTGCCTCCGTCAAGCTCCTGTCATCTATTTTATGCTCTTAATCATCAAATTGAATTTCTGAAATCAATATTAGAAGAAATTGGGGAGACACCTTCAGGGGATATAATATTAGGCAGAGATTTTAATATGACCCAGAACCCCGATATAGACAAGTCCTTATCATTAAACCAAAAGTTAGTTAATGAAGTATTCAACAAATAAAGTTTTAGGAAGCTGACAAAAGAAACTCTAAGGCTAAGTCCCCGCTAGCGCTAAGCGGGCGGCGCTTGCGGCGGCGAATTACATATATAGATATATGCAAGTCTCCCCTCACATGGTGCGCACAGCGCTCGTGTGCGTGCTCAGCCGCGATCAGCGCTTAGGTAAACAAAATAAATCTATACTTGCCCGCACGCTCAACTATCTGCAATGCCCCCTCCCCCGCGCGTGTGTACTAGCAGGACACCCGGCTCTGCCTCCAAGCTCCAGTCACCTGATTGGGTCTAGCGTCTCTCCTGCCTGCAGGAGTGATCCTGCATCTGATTCGTCGCTCCTGCTATTTAGACTCTGCCTCTTCCACCAGGAAGTTGGCTGAGCATAAACTTCTTGTGGCGTTGTGCTGGTCGCAAGCACTCTGCCTTACCTTAACCTGCTTTTCACTCTCCAACCCTGACCCGGCCACAAGACAACAAACCTGCAGATCGGACGCCGCTACGCGGCTTCAGGTCGGTGTGTCAATATCCCCACCTCTGCCTACAGTCCCGTCATGTTTGCCGTGAGCGCTCGTTACACTTTTAGATCAAGTCGCTCAGACAAATATAGGTCCTATAACATGGTCAGACCACGCCCGGTAGCAGTCGTTCTGAAACACCCCCTTTATTAGGCCCAAGGTTTTCCAGTGGCATTTGAATGACTCATTTTTTAATCAGATTGAGATCGAGAAGGATATACTGATGCAGCGGCCGTTATTCAAACACTTCACGCGTCATGTACATCGGAATCCCGATTTTTAAACCGCGGGATGAATTCCAGCTTTCCCGCACTAAGATGCGAGAGCAGAAAAACGAATTTTAGTTTTCTGACTTTTAAAAACATGAAATTGACACAGTAGCACAGTACTGTACACATTACAATTCATCCATTTTATTGCAAACGAAGTAACAGAATCCATGAAGTTCAAACAAAACATTCGCGGGTGCCTGGGGCGATTGGCCGCATTCATACTGCGTGGGGAACAGCAGAGATTTCAAAATCGGCGCTGTGATGTGTTCGAATAACAGCCGCTGCATCAGTAGGGAACTCGCTGGTAGATTATTTCAAGATAAATAAAGGTTCAGTTGAGAGCCCGACTACTCTTTGGGAAGCCTTTAAAGCCTCTATTAAAGGACAATTTATTTGAATAGCCTCATATAGGAAAAAAATTACAAATCTCAACCACGGAAGGTTAACAACAAAAATAAATGAGATAGAACAGGAGCATAAAAAGCGCCCATGCAGGAAGATTTATAAACTCCTACGCCAGGCCAGAGATGAATTACAAAGCTTAAGAATGGAAGATACAGAAAAGGCTCTAAAGTGGACCCGTCAGACCTACTATGATAAGGGTAATAAAGCAGATTAGTTACTCGCAAGTAAATTAAGAGGGGTCAGAACTAAAATGCAAGTCTCTGCGATAAAACGGGATAATGTGGATGTGACATAAAACCCTCTCCAAATTGCTGAGGAGTTTTCTAAATATTATAACAAATGGTATATCTAGATTCTTCAGATCCCAATCTCAATAAAACATCCATAGAACAAATAGTTATTTACAGGATTGTGATGTTCCAAAGTTGTCCATGGAAGATCTGAAGGTTCTTAATACTAAAATAAATGTATTGGAACTAGGAGAGGTTATCAAGGGTTTGAAACCCTCAAAAGCCCCAGGCCCGGACGGGCTTTCAAATATCTATTATAAAAAATATTTTAGCTCCAGATCTTCTATATCTGTTCAATTGTTTTTTTTTAAAGGGTGCCCAGATTCCTATGTAAATGTTTAAAGCAAATTTAGTAGTTATTCCTAAAAGAAGTTAAAGATTCAATGAGTTGCGCCAGCTATAGGCCAATATCTCTCCTTAATACGGATTTAAAAATTAGTTGTAAAATATTGGCGAAGAGACTAAATCCAATTCTTCCCCGTCTAATACATAATCATTTAGTTTTCATAAGTAAGTGTCCAGCCTCTGATAATACGCATAAGATTATTAATATAATAGATTATATAATTTTTTTCTAGACCTAAAGTGATATTATTGCGTTTAGATGCTGAAAAAGCATTTGACAGAATTAAATAGGATTTTCTAGATAGAACAATAGAAGTTTGTTTTTTTCTGGTCCATTTTTTAAAGGGGTCCAGGCCTTATATGATTCCCCATTGGCTTCTTTGAAAATGCTGGGAGGGGAGTTAAATAAAAATTAAATTCAGGAATGCTATTAGGCAGGGTTGTCCATTATCTCCACTGCTTTTTGCATTAACGATTGAGCCTCTTTTAGGAATGAGGAAAAACCCAAATATACAAGGTATTAAAATTGGTCCAGAAAATGTTAAACTATCTTTGTTTGTTGATTTATATTCTGACGATCTCTAATCCCCTGACTTCCCTTCCCAATTTACAAGAAGCGGTTTCTGAGTTTGGTTCTCTTTATGGATACAAAATAAATTCTGCCAAATCAGAAGCACTAAATTTAACCTTATCAGACACTGAAGTAAAGCTAATTAAATGTAATTTCAATTACCATTAAAATCAATCAAGATTGAAAGATTTGAAGATTTTTCTCACAAAAAATTACCAATCTCTTTATAAATATAACTACCCAGAACTTTTCAATAGACTTAAACGCGATCTTTTAAAATGGAATGGATACCACATTTCTTGGGTGAGCCGTATTATATCAATTAAGATGAATGTTCTCCCGAAATTGCTATATTGTTTCCAGACCCTTTCGGTCTCTATCCCAATAAAATATATAAAGGATTTACAGAATAAGAGTATGCAGTTTATATGGGGTAACAAAAGACCAAGCGTTGTGAGGTCAATTTTGCTTACACCCAGTTATGTACGACATAACTCAAAGTTTCACAAGGTATGGGAGCCCTGGTACTCAAGGGGGAGCCCATGAATGGGTTTGGATAGAGATATTCATTCCCTTTTAGACATTGTTGTGTGTGGTGTACGTTGTTGTTACTATTTGATTATTTAACGATTTTATTGTTAAAACTGGTACTTCCCCAACCCCCCCCTTTTTTTTCTATTTTCTGTATCCCCTATGTTTCTAAAATACTAATAAAACATTTTATTTAAAAAAAAAAATCAACACCAAAAAAAAGTTTTTTTTAACTAAATAAGTAACCAAAATCCCTCTGAGATTTTTTTCTTCAATTAACATGAAATCCAATATTTTTTTATATTGCATAGTTTAATATTCAATAACATTTATAGTATTAGATAACTGATGCATAGCTTCTCTTAGCTGTTTTGGTAAAAAAAAAACTACGTTACTTCCTTCCGAAATGACAGCATAACATTTATAACAGAAAGTGCTCTCTCAGACCATTCTATGCTGACTTTGTTGCATATTGCTTGTGAAGTAAAAAAAATGTCTAGGTTGTGCCTCCTAATGATTTTAAACATTTTAAAGAGGCCATTTTAAAGAGGCCAATGTCCACAAGGTGGCGGACTTAATAGAAAAAGGCTCAATAATATCATTCCAAGATCTTCAACAGAAATTCCATCCCCACTACTTTCCGCTATTTAGCTTTCTTCAGATCAGACATTTTATATTAGCTATGTCCCAAAAAACTAAATTTACAGAACCAACAAAATGTGAAAAGTTATGTACAAGCGGTATATATAAGAAGGGTCTAATATCGGAGATCTACTCGGGAATATCACTGCCAATAGTAGCCGTCAATCACAGATATAATGAAAAAATAGTCTGATGACCTTAATATGGAAATACATAAAGATGACTGGAAGGATATCTGGGAATCGGCAGCCAAAACTTCAATTTGTACTACTATAAAAGAAAAAATATATAAAATACTATTTCAATGGTACCTAACCCAGAGTAGAGCCAGATCTCCCCCGGCCTACCTGACCTCTGCTGGAGAGGATGTGGCCAGAAAGGAGATCTGGTACATATCTGGTGGTTTTGTCCCCAGATACAGATTTTCTGGAACATGATTAGAAATTTGATCCAAGATGTTACTGGGGAGAACATAGCGATGGAACTGCTGTCCTTTCTACTAGCCAAACCCATAGAAGGACTCCTGACCCATCAAAGGAAATTGGCGGCATTCATTCTCACTGCAGCACGCTGCTCAATAGCAGCTGCATGGAAAAAACTGAAAGCCCCATCAAAGCAAAAGGTTATCCGCAGAATTAATGAGGTTAGAATGATGGAACTCCTCTCAGCCCTCCTAAGCCAGAAAACAGAACAGTATTATAAGGTATGGGACGCATGGCCTGAGAACTAGAAAAAGAGCCCAGGAATATATCTCATCCAAAGGTAAAACCTAATACCAAAACCGATGCTGGGGAGATAAAGGGGTGGAACTCCTTCCCTTGTCTCCCTCCCCCCCCCCTCCCTTCTTACCCTTTCCTCTCCCCCCCCTCTCTCTTCCTCTATTCTTTTTCACCCCTTTCAAGTAATAAAGCACTGAAAGACTTTGAAGGTAGCTGCCTCCGATTGGAGGCCCAGAAGTATTTAAACGTTCTAAAGTTAAGATGGAGTTTATGTTGGCTTTATTGAAATATCTTAAGAACTTATGTCCAAAATATATATTTAAATATCAAAAAAGATAGTTCTATAGTTCGGATGTAATCCATGTACATTTTTCTTCCTGTTTCAAAGTCTTGATATGATACCACAAAAAAACAATAAAAACGTTTGAAATAAAAAAAATGTCTAGAAAAAACAAACAAATCCTTAATGCAATCAAAGTTATTGTAAGACCCAGTGGGACTTGCGACCTTTGCTGCTCGGGGTAGCAGCTCTGACAGCGAGCCAGATCAGCACGATGATGATGATGATGCTCACAGCTACTCTGGATCAGCCTCATCAGCACACCCTGGCTTGCTATATAAACCAGCCAGTTCATGTTTCCTGTGCCAGATGAATGTGCCTATTGCCTTTGAGTCCAGTAGTCCCGAGTTCTGTCTAACCTACCTATTGCGTGACCATCCGCATGTTATCTACATTCCTGATTTTTGCCTGCCCTGACCCTGGTTTTTCGGACTACTCTTCTGCCTGCCATCGATCCCAACCTGTTTGACTACACTTGCTCTCTGCCTGCCCTGTCCCTGCCTGCCTGACTATCCGACTACCTGCCTGCGCCAGCCATTGAAATCCCCTCTCTGCCTTGAGACCCTCAACACTGCTGCCTTACACTTCTTTAATTAGGAACTCTGTGCAAAAGAGAGCCCTTTCCCCAGGACTAACCTTTGCACTTGTACATGGTCAGAATAATGCATAATTCTGGAAACTCCTGTCTCTGTGTTGATTGCACTCTACTTGTCTCATCCTTGTCCCAGCAACCACTCGTCCTGCAGTTCCGACCCGCCCATATCATGCAATCTCTTCAATTTCTTGCCTCGACAGGTAATTTTCCTGGATATGGAACCGTTTTTTTGTTTTGTTTTTTTTAATCGTTAAAGAAAAATTATACACGCATTGTATATTTTTTTCAGTATCGGATAAGTTCATGTTGGTGTTGGACTTACAATATCTAAACCTCTGATCTCTTATCAATAGCATTACATCTAAGTATCTAAAGATATTGGAAGAAGGAAGAGAATGAGACATGCTGGGGAGGAAGGAAAGAAACGAGGGGAGAACAGATGTGATTGTGTCGCAACATTTGCTGAGGCCCCATTCTTCAAGTTTGTCCTGAGTCCCAAAAAATCTGTTGGCGACCCTGCTTTGACCATTATTTAATCTAATTTCTGACTTATCTTACCCTTGCACTGTCTCCCTCACTACTCCAGGCACTTTGGATCAATGGTACAGTATCACCGGTATTGTCCACTGATTAGAATCAATGTGTTGGGTAACCATTGATGATAAAGCGGAGTGACAATTTGTAAAATATTAAAAGTATGAAACAGTTAGTCTCCCAAGAACCCAAAAATATTGAGTGAGAAAACATACAAAAGAGATGAAAGACACCTCAGGAACATAAAAAGGCAATACTTAACAGAATACTCCATGTATCATTCATATTCATTTGAAGAGGAAATCTGTCTCTTATCCCACTCACTGTAAGGATAATTTCACCTATACCGTTCCCCTTGTGGTTAATAAGGAATTGAAATATATCTGCGATAGACATTAAATATAAACCGAATTTCTCCAGAGATCAGAAAAGGGCTCTTACAAATGTAATATACAACAACACAATTGTCTATTATCAAGCAGACAAAGGGGGAGGGGAGATCTGGTCATACAAAACATGACTGACTACATTAAAGAAGCATATACTTACTGAAGCAAGTACAAAAAGACCCTTTAAGTAACAGCACTCGCCTAAATGAGTGTATAATGTATGTATTAAAACGTAACCTTTAATGGTTAAATGAGTTAAAATAAAGACAAAAACTCATAACGGACAGCACATATAACAAATAGTCACGAAACTAATGAAAAAATAAAAAACTATTAAATAATATATTCTTAATCTGAACACAACTAGTTAGTGCCGATATTAGATTAGAAGGGCCAATGAAAGGTGAAATCTGACCAACTTCATACTGCTAGGTCACTGTATGATGATATTGTAGTAAACAGCTGCTCCAATGAGTTGGTATATAAGCAGCTTATTGTGTGGTCAATTAGGTGTATTAATAAAGACCTTACGATGGATAATGCTTAACCATGACAATAAGTATGTTGTTATCTTAAAAGGGAGGTATGGAGGCAAATATAATTTTAACGACGTGTAAATTAACACCACTATGCATGTAATAAATGCCTTCACCTACTCAGTGTGGTGTATTAATGAACACCACCGAAATTTAATTAGCGGAGTATGATGGTAATGCTATAATAAATATATACGGACAGGTCAGTCTGTAGAGAAATACGACTTTGTCGGTGATCTTAGACTTATTGTATGCTCAATGTATATCAACAAGCAAGCTACTAAATTGCCATAAAATCAGGTTACGCCAGAAGCAGCAATAGACTTAATGACAGTAAACGTGAGGAGTTACATAGTATCAAGCGTAACTAGTTCTTCCACCTCCCAATAAAGTAATAAACAAGCAAAAGTGGTTCTTATATATCACAACGCTGCTGTATTAGCCGCTAATGAGAGTATTTAAAATGTAAGTTCACAACGCAAATTAATATAACTTGATAAAAATCAGGTCAGGCTACTGTGTAACTAGAGAGAACTATTTAGTGATTGTGGTATGGATACAGGATTGGAATAAATGTGCAATCTAAGGGTAAGTATAAAGTATACGAACTCCTATAGCCTAATTGTAAGGCTGAATTGGGAAATGCCACTGCCAGGAGATATCTAGCACTGTAGATGTTCGTGCCAGTTATATTTCTATATTAGAAAGGCTTTAGTCATGCAATCACTAAGTCTCTATTGGAGCAGTATGTTAATGTCAGCCTAAATGCCACTTGATGGTGATGTGTATTGCCACAATATTTTGTAATACTGAATGAACAAATGGGTTATATATAGAGATAGCTGCTCTTATAGATCTGTGTATAACTCAACTGCTTAAGTGGTCAGTTAGGTATATTCATGAACACCATGCAATAGATAATGCTGCACCACTGTTATCAGTATGCAGTTGTAATGAAAAGGAGGGGGTTAAAATGCAGATACACGGGGGGCGTGGCCTGGAGGTTGAACGAGCTGGTCACAGGTTTGCCTAGCTCCAAGAATACACCAAGCTAAACAAACAAAAAAGCCCTCTAAGATCAGGGGAAAAAGCCCTAAAAGACTGCCCAAAGCTCCCAGCACAGGAAACCAGGTCCTTGGACCTGACTAACAAGGCAAAAAGTGCTGTCTGAGCGCTCTTGGTGCACAGCTTCCCCTCATCAGGAAATCCAAGATGGCTGCCGGGATCGTGCGGCGCATCTAAAGTGGAGCCCCTTAAAAGTGACTGTGTCCACAATTAAAAGGTAGGGGCAGTTGCTGCCACTGGGGCAAGTTGATTTCGGTGCAGGAAGGAGGGAAACACCAGCAGCCCCTCTCCCACGACCGCCACGCATCCCCGCTCTCCCGCCAAAACGGAGTCACAAGATGGCGCCGTCCGACATGTGAGGCGCCGAGCCTGACTCAGTCTACCCGACGGGAGAGAGAAGTGTGTCCTGGCCTGAGATTCGGGGGTCTCGTGAGCCCCGGAGGCGACGAGTGGGACTGTCGGTCGGGGAGAGAGGAGGCGCTCTGATAGGAGTGACGGGCGGCCCTGCTGAAGGTGGCTGGCGGCCATCTTGGTCCACCCGACCGTGCAGCCCACTGATCGTGCTGCCTCTCAACAGACTGCCGGGCTGCAAATAAATAAAGAGGCTTTTTCACCACACTTTCCCCCCACTCCAACTATATTCCTGAGTCCCAATATCTAGCACAAAGAGCCCACTGGGCCCAGTGCAGCTCTTGAGGTGGCCCTAAATAGAGGGAGAGGACCAAAAATATCAAGGAATAAGGGGTCGGCCCCCCAGAGGAGGGGAACAAAAAGCAAAAAAACTGAAATAAACAAATAAATAAAAGAAGCAAGGAAATACAAAAAAGTACATATGTAAATGACACCTCAGAAATGAGGGGGCTTGGGGGCATGTCCGGCACGCCAAAGAACATGGACGTGTGAGAGCTGAGCTCCACAGGCCCCAACATATAACCAAACTCACAAATACCCTTCAATTCACCCTTCGACCCTAAAAAAAAAAAAAAAAACTACCTCCTACCACATAAGCACCCCGCGATGACTACCAAACAAAGAGCGACGCCGGGCCAGGGCGCAATCAATTTCTTCCCGCAGTCTCAGCGGAGCGCGGATCCCTCGCCGAAAAATCAAGATGGCGCCGGGCCGAATACCGCACGAGGCCCTAAACAGCAGGCCGCGGCTAAGGAGCAGAGAGAGCCAGCGCAAACCCCGGAGTCTCTCCCCACGAGAGAATTTATGCGTGACCTGATGTCAGGCATGCTGGATGAGCTACATGTCTCTATCCAACGAGACCTGAAAGCAGCCGTCACGGAATTGAGGCAGGAGATAGCGGGTCTCGCGGAGAGAACGACGGCGCTGGAAACGAAAATGGAGGATTCCCTCCAAACGCAAACGACCACTGATAATGAACTATACAGACTGGGCAGGGAGATCAACTTCTTAAAAGATAGCCTGGAAGATCAAGAAAACCGTGAGAGAAGGCAAAACCTGAGGATCCGCGGTATCCCTGAGACAATCATGCCAGATCAACTCCAGGCATACCTCCGTGGGCTCTTCACAACGCTATGTGCAGACCTGGACCCGAGGGACCTCGAGATGGACAGAACCCATCGTGCCCTTGGGCCCAGATCAGATGACCCGCACAAATCCAGAGACACCATAGTCAGGCTGCATCGTTATCTCACCAAAGAGAGGTTGATGTCAGCCTGCAGGAAGGCTAACCCCCTTGTATACCGCGACGACAACCTACAGATTTACAATGATCTAGCTAAACAAACCATTAATAAAAGAATGGAGCTTAAACCCCTGACCACCCTCCTCAGAGAAAACGAGATTAAGTATAAATGGGGGTTTCCATTTAAACTGATCGTCGTCAGGAATGGAAGGACTCACATTGTCAGACACCCCACGGAGATGACAAGAATGGCAAAGGCAGTGGGACTATCCCCCCCTCCATCGTGGAGCGCTGACCCACAGGATAACCAAGACCAAGAGAACGAAGGTCCTGCAGTAAGGGCATCCGAGCGCCTGGCAGGCTGCAGAAACAGAAAATAAAACCTTAAAAACAAACCTTTCTGCTTTCCCAGTTCGAGTACTGCACTGTCACGTTGCACCGCATGAGGTCCCTCACGCAAGCTCCCTGCACAGAAGCTGGAACAACCCTGGAGCAGCACAACGAGGAACACACGGCACAAACCAGAAGAGGGCGCCATCCCCGCCTGGAATTGCGAGCCGAGGAGACCGACTGTGGATCCAGAATGACCAGCACAGAGCGCCGATCACGTGTCCAGGAGGAGCCAACCATGGGACCGGCACAAAGCTTACCAGCTGAGTCGCAGTAAAGCGACCCTTTGGGTGGGGGGGAGGGGCTGGGCATCGTGGGTGGGGGAGGGAAAGGACTCATTTATGGAGATCAGACGGATGGAAACCCTCCACGGTTTCCCTTGCCTGTGCCGCCCCCCCCCCCCCTCATTAATCCCTGGCCTGCAACAGCCGGCGACCCAGAGTGCTTGGTCACTCACAAAGCTTGCAGCCTGATCCACCTCAGGCACGAGATCGGGCCCCCCCTCCACCAACAGAAAACTGTAAGTACATTTTTGCTACGAGTGGGGCCTCTCAGCATACGGGAATAAAACCTGTCTACGCTGGTGACCTCTGAGCCCCCACAAATACACTCCAGACCAGACATGCGCACGGCAACAAAAAATGACAAGTGCTTACCTTCATCCCTAAAAGGTTTAAAGTTTAAAGTTAGTAGGAGTTATTAATAAAGCTGCCCCTACCCCATCCTAACCCTTCTATTCCCTGCTCACCCTCCCTCCACTCGCTCCCTAGCATTTTCCCCTCCTCATCCCCACCCCCCTGTTTCCCTGCCCCCTAGCTTCCCTAACCCCTCCCCGTCCCCCCCCTCTGCTTCCCTTACCCCTTTCCCAGCCATTCCATACTAGCCCAAAAGAGAACGCTCTTAAACTCAATAATCCTGGAACCCACCGCCAACTAGGACGGCGCCAACCAGCAGACTGAGCACAGAATGAGCCCAAAGAAGCTCTAACCAGAGCCACTGGTCTCAGAGAGACTCATTGTAACCTGCACAATGTTGACCCAATTTGTACTCACATACACACGTCGTGGACTATACATAAGGCAGCAGCTGCACCAATATAAATGTCCCCACTGGTAGTCTGCCATACAAACTGTGGATTCCTCCCCCTCCCCCTCCCTTCCCTCGCCATCCCCCCCTCCCCCCTCTCTCTTCCTCCCTCCCCCAGACCACTTCCACCCCCCCCCCTTTCCCCCTCCTCCCCCCCCTCTCCCCTCCCCCCCCTCTCCACCACCCCTCCCCTCCACCCCCCCCCTCTTCACCCCCTCTCCACTCCACCCCCCCCTCTTCACCCCCTCTCCCCTCCACCCCCCCCTCCCCCTATCCCTCCTCCCCCCTATCCCCCCGCCCCCCTCTCCTCCCCCTCACCCGCTCCCCCCTCTCCCCCCCACCCCCTCCTCCCCCCTCCGCCCCCCTCTCCCCCCCTCCCCCTTCCGTCCATCCCCCCTTTCCCCCCTCTCCCCTCCGCCCCCCCCCTCTCCCCACTGCCCCCCCCCCCCACCACCCCCACCACCCTCCCCAGGACCACCCCCCCCCTCTCCCCCCTTCCCCCCCCAATTAGACATGAAATCCAGCTGGCAATCCCCCCCCCCCTGTAATCACGGGTACCCAGTGCCCCCCCCCCCCCCCCCTTCCAACCCCAACCCTTGAAATGGGTCCAACCTAAATATTACTATCGGGGATTCAAAAGGGACTCAGTACACAGCCACAGGTTTATCTCAAATGTGACCCAGTGCGCTCACACTAATGAGACACATGTAAAGTCTAAATGCCTATCCGATAGGCCCCTGAATGCCCGCGCATCGATATCGCATGGCAACAAGTGGTGTAAAATGTATTATGACTTGGTTTGAGCATGCCTCAGTAGAGATCAATGTGTGCTGGGCCCGAACTTGCCCAAAGGTAATCATTATGTGACAAATGTGTAATTCCGTAAATATCTAAAAGGTACAGATCACCAACCCAAAGATAACACTTAGTAATACACTACTTAACCACCACATTCAACTCAATAATACACCCAGTTATGTGACAGGAACCAAACCACAACCAACACATAACTCAAGCACACCTTGCTCTACACTCCGATTACCTCTAAGAAGTGCAAATTAGATATATGCTGACCAACATTGCACCGAACACGGACTCTGACCCTATTGACACATTCGGAGCGTCTCCCAAAAGGCCTACGCCTCGGATGAGGCAAAGCCAGAAGAACTCTGTATTACAAAATGTATAACTAAAACGATGTTCCCCGTACCTATGTTAACTAATGTTATCAAAATGTGTACCATGTCTTATCAGTTGGCAAAAGATGTTATAACAGTACCATATAACTCACGGCTGCTCAACTACAGACCCTGATCTACATTTTTCTTGCTCCCCTCCTATCTGTTCCCCCCCCCTCTTTCCTTCCCTACCCCCGCCCACCTCGTTCCTTACCTCCCTGCCAACCACTCCCCTCCAATCCCCCTCTCCCCCCCTTCCCCCCCCCACCCAATACCAATCCCCCCCCTCCCGCTGTAGCCCCACCTCCACCCCCCCTCCTTTCCAGTACACCTACCTGTAACCAAAGGTCGAAGGGTCGAAGGGTCACACAAGCAACAGAGGGCCAGGACCTCACTGTTGCACCCCTGACCTCGGGCCCCGGACCCACCCCAGAACAGGTAAACCTACCCGAATGCCGGTCTCTCGGAGACAAGGCAAAACCACATTTAGACCTTTTCAAGGCCTACTCTCACTTCTCCTTTATCTGCTGACCCTGTCCCGGCAGATCTATCCCCCCCCCCTCTCCCTCCCCCAACCACCCCCTCGCCTGAGCAGCCCGACTATAAGCCCTCAAAGACTGTCACAGAAGCCATACCCCCTACTTTAAAAAACTGCACTCCCGTGCACATCATCTCACCCAAAAATGGGAGCAGGGTCTCAGCTAGTGGGAAAGCTGAGACCTCAAGCCCACGCACCATAAATTTAAAGCATTAAAATGGCAACGTCAGCCCCGATTAGAGTCAGATCTCTAAACGTAAAAGGACTGCAAAATCATAGAAAGCGACGATTGGCCCTCCAGGACATGAAAAAAACAGGGGGGGACATTATATTCCTACAGGAGACCCACTTCACATCCCAGGACCCCCCAAATTTATTCAAAAAAATGTTCCCAACAAGCTTTTTTGCTTCATTCAGCAGTAAGAAAAGGGGTGTAGCTATCCTGATCAGACAAGGCACCCCATTTAATCATATCAAAACAACAGCGGACCCAGAGGGTAGATTTCTAGTGGTGTATGGCTCTTTAGCGGGCTCGACAATTGCCCTGATCAATGTATACGCCCCAAACGAAAACCAAATTGAATTCCTACAGACTGTTCTCGAGGGCGTCGACCCGGGATATCTATCCTCGATGATAGTGGGAGGAGACCTAAATATGGTGCTAAACCCCACCGAGGATAGATCAACCACGATGGGACCCCCCCGCACAACCCACTCCCAGATCAAGGGGAAAAGGTTTAGGGGAATTCTAAGCGACTTTTCATTAGTGGACATATGGAGATCCCAACATCAGGGCCAGAGAGACTATACTTTTTACTCAGCTCCTCACCAGACTTATTCTCGAATAGATTATTTCCTGACCACAAAAAACGTACTGGCGGCAACCACTGATTCAGACATTGGCTCTATCACCTGGTCGGATCACGCCCCAATCACCTTGACATTATCACTCCCCTTTGAAAAAACAACAAATTACTCTTGGAGACTTAACGATTCGCTATTAAATCACCCAGAGATAGAAAGGGAAATAAGAGCCTCACTTAAGGACTATTTCTTTTTCAACACAGGTACAGTTTCCTCTCCAGCAATCCTATGGGAAGCCCATAAGGCAAACATCAGAGGGAAAATCATCTCCATCGCCTCCCATAGGAAAAAAGCCCACCTAATACAAATCAAGGAACTAACCGATAACATTAAAACAATAGAGCAAGCCCATAAGGCAGACCCTACAAAAAAACTATATAAACAATTGCTTGCAGCTAGATCAAAACTTAGGCAAATTCAGCTGGAGGATGTGGAAAAGGCCCTTAAATGGACAAACCAACTGTACTACGACAAGGGGAACAAGGCTGACAGACTCTTAGCAAGTAAACTAAGAGGGGTGCAAAAGCGATCCCAAATAACAGCTATCAAAAGTAAATCTGGTGAGATACAATATAGTGAGAATAAAATCGCAGAAGAATTCACTAAATACTACACGGAGTTATATAACCTCAGATCCAAAAATGACCGCTCTCCACCAATAACCATAGAAAATATAACACAATATCTGAATAAATGCCAACTCCCCACCTTAACGGAGGAGGAAAACACAGTCCTCAATGCTGAGATTACAAAAGAGGAACTGGAAATGGCGGTCAAATCATTAAAGATCACCAAGTCTCCCGGCCCTGACGGTTTCACCAATGTTTACTATAAAAAATTCCTGCCCACACTATCCAAACATCTTCTAGCTACATTTAACCACTTCTTGGAAGGGAATCAGATTCCCGCATCAATGTCTCTAGCCAATCTGGCCATTATTCATAAGGACGGCAGAGACCCGATGCAGTGTGGAAGCTATCGTCCAATCTCCCTACTTAACAGTGATCTCAAACTATATAGTAAAATTCTGGCTAACAGATTAAATCCCATCTTACCGAGGCTCATAAATATAGATCAAGTCGGATTCGTAATGGGCAGACAAGCCTCAGATAATACTCGGAAGATAATCAACATAATTGAGCATGTCCACCTCTCGGGGACCAAAGCACTTTTATTAAGCCTAGACGCAGAGAAGGCGTTCGATAGGATAAACTGGCAATTCCTGGACCAAACTATGCGTAAATTCGGCTTCAAAGACGCATACCTAGAGGGGGTCCGCAGATTATACCACAACCCATCAGCAACGGTAAAATTACCTGGCGGCAATAACCAGAGGTTTGAGATTACAAATGGTACTCGACAGGGGTGCCCCTTATCTCCTCTCCTCTTTGCACTAACCATAGAACCGCTGGCATCAGCAATAAGGCTCAATAGAGACATCCAGGGAATAGAAATTGGACAAAGGCAGCACAAAATATCCCTATTTGCTGATGATGTCATACTAACCCTCTCCAAACCTCAAATCTCCCTACCCAACCTTCATAAAGAACTCCATGAATTTGGACAAATTTCAGGATATAAAATAAACCAAGACAAATCGGAGGCCCTGAATCTAAGCCTGCCAGAGCCAGAGGTGAAACTCCTCAAATTAAATTTTGACTATCGTTGGAGCTCCTCCTGTATCAAATACTTGGGAGTTAAGATATCGAGGACTTACCAAACTCTTTACCAACATAACTATCCGGCACTGTTCAAAAAAATCAAACAAGATCTAAACAAATGGGGAGGATACCAAATATCATGGATCGGGAGGATGGTCTCGGTTAAAATGAACATACTCCCTAGATTGCTATATTACTTCCAGACACTCCCGGTCCCCATCCCTGGCTCAGAATTAAAGAATATTCAAAAATCAATTCTCCACTTTATTTGGCAAGGTAAAAAACCTAGAGTCGCCAAAACGGTTCTTCTGGCCCCAAGGGGGAGAGGAGGACTAGGAGTCCCAGACGTATCAAGATACTACCTGGCCGCACAACTGCGACAGGCGGTGGTCTGGAACACTAGCCCGAAACAATGCTGCTGGCTAGGTATAGAAACACATTATGCCGGGACGCCCTCACTGCCAGCTTGCCTTTGGTCCATGAGTAAGGAAGACATGCCAAGTAACAAATTCCAATTAGGCCCAATGAGACACACCTGGGAAATTTGGACGAAATGCAGATATAAATTTAAGCTCATGTCACCTCACTCCCAACTTACACCAATCCACAAAAACCCAAAATTCCCACCTGGATGTGAGCCCAGACAATTTGACCAATTTGAAACCAAAAATATCAGAGCAATTGTTGACCTCCTGAGCTTTGGGCAGTTCCTGAGTTTCCAAAATCTACGGACCAAATATGAACTAAAAGACCTAAACGTCTTCAAATACCTACAAATTCGGCACTTCACTCAAACACTATCCCCAACGTTGGAATTTCCCCCTCTCACTGGCTTTGAAAGGCTCTGCAGAGAGCCCGGCCATCAGAAAGGTCTTATAACGCAAATATGTGCAGAGCTTGAGAAAGCCTCAGAAGCTCCGACGCACGACTATATGCTGCATTGGGCAGCAGAATTGGACATTGTTATAGACCGAGAGGATTGGGAAAGTATTTGGGAAACAGCCTCAGGAACTTCCATATGCACCACAATAAAAGAGAATATTTATAAAATCCTGTTTCGCTGGTATCTTACCCCAGCCAAAATTAGCCAAATCTACCCACTGGCCTCCGACCTATGCTGGAGAGGCTGCGGTCAACAGGGGGACATGGCCCACATCTGGTGGTCATGTCCAGAAATTCAAAAATACTGGGAAACTATACATAATCTTATAAAAGAGGTCACAGACCTCACAATCCCAATTTAACCGCTGACCTAACTCTTGGCCAGGCCCTTAGAGACACTGGACCGACCAACAGGCAAATTAATCTCCCTTATTCTCACGGCGGCCAGATGTGCGGTGGCAGCCGCCTGGAAGAAGGTGTCTCCCCCCTCCAGACAGACGGTGATAAACAGAATCAATGATGTAAAAGACATGGAGAGACTGTCTGCATTTGTGAAAAGGTCCACTACCACCTTCAACAAAACTTGGGATCCGTGGTACACACGTATGACCCAGACCAATAGAACTAATACATAAATACAGCCCTGGAGGCCATCATAGGAGATGGCAAGTGTTTGGGCGGATCAGGACGAGGGGGTGATACACCCGCTCCCCCCCCCCTCCCCCCCCTCCTCCCCCCTCTCTTCTTTCTCTTTCATCTTCTTTCTGTTTCAACTCCATGCTACCCCGATTGACCCCGGAGGAACAGGGGGACGTGGAGTCTCTTTCTTTCAAAATGTTAAAAACTGTATTAGGCCACATATGTTCTGTTTTAACAAATTTGTTAACAATCATTATTGCCTAATAAAAAATTTTGGAAAAAAAAAAAATGCAGATACACTTAAATTAATATGTTAAATCATACCACTGTTCATATAATTATTGCTTTCACCTACTCAGCGTGGTGTATTCACGAACACCACCAGAATTAGTTAGCCGAGTACGATGAGAGTACTAGGGTGAGTGTATATAAACAAATCTGTCTACAGGGAGATGTTAGGCTGCCAATAATCTACTCTGTTGTATGCTAAGTATCAGCGTACAAGTTGCTTAATTGCCCTAGATTGAAGTTCTCCATAACAGACATAACGGCAACAAGCATGGGTAGTTATATTAGTATCAGACACCTCTTGTTCACCCTTCTCCCTTAAACTGCAGATACACTTAGCTTAATATGCCAAATAATATCACTGTTCACATAATTGTTGCGTACAACTACTCAGCGTGGTGTATTCACGAACACCACCGGAATTAATTAGCTGAGTAGAATGAAAATGCTAAGGTAAGTGTGTATATAGACAGATCTATCTTCAGGGAGATGTTAGGCTGTAGGTAATCTACTTTGTTCTACGCTAAATACATGTCAGCAGACAGGCTACTAAATTGCCATAGATCAGGCCTGCACAACTCGTAAAGTGAGAAGGGCCGAACTGCTCCAAGGAAAAAAGATGCGGGCCGCACGGGTAAAATCATCATCATCATCATCATCATCATCATCATCATCATCATCATCATCATCATCATCATCATCATCATCATCATCATCATCATCATCATCATCATCATCTCTCCTCCAGCACCTCTCATCATCATCATCCTCATATATCTCTCCCAGCACCCCTCATCATATATCTCCCCCAGCACCCTTCATCATCATCCTCATATCTCCCCCAGAACACCCCACTATCAACCTTTGCGATACTCCCCATCTATCTCTCATACCCCCATCTCTCCCCCTCACCCACGCACATAATACTCCCCCTCCACATCAAACACACAACACCCCCCTGCACACTTCACACATCCCACCCCCCCTGCACCTCACATCCCTCTCCCCCCTGCACCTCACAGCATTCTCCCCCCACTGCACCTCACATCACTCTCCCCCCCTGCACCTCCCATCACCCCCCATGCACCTCAAATCACTTCCCCCCTGCATCACACATCTCTCTCCCCTGCACCTCCAATCACCCCCTGCACCTCCAATGACCCTCCCCTGCACCTCCAATGACTCTCCCCTGCACCACCAATCACCCCCTGCACCTCCAATGACCCTCCCCTGCACCTCCAATGACTCTCCCCTCCACCTCCAATGACTCTCCCCTGCACCTCCAATGACTCTCCCCTGCACCTCCAATGACTCTCCCGTGCACCTCCAATGACCCTCCCCTGCACATCCAATGACCCTCCCCTGCACCTCCAATGACCCTCCCCTGCACCTCCAATGACCCTCCCCTGCACCTCCAATGACCCTCCCCTGCACCTCAAATCACCCCCCTTGCACCTCCATGCACCTCCAATCACCCCCCTGCACCTCCAATGACCCCCCCCCTCCAACCTTGGTTTGCTGCGGAGGAGGCGGCAGAGCAGGCAGGACTTCACGTAGTAGTACATTAGAGTTAGTGTGTACGTAGATGGAAGTATAATGAAAGACTAAAGATTGGATACAGAGGGGAGGGGAGAGCCAAACTAACCACATGCAGATGGAGCTGTAGCAAGTGTGTAGCAGTAAATAGATCACAGATGCTTTTATGCCCAGAAAATGCATATATTAGGCCATGATAGTAACTAGATAATTACATCCAGGGTAGAACAAAACGAAACAGAAACAAGGAGGAGGTAGACAATCAGCCAACGAAGGGAGCAAACATAAACCCTTCATTTAAACCTTGTGTGGAAAAGGTACCCAGGGTATAAATCCATTTTGCCTCCTTTTTGAGGAGTTCCCTATCCCAGTTACCCCTGAGAATGCTTGCAGGTAATTGATCTATCCCTTTGAAACAGAGATTAGTCAGGTCACCACCATGCATGCCGTTTATATGCTTAGCGAGTGGTGTGTCAGATTTTCTTATAGTCCCTACGTTTTCGAGGACCCTACGTCTAAACTGACGGCTAGTCTTTCCGACATATTTTCTTCCACACCCGCAAACGGCTTGGTAAATGACTCCTGTGGTTCTGCAATTTGCAAAGCTCCACATGGTAAATGTTTTGGAGTCGTTCCAATTGCTGAAAGTTTTGGTAAGCTGGGCATTTGGCAGGCACGGCAGCCTTGGCGTTTGTAATTGCCCGGTGACCTCTTACTCAGCCAAGTGCCTGTGGTCACCGGTTCCAAATGACTATGAACTAGAAGATCTTTAATGTTAGTAGATCTTCTACTGACCATTGTTGGTTTCGGTTGGAGCACCTGGCGGAGGTCATTGTCCTGGAAAAGGACGTGCCAGTGCTTGTTAACAATATCATAGATGTTTTGCCACTGACTGTTATATGTGCCAATTAGGTGGATGGTTATCTTCTCAGCTGGTTTGGGATGATTGTTTAAGAGATGTGTTCTTTGGGTCCCATTAGCTCTATCATAGGCCTTTTTCAATCTATTTTTGCTATAGCCTCTGGCGAGGAAGCGTTGACGCATCAGGCCAGCTTGTTGCTCAAATTCCTCATCGTTAGAACAATTTCTTTTAACTCTAAGAAACTGGCCTTTCGGAATACCACTTATGAGATTTCGTGGGTGATGGCTGTCTGTGCGAAGCAGGCTGTTTGGCTGTGGATTTCAGGTGGACAGTTGTTTCAATCCTGCCAGTGGCCACGCATAACCTTTAGATCTAAAAAGACAATGCTGTCAACCCCGATCTCATATGTTAGTCTCAAGTTGTGTTTAGTGTCATTGAGTTTATTGACAAACGTAACAAAGAGCTCCCGTGATCCCCTCCAAGGGATAAGGATGTAATCGATATATATCGCCCATAGTATGACATGGGTGGTATAGACATCATTATCGTCTGAGAGAACCATTTCGGCTACCCATCACTCCAGGTACAGGTTTGCATACGATGGGGCACAAGTTGTCCCCATCGCTGACCCCTGCACATGGTGGTAGAGCCTGTTGTTAAATAATAAATAGTTTCTCATTAGGTCAAACTGTAGTAGTTGTTCCGTGAACTCATTGTGGTGTGTGTACATTAAACCTCTTGTTTTGAGAAAGTACTGTTTTGCCTTTATGACATGGTCATGTATAATGCTAGTGTAGCCATGGCTGGTTTCTGGCTACCAGTCTGCCCTTCTCCTGGCAGTAAGCCCTGGTAAACACAGGGCTGCCAGGACTAATCCTGGGTTTTCACCACCCCTAGTAGCTTCAGTGAGTCACAGGGGAGGCGGTGCAACTAAGCCTATGTGTCCAATCAGGAACTCAGACCTGGTGCCTGCTTTTCCTGTACTTAAGGAGCTGCACACCCCAAATTCAGCAGTTTGTCTCTACCCTTGAGAGAGGCTGGTCTATCCAAATAACTGTGCAGGGCTCTGCTAGTTTGTACTCCCTCCCCTAGGGGAGTGGAGTGGGAGGCTATTCCTCTTCACCAGGGAGTAAGGGAAGAGCTAGGACTGCTTCAAGTACCCTTGGCTTGAAGTGAAGGTCCAGGGTACATCCTGAGGGTGAAGGCCCTAAGAACTGCCTGCTGCTGTGAAAGCTGTAAGATCTACAGTGTGCAATAAAGTGTGTTCAAGTTTTACTATACCTTCATGCCTGTGACTGCAATCTATCAGGGGAAGGGTAAAGAAGTTCTCCTGCAGGGATGGTCCCCCATATCCCTGGGGTCTGCAAGAGATGGAGGCGCTGTCACCGTGAGTACAAATAAGTTATTACCCCAGAAGCCTGTTCTGACATCCCCTACAACAATGCAGGAGACTCAGATCTACTGTGAGCCAGCAGGTATGCACCACAACACCCCATGTAGCAGCAAAATCTCCCAGAGGGGGGGGGGATATGTGTTACATTTGGAGGCGCTGCTGAGATCATCAGGACAGGCTTTCAGCAAAGCAGAACTGAAAGATAATAATGTATGCTTCCAGAGCAAGTGCTAAGGAAGGGGGAGGCTAGGTGTAGTCAGGGGGAGTGTAACCTAGCAAAGCACGACCTAGATCGCCCTAAAGGGTGAATAGAGCTGGAGACCTAAGGCTATTGCTGTTCTAGTCACCCTGAGGTGGGTAATCGAGATACCTAGAAAGGGGGGGTGTACCTGGGTGGTCCCCAGGAGCTACCGAGGGAAGGATCTGCAAGATACTGGCAGCTGATGGGGCGACATAAGAGTACTGCACAGGGAAGAGCTCAGAGTACTACTAGCCAGTAGCCAGACAATGGACCACAGAGCACTTGTATTGGGCTGCAATCATTTGCAGTATGCTGCAGAGGGAGTTTTGCCTAGTCTGTGGTATATTGATGTCCCACTGGTTAGAGACTACCATGTGCTGCAGATGTACCAGGAGAGCAGGCCCTTTGCAAAATCGTGAGGGTTGCGCTATGCTGAAACACTTTATTCCACTCAAGATGGCGGCTGCCCGGCAGGGGAGTGCACCGTGTGGACTGTGTGTTCTAAAATGGCGTCTCCCGCCAAGTTTGGAGAGCGCACGTGCTGCTTGCAAACAGGCTGCCTGAGACCTTTTTGCAGAAATCTGTCCCGGTCTGGCGCGAAAACCAGAGCCCCACCCCCGCGATGAGTGGCTCAACGCAGAGCCAGAACCACTCCTTGCTACTGTGTGCCCCTCCTCTAAACTCCACCAGAGGGCGGGGGCATAGTGAGCACCAATCAGAGAGCTCCATCTACACTGAGGAAGGAGCCGGATGTGAGCTGCTGCACCCTCAGTTCCTCGTAGCTGGCGAACGACAGCTCTTTCACCAGTGCTTATGATCAAAGTCGCCCAAAGAAAGTGCAGTATTGCTGATTGTTGACTAACTCCATACCAACTTTCAGGGGGGCTCCTGGTAGTGGAGATAGTGGCCGAGAGTTCCTGCGGTGCCTGTGCTCCCAATGTAGGACACCCGGAGGTGAACCCAGTACCACAGCTTGCTGCATGCAGTGCGGAACCTACTATCTATGGCCGATAGTACCGCTCATAACTGTCGGTGCCCAGCCAGAAGGCTCAAGAGCTACACTGATCGAGGTGGACAGCCTTGATGCGACCACCCAGGGCTCGTGTGTCCTAATGGACGTTCCTGGGGGTCCATGCACCGTGGTTCTAGACTCTGTTCCAGATCCGGAACACCAGATGTCAGCACCATCGGGTAAGGTGACTGCCAGAGTGAGTTGGGAGCGCTTCCACTAGTGGGCAGAAGTGGGACCGCTTCCTGCCAATAGCAACCCGTGAACGAGAGGTGCCCCGATGTCGTTCCCCTGTGGAGGTGTCCCTGCCCCTATCATCGGATAACCACGAGCCTCGCATCAGTGGTGATGCGTCAACCGGTCGGACCACTCTAGCGGTGCTGTAAAGAGAGAGCCACCTACCTGCAACGCAGAGAGGGCGAGTCCAGAGGATTCCAGACAACAAGCGCTGGTGCGGCCTGAACCACAGAGTGCTGTCGAGGAGGTATCTGCGGCTGTTCCAGATGATGCAACGACCATCGTGAGCCAGCAGAGCAGTGAGGAACCATCCCCTTACTTCCTGCAGGCAGCGGCGGAGGAATCAGGAGATAAGGCCTTGCCAGGTGCCCACTTCCGTGTGGAGGAGCACGCCGACCTTCCAGTGCCACGCCCAGCGGATGAAGTACTTCCGGTGCGGGACTTGGACCTATACCGCGATCCCGTGATGTCTCCACCCGATGACGTCACTTCCATGTCGACCGCCGGAGCGGACCGGGACTATGCTGATACTGCTCACACTGCCCTCTCCAGGGAAGACATGCATGAGGTTACGGGCCGAGGAAAGAGGAGGCCTGTGAACCCAGACTCTAAGAATACCACAACTGGTCGGGGCATAGGACGGCTCAAGGACTTTGTCCCGGACTCTATTGTTCCAAAGGCCCCAGCACCACTGCCATTGCCCCTGTCACCATTGCCCATGCCCCATCTAGCTCGGGGTCCCGACATAGTCACCATGGGTCAGGGGGTAAGAAAAAGAAGATTCCCAAACCATCAACGGACTGGCGGGATTGGGTGGAATCTGATGAGGAGTCTGAGGGGGAAATTCCTGTCTCCAGTATGGTTCCTGTAAAGAATCCCACGTGATATAAGGAAATGTTTAAGGGTAAACTTAGCAGCTCTCCTTCCTGTCCCTCTGGCAGTTCGGGTGAGTCCTCTAGGGTAGACACAGAGGATAAGTCAGCTTCTTCCGTGGGGTCACTAGGCACTATACACAAATGGTGGGATCCCCTATTTCAAGTGTACTCGGTGCCTATGAAGCGCACCAGATTTGTGTTAATTGACAGGGAAACTGTTGACCACTGGTGGGATGAAGGAACTTATACCACAGAGGAGGCCGCAGAAGAACTCAGGAAATGGGTTAAGGAAATAAAGTTAGGCATTGTAAAGCCTGACGGGCCCTCCATACTATACGAGGAGATATCCCCAGAAGAACCTATATACTGGGTCTTACCAGGAAAGGCTTAGGGTAAGAAACTGACCAAGCTTAGTGGGGCAGATAGGGCAGATAGGGTCATAGTGTCCAGGTGTAGGCAGTCACATGGCTATGAGTACCCTTATGTACCCAAGCCTATCATGAGAGAGATCGAGGCTAATAGAGAGGCTTGGCTCAGAGACGCAGTTATTGACTACCTAAGATCCAGAAGTAGTTGTTCTGCTTATCAGACTGAGGAGAGCGTATGTTACCTCATGAGGGTTTGGAGTGTAGGCCAAGGGATTTTTATGGACAGGGTAAAATACCAACCTGAGAATGGTCCCTCCAGAGCCTACTTCGTGCAAGTACCAGACCATACTGGCAGGATAATAATGAAACCTGATCCCAGGCATTATTATTAGAATAGGATTCTTCACATTGGAGAAATCCAGGTTATTACCGTTATCACCATCCCAAGGTGGGTGGGTAAATATCTGTGTGTACATATGATGGTATTATTAACTGTATACTATTGTTATTGGTTGTTAATGTCCTGATTTATTGTTTCAGGTTACTCATCTACAGGATGGACCCGCACATTTGGTTCCAAGTGGGGATCATTGGATTCCACCAGAAGGAGAGTGTAGCCAGGGCTGTTTTTTGGCTACCAGTCTGCCCTTCTTCTGGCAGTAAGCCCTGGTAAACGCACACCTGCCAGGACTAATCCTGGGTTTTCCCCACCCCTAGTAGCTTCAGTGAGTCACAGGGGAGGCGGTGCAACTAAGCCTATGTGTCCAATCAGGGACTAAGACCTGGTTCCTGATTTTCCTGTACTTAAGGAGCTGCACACCCCAAATTCAGCAGTTTGCCTCTACCCTTGAGAGAGGCTGGTCTACCCGAATAATAAGATCTGCAGCGTGCAATAAAGTGTGTTCCTGTTTTATTATACCTTCTTACCTGGGACTGCAACCTATCAGGGGAAGGGTAAAGAAGTTCTCCTGCAGGGATTGTCCCCCATATCCGTGGGGTCTGCAAGAGATGGAGGCGCTGTCACCATCAGTACAAATCAGTTATTACCCCAGAAGCCTGTTCTGACATCCCCCACAACAGGCCTGCACAACATGCGGCCCGCCTGGCCTCTCTGTGCGGCCCGCGATGACTCCGGCCGAGTGGCAGTTAATTAATTAAATAAATTAAAAAAAAAAAAAGTTTCAAAAAGTTTTTAAAAATGGCGACGATTCATTCCTCCTCTCTCCCTCCCAGCCCCCTCCCTCCCAGTCCCCTCCCTCCCAGCCCTCTCCCTCTCCCTCCCAGCCCTCTCCCTCCCAGCCCCCTCCCTCTCCCTCCCAGCCCCCGGGTTTTGCGGTGCGCGGGGGCAGCAGCAGAAAAGCAGCATGCCGGGCGCGGGGCTTAGTACCGGGGAGAGGATGTGCTGAGCTAAGAGGTGGGTGTGAAAAACGGGCTGGTGGGGGGTGGGTGTGAAAAACGGGCTGGTGGGGGGTGGGTGTGAAAAACGGGCTGGTGGGGGGTGGGTGTGAAAAACGGGCTGGTGGGGGGTGGGTGTGAAAAACGGGCTGGTGCAGAGGTGGGGGGGTAGGCTGCTGACATGTGAGGGTGGGTAGGCTGCTGACGTGTGGGGGGGTGGGCTGCTGACATGTGAGGGGGGGTGGGCTGCTGATGTGAGGGGGGGTGGGCTGTTGACATGTGAGGGGGGGTGGGCTGCTAACATGTGAGGGGGGGGGTGGGCTGCTGACATGTGAGGGGGGGTGGGCTGCTGACATGTGAGGGGGGGGTGGGCTGCTGACATGTGAGGGGGGGGTGGGCTGCTGACATGAGGGGGGGTGGGCTGCTGACATGAGGGGGGGTGGGCTGCTGACATGTGAGGGGGGGGATGGGCTGCTGACATGTGAGGGGGGGTGGGCTGCTGACATGTGAGGGGGGGTGGGCTGCTGACATGTGAGGGGGGTGGGCTGCTGACATGTGAGGGGGGGGGCTGCTGACATGTGATGGGGGGGTGGGCTGCTGACATGTGAGGGGGGGTGGGCTGCTGACATGTGAGGGGGGGGTGGGCTGCTGACATGTGAGGGGGGGTGGGCTGCTGACATGTGAGGGGGGGGGCTGCTGACATGTGATGGGGGGGTGGGCTGCTGACATGTGAGGGGGGGTGGACTGCTGACATGTGAGGGGGGGTGGGCTGCTGACATGTGAGGGGGGGTGGGCTGCTGACATGTGGGGGGGGGCTGCTGACATGAGGTGCAGGGGGGGAAGAGATGTGAGGTGCAGGGGGGAAGAGAGTGATGTGAGTTGCAGGGGGGAGAGAGTGTCATATTGAGGGGATGGGGAAAGAGTGTCATATTGAGAGGAGGGGGAGAGTGTCATATTGAGAGGAGGGGGAGAGAGTGTCATATTGAGGGGAGGGGGAGAGAGTATCATTTAGGGGAGGGGGAGAGAGTGTCATTTAGGGGAGGGGGAGAGTGTCATATTGAAGAGAGGGAGAGAGAGTGTCATATTGAGGAGAGAGAGAGTGTCATATTGAGGAGAGAGAGTGTCATTGAGGGGAGGAGGCAGTGTCATATTGAGGGGAGGGGGAGAGTGTGTCATATTGAGGGGAGGGGGAGAGTGTGTCATATTGAGGGGAGGGGGAGAGTGTCATATTGAGGGGAGGGGGAGAGAGTGTCATATTGAGGGGAGGGGGAGAGTGTGTCATATTGAGGGGAGGGGGAGAGTGTGTCATATTGAGGGGAGGGGGAGAGTGTGTCATATTGAGGGAGGGGGAGAGTGTGTCATATTGAGGGGAGGGGGAGAGTGTGTCATATTGAGGGGAGGGGGAGAGTGTGTCATATTGAGGGGAGGGGGAGAGTGTGTCATATTGAGGGGAGGGGGAGAGTGTGTCATATTGAGGGGAGGGGGAGAGTGTGTCATATTGAGGGGAGGGGGAAAGAGTGTCATATTGAGAGGAGGGGCAAAGAGTGTCATATTGAGAGGAGGGGGAGAGAGTGTCATATTGAGGGGAGAGAGTGTCATATTGAGGGGAGGGAGAGAGCGTCATATTGAGGGGAGGGAGAGAGAGAGTGTCATATTGAGGGGAGGGAGAGCGAGAGTGTCATATTGAGCGGAGAGAGAGAGTGTCCTATTGAGGGGAGGGAGAGAAAGTGTCATATTGAGGGGAGGGCGAGAGTGTCATATTGAGGGGAGGGAGAGAGAGAGTGTCATATTGAGGGGAGGGGGAGAGTGTCATATTGAGGAGAGGGGGAGAGTGTCATATTGAGGGGAGGGGGAGAGAGTCATATTGAGAGGAGGGGGAGAGGGTGTGATTTAGGGGAGGGGGAGAGAGTGTTATATTGAGGGAAGAGAGACATGGGGGGGGATGCTAACTTGTGGGGGGGGGGGTGCTGACATTGGATGCAGACTTGGGGGGGCTGCTGACATGGAATGGGCTGGGGGGATGTGGCGGGGGTATTGTTTGTTTGATGTGGAGGGGGGTATTGTGTGGGTGAGGGGGAGAGATGGGGAGTATCGTAAAGGTTGATAGTGAGGGGTTCTGGGGGAGATATGAGGATGATGATGATGATGAGAGGTGCTGGAGGAGAGATGAGGATGATGATGATGATTTAACCCGTGCGGCCCAATTTTTTTTTCCTTGGAGCAGTTCGGCCCTTCTCACTTTATGAGTTGGGCAGGCCTGCCCTACAACAATGCTGGAGACTGAGATCTACTGTGAGCCAGCAGGTATGCACCACAACACCCCATGTAGAAACAAAATCTCCCAGAGGGGTGGGGGGTGGGGGGAGAATATGTGTTACACTAGTATATAGTGTCTCGAAATCCAGGCTAATAAGAATTGTTTCGTTGTCAATCACAATGTCATCGATTCTAGCCAGGATGTCCTTGGTGTCTCTGAGGTACGATTGGAGAGAGACCACAAATGGCCTTAGTACTTTATCTAGGTACACGCTAGCTTGTTCACTTAGGTTGTTAATGTTACATATAAACCGACTTTCTCCAGAGATCAGAAAAGAGCTCTTACAAATTTAATATACAACAACACAAGTGTCAATTACCAAGACAAAGGGGGAAGGGAGGTCTGGTCATACAAAACATGACTGACTACATTAAAGAAGCATATAGACTGCTAAACACAAGTCACATAATGTAAATTATCTAGAAATCCCGTGGGTGAATATCTCTAGTAACTATAAGACTTTTTGATAGCAAGAAAGCGTTACGAGGGGAACGAGGAAGTGATTCCTTCATAGATGAGCACTATTTCAAATGTTGGTTTGAGAGCGCATTTTCATCTATTTTCTCACATTTATTAAAGAATGGCATACATTATGTTTTGGTGTTTGCACTTCTGTTTTTAGAAATATTCCACTGGTGCATAGACTGTCTACAAAACATTTGAATATATCGCCAGACAATGTTAAATCTTAATTTGATATTGTATCTTACATTACAAGTAGTATAAGCTATATCCATGTCCAGATAGTCATAGGAATGGGTTTAAGAAGATTGGAAATTGTTATCTTTTTTTACCTCGTTCCCCCCCCCCCCACAATTTTCAAAGGAAATACAGAAAAGGGAGGACATTTACATAAGTACTTAAGTACAGTCCCCATGCAAACAGTCATTATCCCAAAGTAAGATGCAGGGGAAGAAGTGTAGTCATATACCCACCGGGTAAGGATGGCAAGTATATAAAATTATGGGGGAGGGTTGAGATTATTCCCCATTATAAAGTTGTGTGCCCTGTTACAGTCCCGGAGACCAACATATTATTGTTATAGTGAACTTAAAGTGATTTGTTACCAGCGCTAACCACACCCAATCTGTGATAAAATAGTGCACAAAATTAAAATTCAAAATAAAATGTGTCAAGGTGATCACTGATCAAATTCTCAACCTTCCAGGAATGTGTACAGATTCCTTTCAATAGTAGCTTGTCCGGGATGGGAAGGGAGCGAAGATAGCAGGGATACACCATGAAAAATAAAAAATAAATGCATACAATAGTGTAATAAGTTCTTTTCAATCTGGATAAAACATATTATTGTTATAGGCACTGCCTTGGAACTGACAAAATTAAGATCACCAATGTAGGCCACCCAGGGATACCATACATCTAATCTGTCAAATGCCTTCTCTGCATTCAGGGAGAGCAGCATTATAGGGACCCAAAAAGTTTGTGCTCTAGCAGAGGTGCGCAAACTTTTCCCCAATCGCACCCCTGCCTGCTCTCCTCTGCGGCTCGTGCCTCTTCTCCCCCAAACCCCCCCCCCCGGTATCAAATGACGTGCAGGGTCATGTGACGTCACGCGACCCGCAGCGTTATTTGACACCGGTTTACCATGATGAGATGTCGCTGGAAGGTAAGTTAAGTGTGTTAAAGAGGCCTCGCGCGGTCCCCTGGTATTTCATTTAAATGCCTTGGTGGTGCGCGTGGGACCTGTATAACTGCTGCACCACCCCCTCAGAAAATCTTGCGCCCCCCAGTTTGCACACCCCTGCTCTATGGACTATATGGAATTCTTTGCTACGGGCATTTTGATCATACCAAGTCTTCTGCTTGGTCTGAGCAGCCCTAAGGTTGTCCTGTGCCAACCCCATGAGCATCTCTAACCGGTCTCTGAGATCTATCACATACTGAAGCACAGACGCATCAGTAGTGGTAGTCTCCCCTTCCCATCCCTCACGGAATAGGTCCAGAGGTCCGGTACCCTGCGACCATATAGCAGCTCAAAAGGAGAGAAGCCTGTGGATTCTTGCGGCACCTCTCGGTACGCAAACAGCAAATGCTGCAGGTGAATCTCCCAGTCTTTTCCCTCTGCCTCTATAAATGTTTGCAGCATCTGCTTCAGGGTACCATTGAACCTTTCACATAGTCCGTTGGTTTGGGGGTGGTAAGGGGTCGTGCGCTGGTGCTTCACCTCGCACGCCTCCCAGAGACACTGGAGCAATTCACTCATGAACTGCGACCCCTGATCGGTTAGGATCTCACTAGGGAAACCTACCCTAGAAAAAATGGCTAACAGAGCTTTAGCTACTGCCCTAGCATCAATACTGGCAAGCGCTACCGCCTCAGGGTACAGGGTGGCAAAATCCACCACCGTGAGAATGTAGCGCTTTCCTGACCAACTGGGAACCATGAGGGGTCCCACGAGGTCCATAGCTACCCGCTGAAAGGGTTCCCCTATTACCGGTAACGGGTTCAGCGGTGCCTTCACACGGTCACCCACCTTACCTACTCGCTGGCAGTCATCACAGGATCAGCAGAATTCTGCCACCTCACTGGATGCCCCCGGCCAGTAGTAACGCTGCAACAGCCGGGCTCGCGTCCTAGCGACCCCCTGATGCCCCGCTAGTGGAATGGAGTGGGCTACCCGCAACAACTGCTGCCTAAATTCCCGGGGTACCACTAGTTGTCTCTTCCCCGTCCATACCTCATCTAACCCGGTGGTCCCTTGCTCTCTATATAGGAGCCTGCGGTGCCACAAGAAGTAATCAGACCCCTTGCTTGGCTTAGACTCGGACGCCCGCAGTCTCATGCCCCCCAAGCTGGGATCAGATCGAACCGCATCCCTAAACTGGGCACCTAACTCTGGCCACCCCCCGGTCACATCTGAGTCAGGAGGACAGGGAACAGGTACAGGGAACAGTAAGTTAGTGTCAGAAAGCGACTGAGTCTGGCTTACCTGTCTGGTCTCTGCAGAGACTACTGGAACTGTAGGTCCCAAATGCAGGGGGACAGGGGCTGGTTCTGCTGCGATCCTAGCTGACTGGCTCCTGGTGATCGCTGCAACAGTGGTAAAAACACAGGTAACGTGTCCTAGGTCATTACCCAGCAAGACCTCAGCATCTAACCCAGGCAAAACCCCCACCTCCCTCATGCCATGTCCGGCACCCCAGTCCAAAAAGACCCGGGCAACCTGGAGTGACCGCGGTCCTCCGTCTGGCATGGTCACTTGCATCCCGGTGCCCGGGAGAAAATCCTCTGGCCACACCATATCAGGGCGAAGCAGAGTCACGGTGGCACCAGAGTCTAGCAAGCCGTCCGCCTTCCGGTCTCCGATGGTCACCTTCCGCAGATGCTTCTGCCAGACATCATTGGGCTGCATCCCGACTGGAGCAACCTGATGTCCCCTGCTCTCAGCTGCTGGTCCTAAGGTGGCAAGTGCAGTCTCTCCGCTGGACATCCCTCTGTGGGCTGGTTCCACGGCTGTACTTGGCTCCTCTGTGTGTGCCAGTCGCACACGGGCGACCGGCCTCGCAGCTGGTGAGCGTTGCCCCTGATTGGGTCCCTTGGACCGGTCCCGGTCCAGACAGTCTGGCCTGAGATGCCTGACCTTGTTGCAAGTGTAACACCGCCTCTCATGCTTGAACTCTGCAGCCTTGGGTGCGCTGTTTGCTGCCGCAGGCTGGTGTGTCCACGGAGGGGTAGTCTTAGTGCCCTGGGCCGCACGGCCCGCTCCTTTGGGTGCTAGAGGGTCCTTCATTGCAACTCGGCTGGCCACATACTCATCTGCCATTCTCGCTGCATCCTCATAGGTCTGAGGTTTATGGTCATAGACCCATCCCCTCACATTTGTGGGAAGCTGCTGCAGAAGCTGCTCTTGAAAGAATAAGTCCAGCAGGGTATGGAATGTTGTAACCCCATTCCCCTCCACCCACTGAGTCCCGTGCAAAGCCATCCTACTGGCATAGGTGCTGTATGACTCTCCGGGGAGTACTACCCCCGTCCGGAACTTGCCCCTGTAAGATTCTGGGGTCAGGGCATACTGGGTTAGCAGCTTGCTTTTCACATGACCGTAGTCATCGGCATCCACACGAGGAATACCCATCACAGTCCGTTTGGCTTTGCCAGATAACAGTGGTCGCAGTCTGACCACCCAGTCCCTTCTTGGAATTCGGAACCGGGAACACTGCGTCTCGAAGTCATTCAGGAATGCATCGAGGTCAGCTGTGCCATCCACAAACTTGCTGAAGCTGTGATGATCCGCCCGGGAAAGACCTTGTTCCCCGTTTTCAAGGTAGGAATTGTGGGTTCTTCCGAGCACTGCTGTCAGGAGCTGTACTCGCTCTGCAGTGCTAACACCCGTTCCCCATGTAGCCAGAAGTGCAGTGAGCCCAGGGACGGCACGCTCGGCAGCCGCAGCTGCTACCTCATCTGCAATCCCTGGCGCCAAGCCACCCACGACCGGGGGGTCACTAGCACTCTCCTCATGTCCTTGCAGCCCGGAGTTGGAGGGACCTCCTGCACTCTGGGCTGAATAGCGTCAGCCAACACAGCAGCTACGGGGACTTTCCCCTCTGGTAGGACCCTGCGGTCCTCATGATGCTCCAAATCCTCCTCCAGTTGTGCCTTCGACTGCCCATCTGTCGGTAAGCCATACCCCGCACATTTCTCCACGACTTTCTCTCTGGTCTCAATTATGCTCCCATTCTCCTTTTTTCTATCTGGCGATGCTGAATTACATGATTACATGATTTGAACAAAAACTTCATCCTGGATTCCATCCATTTTATTCTGAAGCATAATTATTTTATGTTTCTGGTGGAATTTTTCCTACAGGTTTGCGGAACTGCTATGGGCACTAGATTTGCCCCCAGTTTCGCAAAGCTGTATATGGGAGAATGGGAGCATAATTGCATCCTTAATAATAATCCCTTTAGAGGAAATATCATCATTTGGCGTCGCTTTATAGACGACATTATATGTCTGTGGGAAGGGGACCAATATTCTGTAAGTCTTTTTTTGAAGTACATAAATACATAAAAAATAACAATAGAAACTTGACCTTCACCCATGTGGAAAGTGTCAAGGAAATTAACTTCTTGGATTTGAACTTGAGGGTGTCTGATGAGGGTAACCTTATAAGTAAACCCCATTTCAAGGATGTGGATTCAAATAACCTCCTGATGGCCTCAAGTAACCATAAAAAATCTTGGATTCAGAATATACCTGGGGGCCAATTTTACAGGTTGAGAAAAAACTGTAGTTTGGACTCAGACTTTGAAAAACAGGCTGGTGACTTAACCTCAAGATTCCTAGAAAGAGGTTATCCCCTCAAAAAATTACTGATGATCTTGATAGGGTGAGAAAAATAGATAGAAAACAAATGCTAGTTCCAAAAATCAAACAACAAAAGAAACAAACTATAAGTGAAGAAAAATGTAATGTTGCCTTTATTACAAATTTTAACTCGATGACTTCATATATAGAGAAGATTGTAAAAAAGCACTGGTCAATCCTGTCAAATGACCCAATTTTGGGGACACACATTTCTAAGTTCCCAAGGTTCATATATAGAAGAGCAAAAAAATCTATAAAATGCTCTGTCCCCCAGTGACATTAATATCAAAACTGTACCTGTGGGAGAAAATAGATGGTTAAATACTAAAAAACCTTGTGGAAACTTCAAATGTGGAAAATGTTCAGTGTGTAAACACTTACACTCTAATAGAAAAACTTTTGTCTGTCCTAAAACTGAGGAAATTTATGAAATATCAGATTTTATCAATTGTAATTCGGATCATATTGTATACTTAATTGAATGCTCTTGTGGCTTGTTCTATGTAGGGCGCACTAAGCGCCAATTAAAAACACGCATACAAGAACATATACAAAACATAAAGAATGGTCTGTTAACCCATAGCCTCTCCAAGCACTATGCCTTACACCTTAATAAAGACCCCATGTCCCTGCGCTTTAAAGGTATTAAACATGTCCCTAAGAGCAGAAGGGGTGGGGATAGGGTTAAGGATTTATCCTTTCAAGAGACTTTCTGGATATATAAATTGGGCACATTATATCCGGGAGGCCTCAATGAGGATATAGATATATGGTCCCTTTACTGACCACCTCCTACGGGTGATGTAGCTAGGTTATGTATTTACATACAATATCCATATTTTGAGCTGGCACTTTTTTATAAATTATTCATTTTAATTTTTAATTTTTCTATTAACTGTATTTTATGGTTTTAAGCTATCCATTGATTTTTTAGCTCGTGCTTCCTTTTCAAATACTATTATGTTGGTGGTTTTTCAAATCACTACCTATGTTCAGACGCATCTGTTTATATAAGTGTGTACTAATTCTTTTTTCTTTATTTTAGAGTCACCGTTTATAAATTGTTTGTCAATATGTGTATAAATAAAGTTGATTTTAGTTTGTTTTTGTTAGGATGCATTCTCAGTTACCATGGAGCTCTTTGACTCCTCCCCACTGCGTTGCGATTGGCTTAAACCCTTAATGGAGGGACCAATTAGTGACGCACGAGGGGTATTTAAATGCCAATAGACTGATTAGTCTTTATTCCCTGATGAAGAGACCCATGCGGTTTCGAAACGCGTTGGACTAAGAACTTTGCGAACCCTCTATATCCCAGCACTCCCAGAGAACCGGTCCGGTGTTCTGTAGACTTGCGACGAACTCTCGCGGTTATATGACGTCACAGACCCGGAAGTGCTCGACCAGGACGCCAAACAGCGTGTGCTCCGCTGCTCCATTGCAAACGAGACCTATGCAGTGACGGGCATTGCGCACACAAGCGGAGGTCATTCTGGACTGCTGAGACTGCACTAGCCTTACCCTAAGGCGAGAGGCTGAAATACCGGCGATTGGAGTGGAGATTATCCAGGCCCTACACAGAGGTTGTTGGAGTGAGAAGGAGAGAGCCACGAGACCATCACGGGCGTCCGTTGGTGTTTGGGTAACAATAACCCTGAAATGCTTGTTTATTTTATTTAAATGTACGCACAATACTTACCTCCTTATTTTGGTTACTAAAGATATCATTTAATGCACTATGAGCGTTGTGCGCTGTGTTCTTTGTTTTTTTGTGTAGGAAATGTTTGACCTTTAACTCAGTCTCGAGTAGGTGCACTTTCAACTTTGACCTGTAACTTTGACCTGTGCCTCGAGAGACTCAAAAATGTATTAGTTGCATACAATACTTACTAATTGTTTTATTACCAATAACATGTTCCTTAATTTGTTCCTTTGAACTTTGAACTACTGATAGTCATAAGTCATCCCATAAGTGTCTCATAGGGAGATAATTTATACCTAGGAATACATTCTTGTATCAATGTGTTTACTACTGTCTTAGCATCCGCATATAGACAGAGGTATCCCCTATTAATGCTCCTCAAATTTAAAACTAAGCAGCCAGTGTGGACTTGACTTTGCTACAATCTAAATTCCTAAGACTTTGGGGCCTCATCCATTGTCAAACCAATTGCTTCCGTAGTAAACTCTATCCTGTCTGCAGGCCATATCCCTAAGACCTGGAAAACTGCCAGAGTTGTCCCAATCTTCAAAAGTGGGGACAAAAAACACTGTCTCAAACTATGGACCAATCTTTCTTCTCCCAATACACACTTGCTCTCTTTCATGCCTCACTGGCATCTCCTCCGTTGCAAATGGTGTTAACTAACAAATGGTTACTAACTAACCTTTAAACTCGCCCTTCAAATCAAGCATCCCAACAGCCTGCACTCATGGCTATTGTCCCACACCCAGTCACTCCTACCACCCATTGTGGCCATGCACTGCCATCTACAGCACTTATTCCCTCACCTGCTGTCTCTGTAAATTCCCCTCAAACCTTAGAGTGTAAGCTCTTCGTGGCAGGGATTTCCTTTCCTATTGTCTGATTTTGCTGCACTTACTTTACTATTGTAAGGAATCCGCTCCTGGCTTTGATTATTGCCTTGCAGACCTCTGCAGGTGCAAAAGCTTCCTCTGGCAATCAATGGCACATGTGCTGCCTTTTCATTGCAGCTTCTGCCCTGTGCTCCATCATTGGAGGAATGCTCACACACCCTTCCCCTGTGATTGGATCTCCGCCCTTTATATGTTGGGCTTTGGCTCTGAATCAGAGCCGAGCATAAATCCTTCTCTGGACGTTTCTGTCTCTGCCACAAGCCGCCCAGGCTTGTCTCCTTGTGTACTAACCTCTCTAGTTCTCATCTCTAGTTCCTGAGTATCCTGAGGCCTGCTACTAGTCTTCACATAGAGGCCTGTGTTTCCTGCTTCCTGAGGTCTGCTGCTAGATCCACGCAGAGGCCTGTTCCTGACTCCTGTGCTGAAGCGTTGTTAAGCCAGCACTGGTACCTGTTGCATTCTCCCCTTCGTTACCCTTCGTTTCCAGAGGCCTGCTGCTAATCTACATGCAGAGGCCTGCTTTGGCCTTCTGTGCTGGTTTCCCTGACGCTGCCCCGCGGTGTACTTCGGCCAGCCTGTTGTCTCCCCCTGCTGAGACCGGCGTCATGGGTCGAGCCCGCTCCTTGCGCAGAGGCCACTCCCGCGCTCATGCTCCTAAGCTGAAGCGGGGAACTCCTGACTACCTGTTGCCGAACTCCTGCTTGAATAATGATGATGCTGCCTTCTCCAATCCTGACCCTGCTACGTATGACTACGAACTGCGCACTCCGGATCAGTCTGCGCGGACTAAGGTCGGTGATTATACTGCTGCGGCACAGTTTATTCGAGCATTTGCCCGTTCTGTGCCGCAGCAGTAGCCTGGCGCGCGCCCGAGTGTGACGGGCGCACGCCGAAGCAGCGGAAGAGCGCCCTCCGATCGGGGCGCTCTCCCTACCGCTGCCGGGTCTGCCGGGTCCCCCGGAACCCCCTGCCGCTGTCCCGCGATCGCGGGACACCAGGGCTCCCTCGGGGAGCCCCTGGACACGCGTGCAGGGGGCGCACGCTCCCGATGACGCGTGACCGCGCGTCTATGACGCGCGGCACGCCAAGGGGCGGCCACTAGCAAGCCGGGAGATTTCCCGGCTTGCGGTACCGACCACACTTCAATAAAGTGTGTCGGTAGTGTATAACCCCACCTCAGCCCCGCGGTCCGGTCCCGGTTTGTGGCGAGCACAATCGTAACAGTATGCTCGGACCCACAAAACCGGACCTCGCCGTGGCGGGGGTTGGTAAATGTTTAACTGTACCTATGTCCCAGGCTGCGGACCAGTCCCTGTTTGGAAGACCATACCTGTTTGAGAGACTGTCTCCGCCTGAGAGTGCGTTCTTGTATGAAGGTTTAACCACTCAGGAAAGACTGATTCGTAAAGAACTCCTTACTAGATCTCAGCAATTTAAAAAGGAAAGAAGTTCTCAATAGGCCCTGCTCTCCCAACGGCACCGTGTTTTTTCCACCTCAGATCGAAAGACTCTAGATCAGATTCTAGATGCCGCCCGTGTGTTATACCAAGATTTTGACCTAATCATAAGTGAGCGGGACCCTCTTCTCGCTGCCTACGCACTTTCTAATCACAATTTTTTTTCTGCCAGCTCTATTACTAAACCCGTGGGGGAACCACCCCCTCCTAAGAATGGCCAAACCATCTCCCTGTCGCTGTCCGCTAAGGAAGAAGCTGCCACGGTCCCTAGTCCTGAGTTAACCTCGCTGGGTTCTGTCCCCGAAGTTATTCCTGACTTAACCCCTGCTAGTCAGGCCTATGAGTCCCCCACTGTAAATCCCTGCATCCCCCAGGTCAGTGTGTCTTCCCTAGCACCAGAGAATGAACCCTGTTTGCCCTCTCTTTCTAACCCAGAATTTCTAAGCTCTTTCCCCGAGGTTATCTCTGTTTTAACCCCTGCTAGTCTGCTCTGTGAGGTCCCCGTTGTTAACTCTTGTATTCCGCAGACTAATGTTAGGTCCCTAGGACAAGAGGCTGAACCCCCTATGACCCCACTTTCGGAGGTTAGCTTCTCTTTTTCTGATTCTCATGCACAGCCTGACTTAACCCTTGAGGTTTTTTCTGTATTAACCCCTGCGGGTCAGCCTTTTGAGCCCCCCTTGGTAAATCCCTGTAGTCCTCCAGTTAAGGACACCTCCTTAGCTTCAGAGCATGAACCCCTTACGTCCCCAATTTCGGAGACAAATCTCCCTTCTGGTTCTCAGGTACTATCTGCCTTAACCCCTGTAAATCCTTGCTGCCCTCTGGCTAATGTGTCCTTCTTTGCATCAGAGAATGAACCCCCACGTCTCACAGCAGGGGTTGCACTGAATAACTTCCCTAACGTTCAAGTTGCTGAGCCTTTGTATACTCCTTACTATAAGTCCCCTGGCTCAGCTAAAATTCTCGGGGCTGCGCCCCCTGAACCTTTGGCAATAATACTGGCTCCAGTTAAAAGTATTCAGGAACCGTTTGTTTCCCTAAATCTGTTCGCAGAATCCCCACTCCTAGGTATTTTGCTGACCCAGTCTGTCACTCAGAGAGCTGAAATCCCTGCTTCTGAGCATAGACCCCTTTTATGGAATCTATAGTCGTTTCTGATGTCCCAGACACTCCTTCCCAAATACCCACTTCAGAGACCAGTACAGTTGTGGTTGCCCCCCTTGTACTGTCTGTGTTCTCCTCTTCTCAAATCCTAGGGTTAAAGGCGAACAGTGCACATTATGCCCCTTTCCAAGTGACCCCTTCTGAGATCTGCGTATCTGTTGTTGCTCCCTTAGTACAATTACAGTCAGGTCCCTCCTTTTTGAAGGATCAGGTTTTCAAATTTAAAACTCTCTTTACCCCTGATTTTGTAAACCTGCAGTCCCTTCTCACCGTAGTTAAAAGTTCTTCAGCAGCCGCTGAGTTAAGCTCTGCCGCTACTAAATCTTCTGTTGTAGAAGCAACCTTCCCTAGCTCACTTCCGTTTGTCCTATCTGTTATGCCTATTCCCAATGATTTTCCTCCTCTGTCTCAGAGTGTTGCTATTCCTGTCCTTGACTCTAAGTCTGTCTCCTTGGAACCGGTGACAGCTATTAGCCTCCCTTCTACGGCCCCTCAGGCTATCACTTCAGAGTTCAGCTTATCTGCCTCTGATCCCTTACTACGCTCTGAGTCTCCCCTTACGGCTTCTAGAGTCTCCGCAGCACTTCCTGTGTTAACCCTTGGCATCTCTCTGACTCCTGAGGTAGAGCCTGACTGCCTGCTCTCCACCTCTCCGGTAGTCTGTGTGATGCCTATCACCTTTACTAAAATTCCTGTTTTGCAAGGTATTTCTCCTATTAAGTCTGTGATACCTGCAATTCCTTTAATTGGTTTCAAGACCCCTGTCACTGAGTCTCCCATGGAGTCTGATGCCCTCACTAGGGATTCTCAGGGATCCAATTCTGAAACAAGCACAATGTTCTCTGATTTTATTACAGTAGCTAGTTCAGTTCCTGCTGGTTCTCAATCACCCACTTCAGTGGCAAGCAAGATGTTCCTTGTTTCTATTGGAAAGTCTACCCCAGTTTCTTTCACTGATCATGCCACAGCCTCCGGGATGATTAAAAATTACTTTAAGTCTGGGATATCCACTCCTTTAATAATACTGTTTCACGCTGATTCGCCCACAGTATTCGGGGTATCCACTACTGACTGCATGTCTACTACCACGAACTCAGGGGTATCGCATTTGGAACTTTCAGTAATAACCGCTGTGTCCCTTTTTTCGAAAAACCCCGTCTTTAAGATGGACTTATATTTCCCTGTGTATTCCACAATACTTGGGGTACTTACTATTGACTGTCCTGTCGCAAAACTAGGGTTACCTCTCAGGAAGGTGCCTGGAGCTACCGATGTTAAGAACCCTATGTTTAAAACAGTAATATTTCGCATTGCTTCTCCCACAGTATTATGCGAGACCTGGGTACCTGGGACCTCCACTCCTAAGCCAAGCTCTAGTTCTCTGTTTTCTTTCTCTGTGTTGGAGGTGCCCAGCTTTAACCCCAAGACTTTTATTCCTAAGGCTGATGCACCGCTTACCCGCCTTCCTATTTTTTTGGATAAGATCTGTTTTCTCACCTTTCAAACAGGCTCCTTACTGGACCTCGTCGCTTTACCTGAAGCGTCCGTCCCTGTTCTCTATGGGTCCACTATGGGTATAGACATGCTGTCCCCTACTGTCTGTAAGGAATCCGCTCCGCGGTTTACTGGTTGCCTTACCTTGCAGACCTGTGCAGTCCTGGAGCACCTCTCCTGATGTTTGCTGCAGCCTGGATTCACTCACCAAAGCAATACACACTCCCTCTGGTATCTATTACAGCTGTGCAGCCTATCACTGCAACATAGACTTGCATTCACTCATTGGAGCAGTACCTTCACACCCCCCTCCGGGGATTGGCCCGCTGGCCTTTAAGTACTGTCTTCCCATAATGCTCCCTGCCGAGCATAGTCCTAACTGGATGTCACTACTGTTTTGCCACAAGCTCTCGCTTGTTCTCCTATGCTGATACCAGGTTCCGCCCTGCGTCCTTCAGCTTCCTTCAAGCCGCTTGTTCTCTTATGCTGATACCAGGTTCCGCCCTGCATCCTTCAGCTTCCTTCAAGCCGCTTGTTCTCTTATGCTGATACTGAGGTTCCGCCCTGCGTCCTTCAGCTTCCTTCAAGCTCCCGCTTGTTCTCTTGTGCTGAAGCGGAGGTTCCGTCCTGCATCCTTCAGCTTCCTGTTCTCCTGTGCTGAAGCAGAAGTTTCGTCCCTGCGTCCTTCAGCCTCCTGGTTTCCTGCACTGAAGCGGAGGTTTCCCTGTGTATCTACAGCTTCCTGGTTCCTGGGGCCTACTCTTTCCCTAATCTAGAGAGGCCGTGTCCTGGTTCCTGCACTGTTACAGAGGATTCCCCAGCCGCTCAGGACTCTTGCGCTGTAGCACTGGTGCACCCGTGCAGCAAAGCGGTGTGCTACTCTGGTCTGCCTACCATCTCCTGTGACCAGTACCATGGGCCATGGTCGTCGCTCGCGCAGAGGCCAACCCCGCGCTCCTAAGCTGAAGCGGGGCTCTTCTGACTACCTGTTGCCGAACTCTTGCCTGAACAATGTTTATCCTGATGTCTCCTGTCCTGACCCTGGCTTGTACAACGACGACGCTGTCTTCTCCTATCCTGATCCTGCGATATATGACAACGAACTGCGCAATCCGGATCAGCCTGCGCGGTCTCAGGTCGGTGCTTTTACAACCCCACCTCAGCCTCGCGGTCCGACCCTGGTTTGTGGCGAGCAGAACCCTGACACTGTCTCCTTGATGCTTACTATGCCTTTCGCCAAGACCGCAACTTTGGATTTGATTCTCTCTTAAGATCACAGACCAAAGGACTGTCCTTCTTCAACTGCCAGTACCACCACCAAGAATTGCGTATACACTGCTACAGACTCTCTCAAATTGCTTGGGATAGCAACCCTGCTTTGTATCAAAAGTACCACGTCAATAGTTTGCAGTGAACCCTCCCACCCCATTCCCTCGCTAATCACCACCCGGAATTCCTTGGACGCTAAAGACTCTCGCAACTTCCTTCGTGCTGTTTCCACCAAAGCCTTTGCCTTCTCTGAAGGTCCCTCTGCCATTTATGTCCGACAATCAGTGTCCTGTGTCCCGTACTCTTGGACTATTACTATGCACCAGACACCTGGCTGCTGCCCTTCTGATGTCCCTATTCCGGAGTCCACTGGTCCCATTGCCCATGTACCAAGAACCGCAGTGCCACCGCTGTCCTTTGCGGCACTCGCCAATGTACACCTGGATTTTGGACCTAATTCTCACCTGAGACACTTCAGGAACAACTCAATGTCTCCCAGACCTATGAATGGTCCTGTCCACCCAGGCTTCTCACCCAGTGGTGGGGGTACTGTAAGGAATCCCAACAAACCGTGGGCTTTCAATGCCATCTCTCGCCTAAGGAGCTTTAGGAACAACCCCATGTCCCCCAGATCTATGAATGACATTGTTCGTCCAGAGGTCTCACCTGAAAGGGGGGGGGGGTACTGTAAGGAATCCGCTCCCTCCTTTGATTATAGCCTTGCAGACCTCTGCAGTTGCAAAAGCTTCCTCTGGCAATCAATGGCACATGTGCTGTCTTTCATTGCAGCTTCTGCCCTGTACTCCATCATTGGAGGAATGCTCACATACCCTTCCCCTGTGATTGGATCTCCACCCTTTATATGTTGGGCTTTGGCTCTGAATCGGAGCCGAGCATAAATCCTTCTCTGGACGTTTCTGTCTCTGCCACAACCCGCCCAGGCTTGTCTCCTTGTGTACTAACCTCTCTAGTTCTCATCTCTAGTTCCTGAGTTTCTGAGGCCTGCTGCTAGTCTTCATGCAGGGGCCTGTGTTTCCTGAGTATCCTGAGGCCTGCTACTAGTCTTCACGTAGAGGCCTGTGTTTCCTGCTTCCTGAGGTCTGCTGCTAGTTCCACGCAGAGGCCTGTTCCTGACTCCTGTGCTGAAGCGTTGTTTAGCCAGCACTGGTACCTGTTGCATTCTCCCCTTCGTTACCCTTCGTTTCCAGAGGCCTGCTGCTAATCTCCATGCAGAGGCCTGCTTTGGACTTCTGTGCTGAAGCGTTGGTTTCCCCGATGCTGCCCCGTGGTGTACTTTGGCCAGCCTGCTGTCTCCCCCTGCTGAGACCGGCATCATGGGTCGAGCCCGCTCCTCGCGCAGAGGCCTCTCCCGCGCTCATGCTCCTAAGCTGAAGCGGGGAACTCCTGACTACCTGTTGCTGAACTCCTGCTTGAATAATGACGATGCTGCCTTCTCCAATCCTGACCCTGAGTTCACTCCCAATAACCAATTACTATACCAAGACAAATTTCCCTAGCCAATTCCAGTCTGGATTTCACCTCAAACACTCCACTGTAACTATTCTGCTAAAAATTTGAAATACTTTGTATATAATGTATATTCTTCTCACTTATGTAACTGCATTTGCAACTATGTATCACCTGTCCTTTAAATCTATTCCCAGGACACACCCGAAAACGAGAGGTGACTCCCAATGCACCACTTCCTGGCAAAACATTAAATAAAATAGCGACTAGGATGTTGGTTGCTTAATCAGCAGAATTAGAATTATATATATTATACAGTGATTTTGACAATAACTACTGCTTATAATAAAAATGGGACACTTATGGAAAAAATAAATGGTTAAAAGTTATAAAATACATCACATATTCAGTTGATAGACAAATGATTTTGTATAGGACTTCACACTAATTTCTTGTAATATAATCTCTTTGCGAAGTACCGAGCACACGGTCAGCTTTATATTTTTAAAGACACTCAGCATTATTCATTTGACTAAAAAAATAATTTCAGCGTTTGTTTATCTCGGGCAATTAGCCAGCCTGGGCGTTTCGCCAAATAACCTTGAGATAAGCAGACCTAGCAGATAACAAAACAGCTTTTCCGTCTTCTAAATATTAATTACTGGATTAGAACTTTAGCTTAACGTTAGAAAATGGAGCTTTCTCCACAGCCCAAAAACTAAAAAAAATGTATGACCTCTCAAAAATAAAAATGGGACATTTATTCAGACGAGGTCAGATAGCTTATAAACACACAATATATAATTTAAACAATACGTGTGAGCTTTTACCAGCATATTTTTTTTAAATATTCCCAAACCTATCCTAGTCCTATAGAAATGCAATTGCCATGTGTTTTTACTGGTTTACACACAAATAGAAATACAATACTGAACACAGACACAAAATTTCTCTCATACACAGCCAACCAACATCACAAAAATAACAAACAAATAAAAGAAAAAGAAAAACATTCTCACCTATTTACAGAACAATTTCATCCAGCAACTAAATTAATAAAAGTTTCCTTCTCTTTCTTTATTCTCATAAATAACCTGCTTTTAAAACTAATTTTTATGCTCCGGAGTTTTTGAGTTAACTTTCGTATATTTGCACATTCCTCCAGCTGGATTCTCTTTCTAGTTGACATTTGAACAGAAGGAAAAAGAATATTTTCTGATTTAAAAAAAACTTATTAGCATGGACAGTACGAATAAACCTTTTCATTTTTTTTACCAGTCTCCGTATCTTTATCATATGCCCATTCTTTTTCGTTCTCTTCTTGGACACTCAAACTATATTCTTTTTTTTAGTGTTTTTCACTTAGTATTATAATGGGTGTACACCTTGTAGATATTTGAAATTCATTGTGAGCAATTAATATTTTGTAAGTACTTGCAAGTTCTTGGATGGTGATTTGTGTACACATGTGATAATTAGCATGATGTAGAATTTGAGATTCTAAGTCCTGGTGGGAAGACCCGTTTTGGTTTAGATAAAAAAAAATCTGTATTAGAATAACCTTGGGTCTTCTAGTTCTCTCTCCTAGGGCTGTTCTGCAATTACTGGCAAAATGTCCTGACTTTTTACCATTATAACACTTTCTGTCCCTTCCAAACAATATACACAGTCTCTACTTGAATCCCAATTTCTGCATATAAACCTTTCATAAAAATAACCCTCAATACCTACTTCCTCAACACCATCATATGCCTTGATTATCTATCGGCAAATTCACTTGCTATTTCTTTCCTATTCACTTTCTATTTCACTTGTTATTATAACTTCTGACCTGGCAATGTTTAAAATAAATGCAGCGGTACCCTCCTGTCCCTCAACAGAATTCTTTTGGCCCATATTAACGTAAGGTATGTTTCCCTGTGGGATTCAAATACACACGAGGCGGCGCTCCCTGAGCTTCTCAATCCCACAGAAAAAGACCCCTCTTTTATTTAAACATCTGCGCAAATAGTTGATAATAGTACAAACAGTGCCATTCACTGGCCAACAAAATATATTTATATTGTCTCTTTTTGTTCTCTGTATTCATTCTTTATTATTTTTGTCTGCAGACACACAACCTTTTGAGAATTTTAGTTTCCCATTATTCTCCTGTTATAATAATAAAATTTAATTGATAATGTACATTTCTCCTGATACAATAATCAGCGCAAGCTGATTACGTACAACTCTTTTGGCATGTTATTGAACTGAATAGTGTAAATATGCAATTAAGGACCTGTCACAAGACTGCTCCCCAATCATATTTTCTCACCATAACTATACCAAAGAAAAAACTTGAATTACTTCAGCGGGTCCAACCCAGTCCTGATAACCCTTATACTTTTATAACATGGATACAGAGAGATACAGATAAAGCCTTCTAAACAGATATCCATGAATAAACTCACTTGGTATGTTAATAACAAGAGAGAGCAAATATACAATCAGGGACCCGTCCTGCTCAGACAACAAAAGATATATCACAACCCAGGGCGGTCTAAAGACAATCCCTTAAGCATACTGTATAAACATTCCCTCCCATCACCAAAACACCAAGGCTTTTAACGGGACTCTCACTTTAGCCCCTAACTCCTTACAACTCTTACACTTTAAAATGAATACAGGAACAGAGAATAATAAATTCACGTGAAACTGCTAGGGTCTCTTACCCGTCATCAGATGAGACACTCTGTCCAAACCGAGCTCTCTACACATCACTCAAACAATTTTAATTAAGGCAATTTGGTAATAGGCTGCCTACCTTGATTCGTATGGTATGAGCGCTCAGGTTTGAGTGATGGAGGAGTGATTCTTCCAGGTGCTCGATTCCGATTTGGTGAGTCCCTATTCGGGCGCCATCTGATGAAGGCCTGATAAAAAACAGAGTCTGAGGGTGTAAGGATCCGCGCTGCGGGCATACCCGCTGCCAGCACCTCCTTACCTCTCTTACATGCCGCCCAGGCTCCCTGACGGCGTACCTCGCTCCTTGCGGCTCCTTCTTCCGCTGCCCCCACACTTCCGGGTCGCGCGCGTCACCCCTACAGGCGCGCGCAGACCCAGGCTGCCATTTTCTGGTGCTGGGCACCTGACTCGCCCCCGATGACGCGGCGCACACTCCACACGCTTCCCTGACTCTTCCCCGTCAGGTCCACCCCCCAGGCCCTTCTTTCCCATCAGGTTCTTCTCCGGGCTGCTCCTCCGCTCCTCCCCTTGCTGTTACAGGCCCCAGCTACCCAGACACCTTTCCCATATCAGGTCCTCCCCTGGGCCGTTCCTCCGCCACTCCCCTTGCTGTGACAGGCCCCAGCTACCCAGACACCTTTTCCCTATCAGGTCCTCCCCCGGGCCGCTCCTCCCCCGGGCCGCTCCTCCGTTCCTCCCCTTGCTCCAATAGGCCCCAGCTTCCCTAACACTTCCCTCCTATCAGGTCCTTCCTCTGACCACTCCTCCGTTCCTCCCCTTCCTCTCATAGGTCCCAACCCCCTATTTAGTCTCCCCTCACCATTACCTCCTTGCTCTGCATAGCTTCTGTACCTTGGTGCTGTCTGCTGTTGCCTGGCCCCTTTTGTCTTTCAGTCCCTGTTCCTGGATATTCTGCTGATCTCCCTGGATATTGACCTTTGGCTTTGGACTTCGTTTATGCTGCTCTCTGGTACCCTTGGACTTTTCGTTGGACTCTTTACCTTGCAGACTTCTATATCCCTTGGACACGGCTTACGGACAATCTACTTCGCTGCTCTCTCCACTGCACGACCCAGGCTTACGGACACTCAACTACGCTGCTCTCTCCAATCCACGACCATTGGCTTACGGACTATACCTACCACCGCTGGAGTTGGCAAGTACGGTACTCTTTCTATGTTGTTACCCGGACCATCTATGCTACTTCCACACTCCGGCCGTGACCCCGTTTACTGTTAGATGTGTGGTATTATCCCTTTCCTCCTCAGTCCCAGGGTCTCGTCTGGCTTGTGGGCAGGCCGAGCGTTACATTATGCAGAGCCCAACAGACACAGACCCCTTGAGGTGGAAGATACCCTAACCACCATCTCCAAACACTTTACCTTTTTGGACAACCAGGTTACTGCACTTAACCAACAGGTACTACCCTAACCTCTCAGGTTCCCCAGCTTAATTTCTCCAGCTCCGTTATCCCTCCCACTGTTTCCCGTGAAGGAACGGGCCCTTCGGCGTTACATATCCCTACGCCCAATAAATATGCAGGGGATCCACTTGATTGCCGTGGTTTTTTAAATCAGTGCGAAATACAATTCGAACTGTCACCCTCTCGCTTCCCCACGGATCGTACCAAAGTAGCTTATGTTTTCTCCCTTCTTACTAGGGACGCCCTGGCCTGGGCTTCACCTATCTGGGAGCTGAAGCCTGAACTCACCTACAACTTCCCTAATTTTAAAAGAGAATTCCGCTTAGTCTTTGACACCCCTGGACGTAGTGATATGGCTGCTTCCTCCTTGTTCCACATTACGCAGGGTCGGAGACCAGTGGCACGTTATGCTCTGGAGTTCCGGACTATCGCGGCTGAGACTGATTGGAACGATGGGGCACTCTCCGCGGCGTTCTGGCAGGGACATTCGGAATCCTTAAAGAACGAGCTGGCAGCTCGTGAAAGGCCATCCTCACTGAGTGGATCAAAGACTTCTGGAGAGGTGGGCTGAACGTCTTCGTCCCTCTGTTTCTTTATCTTCTAATTCCAGGTATCCTACTCCTGATCTACCAGCATTGGAACCTCCGGAACCCATACAACTGGGCAGTCATCTACTTCCTCCCATGGAGAGAGTAAGTCGGTGAAACGAAGGCCTGTGCTTCTATTGTGGGTCTCCTGGGCACATCCTGCTGCGTTGTCCCTTGAGGCTGGGAAACGCCAACGCCCAGTGAGGTACGAGGGAATCTCTCTGGGTACCATCTCTTCTTCTCCCTCTCCCGCACAGGTCCTTCCCAAACGACTCCTACTGCCTGTTCTTCTCAAGTATGCCAGTACCCAAACTCCCGCTCTGGCCTTCCTCGACTCTGGTTCCGGAGGAAATTTCATTAACCAGGCTTTTGCTGTCCAGCACAATATTCCACTCCGGAAGAAGGCCTTTCCAGTCGGATTGGAGGCTATCGATGGACGACCCCTGCAGCCAGCCTTTATTTCTTTGGAGACACTTCCTATTGAGCTTTCTATGAAGGATGGACATTTAGAGCTCATTTCTTTTGAAGTCATCCATTCCCCTTCGGTTCAAATCATCCTGGGTTTACCATGGCTGCAACTACACAATATAAGAGAAATGCTGCACACCTCAAAAAGAAAAATAATGATACAGTTACCGGTGCTCCAGTGTTTGCACGAAAGCCTGCAATCAGTCCTGAACAGATGAACAAAGGAACATAGGGCACAACGGGTTTAGCAAATCAAACTCATTTATTGAGCCAATAAATGAGTTTGATTTGCTAAACCCGTTGTGCCCTATGTTCCTTGTTCATCTGCAACTACACAATCCCATCATTGATTGGACTGCCGAGTTTCCTGTACAATGGAGATCCTCCTAGGTGGAATCCTCTTCTCCGCCCGCTGCGGTACTGGCCATGTTGGAGACACGTTCCCCGCAGGGCGCCACCTTACCAGATGTTTATTCGGACTTCCTGGATGTCTTCAGTAAGGCCAAATCCAAAGAGCTTCCCCCTCATCGCTCTTTCGACTGCCCGATTGACTTAATTCCGGGTGCTCCTTTTCCTAAAGCCAGGTCATATCCATTGTCCCTGCCTGAGACTGGGGCCATGTCCGAGTATATCACAGAAAACCTTAAAAAAGGCTTCATCCGGAAGTCCACCTCTCCCGCCGGAGCAGGATTCTTCTTTGTAAAAAAGAAAGATGGGACGCTTCGCCCGTGCATCGATTTCTGTGGTCTAAACAAGATTACCATAAAAAATCGCTACCCTTTGCCTCTTATCCTGGAGCTCTTCGATAGGCTACAAGGAGCGACGATTTTCTCCAAACTCGATCTACGGGGGGCGTATAACCTGATTCGCATCCGCAGTGGAGTGGAAGACCACGTTTAACACGCGCAGCGGTCACTATGAGTACCTGGTGATGCCATTTGGGTTGTGCAATGCCCCTGCAGTCTTCCAAGACTTTATGAACAAGGTTTTTCGTGATCTCTTGAATTCTTTTGTAATTATCTTTTTGGATGATATCCTTATCTTTTCCAAAACCCTTGAGGAACACATTCTCCATACCAAGATGGTGCTCTCTCGTTTACGGGCCAACAAGCTCTACGCCAAGATGGAGAAGTGTGTCTTCCATCAATCCTTACCTACCTTCTTGGGATATATCGTCTCGGATCAAGGGTTCTCCATGGATCCAGAGAAACTCAATTCTGTACTCGAATGGCCACAACCTAACTCGTTAAATGCGATCCAGCGTTTCCTCGGCTTCGCAAATTATTATAGGATATTTATTGCTGGGTTTTCTACCTTGGTGGCACCTATTACGGCCCTTACCAAGAAAGGGGCCGATCCTTCCTCTTGGCCATTGGAGGCCAGCCGGGCCTTTGATTCTCTTAAAAAGGCCTTTGTCTCGGCTCCCATTCTGCGACATCCCTTCCCCACCCTCCCCTATACCTTGGAAGTTGACGCCTCCAACGAGGGAGCCGGTGCGGTTCTCTCTCAAAGAATCACCCCGAAAATAAACTACACCCCTGTGGGTTTTTTTCTAAAAAAAATTCTTCAGCAGAAAGAAATTACGACGTGGGGAACAGGGAGTTGTTGGCCATCAAAATGGCATTACAAGAATGGAGACATCTTCTGGAAGGAACCAAGTAACCCATTCTGATCCTGACAGACCACAAAAATCTTTCTTACATTGAAGGTGCTCGCTGTCTTGGGCTCGTCAAGCTCGTTGGGCATTATTCTTCTCAAGGTTCAACTTTACCATCTCATATATTCCTGGAACAAAGAATATCAAAGCAGAGGCGTTGTCCCGTCAGTTTATCACTGAGGAGAAGTCACAGGAGGTTCCGGAGAGTATTCTGTCCCCCCAATTGTTTATCTCTGCCGCCTCTTTTGACATACTGGATAAGATTTTGGAGTCTCAAAAACAGGTCCCCGAAGGGCTAGAAGTACCTGATGGTCGCCTTTACGCAGCTCCACGTTTTCATCCCAAGATTCTTGAATGGGGTCATTCCTCCAGATCTGCTGGCCATCCCGGGTTCAAAAGGACTATGGATCTCATTCGACGAACTTTCTGGTGGCCCAATATGATAAAGGACATTAGAGCTTTCACCTCCTCTTGCCCTGTCTGCGCACAAAACAAATCTGTCCGTCAAAAGCCTTCTGGTCTTCTACAACCTCTCCCGGTCCCGGACCGTCCTTGGATTCACATTGCCATGGACTTCATCGTGGATCTTCCCCCATCTAATGGTATGACTACTATTCTTGTAATTGTGGACAGATTCTCCAAGCAAGCTCATTTTGTTCCCCTCAAGGGTCTACCCAATTCCAGTACTTTGGCGGATATCTTTGTAAAGGAGATTTTCTGTATTCATGGCGTCTCGTGGTCCATTGTCTCGGATCGGGGTACTCAATTTGTTTCTAAGTTCTGGCGTGCATTTTCCCAGAGGTTGGGCATTACCCTTCTGTTTTCCTCAGGCTACCACCCCCAAACGAATGGGCAAACTGAACGCATGAACCAGTCCCTTGAACAGTATTTGCGTTGTTTTTCTTCTGATTCTCAGGATAATTGGGCTGAGTTGCTCCCTTGGGCAGAATTCGCGATTAACTCTCTAAAAAACGAGTCCACGCAAGAATCACCGTTTTTTGTAAACTACGGATTTCATCCTACCCGTCTTCCCATGCATTCTCCTAGGTCCGGAGTTCCTGCAGCTGATGATCGGGTATCCACCCTACAGGGGTCTTGGAGGAGAATTCAAACAGTTTTACAAGAATCTGTGCTAAGACAAAAGAGACAAGCAGATAGGCTTCGTCGGGAGGCCCATAAGTTTGTACCTGGAGATAAGGTCTGGCTTTCTTCAAAAATATCAAACTGAAGGCCCCAACCCCTAAACTGTCTCCCAGGTTTCTGGGTCCTTTCTCTATTCTGAGACAAATGAATCCTGTGGCCTATCAGCTATGCCTGCCGCCTTCTATGAAGATTTCTCCCGTCTTTCATGTTTCACTCTTGAAACCGTTCATCCAAAGCACACGATTTGCTCATCCTTCACTTCGGCCTCCTCCCCCCATTGTACCAGGACAACAGGAGTTCGAGATCCAGTCCATCATTGACTCTTCCATCTCCAGGGGCAAACTCCAATTTCTGGTTCACTGGAAGGGATACGGACCTCAGGACCGTTCTTTGGTCTCGCATACGGATCTTCACGCTCCATCTCTGCTCAAACGATTCCACCCAAAATTTCCCCTCAAACCTTGGATGGCTCGTCCGGAGTCTGACCCTCGAGGGGGGGTTCTGTAAGGATCCACGCTGCGGGCATACCCGCTGCCAGCGCCTCCTTACCTCTCTTACATGCAGCCCAGACTCCCCGGTGGCGTACGTCGCTCCTTGTGGCTCCCTCTTCCGCTGCCCCCACACTTCTGGATCGCGCGCGTCACCCCTACGGGCGCACGCGGACCCGGACTGCCATTTTCTGGTGCCGGGCGCCTGATTCCGCCCCGATGACGCGGCGCACACTGCACGCGCTTCCCTGTCTCTTCCCCATCAGGTCCGCCCCCCAGGCCCTTCTCTCCCATCAGGCTCTTCTCCGGGCCGCTCCTCCACTCCTCCCCTTGCTGTGACAGGCCCCAGCTACCCAGACACCTTTCCCCTATCAGGTCCTCCCCCGGGCCGCTCCTCCGCCCCTCCCCTTGCAGTGACAGGCCCCAGCTACCCAGACACCTTTCCCCTATCAGGTCCTCCCCCGGGCCGCTCCTCCGTTCCTCCCCTTGCTCCAATAGGCCCCAGCTTCCCCAACACTTCCCTCCCATCAGGTCCCTCCTCTGACCACTCCTCCGTTCCTCCCCTTCCTCTAATAGGTCCCAACCCCCCTATTTACTCTCCCCTCACCATTACCTCCTTGCTCTGCACAGCTTCTGTACCTTGGTGCTGTCTGCTGTTGCCTGGCCCCTTTTGTCTTTCAGTCCCTGTTCCTGTCCCTGGATATTCTGCTGACCTCCCTGGATATTGACCTTTGGCTTTGGACTTCGTTTATGCTGCTCTCTGGTACCCTTGGACTTGGCGTTGGACTCTTTACCTTGCAGATTTCTATATCCCTTGGACACGGCTTACGGACAATCTACTTTGCTGCTCTCTCCAATCCACGACCATTGGCTTACGGACTATACCTACCACCGCTGGAGTTGGCAAGTACGGTACTCTTTCTATTGTTGTTACCCGGACCATCTACACTACTTCCACACTCCGCCCGTGCCCCGTTCACTGTTAGGTGTGTGGTATTATCCCTTTCCACCTCAGTCCCGGGGTATCGTCTGGCATGTGGGCAGGCCGAGCGTTACAGAGGGTTAATTGTATCGCAGAATGACACGTGAATTTATTAGCAACAGGTGCACATAGCAGAGAGTTTCAAAACGAAAGCTCTCCCAAAGGTAATACGTATACAATATATTTATACCCTAAAAACTAAAATGCCCGCTCCTTTCTATGGGGTGACTTGTGCGTCACTAAAAATTACATAATTTTATAATAAAAAACAAAATGAATATGTGTTAATCAGCTAAACTCATTATACCAAATTCTACATATCTGGGGGTTCATTGTTTATACATTTATTTCAAAGGGGTTAATTATGATAATTGCTGTCTTAGCCGTTTCTCTTACCTAATATCTTTATGTACACTTTGTGAAGTTTGCTTATCTTCGATTCCCGCTAACTATAACGAGGTCCCTCATTATTTTCAGGCCTACTCCCTTTTTCTCTCTTAGACTATTCTTTGATCCCCATCACTTATCATCTTTTGCAGCTGTGAATTCAAGGATATCTGCTGAGAGCGTCCCTGCTTCACACGTTCAGTTCAAACACATATATTCCACAGAAAACAGCTTACACAATGAAAGACAGACAAGACTTATAGCAGACAAGACAACATGGCTGACAATAATAACCAAACAAAAAGGCTGCTTAGATCTCAGTGCTGTTTGCGTCAGACCCCCTTTTAATGTTCAATTTTCTCAACATTTTTACCTGACAGGAGTAAGCTACGGGCCCCTGAGCCCCGGCTGTTATTGTGGTCCCTTCACACTCTCTGTTTGCTGTTCCCTCTTGTCATTATACTTACACCTTTGGTGTTAACATATCCAGCCTCACGTCTGAGCGCATGACAGTAATAGATCTCTGCACATAAGAGCCAATATTTAAATTGCTACACCATTTATAGCACTACCATCTGCACTTAGAATTGTTTTGCTCAATCTTTCCTGCTCATGCCCCCCCTCCTGCTTCCCTCCCTACTCATTCCCATCCCTCCCTACTCGCGCCCACCCCTCCCTACCTGCGCCCACCCCTCCCTTACCTCCTCTCCGGCTCCCTGCGTCAAATGACATCATATGTTGCCATGCCAACGTGATGTCACATGACCCCGCGGCGTCATTTGATGCTGCGTTGCCATGGCCACGCATCGCCAAAGAGAAGTTAAGTTATTTGCAGAGGCCTCACGCGATCCCCCGGCATTAATTTAAATGCCTTAGGGGAAGAGCGCAGGACCCCTGTAACCGCCCGCGCCCCCCCTGAATAATTTTGTGCACCCCCCAGTTTGAGCACCGCTGATTTAGGGTACAGATAAATATAGTGACAGCCAATGCATTTTTTGGCAAATGCTTGTTTTGAATTGATTATAATTTTTTCTATTTGTTTTTATTGTTTGGATTAAATTGTTTTGAATTTGGAAAGCTTGTTTTTAGTACATTTTAGGATTGGTTAGCATTTTAAATTAATTATTTGTTTTGTTGGCTACTGGTTTAAATTAATTGTTTTGTTGGCTAGTGCTTTTATTTATTTAATTGGCTAGCTAGTGCTTTTATTTATTTAATTGGTTGGCTAGTGCTTTTATTTATTTAATTGGTTGGCTAGTGCTTTTATTTCTTGAATTGGGGTGTTTAGGTGCTTGTGTATATCTTTTATTATTGTGTATTTGTGGCCTTCATGCTTTTTTATTAGGGTGACCTTTGACTGCTATAGTGGCTTATGATGCCCATATTATATGGGTATGATTTACCACTATGCCAATCAATGGGTAGAGGGTCGTTATAGTGGTTCGGGGGAGGGTGCTTAGGCCTCTTGGGTGGGTAACTAGGGAGGGTGGGTTAACCCCTTAATTACAATAGCTGTTATTAACTACTAAGGTGATTAAGGGGTTAAGGGCCATTAGATTGTGTTTTTTCTTGTATTCTTTCTGGCAACAGAGGACATGGACCTGCAGTATGCTGATGAGGAAGCCATTCATGATGGCAGGGGTAAGTAGAAAGTTGTATTTACTTTATTTATGCTGGCTGGCTGTTTTTATTTTATAATGGTCAAAATGGAAAAAGGGAACCCTCTTGAAAGTACTCTGTGTGTCAAAATGCAGAATGAGTGTACTTAAAAACAATTTATTAGATAAGAATAAAAAACATTTTTTTTATACTGACACTGGTTTTTACTGTTGTTTTGTTCCTAGTTCACATCTAGTATATTTTTTTGGATTGTAATTGTCTTTCACTAGATCACCTTAGTCCTTATGTAAAGACATAGAGAAGTGCTTATATGCTACTTTAATGTGGACAAACCAAGGACTGACAACTACCGTGTAAATATATCATATATGTTTGTTTTTTGTATTTTGTTCACCTATTGGCCAAAGATTCTATGTTACCAATTAAATGTTTTTTATTCTTATCTAATAAATAGTTTTTAAGTACACTCATTCTACATTTTGACACATGGAGTGCTTTCAAGAGGGTTCCCTTTTTCCATTTTGACAATTAACCCTTTGTTCCCTACTTGCACCTGTGTCGGCATATATATCAAACTGAGCTGAAGCGAGAGTGCTATCCCCATCTTTTCCCTTTCCCCACATTAATCAGTAATTTTATAATGGGCAAATGAGCCATTATCCATATCTTGATAATAGTTATTTTGCCCATTACTCTACTGTATTTGTTTGGTGTGTGTGTGTGTGGGGTGGGGGGGTGGGGGGGTGTATTGATTTAAATGTAGGCCATATTTTATTTTGTCAATTCAGGATTGGTACCACAGGGCAGCAGAAACCCATGGAGACCAACTGAGGACCCCAGTTGCCCAGACGGGGGCTGAGGGGGTGTATTTATTTCAATGTATTGCACTTTTTTTTGCCACAGGATTGGTATCGCAGGCCAGCGTGGACCACCCGAGGGCCCCCAGACACCCGCAGGGACCACCTGAGGACCTTCAGACACCCGCAGGGACCACCCAGGGGCCCCCAAACACATGTGGGGACAACCTGAGGGGCCCCACACACTCACGGGGACCACCCGAGGGGCCCCCAGACACCAGCACAAACCACCCAAAGGCCCAAGACACCCACAGGGACCACCTGAGGACCCCTACGGCCTCTGGTATCAATCATGTGGGGGTAGAGGAGGTGGGTATTAGTGTTGCATTTTTAATGTTTATTGTGGTAGCAGCTGTTTTTGAACTGCATTGATTTGATATCGGGGACCCCCTACTTCCCGAGATACAGGCCCCGTTATGGTGTGCCAGTATCTCCTATGCATTTAAATGTCCCGCGTCACGTGACCGTGGAAATAAAATGCATAGGAGATACCGGCACCCATAACTGGGCCTGTATCTTGGGAAGCAGGGGGTCCACGGACCTGAAATCAACGTGATTCTGCTCCGGAGACTTTCCGCTCATCTACACTAGTATTAAATTTTATATTAAAAAAATGTCATCGCTGGCGAGATATGCGCAGGGAGTGGCCGCTCTCTCTGCAGCTGAAAGAAATCGTCGGATTTGGCCTTTTAGAGAGGTGATCATCACGTCGCCGGCTACTCGCCCGTTTTGTGAATTTTGCCACCACAGGTAATCAAGGCTTTCTGAATACAGTGATAGCAACGCTCAAAAAACTGGGGAATTAAATGACCCAGCGTTGTTTTTTTTATGAACGCTTATAGCATAGGCACCTAAGTCTTTGCCACCTTTGGAGATCTTCCATGATCTGTTTAGGAATAGTGGTTTCACATTTAAAGAGTAAAGTTGGGTTATGGATTGAGGATGTTGTACCAACATTTTTTTTTGTCTGTCCATTTAAATTGGAAGTTCTTCCCACAACTGCCTAGCGGATGTATGACGGGGATCCTGGATTTTTTTTCACGGTTTATGGTATTGCTTTTTCGGGTATGAAATAAAGAGCAGCATATCATTTGCAAAATTAGCGATTTTAAACTTTCTTACCTACTGTATTTATATACCCCTACATTTCTGAAGATGTTGAAGGTATCTTAGGTGTGGGTTAACATTAGGTTAAAAAGAAGTGGAGACAGGGGACATCCTTGTCTTATTCCTCCCTTAAGGATAAATTCTTCAAAACTGTACTAGCTGTGACAGAAACTTTAGGAGAATCATTTGTCTTCACAAAGGGTAAAATGTTATCTCCAAAGTTTTGTAATTTGAGTACTTTAAGTAAATGAGGCCACATAAATTTTATCAAAAGCCATTTCGGCATCTAAATTAACCCCAATATTTATTTTTGATGTGCGGCAATAATTGTAAAGATTGTGAATCTTATACTTGTCACTGAATGCCTACCAGGCACAAACCCTGTTTGCTCTGATGTTATAATTTGGGCAGAAATGTCTTAATCATGTTTGCAAATATTCTATTCAACAGTTCTTTGTTATTATGAGTGAAATAGGTCTATATGTTGATGCGAATTCTGGATTCGTTTAGTAATACTGTACAATGATTTTGGCTAAATTCAAATCTATAAGTGGTGTTAATCTATAATAATAACTTTATTTACAAAAAGCACTCCACAGTTACAAAAAGGGAAAAAGAAGAAAATATTTAAGGATATAAACGAGATCAAACACAAGAAAAAGATGCATGACTGGATGTGGTTAATTAAATGCCTGAGTAAACAGGTAGGTCTTGAGCTTGTTTTTTTAGCTTTCCAGTGAAGGGGGCTCTCAAACTGTGCAGGGCAGACTGTTCCAGAGAGTGGGAGCCGCGTACCTAAAAGCTTGGGTCCCAAACGAAGTCAGGGAGATTCTGGGAACTGTTAGGAGTCCTTGTCTGCAGATCGAAGTGAGCAAATGGGAGTTTTGGAAAGTAGAAGCGCTTTTAGATAGCTGAGACCCTGATCATGTAGTGCTTTGAATGTCAACAAGCCAATCTTGAAATAAAGCCACCATTTTACTGAAAGACAGTGCAAAGAATGGAGAACAGGTGTCATGTGGCAAGAATGGGTCTGGTTAGTTAACAATCTGGCTGCAGCATTCTGCACCAGTTGCAGGTGGATCAGCTCTTTTTACAGAAGACCCAGGTAGAGTGCATTGCAGTAGTCCAGGCGTGAGGACACAAAGCAAACAAAAAATATCGCAAACTGAATAATTACACTAAAACGTATTTTAAAGCAAACAATAGTGCTCCTCAGGGCTGCCTAAATAAACGGTCTCAAGTACATATACCAGGGGCGCGCAAATGTTTTTTGCTGCGTTCCCCCTGCCTGCTCTCCTCCGTTGCGCGCCCCCCCTCCTTACCTTGTGCGGCGTCATTTGACATCACGTTACCAAGGCAACCGTGACATCACATGACCCCAAATGACGCCGCACTGCCATGGTCATGTGTCCTGAAGCTGGCTGAATCCCGGTAAGTAGAGGTTGCAGAGGCCTCGCGAGGTCCCCGACATTTCATTTAAACGCCTTGTTTGCGCACCACTGTCGTATACAACAGTGATCACAAAAATAGGCGCAATTGAGTGAATTCATACAAAAAATAAATACAGTGTGTGCAGTGCTAAAAAGTGAAATAAAGCACTCACAAATGCTTGGATGGTTTGATGAACCAATGTTTGTCAAATTCCACAATTCATGTGTTTCCTCAAAAGATGAACATGAGAGAAAACATAACATAACTTTTATTGTATAGTGACAGGTCTGGGAGAGTAAAATAACACTCACATTCTCCCAATGATTTGGCGTAGTGAGTGTATTGAGGGCAGACTCATACCACTCTGGATATTCCGTTAGTCCCAGCAAATAAGCCCGAAAGTTGTTCTTCCAGTCTCTGCCTCTGCAGTTTCCACATAGGTAACCTCGTTCTTCTGGTTTCCCTGACTGTCGGCTTGGGAGCTTCTGCATCTGTGCACGCACTCAGTACGGTGTTCCTCTGGCGTCAGGCAAGCTAGTACGGTGTCCTCAGAGGGTCAAAACCCCTACACGTTTCGCCTCTTTGGTCAACGGCTTCCTCAGAATTGTTTTCATGTCTCCTACATCCAGGTGGTCAAAGCTAGATCATAAAGCCAGAGAACCTCAATTTTCCTGCCTGCAACCCGGACACTTATTAGATAGCACAGTCGAGACCCCTGTCCTGGTGGAGCTTACTTTATCAGAGAAGAAGAAACCAAAATTATCACAATGGGATTGTGAAAAGGTTTCACCAGACTGCAGACATGCTAGTTTGCAGAACCTCTCCACGGTGCGGAAAAGCTGAGCTGGTCTATTGTCTGCTGCTATGATCTCACAGGAACTCTTACTTCTTACTAGTACAGGCAGTCCTCGTTTTACAACGCTTCGCTTTACAGCAAATGGCTTATCCAACGCTATGCAATGCATACCTATGTTCATTTTTACAACACCAAAATGGCTTATCCAACGCTCTTACGACGCTTTGCAACGTTGTGTATGTGTGTGTGTGTATATATATATAGTGTTCGACAAATCACCAAAAAATCTACTCGCCACCTAGTACCACACGTGTGCTGCTTGGGCCAATAGGAGCTCGCCACGATGTTAAATCCACTCGCCCGGGGCGTGCAAATGTATAGGTTTGTCGAACACTGTATATATATACACATTCACATAAACAACGTTGCAAAGCGTTGTAAGAGCGTATATATAATATTATACTATATAATATTATATTATACTATATATTATATTATTTATTATGTTATATTATATATATAACACAGTATATACACTATATAATTTATGTGTGTGCTGCATATCTTATTGCCTGCATAAAATATTTGGTGTATTTTAGTATTAAAAATGCCTTCAGGAACGGAACCTTTAATTTAAACAGTGTTCCTATGGGAAAACCTGTTTCGCTTTACAATGCCATTTTGAGTAACGCATTGTGCCGGATAACCGAAGACAGCCTGTAATTGTGGACTGCTATTTCGTGATGTGGTCAATCGGTTTCAGCTTGTCCTCAACCATGCAAGACTTCTGCCAGCGCTGTTCAAGGCTGTGAGCCTTCTTCAATTCCCTATCTGTCAAACCAAGGGGTATGGTGGTGTGAGTTGAGGGGTCGTATGCGAACAATAGTGATAGTATCCATTGCGTCCCCCAAATCTCTAATGTAATAATGGACAAGAGCACCGGGATACACACAGGCACTCAATATGTCGGAGAAATCCAGATTTTCCATCAAGTCCTGGGGGGGTTGGGAGGGGTCACCTCCTGTTATGTTTGCGTTCGTCATTTTGTACTGTCCAGGAGACAGACCTGCTAGGAAGAGGTGGAGAGTATAGACCGACCCATAACTGTGATCTAGATCCTGAATTGGTACAATAGTGGGGTCTGGTTCTGGGGTCAGGGCAGGAGAGAGGCAGAATGGTCAAGGTCACAGTTCCAGGGCTGGAGAGAGAAGTCCAGCAGGCAAGGGTCTGAGGCAGGCGAAACAGTAACAGGCTTCCATCATGAGACAAGGTAGGGAGTACCTTGCACAGGCAAAGATAGGGGGGAATGGAAGCCTTTAAAAAGGGAAAAGGCATGTGTGAGCAACCGGGCTCAAGCAGAGGCTGACTTCCTGCCTTAGCGGCTATGTTGGTAGAGACAGCAAAGTAAGGGGGTATCCATGTTGGAAATCCTTATAGTATCCCTGCTTATATGGGCAGACTCTGAATGCCTATGGGCTGGATTGGCAGGAAAACCCTTATAGAAGTTATTGATGAAGCAGGAGTATGGACTTCAGATGCCTTGACCCAACTTCTCTCTTCAGGGCCATACTCCTTCCAGTCAATCAATAACTCTAGTGTCTCTAGAGATGTGGGAATTCACGATGTAATGGATGACATACTCCAGTTGACCATCAATGGAACTTGGTGTGGGAGGGGGTAGAGTCCTGTAAAAACGTTTTCCCGATTGGCCAGTTTCAGAAACAGAAACGTGGAAGATGGAGGGAATATTGAGCGATGGGGGAAGTTCATGCTCGAAGGCTACTTTGTTCACATTCCGGGAAATCCTGTAAGGACCACCAATAAAGCATGGTCCCAATTTCACGGAGGGGCGGACGTAGACAGATATTACGTGTCGAGAGCAGACTTCATTGCCGAATTGGTATTTAGGTGAAGGCTTTCTGTGTTTGTCCTTCTCTTCTGTGTCTCCGCCACCATGCGTAGTCACCTGTATGCCCTTCCAGGGATCCTGCAGGTCATCGGCCCTGGTATCGGCTGCAGGAACACCTGCTGCAGAGTCGTGGGGTAAGGTAGTTGGGTTATACCCTAGTACCGCGAAGAAGGGAGAACACTTCAGGGACTCTTTCGACAGGTAGTTCATGACGAATTCTGCCACAGGCAGGAGGTCCACACAATCGTCCTGCAGCTTGGAGACACAGCACTAGAAGAACTGCTCTAACGTTTGATTGGTCCTCTCCATCTGGCCATTGGACTGCAGGTGGAAGGCGGAAGAGAAATAGAGGTCAATTGCCAGATGACGACAAAACGTCTACCACAACGTTTATGGCCAAAGTTTAATCAATTGTCAATGCAAAACATTTCATTCATGACAGATCCTGAGTCATCAAATATCTTGACCCCTGCTAGGCTCCTCATGCAGAAGGTGGGAAGCGTTCATGTTCTGGTCGGAGACTTTAATTCAAGGACATGTATAAACGCAAGTCGAGGCCTGGCAGTGCCTTGCTAACACATTGTGGGATTACTGGAGGTACGAATATCTTGTCACGCTCCAAGAACGACACAAATGGCAATCTAACAAATGACATTCAAGAAGAAGATATCGTCTTGCTTAAAGAGAAACAAGTTGAGCGAAATGAGTGGCCAATGGGTCTTATAGTCAAGACCATTCCTAGTGTGGATGGCAGGGTTCATAAAGTTAAAGTAAAGACTACTAAACATGAAACCCTTTATCAGGCCTATTACAGAGACCATTCTTCTAATGTCTTACCTGGACAGCAGAAAATGAGAACATTGGACCCATTTTCTTCTATGGCTCCTGAAGAGACATCAAGGACCACCAAGTCATCCTTGACTGGTGCACCTACCTTCGCACCCATGTCATGAAAAGGACCTTGAAGACCCAGTGGTACCGGCCGGTACAATAGAGTTAATGCGGACTATGGACTTTAAAACTGAAGTTTTATTGTATGATTATTATATGTTCCACATTGTTATTATAATGGCATCTGTCAATACTAAACTTGGAGTGTTGTGTCCCCTGCATGTTTTCTTTCTTCTATAGATGCAGTGACTTTTGCCCTAGTTTCTTGTTACTGTGTAAAGTCCTATAGCTGTCATCTCAGCCTGTTGCCTTAACAACTCGTTCTCTGGTCCCTGAGATTATTGTATATTCCTGCATCCCTAGCAGTTAGTATAGCCCTGCCCTATTTCTTGTTTGTCAGACTGCTGTTTGAGTCCTTTGAAGCTTGCAGCCAGTGCTAATGGTCTACTCCAATACTTCTTTCCCTGTCATAGCGTTGTTTTTTCACCTTTCCCTAATTTCTGCATTCACTAAGTTTCTATTAATTTCATTTTGTACTCATTAATAAAGTTTATCAGAAATCCAAGAAGGACTCTATTTACATGAAGGAGACAAGTTTACCTGTCTCCTGCCTCCTGCCCATACCTGTCTTTCAAGTTTTACTGAGCCCCAGGGAGCCTATGACAGGACAAGAACTGCAGCACGAAGAAAGCACAGTGACAGGAGGAGACTAGAGGTGTAGGAATACATCAGTTCAGCAGCAGCAGTAGAATCTGTAAGGTTGTCTTGCTGTGGTAGATGATATATTAAAGTATTTTGCGGTGTCCAGTTTGTTCAGAATATCATAGTTATCCAAGGCAGAGTGTGCATTGTATGTTGTTATTTGACACTACTCCACATCAGAGCAGACTTGAGTGATCTATAATTATACAATTACGTGAAAGGTGGCACTCTTTCTAAATGTAAGGTTTTGTAATATTCCACTGTTATATGTTTAGTCTCGAAACCTTATTATTCTTAAGACTTGTTTAATTCATCTTTTGCTGTTGTAGTGAGTATGGGAAGGTTGGGTCTCTCAAAGTATTACCTGTTTTTTCTATGTAAAAATTCTAAAGTGCTTGTCACAAACTCCACACCTGTGTGCACCTGATTTGTGTATGTGAAAAGGTTTAATAACCTCCAGCTATCCAACTGACTCACCTCCCATCAGGACACTAAAATTTAGCAATAACTCCCCAAAAACCATCACACTATACCTCAACTACGCTGCCACCACCAAGTATAATTTAAGGTCTTACCCTCAGGAGTTCTTGGTTCCCTGTTTACTAGAAAAAATATGTAATTAACTGTCACAGGAACTTGTGAGAGGCTATAATATAATAAATACAGTTTATTCCTTAATGAAGGTGAACACACAATATATACAAATAACAGGCAAAATATAGACACTTACTTAAGGGGTTGGACAAGAAAGCCATCAGGATACAGGATTGGCAATTTCTTCCATAATATAGGTACAGATGTAGACATCACGAAAAGACACGAACACACAGAGCATAGGATGGACACAGGTTTATATGTAATTCCATTCCTATACTTTATTATTGAGTGCAGGCCATTGGAGAACAATTACCTGCACCCAATCTCTCCTTGCCACCTCACCTGAGGGGCGCCGTAATACCTGCCCACTGGGTGGGTAATATTTTAAACAGGGGGCTTATTTCCCCAGCCCCCCTCCCACAAGACTAGCGTCTTCAAGTCTGGCTTTGCCAGGATACCCTTTGTCCAAGGTGTGAATTACAACACTTAATATCAATCACCCATGTCCTGCATTCCTTTGTGTTCGCATACACAAGCAGGGTGGGGGAGTCTTTGATCAGGAGTTTATGATCGACCATTTGTCTCCCATCCTGAGCATTAACATAACATCTGGGCTCTGAGTTTTTATACCAGACCCAAAATACAATTCATACTTTAATACATTCATATATTAAATTAATCCGGTCTGCTGGGCCCAGTGGGCTGACACTTGCCAGTCCCTCATGCCGGAGATGACTCTCCATGGTGGCCAAGTTTCAGCTCTCTGCGACCCCCAGAGCCGGAGATACACAAAAACAGTTTAAAACTCTTATTACTTTAATACAGGATTCTCCGCTCAAAAATGAATCTCTGCTTTTCACTCTTTTCCCATTGAAATAAACGGGCTCCGCTGCCATAGGCTTCCAATGGAGCAACTCCGCCGTTGAAGTCAATGGGTTCCGCCGCTATAGTCTTTCAATGGGGAAACTCCGCCATTGAAGTCTATAGGGCTCCTCCGCCATAGCCCTTCAATGGAGTAATGCCGCCATTGAAGTCTATGGGGAAAATCACCAACCTTTACATTTGCCCATACTCCGTCTGGTTGTTCGGAGAGGGCTGGAAATGGCCATACATTCATGCCGGAGCAGTGACTACATGCGACCCAAATCCCAGCCCTCTGGTCCTCACAGAACCGGAGATATGGCCTTACACATTTTACCGTTTTGGACTTAGCCGTTTTAACGCCACAAGGCTTTTCCCCCATTGGAATCAATGGCCGGTGCCGCCATAGGAAATGCATGGGCGAGTGCCACCATTGGATTCAATGGGACCTCCGCTCCACCATTAGAGTCAATGGCGCGACCCTCTTGCTGAGCTCGACCCTTTACGGGGGTCCCTCATTCTCGGACCCGGTGGTGGTCGTGTGTGGGGGTTCCTAGGGGTTACAAGGGGTAACAAGAATTTTATTTCTGGGTGCCCTAGAACCTAAGGTTCCCACGCCAATTGTAGGTGAACTTGACCTCAGTGAAAAAAGCTCTTTTCAAAGACATTGAATCCGCTCTTGCAGTCTGCGGTTTGGATGGCTGCCAACCCGTTCCTGGAGGTCGGCGTCGAGGAATCCCCATTGAAGTCAATGGCCCCACTGACTTACAATGGGAAACCGCCGCTCCTCCTCTCGGACGCCACCTGCTGGTCTTCGATGGAAACAGGCCCAAAACCACCAGATCTGCCATTGGAATGCATGGAGCTGCAATGGCGACCTATGGGAGGCTGCAAAATGGAGCCTGAAAAGGCGGGAAAAGGGAACAAACGGCTATAACCACTGAATTAACATTAACCCCTCCCCTCCCGCATCCATCCCAGTGTAGGTGATTTTGCAAACACTGGAATGAGAACAATACACTTTTACAGGGGAATACACATTTGGATTCTGAAGCAGGGTAAAAACACATTACTGGACCACAGTCCAGTTAACCCCTTGCTTCCCAAATGAGAGCAGGGGGTGGCCAAATGGGGTGTAACCCCTTTAATACCGGGCCAAACCCCCTCTCCCATGACATTAACACACAAATCCAATGCAGCAAAATATATCCGAAAATGTGGTTAATCTCTTCAAAAAGGTACTAGGTTTAATTAGAGCCCAAAGACAGTACTTTTTAGATTTAATATACGAAAAGTGTACAGTGCTTGTTTACAGAAAAGGAATGTTACAAAAGCATACTAATATATATTTATATTCAGACAGTTTAATAAAATAACAAGATATAAAATAGCCTAATACGTTACCACCTATTGGACTTCTCAATAGATTGTGAGATTGAAATATGAGAATTCCTGTTATTTGGTAGAACACGCCTCTAGGATAAATTCTGCTTTTGATACCCAAACCTATATACATCCATCAATATATTAAGTTACTTTTCTATATATAAGTTATGATTATAAAGTAATAGCACAAACCAGGCCCCCCTGTTTATTATGTTGTTGATGAGGACATGACCCTTTAAGTTAGGATCCGCAAAAGTAGGAATGGAGTAATGAATAGTTAAGGAAAAATAATATGGCACGCCACAGAAAAAAGGGCTCTCAGGTGTCCTCGCACCAACTCTAACCGCAGACCTGCACTAATATTCTATGGCAGTCTGTATGGAAGTGGCCGTTCCCAAACAGGCCAAAGGTATCGATTGGGTCACCTAAGAAACACCCACCAGGATTCCCATTGGGGCCTTGAGTAATCAGATCAATACCCAATATGATACTGAAGCACCAGGGTGGGGCGGGTCTCACACCTATGTATAGCAACAAAGTCAATGTATCTCCGCAAAGGTACCTCAAATTAGTTAATATTAACCCCTTACTCAATTGCAATCATATCTATACACTGCCACCACCTGGGATATGCAAACAAGATGTCAAATTAATATTTGCCAGGGCCCCAGGTCCCTGTTTATTATTGAAAAAAACTATGCAGTATAACACAAAAATCAGTTGTAGCAAAATGTGTCAGAAAACGTAAATACTCTCTCCAGAGTGTGCAACAGTTCATTCAGAGCCCAAAGCATTACTTATTAAATGTTTTAATATATAAAAATGCAGTGCTTAGATTACCGGAAAAAAGTATTACGAAAATATACAATTACAATGAATGCAGAACAGTTTCTCAAATTAAATAGGAGGAACATAAACAGAACACCCTATACATTACCCAATGCCATAGGTTTTCCCCAGAGAGGTCACTGGTTTAGGAACATGAGATTCATGTGTTTGGTTCAAATGCACCTCTGTTGATATCTAATTTTTTTTATAAAACCTTGCTCTCTTATGTAGTATTTTTCCCGTTGAAACAACATAAACCCAGCCCATCGTAAATCAGCTGTGAGATTGACCGTTTTATGGCAGAGTAAAAAAAAAACCTTGTACAAAATTACGTTTAAACTAAACCTTCAGTAAATACGCACTCATAACTTTCCTTAACTAATACTTACACACGTGAGTCACATCAATAAATTCAGGCGCTCATGGCGGACGCCACGAGACTGAACATGACTGTCTTAATCCTAAACCTGAGCGACAAATGAATATCTGTCACCCAGTATCTGTTAAACATGTGGGGTGTGTGATGTCAGAACATCCCCCTCTGTGACACGATTACAGATTTGTAACTCTTATTATGCAGAGGAGACGACGACACATGATATTCTAATTTTTAATAAACACACTCTTAGCTTGAATACTTTTTTAGCCACGCCCTCTGAACCGTGCAGAACCATCCCGAGAATGCCATATTTTATTCCTATCTCTGGCAAGACAACTACCCTTATCTCGAGACTATATCAGCCCATGCAACCCATCTGGCACCTTTAGTTGGCCATATAGGATAGGCATCCCCAAATAAGCTCTCTTTGAAGATGACCACAAACCCAGAAAAAGTCCTGACCTGTTCCAAACCCAACATATGGTAATTTTTAAATACAACTCCAATCACATTAACCCATGAAGCACCAGATGGATTAAAATACATGATATCTCATGATATTATCATGGCAGCAGCATGATTGTCTTAAAACCAAATCCTATATGGGTCATCATCTGGCATTGAGTGGGACATGGCATCAGTGTCAGTAATACATTGTTCTGGTGTGTATTGGCAATGGTCTCTAAATGTATGTTACTACATGTGTGCTTAATTATCCACTGAAAATATTGTGCTCATCCTCATATTTGACACCTGCAGGATGGGAAAGAAATGTAATCCTTTTGTGACATTCATTGCAATTCTCTCCACCTTAGCAAAGTACAGTGTTCTGGCATTGGTGGAACCTTCACTAAACATCCGCTCATCTAGAAAAGAAACATCTAAGGCATTCTTTTTCCAGCTCAGTGTAGGATATAATTCCATAGTAGTTGGGGAGAAACTTTTTGCTAAATTGTAACTGAATTAAATTTACAATTTGTTATATTGATCCAGATGACGACACACAAGACCTGAAGTGCAATAACGGCCCGTTATGTTTTACAAGGGAATAAACCCCTCCCGACTCCAATTTACATTGTAAATGCCAATCAGATCGCATCCCTGTACTTTAAGAAAAAAAAAATATTTTTTTAGACTTACTGTAGCTACCAATTCTCCATCTTAAATATTATACTCCAGATCTGCAATGCTCTTTATAGAAACAAACGCTTAATTTACCGATAGTGAAGCATTGTACCCAACGTTAATACATAATTCACTTCTTAGCCAATATGTAGTTAAACCTGATTCAGCCAGAATAAATGGTGCGACAGCCCCCATATGGAGCTGCCACTGGCTAACAGAAAAGTAACACACAGGACCATTAAGCCACATACTGTAATCATACTTCCTTGCTGCAATGTTAAACTGGTAGTTGAAAATATTCTTTGCCCCTGCAGTTCGCACAGATAGTGAGATGCAAATAGGACACCTGAAGTTCCTTATATGAGTTGCCAACTCTTCCCCAAGGGCTACCAACAGGTCAGGGTTTAAGGATATCCCTGCTTCAGCACAAGGGGCTCAGTCATTCACAGTTAGAATGGTGGACTCAAATTCATAGTAATTATGGCCACCCAATTATATCCTGTGTGTAGTTAATGTGCCCTTAATATCATAATGCTGGAATCGTCACATGGCTAAACGATTTACTAAATGTGAAAGACAAGGGTTCAATCCTGAGCAGGCCTGTCCAGTAACAAAATAATTGAAATATTGTTCAACTATTAGGATAGAGATTATACTGTACTTCCATTGTACTGAAGCAGCCAATATTCTAACAAGTCAAATGCGCTATATTAAGCTGAACTTGTGGAAGTACAGTATGGGATATATTCCTGGAGTTGAACAATTAGTTCAGTAAAGCAATAACACATGTAATACCAGAACTGCCTGCAACACTTTAAAGCTGCAGACCAAGCAATATCCTACGGGTGTATTTTTTAAAATAAATCAGTTCTATACTATGAGAAAATACTTGTAGCATAAAAAAAACCTAAAAAAAAGCCTCTGAATTACATTTTTGATGTATTATAATGTAAAAACAAAGAAGCCAGCCCTAGAACCACCTCCAGAAGGGGTGGGCTAGGGAACAAGCCCCCTGGTCACATGCAGTAAGCCTGTTAGACGTCAAAAGAACATTCCTGACAACAAGTGATGATATCTGTGCTTAACTGTATATAAATAAAAACAAATTTATTAAGTCCATAGACTAATCTAAAAATAGAGGGGCACATCCGAAAAAACACAGAAATGTTAAAACTGTTGGTAACAGTGATGACAAATTGCCAACATATAGTGGGAAGTCCTGGTAGGTAGATAGCTGTTGACAGCTATAATGGAAAAACTTTCCCAAAGGATCAATCACTGTGCGAGGTAAAAAATCAGCCCGAAACCCATTGAGCAAGAACAGTTGAGTAATACTGTTATAGGTATAAGCAGCGTTAATACACTAAACAACAGCGTATTGTTGATTCGACTGGCTATGTAGAGGCCAGACGCTGTAGTTAGATAACTGAACCCTTGGGGCAGGGAACACAATGTCAAGGGTTGATCTTTAGGCTGGAGTGGATCCCAGTGGCAGAAACACCAGGAAGTGTGGTCGGGGTCACAAGCAGAGGTTGGAGGCAGGTGGCAGATAGCGTGGTCGGGGTCACAAGCAGAGGTCGGCAACGAGGAGACAGGACAACAGCAGTAGCAATAGCAGCAGCAAATACAGGAACCTAGCAAGAGCTGAAGGAACCAGTATAAACAGGCTGGTTTCTACAAGGGAGGAACAGGAAAGGGAGGTTTAAATAGGCAGGCTGAGAGGTGGAACACAGGTGCCGAGGTGTCAGGTTTCAGGGTCTGGAATGTTCTTTAAGTGAGCTAACAGAGTAGCAGCAGTCTCGGTGGATAAGCATGTGTACTGCAGGCTAGAACATGACAACAATAATGGCAATGCTGTTTGTCAAGATGGGAAAATCACAGCTGACTGAATGATTAAAAAAGGTTATAACACGTCACAGGAATTTGTAACAACTGGTTCAATAGACTGACCCATCATAAAATTAAAAGATGGGCGATGCGTGTGGACCCTATAACATAAGCATCAACGTAAAATCCCTAGATACACCCTAGGTCTAAGGCTATACTGTGGTAGGACAGGCAGGTAGGTGGTGATCCCTGCGCAGTCTCTAGGGCTGAATAGTAAATGCTCCGATGAAACCGATGATGCCTCCAGTCACCCTAATCACCCTGCTCTAAGGGGCAATCCGTGTAAGGACAGGTAGGTGGGTGGGTGTCCCTATAAGTCCCTACCACTGGTGGAGGTGTGCGCTGTAACGGTCTATTTGAACACAGTTGTAGAGACCTGATAATAAAGGTCAAAAAAAGCATAAGTAAACCTATGGTAAGGTGTCCTAATGCAATGAATTCTAGCGCTAGTGAGAAAAGTCAGAGCGCCAATATTAGAGGATGTACTTAGCTTCCTGGTTCGTGGTGTCCCAGTGTGAACCTTGCGCTGACGGTGATGACATCAGCGCCTACCTGACGTACGTTTCGCTGAGGCGGTGAAGATGCTTTTTCAAGGGTAAGATCCTCCTCCTTACAGTGGGTGGTTTAAATAGCTGCTCAAGTGAGAGATTGGTCCAATGGGGGTCGCCTTCATATACAACTGATTCACAACAAAGCATATCAGCATACATCCCAAAGGAGCCCCCTGGTGGCTGCAGTGAAAATCACTATGTGTTGCCGTGACTCATAGGAGCTGCAGATGTTTGTATGTAAAAACCTGAAGGATGAACTCATAGAGTTGGATACTATGTAACTAATATAACATTTTGCTGTTTGGATATTAAAACTATGAGGCACCAAAGTAGTAGTAAGTACTGAACAGTCAAATAGGCTTATAAAGTACAATATGCGGAGTCATAATAATCACTGGATATTAAAAAGTGGGTTATAAGAAAAAGAAACATTGACAGATGGGGTCAGATATACGAGGAGTACAGAAAGCCCTCGTTTAAACCGAAGGGTTGCAGGGTATGTAGATCATATATCCACCAGCACTCGTGTTGTAGTAAAAATCTGTCCCAGTCCCCCTTTCGCTGGCCAACAATGACCCGGTCAAAGCCTTGAAACCTCAGATCCCTCATGTCACCATTGTGTGCCAAGATCACGTTTGGCTAAAGGTGTGTCCAATTTATTACGGATTTAACCCACATGGCTTAAGAACCCGGCGTCTGACTTGGCTCCGGATGTTTACCACATACTTGATCCCACAGCCACAGGTGACCAAATAAATGACCCCCGCTGTCAGACAATTTATAAAGTGACGAATGTCGTATTCCGTGGTGGTGTTTCAATTGCTGAATTTTTTCGTGGGGCGTATATAGTTGTAAGCTTTGCAGCGGCCACATCTGTAACTACCCAAGGGTTTGGGAGAAAGCCAAGTTTGTAGTCTAGGTGTGCTGAGGTGACTGTGAACCAATAGATCTTTGAGGTTTTGTGCTTTCTGGCTGACTAGGGTAGATTGTTCGTTGAGGACCTGCTTGAGGTCAGCTAGTAGTAGAGGACAATGCTTTTTCAAGATGTTATTAATCTGATGCCACTTGTCATTATAAATTCCTACAAACAGAATAATTTTGGGTTTATGCTGTGTAGTAGTGTTGATGTTTAATAGTTCCTGTCTAGGAGTGGACCTGGCACGTTTAAAAGCGCGCTTGATGCATGACTTGCTATAACCGCATTCCAAAAATCTTGTGGTCATATCATCTGCTTGTTGTTTGAACTCATTATCTGTGGAGCAGTAACACCTAATCTGGAGAAACTGTGCCACTGGTATATTCCGGACCAGATGAGGTGGGTGATGGGTATCTGCCCACAGAATGCTATTAGTAGTGGTCTTCTTGCGGTAGATTGTCATCTGCAGAGTTTCTTCAGCATCTTTGAAGATGGTTAGATCAAGAAAATTAAGAGAAACTGGACAAACCGCAACGGTCAGTTTGAGCTTAAATTCGTTGGGATTGAGAAGTGCAATGAATGTGTGGAGAGTCTCTGTAGAACCCCTCCAGAGGATGAAAATATTGTCGCTATAGCCACTTCATAGCTCTACATATTGTGTATAGTAGGAGTCACTAAAAACAAGTCTCTTCCCACCATCCAAAGTACAGGTTGGCATACGTAGGTGCACGTGGTGCCCATCGCTCTACCTCAGGTTTGGTGGTAAATGCTATTCTCTAACATGAAATCGTACCTTGTGAGTACGTAATCCAGTAACTTGATCACAAAATCATTGTGCTGGTAGTAGTGGTTCCCCTTAGTTGATAAGAAGTGAGTGAATGCTTTGAGTTCCACCTCATGGTGGATTGAAGTATAGACTGCCTCTATGTCTAACCCTACCAACAGTGTACAGTATTGGAGTCTATAGTAATACATTCTAGTCTTTACAATGCATCTTTAGTATCTTGTAGATAAGACAGCAGTGAGTAGACAAATGGCCAAGACAAAGCTTTTGATTTTTTGTCTATATGCTTGCATTCTCGGTCAGGTTATCCTGATCAAAGATTATTGGGCGGCCAGGAGGAGGTATCTTGTCTTCATGTACCTTTTCGGTAGGGTGTAAAATGTGGCTAGACGGGGATTGGAACCGAGAATAAAGTCTTGCTCGCACTGGGCGATTACTTTAGTCTGAATGCCTTCTCAGAAGATGGCAACTAAATTGCGCCTGAAGGCCAAAGTCAGGTCCGATGGGAGTTTGTATAACTATTAGTGTCGGACAATTGTCTAAGATTCTCCTTGATGTAGTCGTTGCGTCTCAAGATCACCATGTTTCCTCGCTTAGGATGAGGGTTTGATGATATCTGGATTTTCCTGAAGAGACCGCAACGCTACTTTCTCTTTGGGAATAAGATTAGTGGAGAACATCTTAAATCGACATTTGCTCAAGATCTCTCGTTACAAGATCTACAAAAACCTCCACATTCCCACAGATGTCTGCAGATGGTGTAAAAGTTGAATGTGACATATGGTCAGTAAATGCTGCCTCACCAGGTGTACTCATTGTCCTTCACGAGCGCGATAGCATCCTGGAGATAGTCTTGGGCTTCTAAATAATTAAGTGTAGTATTTTTTATTTAGTCTGTTTCCGAATATAAAACTTATGCAATAGCAATTTCTGTGCGGAGATTTGTATCTTTCACCCAGTCAAAAACACCCGAATGGTGAAGTAGGAGAAAAAGATAAGCCTTTAGATAATTTGTTGTGAATCAGTTGTATATGAAGGCGACCCCCGTTGGACCAATCTCTCACTTGAGCAGCCATTTAAAACCACCCACTATAAGGAGGCACTTGCCCTTGAAAATGCATGTAAATCGCCGTACATCAGGTATGCGCTGATGTCATCATAAGGTTCACACTGGGACACCACGAACCAGGAAGCGAAGTACATCCTCTAATATTGGCACGCTAACCTCTCACTAGCGCTAGAATTCATTGATTAGGACACCTTACCATAGGTTTACTTATGTTTTTTTGACCTTTATCAGGTCTCAACAACTGTGTTCAAATAGACCTTAACAGCGCACACCTCCACCAGTAGTATAGGCCATATAGGGACACCCACTTACCTGTCCTTACACAGATTACCCCTTAGAGCAGGGTGATTACAGGGTTCACTTATCTACAGCATCTGGACTCTACATAGCCAGTCGAATACATTTCTGTTACTACCAGCTGTTTTCTTGTAATACATAGATGCAACAATACACTGTTTAACATTAAATCTGCTTATACCTATTACAGTATTACTCAACTGTTCTTGCACAATAGGTTTCGGGCTGATATTTTACCTAGCACAGTGATTGATACTTTGGGAAAGTTTTTCCATTATAGCTGTCAACAGCTATCTACCTACCAGGACTTCCCACTATATGTTGGCTATTTGTCATCACTGTTACCAACAGTTTTAACATTTGTGTTTTTTCAGATGTGTCCCTCTATTTTTAGATTAGTCTATGGACTTAATAAATTTGTTTTAATTTATATACAACTAAGTACAGATATCATCACTTGTCAGGGACATTCTTTTGACGTCTAACTGAACTGGGTAACACACCCCTTTACTTCATTTAGTTGCAGCTGAGTACATGTAACCAGGGGGCTTCCTCCCTAGCCCACCCCTTCTGGAGGTGGTTCTAGGGCTGGCTTCTTTGTTTTGCCACTACTATTCCCCTAGTGCACCATGAATTCCCTTACATTACTAAGAGGTTGAGCGGGGTTCTCCCCCCTTTTTCTGTTGTGTATTATAATGCAACAAGCATTTTTGTTTCTATAGCAACCATTTTACAAAGTCACACCCCCTTCCTTTTGAAACAGGCTCTTGCACACCCCTTTTTTTAGCCCAGTCCTCTCTAGCAGTGCACCAATTGTATCTAGTGACTGCCTGGTCACAAGATCTTCCCATCAAACTTTGCATCTTTGGTATTCTTCTGGTGCACTGACAGCCATTTAGTGAAACCCGAGCCGAATCTTCACTGATCGATCACAGAAGAGATTGATCAGTAACTTCGCTAATTATTCAGTGTGTGGATTGTATTTATGCACATATTGAAAGAAAGGGGGGGGGGGGGGGGGAGAGAGAAGGGAAATACATTGGGAAAAAAATGGCCCCTAAAATAAGTATGCCGAAACAGCCAAGCAATCAGAATACAGCAAATATCTTATTGTGGGATAATGTCTGCATTTTTAAAAAGTCATTAACCATGTTTTTTGAGAGAATACTTATTTATTAAAAAATAAATAATTTATTTTGTATATATGTTTTACAGGGATTTTCAACATTGAACAGATATCTATGTGAAGTCATAGGACTTCCTCTAATATGATAGAAAGGGTAACAAAAGGACAGATATGAACAGAACAGCAACTAGAGTCCCTTGAGTTTTTAATTTTTTTTTTATTATTCCACCAACCACTTCACAAGCCTTGTGTGCCAGATACAAAGAGCAATGAATAATACAATACATTATACAAGAAAAAAAAAAATATTGTCAATGCATGTTGTACTCAAAATAACCGAAAGATAATTTAGACGAATAACAACCACTTCACTACATGTGGTAGCATTTGCCATTTCATACGTGTAGAAAAAAATACAAATTAAAAATAAAATAAAAAAAAGATGTCTATGATCCTTGAGCTTCCAGCTCAGAAGGTGGTATGTCTGGTTCTTCGTCATTGTAAATATTTTCAGCCTGCAAGCAGAGGAATCCAGTTAGGCTGTCTTTTTATAGCGCAGCAGCTGCTTCTAAGTTAGTTTTTTTGTAAATAAAACAAAATGGTTATTTTCTATTTGGAAGCATAGGGGGGGTACAAATGCAATTACAAGCTTGTAGCATTTTAGAGATACAGGACAAGAAAGCCATGTGGCAAGGTGATGGAAACAAGTTTTTTTCTAACCAAAACTAGAAATTAAGATATTGCACATTCAATTTACATAGAAACAACACATGCGTAACAAGATAGTCACGCCAGATCCCTGTTAATTGCACTCATGTACATATGTATAGAAGGACTTAGGATATTTGTATCCGGAGACTTAAGGCAGCAAAAATGTATAGAGCCATTGGGATACTATCAGGGAACCAGAGTGTAAGCTCCACCAATGCAGTGTATAAAAAAAAACCACAATTTTAATATATTGTAATATAGATGACGCAAGTGATAGTGTATATACGGTGATTTAAAAAAAATATATATAAAATGTGCAGCCCTCACCCTCCCCGGTTCACTTCCAAGGATAAAAACGACACTTCTCCCTAAGAAAATCAACTGGTCAACTTTATGGGTATGCACCTTTAAAGGTCCCAAATAAAAACTTGCGATTAATAGTAAAAAATGAATCTGGTGAGTTTCTTCCTACTGCGCCCATGGAACAGATGCATTAAATACAAACTAAATTATTTAATGCCCATACAGGCTTCCTTTTGACTTTGGTTACAACTAAATCTAGCACAATGTGACATTTACCCTGGAGAGCAGTTCCTTACTCACCATCTGCCAAATCTGCATGATGTTATCTTCAGACACAGAACAGATCACCCAGGGTTCATTAGGGTTCCAGCTGAAGTCAGAGATCTTGGCAGTGTGCCCACCATGAATAAACTGGGAAAGCACAAGAATTACATCATGGGGAGTTAGAATGCGTTTTAATGCAACGGCAGAATAACTACTAATATGGGGCTCGATGAGTGGTTTCCCAAAGTGGGTAAAAACAAAATCTAAACTTAAATGGTCACTTAAAATTGCCATCATTTTGCAAGTACATGGTCTATTTTTTCTCTAGGCAAGTATAGCTGAGAAAAAGAAAAAAAACAAATACAACACAACTGAATGATGTGACCGAATATACTCTGTGGAGGTGAAAAATATAAGTGCTTGAAGATATAGATACACACATTATATATATATATATATATATATATATATATAGCGACAAGAAAAATAATACTCAATAATGTGTTTATTAGCAATGCAATAATAATTACCAAAAGCTCAGGGGGTCCATCTTCAGCATCTTCTGCAGACTGCTCTTCACCGATTTTACTGGGAGAAACAAAAATGTGATACCGTTCACTGTCCATCCTGCTGTGTCTAACGGATTATGTACAAAATTCCTAGTAAAATTATTGCATATTTCCTGTATATCCAAAAATGTTATGTGGAATGTTTAAAAGCATCATGCTTCATTTATTGCCTAGCCAAGGTCTGACTTTTTTTTTTTCCGGCCCTACGAGAATACATGCAGTATACTTTCCTGAATGAGGAAGGCCCTTGCAGGGTCAAAACGTCAGACCTTTGCTAGCCATGCCTGAAGCTTCAAAACCGTAACGGATTGTATAAGCCATTCTAAAGCTCTCCGATTTGGATGTGCATGGAAGCAAAAGATCTGCAACTAACATGTAAAAAATACGTTGATACATTTTTCTACTACCAACAATTGAACAATGTAGAGCTTGTGCAGTGGATAATGGATAACCAGTGACCCAAATGCATAGGAAATGCTGTGCATGCCATCAGGCCTTCAACCAACCGTTGAATAATTTTTTTTAGTAGTGTTTTGAAGCTATACAAGTGTAACTGGGGAAGAAGAAAACTCCCACTAGGATTCTGCTCTCAATAGCCCAATTTAAAAAAAAAAAAAAAAAAGGATGAAACAACCTTTTAATTATAAAGATTATTGTCCATAATACATACTTGCAAAGAGAAGTTTCCTGTATTACTAAAAACGAACTTGCCCAGGCGACATTAATCGTCTGATATATACCTAGTGATATCAGAAGGGAAAGTGAATTTTGACTAAATAAGGTGTGTATAAAAAAACAAAAACCCTTAGTCATAGGTGTGTATATAAAACTATGTACTGTTTAGCCATTAAAAATTACAGTGGAGAATAAGTTAGTATTTCTATTATAAGTAATAAATCTAGTACTAGAAAATGTTCATATGCAGGTAAAACCTGGTAATAAAATCAATCCCATATTTCTGTCCATTTTATTACTTGGGACGTCTCAATAACAATCAGAAACAAATAAAAAAAGTAGATGAAGTTTTGACAGATTGCAGAAAAAGATGGTCCATTGTTGCCAATACTAGGGATTGCAAGTAAAATACAAGTGATCAAAATGTTGCAAATTGTGCCAATCACAAACCACTCAATTGGACCTGAGTGTGTCAAATAAATGGTCAAGTAATTGTACAACTTCTTAACCTAATCGATATCAAATTAGTGCTAATAGAATGAGGCCAATATACACTATCTAAATAAAAATATATTTGATTGTTCACTCAGTCCTTAAAGCTGCAGTTCAGTCTTTTTTTTTTAAATTTATTTTTTTAGTTCAATAGTTTCATGTGTGCAATCTCTAATTACCTAAAGAACTGTATAGCTGCAGGTCAATTCGTTCTCCGTGTATTGATAGGCGAAATTTGGTGACATAATTAGAGCTGGCATATGTTTTTATTTGCTTCTGTCTCTCAGTGGAAGCTCATGAATATTCATGAGCACTCCTGCACTGACATGTGCTAGAGGGAGGGCAGGGCTAACAAAGGGGTGTGCCAGGGCTTGTGACAGGACATGAAGGGGCAGTGCCTTAGTAAATGACTGTTAAAATAGAATACAAGAAAATTGGTCTTTCAAAGTTGTTTTTTTTTAAAACAGAAAATGCTAAAAGTATTTTTTCTTACTACAGAACTGATTTATTAAAAAAAAACACACATGCAGGATATTGACTGAACTGCAGCTTTAACCATTATCACTTGTAGGGTAAACACACAGACTGAATCCCAGTATACAGTTTGTATTTGTTTATCTCAGGGATTCAGTTACAGGGTAGAAGGAAGTACCAGCGAACGGGCCTATACCCCAAAACGTACGTTGCCCCCCTTACCCTGGACTTTTTACCTACCCCCCCTCTTTCTTTCCCTCCCTTCCCTGTGAGTACACTGACCATTTTGGTCATTTTTGGCCTTTGTTGTGCATCCTATATGTATCATTAAATTCTTTTTGGCTTATCCATTGTTTCATGCTTGTTCACTTTCAGTGCAAGGAACATTTGTTGTACTTTTTGACCCACAAATACTCTATTCACACCCTCTCTACTCCTCCTTGCTGCTGGGGATCTCTCCTAATCCTGGACCCAGCCATATACACATTTGCTGTCACCCATGCCTCCATGCAACCTCTTTCCCTGCTAATGGTATTAACCCACCTAATATAATACCTACCAACCTTAAAACATCACAAAAGCATCCTAATAGCCTGGACTTATGGCTACTATCAAACACTCAGTCACTCCTACCAACAATTGTGGCCAAGCACTGTCAGCTACCCCACTTATGCCCTCACCTGCTGTCTCTAAGTCTCCCAACCTACCACTTAGATTGTAAGATTGCCTGCAATACAGATTTACAAAAATATTTAAATTTAACAGAGTTTAACAGATGTAAAAACATAAATAAAAAAAAAAAAGAGAAAAAGATAGCCATCTAACACAGATGCAGAGAAGGAATAAACTGAAAATTGCTGAAAATACTGGAGAGCGGAATGGGGGGGGGGGGGGGGGGGCACATACGACACCATCAAAAGTATGTATCTGAAAACAAATGCTGCATGAAAGTTGATAACAGAAAAGGACAGAGATATTCCACCTAGGCCGTGGAGTTAGGTCGTGCTTATAGTGCTGGCGACGGGACGTCGCCCGAAAACAAATGCATTGTCGCCGCCGCGTGCGCTTATATTAAGTGCGACAGCGCAATGCGATTTTTGTAGCCATAATTATTTGATTTTTTAGGGGCTGTCGCTTCATGTGACAGCCCCTGAACCAATCAGGAGCCTGGTCGCCCGCGACGCCGCATACAACTTTCGCTTGCGGCGACGGGGGACGTCACGCGTCACGGTCACTATAGGCGCGGCCTTCGACAGGGCTGCAGCCCAAGTCCCACACTTTTTAACATATACATCAATGAGCTTGCAGCAGCCCTGAATCTTCCTCAGCACCTGGGCTCCCCTTGGCTGGCACAAAGATTAATTCTCTAATATATGCAGACGATCTGCTCCTGCTGTCACCAACAGAACTGGGCCTCCAGCAGAAACTGTCAACATTAGAAAAATTCAGCCAGGCCTGGGCAGTCTCTGAACCTAGACAAGACCAGAATACCGATATTCCAGAAGGAAGGAAAAAAACCCCAAAAAAACCCACATCCAACCATATCGCAATTTCACACTGAATGACAATACACTGGAACAGACAGCAAGATACACATACCTTGGTCTAACAATCAGCTCATCAGGGAAATTCAACCTAGCCATAAATACACTGAAGGAGAAGGCCCGCAAACCATTTTATGCAATAAGGAGACGGCTGTACCACCTCAAACCACCACTAAGTCTGGATGAAAATATTCAACAGCATCATCACCCCCCATCTTTCTGTATGGCAGAAAGGTGGGAGGGGGCGGTCCTGTGACATTCCCAGACTCCACAAAATGGAATATCAGCCCAACCGAAATACTGCATCTGGAATTCTGCAAACACCTTCTCCAAGTACACAGGAGTACATCAAACAATGCATGCCGGTATGCTTTCTACTACTGCTCACTGTACAGACAAGAGCACCGACATTCTGGGCCCACATAAAAAGCAATCCACATTCTTACTGTAGCAGTAAGCCAGAACCTCCGCACTAAACCCTGTACCAAACAACTTGTCCTCTCACTCCAAGACCAAAACCCCACACAGATCAACAACCTGCAGAAAAAAACAAAACTCAAAATAGCCAGCAAAATGAAGGAGCAGTATGTGACTATGTGGAAAATGATATCCACTGCTCAAAAGAATCTGGAGACCTACCACAGCCTACACAGAGAGAATACACTCTGGCACCCTACCGACTCAAGGTAAAAGACCCAAAGCAGAGACAGACCGTGTGCCAGTACAGGGGAAAGAGCCAAGTAGAAATGACCAGTGCATAGCCAAAATAGCAAAGAAATTAATAGCTATTAATAGCTTTGCTATTTTGGCTATGCACCGGCTATTTCTACTTGGATCTTTCCCTTCATCTATTCAAGCCTGGGAGCGCGCCTGGCGGGAGTGGTCGCAGCGGACCATGATGAGTTTAAGAGTTCTTCAACATTATAGTGCTTTAGTTCTAAGCCAGTTTTGCCTGCATACCCCCTCCATATCTGGTGTGGATTGACAGCGTTGGTAGTTCTGCTCTTGCAGGACACCTGAGACGGTCTCCCTCCTTTTGTGAGCTGGATTTGGCTTGCATACATACTCCCATACCTTTACGATCCCACACAGTGTGGATACAACGCTGCACTATTCGTTTATGGATTCATATGATCTCTGCTGCTGCGGCGCATACATATGTAATGATTGAACTGGACTATCATCACTTATTTGTTTGTGTGGTCTTTTGAGCACCGGATTTGCATTAATCCTACCCACCAACTTGTGCCAGTACAGAATGAGTGCCCGCAGCCTGGAAACAGGCAGGCAGACAGACCTGTAAGCCTCCGGGAAATGAGACTGCTAGCGATGCGAGCTAGGAGAGGTAGAAGATGAAACACACTTCCTGCTGCCCTGCACACAATACTCTGAAGTGAGGAGTGTTCACTTGGAGCAACTCACAGCTCTTATTCAGAACTTTAATAATACAGAACCAAAAAATAGTGATCCTTCTGGGAGAAGTTGAAACCACAGCAGAACTGGTTGCACACTATATCAGCACCTGTCACAGGTGGAGAGACGCCCACTAACCCCCATATCGTTGTGTGTAACTGTTACCCAGGTACTGTGTAACCATTATACCCTATCCCCTGTTATTCATGCATGGCAATACTAAAATGTTTTTCGTCGTGCCAATAAAGTTTTTTATTTGATAGACAGGGCCAATAAAATGGATGAAAGGGACACCGAGACACAGGACCATACATCCATTAGCAGTGTGTAGGGGGTGGGGATGTAGGGTGTTAATAGTAAAATTAACAGAGGCACACAAAGATTACAAGAAATAATGGTAGTGGGTTAAAAAAAACCATATCAGCATTAAGTCCTCTTGTTTTAGTGCCAAAGTACATCACCGAGTTAGAATGGTTTCTGTTCTTGAGTGCTTTTAAACATCCACTGAGGAGTTTGATTATTAAATAATTTATGGTATCATCTGGCTGTGAGAAGTGGTGTCTGCCTGGAGTTCAGTATCTTTCTTCTTCATTGTGTATCTGTGTATGTTCGTTCTGGTCTGAAGTTTGTCTGGTTTTTACCAATGTTGCATCATTGGTCACATTTGCTGCATTGAATCATATCATTCTTGGATGGGCAGCAGAATGATCCTTTAACATTGAATGTTCTATGTTTGTGACTGGCTGTGGGATCTTGGCATATATGTTTGCAGTGTGTTGCATGGTCTTGTGCCATTAACAGCGCCCCTTCAGTTCATTATGAAGTTTTCTGTTGACTAACTTCTGTCTGAGGTTTGTCGGTTGCTGGAATGCAAGGACGGGAGGTTTAAGGAAGAGGTCATTTAATGTTTCATCCTCTGTCAGCATAGGTTGCAGATCTTTGATTATTTTTTGCATGCCCTCTGGGGCAGGGTTGTATGTAGCCACTAGTGGTATGTGTGTGGTTGTTTTTTCTTCTTGTATTGGAGCAGGTGTTCTTGTGAGGCTTTAAGTGCTGTTGCGACTGCTGTTGCAATAGTCTTTGTCTTATATCCCTTCTGTCGGAATGATTCAGTCAGGGCTGTGAGGAGTCTGTTTCGGTTTTTAGTGTCAGAGCATACAGTATGCGGCGAGATCTTATAGCCTGGCTGTGTATGATGGCTCATTTTATGAAAGCTGGAGTTATGGAGGCAAGTACATCTGTCTGTGGTTTCTTGTATAAGTAGTTTGCCATTCTTCAGTGTTGCTGTGGTATCTAGAAAGTTCACTAGGTTTGCCGAATAATCTATTTTGAGCTTAATTGATGGATGGAATTGAGGGGCCCGTGAAATTGTTTTACATTTTCTTCCCCCTCGGTCCATATTATAAACAGATCGTCAATGTATCTGTAATATTTGTAAGGTTTGTGGAGGAATGTTGTTTAGAACCTCTGTTCAAGATTTGTCATAAAAAGGACTGCCATCCTGCTGCCCATTGCCGTTCCCATTAGTTGTAGATACACGTCTTTGTTAAAACTGAAGTAGTGTGTTAGGATGTATTCTAGCAGTTTGGTAATTACTTCAGAGGTGTATTTCTGATCCAGGGGAGATGTTCCAAGGAATTTCAGGCATGCCTCAGTGCCAGCCTTGTGGGGGATGTTACTGTACAGGGATTCTACATCTGTTAACTAGTAGTGTGTTGGATTGAAGTTGTTTAATCTTGTTACGTTTATTGAGCAAATCTGTGGTATCTTCTCTGAAGTTGGTGGTTGGTGTTTGTGACTAGTGGTTTTAGGATATTCTCCACTAGGCCCGACATTTGGCCAGTGAGTTATAATTTGTCTTCCAGTATTTCCTGGTAGAATTTATTGGGATATTGGAGTGAAGAACCCAAGTTGGAACTTTCCTCTCCCCAGTTATACCTAACATTGCCAATCCATATGCACCTAGCCCCATATGTCCATGTATATGGTTGATAGGGTTATTCTTAATAATTCTAGTAAAAAAAATTGTTCTGAATTTGTAACTCTTGTTGCCCATATGTTCTTAACAGGGTCTGTACTTCAGTGCTGAAGAAATGAATCACGTCTTAAAGTGTGGTGTCAGAAACTACATTCAATCTCATTTTTACCAATAAAAGCGGTGCTTAAACCCTGGACCTGTCGGATAGAATTGCAGCAGGATCCATCTAACGACTAACTAGCTATGAAGATGCCTCACCTCAAATCCCACACGTTAAGCCTGCGGTCAGTCCCACTGGAAGCAAGAATAGTTTCATTGTGAGGAGACCAGTGAACCTTTAGAGGGAAAAAAATTTAAATAAAAAAAAGAAGTTCAGATTACTGCAGCAGAGATTTAATTATTTTTTTCTTCATCTTTCCATTCTCAATGTGCTGTACAGAACAATTACAACACTACAACACCCACCTGAAAAATCTCATCCTTATGGGATTCGAAGGAATGAAGCTTCAACTTTAAGTTCCTGAGATCCCACAGAGCCACGGTCTTAAAAGGAGAATAAATAAATAATGGACATCACATTCAACATTTACAGTGAAGACATTCACTTGATGATGGTATTTGAATATTGGACAACCTCACATAATATGCAGGAATACTGAAAGGCGAGGACAACAGTGAGAATAAATAAATAAAAATGCAGACCTTATCAGCAGACCCAGTGGCCAGAATAAACTCGCTGTATGGATTGAAGGACAAGCAGTTGACCTCAGCTGTGTGAGCATCCACTGAATGACTTGGCTTAGATGTGGTATTAGACCTGGTGTCCCATCTGGGGAAATATCAAGGTTATGATTTAGCATGGAGATAACCGGAGGGTTGTGCAATACCCAAAGATGCTGCATAATTCATGTTGATGTAACTTCCAGGCAAGCACACACAAATTATATGAAGAATTGCATGAGACCAAAAAAAATTAAATTTCAAACTAAAATGACAACTTCGTAGTTACATGTAAAGTATACATATGCTGTACTCGAGTTAAAAATCAATTACCATATGTTTTTCTTTTAACGGTTATAAAGTGATGCAGAACAGTACATTTTATTTTTAAACTTTTAGTGGCACTAGATTGTGTAGGTCAAAATAGGTTGAGAACAAAATGCATACTGCCACACTCAAGCATACAATGTACAGTTACAGAAGCCCTATTAGTCCTGGTACTACATAAGCTACCTTTGAGATGGTTTGTACTTGCCAGTTTAAAGGTGCTAAATAAAAATTATAGATTCCAGTTCTGCTAAACACACTACAGAAATATAGTACCAACTTACATCATGAGCTTCTGATCATCTGCCACAGAGCCAAACAAGGATTCATGCAAAAGGTGCCACGCCACATCCTCAACCACAGCTGAATGGCCAGTAAAGATGGCCTTGGCGTCAATAACTTTGCCTTCCTTTGGTCCTGCACTTATGTCCCATAAGCAAACGGTCTGTGTGGATGAAAACGGTCTCAATACCAAGCAATTGTAAATCAGGGCCCCACATACATACACAGCAACTAATATACGGTCAAGATTGTAGAAGCCCAACTTACTGCACAGAAACACAGTGAAAGATCATGCAGCACTAAAGACTGAACACCAACAGAGGAGACCAGTGAGCAACCTTACATATTCTTGAAAAAAGATGAATACCCACATTTACATAGGACCAAATTGAAGCAATGGATATTTGAAAACAATGGAAAGTTTCTAGGCTTAAAAATAAATAAATAAAATATTTTTAAAAAAAATAAGCACAAGTGTTTTTCTCTAGTGGCAGAGCAGAATGATGCTCAACCTCAAAGACCAGATTTAGTCACACTCCTGCATGTCAAATATCCAATAAGAAACGCAAAGACCAGGTAAGGCGGAGAGATAAGGGCACTAAAACCCACCACTAAGTGATAGCACCATTTAAAAATACTCCTATTTGTCTGATATGATTGATTGTATCATTGACATCAGATCAATGAGGACTGCACCTTAAAAATGCAAACGTCACCCCCATCATGCCAACCCATACGCTTGTATACTGCGATTAAGAGTTGCAGTCACCAGCAAAATGTAATCTATTAATATCCAGCTAAAATAAAGGGTTTCCCTTCAACCCTACATTTGGAAACCTGTGCAGTTTTTTTTGTAGGAGCCCTGACAAATCTACTAGGTGAACTTGGGCATAAAAAGTAAGGTGTTTCTTGTATGAATAACAACGTGTGTGTGTGTGTGTGTATAACAACGTGTGTGTGTGTGTGTGTATGAATAACAACGTGTGTGTGTGTGTATGAATAACAACGTGTTTGTGTGTGTCTGTGTGTGTGTGTGTGTTAAGGGGGGGAGACCATAGGCCGCAGTGGTGGGGGTGTAAGAGAGGGAGGGGGGGGTGAAAGAGGGAGGGGGAGGAAGAGTGAGAAGACGGAGGGAGAGAGGAAGGGGAGTAAGAGGGAGGTCACTGACTAGGTACGCTTTTCACTGAGGGGGAAGGTCACAGAGGGAGTGAGTCAGTGAAGAGGGTGGTAGTCTCAGTGACCGGGGGTACAGTTTAACTCACTGGAAGGTGGAAATATTGATCAGGTTAAAGTGGTTACCAGTTTCAATAGAAAAGAAAACTCCAGAGTACTGCAACCCATGTGAAGCCGGGTACATTAGCTAGTTTTAAATACAAAAAAAACTCAAAAACACACTGAAGACTACTGCTTGGAATATCAACTGTAAAAGGTGATTTGGCGATTACCAATTACCAGGTAATTGTTTAAATACAATACCCATAACCGTGATTGAAGGGATGTAATATGAGGCAAACTGTTAATATGACCTGCGAGGCACAGTAAGTCTAGCTAAAAAAATCTTATTATCTTTGACAGATATTTTGTCCCGCCAAACCCACATGCATCAGATTTCTTATACAGCGTAATTTTCAATAAAACAAATGGCTTTATCCTTGAACAAAGAAGCAGTCTTCAACAAAATATATGTATGCACGCTCACAAAAAGTTGATCTATGAGCTGGATAGTGACTTGGGTTGGATGAATGAGTGCCTGTATGGTAAGTTGGTTGGTAGCAGTTTAATAGTATACAGCTAAAGAGCCAACTTACATGATCGTCTGATGCACTGAGCAGATGTCCACTCAAGTTAGAGTTCCAAGACAGGCCATAACCTTCCTTCTGATGACCTCTCAGTCTGAGGTCCGGGTTACACTCTCCACTTGGGTCTAAACACACACAAAAAAGACGGGAGTCACAAGTTCAGTTCCAACAATTTGGGCTGTTTAGGAAATCAATATCTTTCTGTGCCTGCACTACACATCTATAATTGGGAAGCAAACAATTAATAAATGTTAAGCCGTTACTACATATCTTTGAGAGTGCCTGGAGATTTCTATTCAGCCCCCTGTGGAGAACCCAGTAACCTTTTGTTAGAGTTGAATTTTTGGTACATTTCGTACCTCTTTAGCTTCATTGTAGAATATCAAAGTCACCTTTCAAAAAAAAATACATTCAAATCTTAACTGTGAAAAGCAAAACAAAAAAGTGAATATATGCTGCCTAGTGCTTTAATGACAAGCTAATAGGGGCTCTTACTGCATAGACGACAAAATTCTGCCAAAGACTACCAAAGTCCCAGAGATCATAGTGAGAACGCAGCGCTTATAAAACCACAGTGAACTCATTGCTGAGCGCATGGCAGCAACTTATCTGTTTATAAAACCACAACCTAAGAGTCACTCACAAAAAAAAAAAAAAAAAAAAGTGAAGAGAAGAAACCCAAATTTCCCCTAAACATGAATCTTAAGGAATCATTCAAATATATTATGAAATATGTGAAGACAATTTGTAAAATAAATAGAGCAACCACTTTGGCGATTGACATTAATACAACGATTGCTCCTTCAAACTCTGCGCAATGAATGCCATGAACATCACAAATGTTTAACCAGAGACCGTGCTAGAAAATGCAATATGCTCACCAGGTTTAGAAGGGTGCTTGGTATAATCAAATACCAGCACATCAGAGGAGGGTGTTTTGGTTGCGATGATACATGGATTCTGGGGCATGTATCGAGCACGGTTCACTTCGCCTTCATGATTGATTTTGATTTCTGTTTCAATTTTTCCACTCACTGATCCAAAGCCCCCAAACTCTGAAAGTACAAGTTAGATTCAGAATGAACAGCCCCCCCCGATGTAAAGAACAGAGGTGAACCCCCGCCACCGACCTTATCACATTTACTGCTCCATCTGTCACTAGAAATATATATTTTTAAATGTATGTACCCTGAAAAGGAACAAGGGCCCCTGGTGTGCTGCATAAATCATAAGGGTTAACCACACTGCAGCACTGAGGGTAGACTAGAACATGTAACAAATAAACTACATATATAATATGTTTGGGCTGCAGAGTAGACTAAAGGTGTTTGCGTAATAGGTGGATTAAAACTAAAGGGGTTCCTCCAGAGCTGAACCTCTACACTCAAAAGTTCTGAAGAACTGCCAAATCCAGATATTTTTTTTATACGTTTGAAAAAAAATAATAATAAAAAAAAAAAAATCTAAGTGGATGTGGGGTCACCCAATTGGAAGTTGGAATGTCGTCTCACGATCATTACACAGCTTTCTATTGGCTACCAGAGCGAGAGTGACATCAGTGGATATTGTTACTCCCGGACAAGGGAGTTGCAAAAGTATCTGACGAACTGTGGTTCAGCTCTGGGGCACCACTTGTCTCAAATAAGGTTTAAAAATAAATAAAATGTAATGCTATTTAAAAAGAACAGATCAGTTGGAAAACCGTGTTAATGTACCCACCTCCTTTCTCACTGTCATAGTGAGAGGCATCAAATTGGGCATCATCGTTGGGAATCTGGACTCGAGCGACCACAAGGTGATTCTGTTCATCTGAAGTGTGGGTTCCCAGCACCAGCCAGTGCAGAGCATAATCTTTTCCTTCTGGTCTGCGAGAGAAATACTTGTGATTACAATCACAACCACTGGCCCATCACTTTCACCAGGGTGACGCCTGGAGTAAATTTACATACCAGTAGAGATTAGAAAACCATCAGCAACAGCTGGTCTTGGAAAAGGAGAATAGGAAAACACTAACTCTTCCACTCCATGACAGAATTTCAAATGTTAGATACAGAAATATATTTCTAATTATGAACCATCAGACACCTTAAGGCAGTAACAAAAAGAAGAATTAAAAGATTACGTGATTGCTTATAGTACTAGTTGATCAATTCCTTTTAAAAACACATTTAACCTTGCTTTTTCTTTTTTAAACGGTAAAACTGGCTATAGTTAAAGAAAAGAAGTACCCCTCTACTTTGACCAACTCAATACATTACATCTTCAAAGAGCACAACATGCTGTATGTACCACAAAGTTGTCATACCTAGTAACATCAGGAAGCCACTGCACCGTCAGACTTGGCCACTCGAGAGCGTGTGTCATCACCAGGTCATAGAGGAAAGGAGTGTTCTTCTTCCAGATCTTGTACTCCTCATTGATGACACGCTCCTCCACAGTATCTTCAAACACTAAAAACCAGGAGGGGCGGGAATAAGTTGGTAAAAATGCCCAACGTTAGATCTTTGGAAAAAGAGCACGTCAAATTCTGTTACAGAAATTGAAGAATTGCCCTACACTATAAATGCCAAACAAAAAAAAAAAAGGTGGCAATCATTTAAAACAACATGAACTGTTTAAGGTAAAAAAAATTTTTTAATAGGTCCTATTTTTATTTATGTTTTACTTGTTACCTCACGACTGAATGCATGGCCTTATTTGTAGTCTTTGAATTCCTACCCCACAGATCGAAAGCAAACCCAATGAGGCAGCGCCCATAGTAGAATGGGCTAGCTTCAGCGCTCCTCCGTGATCTGGCGTGCCGCTAGAAATACAAGCTTGTTTGTTTCGCGAAGTGCCAGTCTCCATGTAGAGCATGTGCACGCTAGTGTTTGTTTCCCCTCGCGCCGTATACCTACTATGGACGCAGACTTACATTTGCCAACGTAACCAGCACAGTAGTGAAATCACTTTGGAATTAGTTGGTGAGACAATCACACTCACCAGCAGCCAAGGTAAAAGGCGCTTGGCTTGCCCTGCCCTGCCCTCATTATGCATTAGCTACTGTAAGTAGCAACCAGGACAATCACTTGCCTTCTTCTACAAAAATACTAAATTAAGAACAGAGAACACAGGTTTGGGAGTTGGACAATTATGGTAGAACATCTCAAACAGACCGTGAAATGCGACATTGTCCCCTCTCTCGCTTAATGCCTTAAACTGGGAGAGGATAAAAACGATCTCTAATAGACAGTTGGCAAGGTACTTAAAACTTGATTTTGTGCAGTGAACGGTGACGTGAGCTAAGAGAAATTTAAGTGTAATAGAACAGGCTTCCTAAAAATGATTGTAATTTGTGCAATATGTATGTGTATATCTCAAGATAGTTTACCATTCAAGAAGAATTAAAGTGTACATTTTATGTACAATTACATACCAAAAAAAGGATCAGGAAGATGGAGAGATGTGCAACATATATTTTTTCCCAACTTATTTTTTTTAAAGAAATATTACAAGAAACACATGCCAAGTTTAAAAGACGGTATCCATGTGCTTAACATGACCAATGCAGGGGGAGAGGTGGCAAAGCAATATGCATCATAAAGCCTTATCATGGAGGATCATGTAGGTCAGGGGTGGCAAACTTTGTGTCCTGCCACCCCCCCTAAAACCCAGCATCAAATAACACACGGGGTCACGTGATCCATGGTGTCATCATTGCCATGACGGTGTGTTGCCGAAGACATGCGATCCCCCGGCACTTAATTTAAATGCCGTGGGGAAGAGCGCGGGACCTCTGCAGCCGCCGCGCCCCACTGATGTAGATGAATATGCAAACTTGAATAGATAGGTTTAAAGCTGCAGACCAAGCAATATCCTACATTTTTTTTTATGTATTGTGAAAATACTTGTAGCATTAAAATAAACAGGACATTTTTGATGTATTATAATGTACAGCAACAAGCCTTTGTTTCTATAGCAACCATTTACAAAGTCACAGATACATGCGTCAATACTCCTTTGCAGCCATTTAGTGAACCCCCAAGGCAAATCTTGGTCGATCAATCGGCAATTTAGCTAATTATTTATCATTGTGTGGATTGTATTGATGCACATATTAAAGGGGGGATTTTTTTTTTGTTTTTTTTTAAACGGCAGCTTCGACTGCTGCTTTTAAGGGTTAGGCCTGGGACATGGTGATATGAAGAGCGCTGGGCAGCGCTGACGCTCATGCTCTCCTGCTCAAGCAGGAGATTTTTCGTGTTCCTGCATGAGCATCAGCGAGCGCGCTTGTGTGCCGGGTGGGAGGCGGGGGCTAGGGCGCCACGTCACGGCACGGACTGCCATTGGCTTCTGGCAGTCACGTGCCGGCCCTGCGCTTCCCTCAGCAGCAAAATTTAAACTTGCCCGTCTCCTGCATTTCCGCACGCCTGCGGAAGCGCTGTCTAAAGCCGCGCTGATAGGGATAATGTTTCCCCTCAGCACGGTCTTTTTGACCATGTCCGAGGCCTTGTACAAGTCTAGCTGCAACCATTGACAATGAATAAGGCTGCGGCGACGGTGCAGCGACGCGCGCTCATGCACGAGAGCAGTGACATCACCAACTCTGAGCATGAGCGCTAGCCTGTCCTGCAGGAATATGCGATCGTGACACATAAGGGAGAGGGCGTGTCATTGTCTGGATCGGGTGCGTGTATTGACTGGTGCCGATTCGTTGTTGAAGGGTCATGTGACCCTTAAGCACGCTTGGAAATCAATTTTCCCTTTCTTACTAAGCGCCGAGCATTGCTAAGCGTACATGGACGCACACACGATGTGGACTTGCACATCGAATAACATTGATTCGATAGCGCCAAGTGCGTGTCGCTGCACTGTGGCCGCAGCCCAACAGGGGAAAGACTAATCAAATGAGTGACTGCTAAATCTGGTGTCATTTCTTCTGTAATTAAAAAGAAACATGTTCATAAATGAACTACAGTATGCGTTTTGTCTGACAAGTCAATTTACTACCCTGTCTGTACCTAGGATTTGATGTTTTTTTTTTTAGCTCCTCTGTCATACAGTACTCAATCAGGCTTTTGCCCCTGAAGAGGATTTGGGAACCTGATGTTTACTTCAATAAAATCAAGTTTATTTTCATATAGTGCTTTTCTACCAATGGGATTCACAAGGAGCCGATACTGGGAACTGGAAATCAGGATGTTCAATTCCCAGTATCATCTCCTTGTGAATTTGGTCAAGTCACAATCTCTGTGTCTCAGGCTCAAAAAAAAACCCTAATTATAAGCTATATAGGACAGGGACTGTCTCTCTAAAAATGTCTGTGTGCTGCATACTATATTGTACTTGTGAAGCGCTTTGAGTCCCATAGGTGGAAAAGCACTATATGAAAATAAAAGTTGATTTATTGAAGTATAGATGTAAAGCACGGTGTGAGGTTTCTGGGTGGCTCTCTAGCAAAATATTCACAGGGTCACAACTCTTTCCAACGTGTTGTAATACAAAAACTAGAACTTCTGGCTAAATATACTTCACTGGAGCCTTAATCAGGAAGCACAGAGTTGCAGGCCTGTGACAGAAAAAGGGATTACGTTAAAATCTAAAATCTAGCTTCCTTAGCAAATCTACATAGAGATGATATATGTATGGTTCTCTCATTATACAAACCTACCAGGTCGTCTATAGAGGGACATATCTAACCCCCCCCGTGGTGTCTAATAAAAAGGGGCCTGCTTGGAGGCAAAGGATTGGTGGGTGATTGTGAAATGGGGAAGTTTTGCCGCTATCGTCCCTCAGTGGGGGGCAAATCCGACTGAGTTGAACCGGGAGTAACCCCGGCTTCCCGCTGCAGGCCCCTTTATAAGGTTAACACCAGATCATCTCCCCCCCAGCCCCAATCTCCCGCCCGCTCACGTCACAATGCGCTATAGAACCCCCAGGACCCCGAGCGGTGCCAAGTCACAATGCCCTCGGAACGCGCAGACGTTCCAATGTGATACCCTGCCAGGCCCGCGCTTACTCTCTTTATTCGCCATCTTCCCGGCTCTTGTGGACAAACAGCAACAGCCGGGGAACGCGGTGATAGAGGACGCCCTCCGCCCGCCTCTGCCGGTCTCCGGGTCACCGCCGACCTGCCGCCGCTTCCCGCGCGAAAGGAAAGAAGAAGAAAGCCGATCTTGTCGCCGCCTGGGAATCCCCCGCCAAAGTTGGAGACCTACTTGTAACACAGACACACGCTGCCGCCTCCTCCTCCCGCCTCTCTCACGTTGCGGCGGCGACGGCGGCGCCCACCCCCGGGGTGAGACTGGGCCAATCACCGAAGAGCACAGAGAACGCGCGATGCGGCGTGTGAGAGAAGAATAAGTGAAGGTACCGTGGCCATTTTTACTTCTGGCAAAAAAAAAAGAGTGGTTTTTCTCCACAACATGCAAATAACTAAAAATAAAAACCTCCACGACTCAAAAGGCTATATTTGTCAATGCAAAAACACTGGTGGGTGTTTTACAGTGCTCCATTCTCCTTTCACTGCCAGCAGCAGCTGCAGTATCATTTTCTATCATCTGGTGCAGACTATTAGGAGAAAGTTGCACCTCTTTAAACTTGGCATATGTTATGATGTAGGGGAGCATAATTGTGTATATCTCATTATATAATCTATGTAATATAAAGCGACCCTATGTTGTTGTTGAGGGAGGGGTTTGATCTCGTGAACCCTGGTTTCTGAGATATTGATTATTTTCGCCAAGACCGGAAGAATATTTTCTCCCACTTAGAAAATATATGTTTTGTCCTGCTCCATCTGGACGGTGCAACTTTGTGTTGGTGGTGAGTGGTGACCGTAGTATACCTTTCATTGAATCCACTGATATCTGGTAATAAATCAAAATCTATCATTCCACCTACTCCTCCCTCCAATGTTATCTTACTACATGGAAGAAAAAAACAACAAGACAGTAGATCTTCCATGACGATGTGCCTTTATTCAGGTAGAATTGCCGGCTAACGTATACCAAGTCTATATGTGGATGACAGTTTTGCTGAAGCAAGATAACTCATACTTAAAGATTACAAGTCACATGAGTGTGAGAGCCTAGATGCTCAGCTGACCAGTGCCACTTCTTGTAGTAGTACCCATCACTACAACCAGTGTACAGTACATCTCCCCCAGGCAGTAACCACCACCGACAGTAGTACCACCTCATACTTGTAAGCAAGTTAGAGACCTGGTACTGAAGACCATGTCAGGGACTGAGAGTGGGAGTCTTCAACCATAGAGGAGTGCAGTATTTCATGACTGGAAAGAAAGTAAATACACAGTACAATGTGTGGTGCATGTGTGAATGTGCAGGCCTATACACTCACATTTCACAGATAGAACACCAGCGTTCCTTAATCAGTGGCAAGGAAGATCTCCAAATGTCTCTCTCCAGGTGGGCGTATCAAAGGAAAGAAAATAAAGAAAACGATGGTGCAGATCTTTTTAACTTTAAAAATATGGAAATCATTAAAAAATGGACCCCTAGAAATGCTCACTTACACTGTGTGCCTAGGCCATTTCACATATAAAACCACAATTGTTTAACCAAGGATGAGTTGGGGGGGAGCTCAGAAGTCCTCTCACCACCGCTAACCCAGCCGATCTGATCGCGGCAGTGATCTCCTCCCCGAGTCCGGATGTCCGGATTCCTCTCCATTCTCGTCCTCTCTACACACTCAACATGTTTCGCTTCTTTTGCTTCGTCAGGAATTATGACCTGCACTAGTTATGATTCTCTTATAACAACTAGAAGAGCAGACTGCTCAGGACAATAAGTGTATGATAGTATATAGGGTGCTCCACTATTGAGATAAAAGTAACAATAATACACAGAAAAAAGGGTAATAAACCCAAGTATATCTCTAATAGTGTGCACACAAAATGAAGACTAAAATTTTAAAGTGTCTAGATCAGCAGCTTCCAAACTTTAGTTAAGGAACCCTAAGTGAAATTCTGAGGAACCCCCAACCATCTTTAATAGCAACTTTGTGATCAGATGCATTGTACATTCTTCTGTATGTAGCCAGGCTCCCCAGTCCCTCCCCTACCTCGGATGTGGGAGCGGAGCAGGTGGAGGCTACAGCAACGCTGTGGGAGGTTGCAGGGGGGCGATCTGGTCGCAGGAGCTCTGTGGCGCACCCGGCAAGCGGGGGCCATCATCTTGTGTGCCTCGCGCATGCGCGAGACCCGGCACATATGCAGAAGAGTGCGGCGGCCTTTGGAGGCAGGCTCTGTGCAGGGACTACATGTCCCATGAGCCATAGGGAGGCACACCATGTGGCGCGCTATAGCCAATAGGGCTATGAGGATCTCGGCAGGCTATTAGATACATTTGGCGCACTCACACACCACGCCAGTCAGGAGCAGGACAGAGAAGGGTGAGGTAGTGTCTCAGGTGCCAGTGGCCCTGAAATTAGGCCTAGATTTTCCCTGGTCACAGCTAGGCGCCGACTCATTATACACTGTGGTTGCTTCAGGGATGGCCCCTAGATAGGGACGCTTCCCCAGTACTGCATAGTGTCAGAGACACAGTGACAGACACCGCGCAGTGACCTGCGACCTGAGGTCTGGGACCAGACCACCATCTATACTGAGAGACTCTTAAAGGTGATACGCTCCAGTAGGAGTTCACCCCACGCAGAGGTGGATGTCTTCGTTGGATCAGACGGATCTTTGTGTCATTCTGCCGTACTCAGGTACTGGAGTTTTGGCTCTGTGGACACCGGGTGGTTAGATGCCCAGTGCACCTCAGTACTTTGGGGGAACCTCAGCAGGGTGTGGACAAGGTGGTGGTTGGACAGTGGGGGCACTGCGGGGGTACGGCCATGTGAGGTCTGCATAGTATTGTGTTATTAGTTATATGTTCAGTAAATAAATCATTATATACCGTTGTGTGTATTATTTCATTGTATTGGGTCCTGTGAAGGGGTTATCAAGCGGTGCTATGATCCCTCACAGGTGGAGGCGCTGTCCCCAGATAGAACCAGGTCATCCCCAGACTCCCTTCAGTGTGGATCAGGCCTCCTGTAACCCACGCAGGTAACGCACCACACGTAGTTTCCCTAGACACGGGGGAAAGGGGGCTACATGTATTTGATGCAATTTTTAAATGACCAGATAATTGCAGGGAACCCTTTAAGGACGCCCAGGGAACCCTGGTTGAAAAACACAAGTCTAGATAGGTGGAGGTGATTAAAACATAACATTTAATGTGTTATTTTAAAATAAGGCAACAATTAAGACAAGGCAACTAAAGCTAGGAGGGAGGAGGGACAATGTTTCACTGATCTGGTAAGGTAATCAGATCAAGTATCAACTGAGTAGTTGAGTAGGTTAAATATGCTACCCAATCACCTATGACAGTGTTTCCCAATTAAATTTAGTTGTGGAACCCTTTTATATTTTGTAAAACAGAATGGAACCCCTTAAATATTTTTAGCACAGCACATGAAAAAAAAAATGCACCGCAGGCGAAACATTTTCTTGGTTCAAGATCATTTTTAAAAGACCCCCACCACCCCAATACATTTTTAAAAGACCCCCACCGCCCCAATACATTTTTAAAAGACCCCCACCGCTCCCTCCCCCCAGTGTGTCTCTCCCTCCCCCCAGTGTCTCTTCCTCCAGCCAGTGTGTCTCTCCCTCCCCCCAGTGTCTCTCCTGCCAGCCAGTGTGTCTCTCCATCACCTCAGTGTCTCTCTCCTTCCAGCCAGTGTGTCACTCCCTCCCCCCAGTGTCTCTCCCTCCAGCCAGTGTGTCTCTCCCTCCAGCCAGTGTGTCACTTCCTCCCCCCAGTGTCTCTCTCACTCTCCCTTCCCTCCAGTGTCTCTCTCACCTCCCCCAAGTGTGTCTCTCACTCCCCCCCCAGTGTGTCTCTCACTCCCTCCTCCCAGTGTCTCTCCCTCCAGCCGGTGTGTCACTCCATCACCTCAGTGTCTCTCTCTCCCTCCAGCCAGTGTGTCACTTCCTCCCCCCAGTGTCTCTATCACTCTCCCTCCCCAGTGTCTCTCTCACTCTCCCTTCCCTCCAGTGTCTCCCTCACCTCCCCCCAGTGTGTCTCTCACTCCCTCCCCCCAGTGTCTCTCCCTCCAGCCAGTGTCTCTCCATCACCTCAGTGTCTCTCCCTCCAGCCAGTGTCTCTCCATCACCTCAGTGTCTCTCCCTCCAGCCAGCGTGTCACTCCCTCCCCCCAGTGTCTCTCCCTCCAGCCAGTGTGTCTCTCCATCACCTCAGTGTCTCTCTCCCTCCAGCCAGTGTGTCACTCCCTCCCCCAGTGTCTCTCCCTCCAGCCAGTGTGTCTCTCCATCACCTCAGTGTCTCTCTCTCCCTCCAGCCAGTGTGTCACTTCCGCCCCCCAGTCTCTATCACTCTTCCTCCCCCCAGTGACTCTGACTCCCTCCCCCCAGTGTCTCTCTCACTCTCCCTTCCCTCCAGTGTCTCTCTCACCTCCCCCCAGTGTGTCTCTCACTCCCTCCCCCCAGTGTCTCTCCATCACCTCAGTGTCTCTCTCTCCCTCCAGCCAGTGTGCCACTTCCTCCCCCCAGTGTCTCTATCACTCTCCCTCCCCAATGTCTCTCACTCTCCCTTCCCTCTGGTGTCTCTCACCTTCCCCCACTGTCTCCCCCCCCCCAATATGTCTCACACCCCCATGTCACTCTTTCACACCCCCCCTCTGCCCATGTCTCTCTTTCACCCCCCTCTTCCCATGTCTCTCTTTCACACCCCTCTGACCATGTCTCTCTTTAACCCCCCTCTTCCCATTTCTCTCTTTCACCCCCCCTCTGCCCATGTCTCTCTTACACAATGACAAACACTCTCTCTCACACACACTCTCACATCTCTCACACACACTCTCACAGAGACTCACACACACTCACACACTCACCTTATCACACAGCAGGCAGCAATGCAGATGAGGTGCTGCATGAGCTGTGCAGCACAGCACCACCTAATGCCTGACTGAGAAATTGCAGCTACAGACAGACTGCTTTTTTAGAGGGGGAAATCCGGCACAGTGAGTGCGGGCGGCCCGCCCATCGGCGGAACCCCTGGGACTGCTCCACGTAACCCCAGGGTTCCGCAAAACCCCAATTGGGAAACACTGACCTATGACATCTTCAGTCAGTCAGTAATATTTGTTATAGATGAACAATATTATATCTAGAAATCGCAGCAGTACATAGATATAAATACATGCAGATGTACTAATTGTGACGGCAGGGGTAGCTGGTGTCACATAATAAAGGTGAAGCCCGGCTAGCTACCCCTGGAACCGTGTGTTTTTGGCCGCCTACAGTATATGCGCTCACATGCCGGATATAATTTATGTGTTTTGACCCCTTATGAAAAGAGCCTCATAACTGTGTGTTCGGGAATGGAGATCTTTATGTATATATTGGGGGGGAAACAGGGACCGGGAGATGTATATATGTATCTAGCAGTTATTCCCCGGATGTGATAGTGAGGATGTAACCAGGCTCTCAATAAAGGTTTAAACCCGATTGGTTACCCCTGATCCATGTATTGGGGTTCAAGAGTGTCAGCTCTTGAGCCCAACTGTTGTACATGCATGTGTAAATGTGCGACAATAAAGAATTGTTATGTTTTTGCCTTTCCAGGGATGCCAGCAAGCAGGGATTGCTAGGGTATGAGTTTCAATGGGGTGGAGGGGGGGAGTTGCGGAGAAATTGTTGGCAGAATGTGCCTAGGTAGTTGGGGTTCGGAGTTGTCGGTTCCCCTAAAAATGTACCAGAGAATCATGCTTGGTTCTCAGATACATGTAGGCTAGGGTGACCACCCGTCCCCCTTTTGCCGGGACAGTCCCGGTTTTTCGAGAGCTGTCCCGGTTTCCTGTGTGTCCCAGAAATGTCCCGGTTTTTCCTCCATGATCCCCGTTTTTTTTTACCATCGCCGGCGGTGCGCGAGTGATTAGCTGCGGTGCGCTGTGCGCGAGTAATTAGCTGCGGTGCGCGAGTCTGCGGCGGCGCGGACGAGGAGACTGCAGCAGCCCGGCTGGTAAGTATTTTTTTTTTTAATTCCTCCCCCCCCCCCCCCCGCGGCAGCTTCCTACCTTGTTGACCAATCCCCTGCGTCCCGGCATTAAGCCCCGCCCCCGGCATCATCCTTAACCAAGGCCCGGCATGGGGAATGGATGGAAGGGCGCCGTGGGTGGGGGGCAGGGCCAGGGTGCCTGGGGGCGGGGCTTCTGTTTCCTGCGGCAGAGCACATGTGGTGTGTGTCTCTTCCCGCTCCTGGCTCTTCTGCGCGGTGTCTCCCCCCCTCTGCCCGCTCGGGGGGATAGGAGGTGGGTTTTTGATCCTTTGCCTCCTGTCCTGGCGCTCCCTTCCCCCCTCGTTCCCCTTGGTTCGGGAGATGGGCGCGGGGGCTGGCAGTGGTTGCTGCGTGGTGTCCCCCCATTCTGCCCCGGGAACCCGTGGCTGCCCGCCGGGGGAGAGGGGGCGGCAGTTTGTACCTTTGCGTCCCGGCGCTCCTATCCACCCCCCCCCCTTGGTGCGGGAGAAGGGCGCGGGGGTGGGTGCAGGGGGAGGCGGAGAGCCACCTGCTCGTGGCTGCCTCTGTCTGTACTCCAGTGTGTGTGTGTACCTGTGTGTGTGTACCAGTGTGTGTGTACCAGTGTGTGTGTACCAGTGTCTGTGTGTGTGTGTACCAGTGTCTGTGTGTGTGTGTACCAGTGTTTGTGTGTGTGTGTACCAGTGTCTGTGTTTGTGTGTACCAGTGTCTGTGTGTGTGTGTACCAGTGTGTGTGTGTGTGTGTGTGTGTGTGTACCAGTGTGTGTGTGTGTACCAGTGTGTGTGTGTGTACCAGTGTGTGTGTGTGTGTGTGTGTGTGTACCAGTGTGTGTGTGTGTACCAGTGTCTGTGTGTGTGTGTGTACCAGTGTGTGTGTGTGTGTGTGTGTACCAGTGTCTGTGTGTGTGTACCAGTGTCTGTGTGTGTGTACCAGTGTCTGTGTGTGTGTGTACCAGTGTCTGTGTGTGTGTACCAGTGTCTGTGTGTGTACCAGTGTGTGTGTGTACCAGTGTTTGTGTGTGTGTGTACCAGTGTGTGTGTGTACCAGTGTGTGTGTGTGTACCAGTGTGTGTGTGTGTACCAGTGTGTGTGTGTGTGTGTACCAGTGTGTGTGTGTGTACCAGTGTGTGTGTGTTTGTAGCAGTGTGTGTGTACCAGTGTGTACATGTGTGTGTGTGTGTACCCGTGTGTGTACCCGTGTGTGTGTCTCCCTCACTCCCTCCCTCTCTCTCTCCCCCTCTCTCCCTCCCCCTCTCTCCCTCCCTCCCTCTCCCTCCCTCCCTCCCTCTCCCTCCCTCCATCTCTCTCTCTCCCTCCCTCTCCCTCCCTCTCTCTCCCTCCCTCTCTCTGTCTCTCTCTCTCTCTCTCTGTCTCTCTCTCTGTCTTTCTCTGTCTCTGTCTCTCTCTGTCTCTCTCTGTCTCTCTCTCTCTGTGTCTCTCTCTGTCTCTCTCTGTCTCTGTCGGTCTCTGTCTGTCTCTCTCACCCTCTGTCTCTCTCACCCGCTATGTCTCTCTCACCCTCTCTGTCTCTCTCACCTTCTCTGTCTCTCTCACCCTCTCTGTCTCTCTCACCCTCTCTGTCTCTCTCACCCTCTCTGTCTCTCACCCTCTCTCCCTCTCTCTCTCTGTCTCCCTCTCTGTCTCTCTCACCCTCTCTGTCTCTCTCTCTGTCTCTCTCACCCTCTCTGTCTCTCTCAACCTCTCTGTCTCTCTCAACCTCTCTGTCTCTCTCGCCCTCTCTGTCTCTCTCACCCTCTCTGTCTCTCACCCTCTCTGTCTCTCTCACCCTCTCTGTCTCTCTCACCCTCTCTGTCTCTCACCCTCTCTCCCTCTCTCTCTCTGTCTCCCTCTCTGTCTCTCTCACCCTCTCTGTCTCTCTCTCTGTCTCTCTCACCCTCTCTGTCTCTCTCACCCTCTCTGTCTCTCTCACCCTCTCTGTCTCTCTCACCCTCTCTGTCTCTCTCACCCTCTCTGTCTCTCTCACCCTCTCTCTCTCTCACCCTCTCTCTCTCACCCCCCCTCTCTCTCTCTCACCCTCTCTCTCTCTCTCTCTCTCACCCTCTCTCTCTCTCTCTCTCTCTCTCTCTCACCCTCTCTCTCTCACCCTCTCTCTCTCTCACCCCCTCTCTCTCTCTCACCCTCTCTCTCTCTCTCTCTCTCTCTCTCTCTCTCTCTCTCTCTCTCTCTCTCTCTCTCACCCTCTCTCTCTCTGTCTCTCTCACCCTCTCTCTCTCACCCTCTCTCTCTCTCTCTCACCCTCTCTGTCTCTCTCAACCTCTCTGTCTCTCTCACCCTCTCTGTCTCTCTCGCCCTCTCTGTCTCTCTCACCCTCTCTGTCTCTCACCCTCTCTGTCTCTCTCACCCTCTCTGTCTCTCTCACCCTCTCTGTCTCTCTCTCTCTCTGTCTCCCTCTCTCTCTGTCTCCCTCTCTGTCTCTCTCACCCTCTCTGTCTCTCTCTCTGTCTCTCTCACCCTCTCCCTCTCTCTCTCACCCTCTCTCACCCTCCCTCTCTCACCATCTCTCTCTCTCTCTGTGTATCTCTCACCCTCTCTCTCTCTCTCTCTCTCTCTCTCTCTCTCTCTCTCTCTCTCTCTCTCTCTCTCTCTCTCTCTCCCTCTCTCCCTCTCTCACCCTCTCTGTCTCTCTCACCCTCTCTGTCTCTCTCACCCTCTCTGTCTCTCTCTCACCCTCTCTGTCTCTCTCTCTCCCTCTCTGTCTCTCTCACCCTCTCTCTCTCTGTCTCTCTCACCCTCTCTCTCTCTGTCTCTCTCACCCTCCCTGTCTTATCTTAACTGCCGTATACCTACACCGAAGTAACCTACCCTTCTTTCTTCCAGATCTGACTCGAGTTTCACACGGGAGACCTCGGAAGACAGGTAGGGAACACCTCCCCTCCAGTATAGTACCTTGAGGGACTGCGGATCAGGTAAGATCCCAGGCGGGATTGCTGCTTTAGAAATTGTGAAGAGGGGACATCCTGATACTGGTTAAGGGGTTCAGAATCATTCACATCTGGGTTTTTTTTGTTCGATTAGTGAGGTCAACACACACACACACACACACACACACACACACACACACACACACACACACACACACACACACACACACACACACACACACACACACACACACACACACACACACACACACACACACACACACACACACACACAACTATGTAACAAGGACTAACAACAGCTGAAGAGTGAAGGCATTTTAGTGCCAACGCTTAACAACTAGAAGCTCATTTGGAAGTGCACTCCTTGGCAATTAAAACTTAACATTTAATTAATTGATACATTAAAATAAGTTCTTAAGGTTAGGTTAACAACTTATTTTAATGTATCAATTAATTAAATGTTAAGTTTTAATTGCCAAGGAGTGCACTTCCAAATGAGCTTCTAGTTGTTAAGCGTTGGCACTAAAATGCCTTCACTCTTCAGCTGTTGTTAGTTAATGTTTATTATCTGCTCATTAGTTGCACCCACAGTCACACTAGACGTTTAAGGCACATCCATACTACACCTACATTATCAATTTAGTGAACATTATATATATCTTTTTTGTTTACATTTTATGTAACAAGGACTAATGGTAGTAAGTATAAGTGTACTACAATAAATAAACTGTTATGTAAAAAAAAAAAAATGTCCCGGTTTTTCAAAATCTGGTCACCCTAATGTTGGCACATTGTCCCAGCAATAGCTCCCCTTGAAAACACTTGCGCGACTCACCGCTAGGGTTCCCTGCTTCAGCACCATAAAGGTAAATGGGGCTGTGACAGGGTAAATAAAAGCCACCAGCTATATGCCTGGAAAACCTATGTCTAGTCTGCAGTGCAGCACTGACTAGGTTAACTTCAGCTGGGAACCTCAGGACAATTAGTTGGAACCCAGCTGCCTAATCAAGGTGTGTTAAAACCCATGCTGTAGACACATGGAAGCTGCTGTTGATGAGAGAGGAGTAAGAAGTAAAGAGATTCCTGAAAACAAGGTCTGAGTAGCAAAGTAGTTGTATTGTGAACTGTCTGTCCCCTGCATAGAAAAAGGGTAGCTGCCTTATATATAACTGTCTGCTAAAGAGAAACTGTTTTGTTTGGTTTGCTGAAGAAAAAGCCATTTTCGTTTTTGCTGATGGAAAGCTATTTTTGTTTTGTGTGCTGTATATCTTTTAAGGCTAAATAAATAAGCCTTGTAAAGAAAACCCACGTGTGTAGTTGCATGTACCCTGCAACAGGGGCAAAGGGATGTAAAGTGTCCCTGTAACTATGAGGGGTCCCTAGGTTAAGGGGGATACTCAGTTACTGCCCTAGGTAGCCCAGAATCTGTGTTGGGGTTCATGGGCACTTCAACCATAATTATGAGGTTGTGAGGAGACTCCTAGAGTCCAGTCCAAGTCTATAAGATAGTGTGTGGGGAATATAGGCTAGTAGAAAATAAACTGCAGCTTTCTATTCTATTTCCCATACCCAGAGACTAAGGACATATAAAAGTATATTTTTATTAACATTGAGTTTAATAGTGTATATACTGTGGTGCACGGTAAATGAGCTGGGACTTTCAGAGCCAATGTTCAGGCAGGCTACCATGGCTACCAAGTTGGTGCCAGTAAGTCTGTAGGACATCGGAGATGAAAGCTACCAGAGGGTGCCAGGGGTGTGAAGACCATTTGGGTAGCAGGGAAGGGCTCAAGTACTCATGTCCTGGGATGAATAGAAGTCGTCCGGGAGCCTGACCCAGCAGGTGGCATCTGAATAGCAAGGGACAGAGGTGGCAAACTTGCGCATGTCCCTTGGCAGATTCAGATTCCCCGCTTACCTGGCTTTCCAGACCGGCATCGCTCTGATTGGCTGAGGAGAAAGTTCCCACGCTCGGATTGGCTGTAGTATTTTGTGAATGAACTCCAAAATACTATAAGAAACCCCTAAGCCAATCACCGGGGAGATTCTGAGCGCCAGAAGTGCGGGCGCATTTTTGAAAGTGCTCTTGCGCCAATAGCAGAGCACCGGCTTCAGAAAAGTCTGCCCGGAATTTCGCGACCAAATTCTCAGAAAGGAACGTAGCGGTCACGGTTGGGATTTGATGCCGATTTTAGTTCCAGGACGTTTGGAGCTAAGTCCCGGTTAAAAAAAACCTCTGATTTAGAGTGCACAGCAGCTAGGAAAGTCTAGTTTTTGACCCCAGTTCCCAAGTAAGTGTGTCTTTTCATCTGTGTTTTGTGTTCCACAGTTTGTATGCCTATTTTAAGCGAATAAACTACAATTTATTTCCTTATCTTTTTTTGCTCAATGAATGATCCTGGTAAAAAGATGTAAATGCCTGGTCTCCCGTGACACCGCATGCAGCCAAAAAGCTCCAGGTCAATGTCCCATATGAATTACGCGTTTCGGATATGGTAATCCTTCGTCAGGTTGAACCTGACGAAGGATTACCATATCCGAAACGCGTAGTTCATGTAGGGACCTTGAGCTTGGCTGCATGCGGAGACCATAGCCGGCGCCTGCACTTTGGACTTGCAGACCTGTATACTGGACGCGGGATCAGGAGCACACTGCACCGGAGTGCAGAACTGGCAACGTGGACTGGAGGCATCTACTTATATGTGAGTTACACTGTTACTCACTTTTTTATCAAATAAAATATCCTTTTAAACTTGTATTTGTGGCGCTGTCTTCCCTCTTATACCTATTGGTGAGGTCTGTGAAAGACCCGAAAAGGGAGCATTAGCTTCTTGCTGCAGTGAAGGAGCAGCATAGAGGAAAGAAACCTTTCCAAAGACTCAGTACCACACATGGCCGTGTGAGTACATCTATACATTATTTGCTGTTCCACATCACTTGCTTTTTATTTTAATTTTAATTATCATTGTTGACTTTTAATATTATATTTGATATTTTTTGCACCCCCCTGTTCTTTTGCTTTTTCTTTCATATCTCCCAGCTTAGACCCATCCCCGGACCTGATACACAGCCCTTCCCCGCTTACCAAATGTCTTGACACCTTGCCGGTCCCAGCCTTTGTCTCAATCCAGCATTTCTATGCAAGCGCCTCGACTGATCTAATCACGAGTCTGCCTCCATAGAAATTAATACACATATCCCACAATACTGGCTTGCTAGCTGGGAGAAAATACAGTTTTACCGGTGTCATGGGAGACCAGGCATTTACACCTTTTTAAAACCAGAGACATAACATAAAACACAGACAAAGCTCATTGCACATCCAGAAAAACTTATATACGGTACGTGGTCTGCCGTGTAGTTGGCTCAAGGGCTTACAACAATTTGGACAAAATGTTAAACTAAAAGACCATTTTATTTATTAGTTATTTATACATGTATATTTAGTCACTGTACCGTATATAAGTTTTTCTGGATGTGCACTGAGCTTTGTCTGTGTTTTATGTTATGTCTCTGGTTTTAAATACATATATTGCCATGCTCAGTAGCACTCCTCTGTGAAACTTATATGCTTATATATATGTTGTGGGTATTTTGGGGGTTCAATATGAGCTTGTAGGTGTTCTGTATGATTTACACCTTTTTACCAGGATCATTCATTGAGCAAAACAAGATAATAAAATAAATTGTAGTTTACTCACTTAAAATAGGCATACAGACAGTGGAACACAAAATACAGATGAAAAGACACACTTACTTGGGAATTGGCTTAGTGCTATGTATAATATTCCCTGCTACACTATCCTAGCTTTAGTTGCCTTATCTTAATTGTTGCCTTATTTTAAATGCAACACATTAAATGTTATGTTGTAATCACCTCCACCTATCTAGACACTTTACAACTTTGTTCTTCATTTGGTGTACACACTATTAGAGATATACTTGGGTTTCTTCATTTTTTCGGTATATGATTCCCTTATATATACACTTCATATTTGTCTGATTGGTAGACACAGCGACTGGCAATAATTAAATTGCAATATCTGTTTCTGTCAAATCAACCACTACATGAATGCTTTTGCAAATAGATATTCTCTATATTACATGCAGAAAAAAGAGAATGTCCTCAAAGTATGATTTCCAAGCATATAAAGAGGAGACAGAACACAGTGGTATATTATGTTAATCAGAAGACTTAATAACTATTTAGCTAGAACATGGGACACTTACACTTAATTTGATGGTAAGATCTCAAATTTATGGATAAATTACTACATCCAAGCTTCAAGCTGATAGGAGTATCTTGATAAAGTAGAAGAGAAAAAGGAACATGGCATAATAAAGTTTAATAAAATGGGACTGGTTAAAAAACAGAGGTAGAAATGGATTGGAAAATAGACCGCAAAGTCCAAAAAAAGCACCGTCAGCTCACCAAGTGGAAGGCTTAAAAAAGTTTAATAAAGCTACATAAAAAAGGGAATAGGGACAAACAAAATACAAAAACAAGCACCTCCTACGCGTTTCAGGCTCTAAGAGCCCTTTCACTATCCCCCTTGAGAAAGGGCTCTTAGAGCCTGAAACGCGTAGGAGGTGTTTGTTTTTGTATTTTGTTTGTCCCTATTCTCTTTTTTATGTAGCTTTATTAAACTTTTTTAAGCCTTCCACTTGGTGAGCTGACGGTGCTTTTTTTGGACTTTGCGGTCTATTTTCCAATCCATTTCTACCTTTGTATTACTCTACGATTGGTTTGACGAACTGGGGCCTAGAGGGCGCGCTATTTGGGAGTTGGCGTTCATCAGCTCTCTTGTAGATCTCACGGAAGAGAGGAGTGTTTACCGGACGGACCGGAGGTGCTCTGACGCACTTCCGGCACTCGGAAGCTCCGCGCTGTGGATGTGAAGAGACGCAGCTGATTTCGGGATCTTCACGGCAACACTGCCAGCAGGACAGCCGAGCAGACAAGTAAGGAGCGCTACAGGAGGGATCTACAGAGGTATCCATATTGTTTCTCTGTCACGTATTTATCCCAGGTAGCGGTGTCCATTGGAGCTCCTTTGCAGTCTGTTGCTGTCCTCAGTGATCTCTTCTATCAACACTTCACACGACACCCACGCATTGACTTTCCCTCGTTTCCAACCCCAGTTGTCCACCAAATTACACCATTATTTCTTTTACTCCCTGTTATAGAGCTTTTAGTAGCCTTGCCATATATGGTTAAAAAACAGGTTTACACTCACAAACTGCTTATTCACACAGGCATTGTGAATAACTTTCCAACACTGCACAGTGGATTTCAAGACCCCCCACGCCTTCTCCACGTGTGGTAGGTATCCGTGCAGTTTCTGTTAGCAGGTCTCCTTTCCTCTTTACTGCCCACACCTGTCGCTTCCTTTGGTGGATCCGTTAGGGTCAGCTGTACTTGTCACCTCCCCGGTTTGTCCACAGCAGGGATGGTGCTGTGAGGCAGTGATACTTCCTTAAAGCGGGTCTGCACTTGTGCACTGGCACTCGTTGAAGCCGGCAGATGATTGTTTGTTGGGGAGCCCTGCGGATGGTCTGCGGGGGGGCCCGTCCATACGGCACTGCAAGTTGAATCCACGTGATGACGTCATTAGCGTGCAGCATGCACCTGCATCACATTAAATATATCATCAGGAAGACTCTGCACACCTGCGCCCTGCATTGGCGCTTCCTATCAGAACCTGCTCAGTGACATGCCTCCTGCTGTGATTCATCAAAGCTTCCTGTAAATACTCAGCAGAGCCAGAGGCTCATCGGCTGAGCATAATCTCTGTTTGTGCGTGTGCCTCTCCACAGTCTGTTCTGTTCCAGCCTTGTCTCTCTTGCCTTGTTACCTGACCCTCCTTGCCTGCTGACTCTGCTTTTCTCCTCTCCTGACCCGGCTTCGTTTGACCATCCCTGACCTTGGCTTACTCTCGACGATCCGCACCTCTCACAACAATCCGTATCCCTCCACTACTGACCCCGGCAAGTATCACGACCATTCTACCCTGTCCTGGCTACCTCGACTACTCTACACTCCAGACGCGCTCATGCGGCTGTGGGTTGGTGTTATATATATTTCCCCACCTCAGCAGCGTGGTCCCATCTTGTTTGTGGTGAGCACACTGTCACAGTAGGTTCAGCCCATCACACATGGACCCCGCTGAGGTGAAGAGAGTCTTGAGGACGCACGGCAGCATGCTCTCAAATATTGAAAAATACTTAGAGCAAAATGACAAGCAAATTAATCTCTTGCAAGAGAATTTGTTAACCCTTACCGCCCAGGCACGGACACCTTCTGCTGCCCCCGGCGACTCTGCTGCTACCAGCTAAAGTATTGCTCCTGTAGCCTTGTCCCAGTACTCCGAACCCCGTCTTCCAACACCTAATCGCTATGCAGGGGATCCCCATGGTTGCCGAGGCTTCTTAAACCAGTGTTTCATACAATTTGAAATCACCCTGTCTCGATTTCCTACTCCTAGATCCAAAGTGGCCTACATCATCTCTCTCCTAACAGACGATGCATTGCCTTGGGCATCCCCCATCTGGGAACAGAGATTGAACATCACCCAGGACATTGTACTCTTCGCTTGGGAGTTCCGCAAGGTCTTTGATACTCTCAGTCGGAAGGTAACAGCTGCGTCTTCCCTCTTTCATCTTTCCAAGGCCGTCCAGTGGCCAGGTACGCCCTGGAGCTCCGGACCATCGCTGCCGAAACAGGGTGGAATAATGAGGCTCTATCTGCAGCCTTCTGGCAAGGCCTTTCAAAGACAATAAAGGATGAGCTCACCGTTCAGGAACGTCCCACCAATCTTGAGCAACTAATTGCCGTCTGCATTAGAGTGGATTAGCGACTGCAAGAGAGAAAAGCTGAAAGAGCTCGCCTCCTCACTCTTTCTCCACGAGGGGCTCATTCTCCACTTCAGGTCAGTCATCAGGAACCTTCTTCTCTCGATCCCCCAGAACCTATGCAGTTGGGTGCCAACCGATTGTCAGTGGCAGAGAAACAACTCAGACGCACCGCTGGACTCTGTCTATATTGTGGGGATTCCGGACATCTGGTCAGATTATGTCTCCTGAAGCCGGGAAACACCAAAGCCCAGTGAGGTCTAGGGGAGCCACATTGGGAACCATAGCCATATCCTAAATCACTGAAAGACTCCCGTCTAGGATTTTTCTTCCCGTCTCGCTCTCCGGTGAGGGATTTCAGGTCTCTACACTGGCTTTTGTGGACTCCGGGTCAGGAGGTAATTTTATCGACCTGGGGTTTGTAGAAAGGAACAACATCTCGCTTGTACCCAAGGAGTGCCCAATGGGACTAGAGGCCATCTCACAGTCGACCTCTGCAACCAGCCTTCATCTCTCTTCAGACACCTCCACTCCGTCTTCTCAATTCAACGGATCATTCCGAAGAGATCTTCCTAGATGCCATTCACACTCTTTCCGTGGATGTGATCCTTGGCTCCCCTGGCTACAGATACACAACCCACACATCGACTGGATGGGTAAGGAACCTGTTGTGTGGGGCTCTTTTTGCATTAAGTCCTGTATTACGCCCCTCAGGAGTCTCTGCAGACTTTCTTCTTCCCAGGAGATGGACGTACAATTGCCAGGGTGCTATGCCGACTTCAAAGACGTATTCGACAAAGCCAGGTCCGACGTCTTGCCGCCTCATCGCACCTACGACTGTCCAATTGACCTACTGCCTGGATCGATAGTACCTCCCAGAGGATCATCATATCCACTATCCGTCCCCGAGACTAAGGCCATGAGGGACTACATTATGGAGAATTTACAACGTGGATTTATTCGGAAGTCTTCTTCCCAAGCTGGAGCGGGCTTCTTCTTTGTGATGAAAAAGGATGGACCCTGAGACGATATCAAAAAACGATTTCCCTTGCCATTAATCCCAGAGCTCTTCGACCGCTTACAGGGTGCCAATGTCTTCACCAAACTGGATCTCCGGGGGGCCTACAATTTGGTGAGGATAAGACAGGGGGACGAATGGAAGATGGCGTTTAACACTCGTGATGGGCAATATGAGTATCTTGTAATGCCATTCTGGCTTTGTAATGCTCCAGAGGTCTTCCAAGATTTTGTAAATGACATATTCCGAGACTTGCTCAATCAGTTTGTAGTCGTTTACCTGGACGACATCATGATTTTCAAAAACCTTGGATGAACACATTAATCATGTCAAGCAGGTACTCCTACAACTCCAGGAGAACCATTTATTCGCCAAGATCGAGAAATGCCAGTTTCACCATACTTCCACAGCATTCCTCAGTTACATTATTTCCAGTACGGGTCTTATAATGGATCCAGCAAAGGTTAAGGCGGTCCTAGATTGGCCATGCCCCACTTCACTCAAAGCAGTACAAAGATTTCTAGGTTTCACGAACTACTACCACAGATTAATTCAGAATTTTTCTTCTAAAGTGGCGCTTATCACAGCTTTTACACAAAAAAGTGCGGATCCTGCCCCGTGGTCGCCAGCAGTTAGACAAGCATTTGAGGTTTTAAAGACCACCTTTGCTTTGGCACCCATCCCCACGCATCCTGACCCCAGTCTTCCATTCACATTGGAGGTGGATGCAATGGACGTGGGAGCAGGAGCCATCCTCTCACAAAGGAAGAATTCCCGGGCCAGACTACACCCATGTGCGTTTTTCTCAAAAAAGTTCTCTGCGGCAGAACAAAATTATGATGTCGCGGCCCGTGAACTTCTAGCCATCAAGCTTGCCTTGCAGGAATGCAGACACCTATTGGAGGGTACGGAGAATCCATTCACCATTCTTACAGATCACAAAAATCTACTCTACATCGAGGGTGCCAAACATTTGGGGTCTCGTCAAGCCAGATGGTCACGTTTTTCTTCCCGATTTAATTTCATTATTTCTTTTCTTCCGGGTTCAAAGAACACCAAAGCCGACGCTCTCTCCCGCCAGTTTTTGGTAGACGACAAGTCCGAGGATGAACGGAAACCCATCCTTCCGTCTAAGTACATTCTCTCCGCCAATACCTTTGATGCTTTAAAGGACATTATGCAGACTCAAACCCAAACACCAAAATATCTCACAGTTCCAGAGGGTCGCTTGTTTACTCCACATTCTCATCGGAGGAAGGTTCTTGTATGGGGTCACTCTTCGAAAACTTCTGGACATCCAGGTACCAGAAGGACCATTGATCTAGTGGAGCAGACCTTTTGGTGGCATGGAATGCAAAAAGATATCAGAGACTTCGTTGCTGCATGCCCTACATGTGTTCAGAACAAGACTCCCAGGAGTAAATCCCCCGTACTCCTTTGGCCACTCCCCATTCCGGACAGAACTTGGACACACTTGTCCATGGATTTTATAGTGGAGCTCACGCATCCAAGAGTATGAACACCATCCTAGTCATGGTAGATCAGTTCTCAAAACAAATCACATTTTATTCCGCTCAAGGGTCTTCCCAATTCTCCCAAATTGGCAGACATCTTTGTCAAGGAGATCTTTTGTCTTCATGGGGTACCATTTGTCATCGTTTCTGATAGAGGATCACAGTTTACTGTATCTCGAAATGTTGCGTTCCTTCTGCTAACAGCTGGGAGTGGAATTACATTTCTCCTCAGGATACCATCCACAAACTAATGGTCAGACGTAGAGAACTAATCAGTCACTAGAACAGTACTTAAGATGTTTTGTCTCTAACACTCAGGACGATTGGTCAGAATTTCTTCCTTGGGCTGAATTTGCACATAATAACTTGCGCAGCGAGTACACCCTTCTTCATTAACTACGGTTTCCATCCCTTGCTTCTTCCTATCTCTTCCTCCATTTCAGGAGTTCTGGCAGCAGATGACTGATTCAGGAACCTTCAAAGTCTATGGAAGAGGATCCAGGACAATCTCAGGTTGGCAACCACCAGGCAAAAAGTACAGGCAAACCGACATCGTAGTAGGCCAGCAGCTATCAAAGTCGGGGACAAGGTATGGCTATCCTCTAGGAATATAAGATTAAAGGTTCCTTCACTTAAATTGGCACCATGTTTCATTGGACCATTCGCTATATTGGAAAGGATCAATCCGGTCACCTATTGACTACAACTTCCTCCGTCTCTGAGAATACCGCCCATTTTCCATGTATCTCTCCTGAAACCCGTGGTTCAGAACTTACTCCGCTATCTTTTTCACCTCCCCCTTCCCTCCTCATACAGGGGCAACAGGAATATGATCCATCTTGGACTCCAGGATATCCAGAGGTGTAGTCCAGTATTTGGTACCCTGGAAGGGTTTTGGACCAGAGGAACATTCTTGGGTTCCTCATCATTGAGTACATGCGCCCAGATTGGTCCAGAGATTCCACGAGAAGTACACCCTGAAACCTGGTTGGAGTCGCCCGGAGGTCGTTCCTGAAGGGGGGGGGGGTACTGTAAGGATCCATGAGGCGCCGCGTGGTCGGCGCATGCAAAACGTACCCTCCATACATCCAGATACCAGCATTTCTCCCAAACTTCACCCCAGGGCCTGTTATCAACATAGGAGCACACGCGCAGACCTAAAAATGCCAACTTCGCTGGCCCCGCCTCCTGATTGCATCCACGCGATGATGTCATTAACGCGCAACACCCACGCACGGCGCGCGTGCAGCATGCACGTGTATCACATTAAATATATCGTCAGGAAGACCTGCCTCCTGCAGCAGAGCTTCCTATCAGAACCTGCTCAGTGACACGCCTATTGCTGTGATTCCTGTAAATACTCAGCAGAGCCAGAGACTCATCGGCTGAGCATAATCTCTGTTTGTGTGTGTGCCTCTCTACAGTCTGTTCTGTTCCAGCCTTGTCTGTCTTGCCTTGTTTCCTGACCCTGCTTGCCTCCGGACTCTGCTTTTCTCCTCTCCTGACCCGGCTTCGTTTGACCATCCGCATCTCTCCATCCCTGACCTTGGCTTACTCTCGACAATCTGCATCTCTCCAATCCTGACCTCAGCTAAAGCACCCACAACGATCCGTATCCCTCCACTACTGACCCCGGCAAGTATCACGACAATTCTCACATCTACTACCCTGACCCGGCTACCTCGACAACTCTACACTCCAGAAGTGCTCACGTGGCTGTGGTTTGGCGTTATATATAACCCCACCTCAGTAGTGTGGTCCCATCTTGTTTGTGGTGAGCACACCATCACACTGTGTGAATAAACCATTTGTGAGTGTAAACCTGTTTTTTAACCAGTCTCAATTTATTAAACATTATTATGCCATGGTCTTTTTTCTCTTCTACTTTATCAAGATACTCCTATCAGATTGGAAGTAGTAATTTATCTATAGATTTGAGACCTTACCATCAAATTAAGGGGAAGTGTCCTATGTTCTATCTAAATAGTTATTAAGTCTTCTGATTTACATATTATACTACTGTGTTTTTCTGTCTCCTCTTTATACAGTATGCTTGGAAATCCTACTTCAGTCATTGTGCTGGAGGACATTCTCTTTTTTTCTGCAACTGGTTTTCGGAGGGACGTGGAACTCTCTCCTTGGACTCTAGCAGCAGCACTTGAGTAATTCCCATATATATGGGGTTTTACTTTACTGCATATACAGTTTGATGTATTGTAATTATTGTACACTTGAACACCCTTAAATTCAAAAACTTGTCACATTTGATAGGTGTAGATATAGTTTGATGTTGTGTATTTATTATATCTGTGCACGTGAACACATTTTTATTTATAACATATCACATTTAATAGGTTTATTGATTTAGCGCTACTGTCAACTTTTTCTCTCTATATTACATATCTTAAAAATATTACTAGTTATGAAAAAACAAGCATATTAACAAATATTCCATTGTTTCTAATGGCTAATTTCAAGAATGTTCAATTCTCTATATAATTTTACATACAAATTTCAGTATTATAATAAATACAGTTGTGTGAAAAAGAAAGTACACCCTCTTTGAATACTATGGTTTTACATATCAGGACATAATAACAATCATCTGTTCCTCAGCAGGTCTTAAAATTAGGTAAATACAATCTCAGATGAACAACAACACATGACATATTACACCGTGTCATGATTTATTTAACATAAAGCCAAAATGGAGAAGCCATGTGTGAAAAACTAATGCTGAGGCACTTTATCAAAGTAATTGTGGCGAGGATGGAGGTGATCAGGCCTGAATAAAGGTGTTATACCCAGCTGGTCATACTCCCCTCGCATTGTGAATGAAGGGGATAAACGTGTTTGGCATGTATTGCTGTGTTTGCCCTGTCCCAGCTGTTTTTAACCCCCATTTGCAAGCCATTCTCTGCCTGCTGTGTTAAAAGAAAATGCATTGCCTGCTATATTCTGTGGAGACACAAGATGGGAGTAGTGAGCACCACAGTAAGCCCTGATTGAAACCGCGTGGCTGCGGTTAAAGCCGTCTATGTAAAGCATGGGTATCCATTTACTATTGGTTTGACCTGTAACCACAAGTCAATTGGATAAGTGGTTTGCGGTTAGTTTTACCGATAGAATGTATCCGTTCCTCGGTTAGCTTTCTGACTTGAAATGCGGCCGGACAATTGACATGGGAACTGTGTCAATTGTTGTGAGAATTTTGTGAACTTGAGTTCCCGAAGCCAGCATTTCAATTAGAAAGGCTAACTCGAGAACGGAAGCACCCAGCACCCTGGTTTTTGGAGTGCATATGTAATAAAACACCACATACCTTTACATGGAAAAATTACAGTACAAATACACCCGGAACAAAATGTTTTAATAAAATGTATAAAATGTGAGTTTAAACTGTATGGGCAGGACTTGTCCTATAAGCCCGGGAAAAATTCCTTTGACCTGTAAATTGATGTTAGGAATCTGATTTCTCAGCGCCGTCCGAGCAACACACAGACTATCCTCAGGGAGACTCAGGGTGCGCAGCGCAACCTCTGCTTACCAGCCTCCATGGGCCATCAGCTCCTCCGTCGCCGCAGGGCTCCTCCCCTTGGTGCCCCCACCGCTCCTCCTTCTCAGTGGCAGGTGCGGGTCCTCCATTCCGCGCGCACACATGTCCTCCTCCAACGCTGGTCGCGTGCACACGCAGCTTACAGACTGCACGCCCAGCATCCACTCTTCTACTTCCACTCCTGCTGTGAGGCTCCGCCCCTGTACACAGCACGGGTGTAATCAGAGTGCTACCAGTGCTCAAAAACATGGTAAATGTGGTGCTCAGCAATGTGGTGACCTTGATAAAGTACTCTGTGTACGAAAAGCGTAGGTGCGTTCATCTAGTCCGTTTTCACTGTATGTCTAGCTTGCAATAAATTACCCCTTTTGTTAGCTTTGGAGTGGCCTGGCCTTTTTTCCCTTCTCTGGATACCGGAAGTAGGATGTCCTCGGCTGTGCTCTATCTACACCTACTATCTTCTTGCTACCAGTGCTCACCTGGGTTGTATCAGCCACACCTATCCAGAGAGGCTCCCTGCAGTCCTCCTGACCCGCCTCCATCCTTGATTGGTCAGCCCAGCCTTATCTAGCATCTCTGAGCCCTCACTCATCGCTCGACAGAGTCTCTGTATGGAAGTGTTTGGTGTACTCTCGGTTACTACAGGTTTTGACACGGCTCGTACGACTACACCCTTTGGCTCTCGACTTCGGCTCTCCTTAGACTACGTATTTTCTGGCATCCCACGATCACGGCTTGGACTTCAACCTTCCTCATCTCTCCGCTCCCTGACCTCGGCAAGGCAATCACTATTCTACTCCTATACCCGGTACCGGCAAGTATTGTCTACGTTACTTACATCTGGCCTGGCAATGCTTAATACCACACTCCGGACACGCTCCCTTTGCTGCGGGTGCATGTATTCCTACCTCCCCCTTCAGCACAGGGGACAGGTCTGGTCTGCGGGCAGCACCGGCGTAACAATAGGTCGGTGGTGGATGAGCTGCGGGTATTTTATTCCTGAGACTTCAAAGGGATTCCGCTGACCAGGCGCCCCTCAGTCTAAAGAAGTGTCAGGGATGAACGGCCGCGGAGCACCCTAATGTTTACATGGCCGGATTCCTAAGTAGTTGTAGATCCCGGGCCATTGACACCTTCGTGCAAAACCTCAGACTAAGAGGCATCAGAAAGCGGGTGTACACCAGGTATGCTAAGTTGCCCTGGTGTCAAGCCGACACATGCGCTTTGCAAACCGTGAAGCCTTTTTGTCCGTTTTTGCAAACTGTGGGCAACGCAGCTATTGGTGGGTTAAATCTTCTCAGGATGGGGATTGGGAGCTCATGTTAAATTTAGACAGGAATGGTCTATAACTGTGCCCCCCGAGCTATCCCCGGTGTGATCTTGGTGATGATTGTGTTCGTGATTCTTGATCGATGATGTGAATATGCAAGACTTTGATCCAGCATAGCGGCAACCGATCCCGGAGAGAAGGGGTTAATAACAATGTAACCAAGGATTTTCCCCAAACTTCAGAATTCGTTAGCCCTGGTGACTCTGGAACGAATTCTAACGAATCTCTATGAAATTCTTTGAGGTGGCTGAGATATTAGATCGGCAAGTTGCGATCTGGCCACGGGACCTTTAAACCAAGACTGCAATTCTTGCGCTTGCATGCAAAGGACAATTTATTTAGTTCCCTTATCCCAGTAATTCATAGTTTGCTACTGAATCATGTATAATATGCAAGTACACATTTCATAAGATACAGAACACCTGTATGTGGGAGAAGAATACATGGACACTTCTTCCTTTTGTATAATGACCTTGTACAGTGTTGTGCAAATAATGCAAGTTTGGATACTTTGTAAGAACCTTGAATTAAGGAATAGTTTTGGTTACTGTACTCCATTCCATTCAAATACATGCCGTTTGAGATGTGTTCTATGGAAAAGCCTCCGCTTTCTTACGCAATGCTAATATATAGTGCCATTGAAAATGAAAGGAACAAAAAAGCTACGGTCTCACAGATCTATCAATATCTTACGGATAACTACCATTATTATCAAAATCATCCTCAACCAAAGTTATGGAAAAAATCAATCCGACGCACTTTATCAACCAATGCTTCTTTTATTCGAAACCCACCATCTGGCGCAAACAGGGGTGGCTGTTGGTCATTTCATGAATCCGGTATGCGTATGTCTGCAAATGGAAATAAAAAAAGACAGACAATTGTCGGACACGACTACCATGATATAGGTGCCCGCAGCGGTGCCTTAAATGTTCAGCAGAATGTCTTTTTTCAACCTGAGTGGGACTACCAATACCAGAACCATAACGGAGCAACATATTACGATAACATGCAGAATAACGAGTTTGCTCAAACAGATGAAATGACACAAAGTTACTATGTGTATCCGCCTCCGTACATTGTACAAGATGCAAACAGTTATGGAGTAAGCTACAACCCTGCACAGCTGAACACACAGAACAACGAATTGATGGACTACAGCGGCTACATCGCAAACCAAACTTCTATGGCTGCCCCGAATATGAATGCAATATAATGCAGGTAACTATATTGTAAAGACTTTATAAACTGTGTGAATCTTTTCTTCCCGAATGACACGCATATACGTTGTATTCATTGCGCATGCGCGTACCATACTGGAAAAAAAGTTTTTGTTTGTGTAAATTAACATGTCTCTTTTACCTTTTCGACTGCTTCTGATCATATTACAGAGATCGCGCTGTGAAGATCACAATATGCCGGAACACAGTTCTGTAAGAAGGTAAGATCTATTTACTGATATACGTGGCAATATTTTGAACCGTGCTGTGCAATGGCGGTTGAAATCAGAGATATTCGTGCGCAGCCCTTAAATGACAGTCGAGTACGTGTACACCCCTTTGTGAAACTAAAATAATTGTAAACATAACAAAATAATTAGATATGCAGAAAAGCAGTACATATCTTAATTAGTGTAGTTTGCATATGGCTACATAATGTTATGTGCCTGATGAATATTGGTTACTCTGTTGTAGAAATGGCAAGCAAAGCAGCATGTTGCATGTCATTATGTCACATTATGCAGACTATTTACTGTTGTTTATCATTGTGTATGTAACATGTTTGTGGTACTAGAATGTCAACAAACGAAACCTTAGGAAATACAGCCAGTCCTCAGTTATCCGACACAATGCGTAGGTCCAAATGGAGTTGTAAAGCTAAACGTCTTAAAGCGAAACATGCTTTCTCATAGCAACACTGTTAAAAGTAAAAGTTGCGTTTTTTTGGGGGGGTTTTTGCCTTAATAATTTTGTATATACTCCTAATATTAAGGGTAAAAGGGGACGAAAGACAGCACTCTGATAGTGTTAAATTAATGCAATTGCAGGGTGCACGGAACCAAAGGGGACCATTATTCCCCTGTATAGTACTAACAAATCTACGTAAGTACCAGCACTCACTGTCTAATAGCTAAATGATGAAAACAGTTGTAATGCAGAATAAACATTTAATAATAAAACGAACCAGAAATAAATCAAATGTGTTTGCAGAAACCAGTGTCACAAATGGGCATGTCACAAAGTGAGGGTTGGGGGGGGGGAAAGGAAAAGGGGAAAAAAAACATGAAACACAAGGATTATACACAAAAAACAGAGAGCGGCAAGCATGCTAGGGGGGCGACGTTTCGAGGGACTAACTCTTCATCTGGCCCATTCCCCCTGGTCCAAAAGGTCCCAGAGGTACTTCCCTAAGCCTCCCTTCCCCTATAACTGGTCAAATCAGACACCCCTGAAAATAGATAGCAAACATACAGTGTAGGCTAAATACAGCTAAACAGCTAATAGCAGGGCAGCAAGAATCCACTAAAGTCAATGCCAGTAGTACAAGTACCACAAGACACTGTGGGCAATGGTACAGTAAAGGCTGAACACAGCTTGCAAGAAAGCAGCTTGCAAAGAAGCACCAGGAGTCCACAACAGTCAATGAAAGGTTAATGGCAATAGCAAATGAAGACAGTAATCAAACCCTATATGAAGACAGTAATCAAACCTGTGGCTCTGCTCCTTGTGCTCGTGTGGAGTGTAGGCACTCCACACGAGCACAAGGAGCAGAGCCACAGGGTTTGATTACTGTCTTCATACAGGGTTTGATTACTGTCTTCATTTGCTATTGCCATTAACTTTTCATTGACTGTTGTGGACTCCTGGTGTTTTTTTGCAAGCTACTTTCTTGCAAGCTGTGTTCAGCCTTTACTGTACCATTGCCCACAGTGTCTTGTGGTACTTATACTACTGGCATTGACTTTAGTGGATTCTTGCTGCCCTGCTATTAGCTGTTTAGCTGTATTTAGCCTACACTGTATGTTTGTTATCTATTTTCAGGGGTGTCTGATTTGACCAGTTATAGGGGAAGGGAGGCTTAGGGAAGTACCTCTGGGACCTTTTGGACCAGGGGGAATGGGCCAGATGAAGAGGTAGTCCCTCGAAACGTCGCCCCCCTAGCATACTTGCCGCTCTCCGTTTTTTTGTGTATATTCCTTGTGTTTCATGTTTTTTTTCCCCTTTTCCTTTCCCCCCCCCCACCCCTCACTTTGTGACATGCCCATTTGTGACACTGGTTTCTGAAAACAAATTTGATTTATTTCTGGTTCGTTTTATTATTAAATGTTTATTCTGCATTGCAACTGTTTTCCTCATTTAGCTATTAGACAGCGAGTGCTGGTACTTACGTAGACTTGTTAATACTCCTAATATTGTACCAGGATAATAAAAGATGAAACACATAAACATTATATCGTGTGTGTGTGTGTGTAAAGAAATATATTTTAGTTCATAGGTACATTATACCAACCGTGTGTTTAGATGCATCATTAAGTAACTATGTAACCGATATATTACTTACATTAATATTATATATCTAATTCTTTCACAGATGTTCACAGCTCCGTTCAAGACAGAAGATAATGTGAATGCATGTATCCAAAGACCGAGCAACTGAGAGCTTTTCCATTATGGCCACATGCCAAAGACATCACATGGCCAGTCATGCTATGATACCTCAAACTGAACACGCACACTTTTATATATCGTAGTTAATCATAGATTATCGCTTTTTTTAAAAATAAACATTAAATACATAATGTAGGCTTTTTGATACTAACTTGAAATGTGTGTTAACATTTCAATAAACTTTGACATTACATCTTTTGTTAGTGCTCCTTTTTTATCAATGGGACGCAGATTACAGTGACATCATTCAAGTATAAAAAATTGTATATGTCGCCTGAAGAAACACACATGTACTTGTGTTCAAAATGTATTGTTAAAAGTTTTACTTTAACTATTGTAGAAAACATTTACATAAAATATGAATCTGGAATTGTGTGCTTTACAATTAAACATTAATAATGATAGGGATACATGGCAGATTAATGATAGAAGAGATCAACATCTCATCTGCTTATACTCATGCAGACACTAATTATGTATGTAGTCATACTTACATACGTGACAATCATAATATGAAGCACGGAATGTGAAGCATAACAATTCTGTAAACCTTTAATAAGACCATTAATTATTTCTTAGTTGATCATGATGTTGAAAGTATGAGCCAAAATACATATATAATCATTTACAGTAGTTCAGTTGTAAGATAACACTATGCAGAGTATTGAATACAGCATTTGTTTTTCACTTAATACACAATATTCTGCATGTAACGATGTACACATTGTATAGTTGGTTTGAAAGAAGATTAATACAAGAATAGAGGTGTTAAAAATAAACATACCGTAGGCAGCCGAAGTTCTGATCATTCCTTAGAAAATGTGCAGTTCGTTGGAGAGAGCAGCATCCTAAGATTATACACACAATGCAATGTTACACACACAACGAGATGATGACAGATTATATGATATGTATTGTTAAAACTTACATGTGAAAAAATTAGCAATTAAGGACCTGCGAGTCTCCACCCCACTGGCTGTATGGTCCCTAACCCCTGCAGGAGGCACAAGAGGATCCTCCTCTAAATCATCACGAATGTTGCCTTGAAGATTGTGACGTAGTGCTATGTTGTGCAGAATGCAACAACAAATCACTGTCACCAACCTTCGCTGGCGAATACTGTAGCGCACCACCAGATCTATCAAGACACCTAAAACGACTTTTCAACACTCCAAATGTCCTCTTGATCACCGAGCGTGTGGATATGTGTGCGGCATTATATCGTTCCTCTGCAGGGGTTTTAATATTACCCAGTGGGGTCAGAAGCCAAGGGCGGCTACCATTTCCTGAGTCACCTATAAGAGAGTGAAATGACATAAAGGTTAAAAGATGTAAGTAAATTCCAAACATTGTGTATTGCCTTTTCATAATACATGACAGTGAATAATATAGAACACATGCCATAACAATGAAATCCTGATCTGCCATTACGATGCATGACATGGATTACATATAGAAGTTAACAACAATGAATGATTTGATGTTAATTAGAATCTTAGCAACACACAATGAAACATTAATCTGGACATTAAATGTAGTTGTAAGTGCAGTTTATGTAACATTGACTGACCCAGTAGCCAACCTTCCTCGAATTCCCCCGCTTCAAATTTGCGTAACACTAACGAGTTTTTTTTAAAATATGTGAATCTTGGCAGGCACCTGGGAAGTGAGCTACTTGGGAGAATTTTCATGTATGCGTCACATACGACCTGCACATTGAGCGAGTGGTAATTTTTCCTGTTCCGAAAATCCCTCTCCTCTTCACGTAGCGTGGTCAGCGCAACATGTGTGCAATCTATAGCACCCATCACATTGGGTAGCCCAGCTACATTATAAAATGCAGTCTTCAGTACCTGCCACTCTGTTTGCTCACTAGGAAAATGTATATAATCACCAGTGCGTCAAGTCACTGCACATAGAAAGTGGCTAAAGGTCCGTGAGAATGCCGACTGCGAGACCCCGCCTACTATGCCCACAGTTGTCTGAAATGAGCCCGAAGCAAGAAAATGTAAGGAGCACAGCATTTTAACAAGGCCAGGCACTGCATGACTCCTGTCTGTTGTTGGCTCTAAATCTTCTCTTAAAACTTCATACAGTTCCAAGATAGCCGCTGAGCTCAATCTGTAACGCCTGTTAATTTCTTCCTCCGTCAAGCCCTCTAGGGAGGTTCTTTGTCTAAAATTGCGGGGGGCTATATGTCTCACAACACGGATCTCCCTTGCTTCCCTCTCTCTCCTCTCTCTCCTCTCTCTCCTCTCTCTCATCTCCAACATAATCTCCCTCCTCCTCCTCGCACAAAAAATCAGAAAAGCACAATCTGGTGGCGGTTCCATGTCGTCGTGGTAGGTAAGTGCCTTCTTCTATCCTTTAAATAGGCAGACTAATTAGTCAAATGATTATAAATGATGACACGTGTGTTGGTTAGTATTGTGAACATATTAAATTTACTAATTGTACAACATCATTATTTTGTGATTTCGATGTGTTACACACATAATGAAATGTGATGTCATCATCAATTATGCACCATTCGAAAATAAACAATGTAAGCGAAGCTGGTATGGTTAGTTGTCATTGGGTCTGGCACATGATTGGTCACGCATGCAAACGGGGAACCACGAACACTCATGGACCCCCAACACATCCGGAACCCCCGCGGGGATACCCGCACAACCCCCAGAATTCCTCGTGAAACCCTCGCGGGGTCAGCCGCGACCCCTGGCCTCCCTCGGGGACACCCGCGCGACCCCCGACCTCCCTCGGGGACCCCCGCGGGGTCAGCTGGGGACACCCGCCGGCCTGTTGTATGGGTTTTGCGCATGCAAAAAAAAAAGCCAGAATTTTTTCTAAGTCCAGATTTCTTCGCGTCTACTCTGACCTGACATGATATGATCAACGCAACTTTCGCGTTTGCTAAGGTTGCATTGCTTAGTGCATCCCGCTTAAGGGCAGAATTTCACGCAAACAGGGCTGCGATCGAGCAAAGTTGGACTTTCCTGGAATTCCTGAAAAAAGTAATTTTTAGAGCGCAAAGTGCCTGTTTGCGTTGCTTAGTGCATCGGGTTGAGCCAAAAATTACGATCGAAGAGGACTTTGCGCTCTAAAAGTGACTTAACGGAGCTTATTGCATAGCCCCCATTGAGCGTTGTGCGCTGTTTTTTTGTGTCTTTTTTCCCCTCTAGTTGTTGGCGGGTGTTGAGCAACCCCCTTGTTAACAGCTGCAGACGCTCTCATTATATACCTGATTCAGGTCACGTATTTTTTTTTCAATATCACATTGATCTTTATATGTGTACTATCACTTATTGAGTGTTGAGATTTTTTGGGTTGGAATTACGGTTGTCACTGTTTTTCTATTTATTAATTGATTTATTATATTAGCGCACCTTTTTCTTTCTGTCTGTCTGTTGAGCTTGTGCTAGATCTTGCTGGTTTAACTAAGTTAATCCCTTCATAGTTAACGCTGCAGAGTGAGAGTATACCAGGGGTATGGCAGGTAGTTTGTGCACCAGGTAGTTCCTCTCTGAAGGCGCCAACCCCCGACTCATGAATGCCACAGGGTCTCAGCCCCTCAGGGTGCTCCTGATACAGTTTTGTTTCAAACCCCTAGGCTGGCATCTACATGAAGCACATAGGGTTTTGGTGCATCAGAAAACATGAGTACTGGTGCATAAGTGAGACAGGCCTTTATGGCTTGGAAAGCCTCTTCACACTTCAAAATCCACCTGTCTCCAAATGGCTCATTTATTTAGAAATAGTCTTGACGGGTTGCTCCGGCAGTCATACTGAATCCTCTGGGTGGTGGATAGTCTTTCGTTAATTGCATCAACGGCTGTACTATAGCTGAGAAATTATTTGCGAACCATCTTTAATATCGACACAATCCCAGAAAGGATCGGAATGATGTCAGTTTTTTGGGCCTAGGCCAGAATGCAATGGCCTCTAATTTAGAGGGGACGGTAGCCACTCCTTTTTAAGACACGATATGTCCCACATACATGACATACATCCTGCCAAACGGACACTTGTCCAGTGACAATTTTAGTCCACTTTTGCTCAGCCGATCTAGTACCTTCATCAGACAGCCGAGTGTTCCTCCAAGGTTTTCCCAATCACTATTAGGTCATCTAGATATACCAGTACCTCTAATATATTCATATAACCTAGAACACGTTCCATCAATCTTTGGAAAGTAGCTGGGGCTCCTGACACTCTTTGGAGCATGCGCTCGAATTGATAGAACCCTAACGGGTACATAAGAGCAATCTTTTCTATATCTTGTTTGCATAATGGGATCTGATAATATCCCCTGCGGAGGTCCAAGTCCAAAAACCATTTGCTCTCGGTGAGACTATCCAATGCATCTTCTATACATGGCATGGTATATTGATGTCAGGTGGTCCTTTTGTTCAGCGTGTGGTACTCAATGCACATTCTTACTGTCCCATTTTTCTTCCGGGACACCACTATGGGTGATGTGTATGGGCTCAGAGATTCTGAGATTATGCTGGCCTCCATCAGTTCCTGGAGATGTTGTCTCACTTCATTCACATCAGCCAGGGCTAATCTCCACGACCTTTCCCTGAAAGAGCAAGCATCATGAAGGTGGATGCTGTTCGACTCCATGGGCTTATCCTACATCCCATTCTTGACTGGAAAAAACCTCCAGCCTACGAGCCATCTTCTCTTGCAGTCGTTTCTTCCAGTGTTCTGGAGCAGGGCTGTCTCCAAAATTCAACATAACTGGGATCAATCTATTCACATGGGATTTTCTTGTCCCTGCGGGGCTCATCACCTCAGCACTATACAGTTGTGCCACCACCATACCTCTTCGTATCCACACATAATGGGTGTTCTCATTTCTTACTTATACCCCTTGTGTGTTCATTTTCCTGTCTGTATGGACAGCACCCCGGCCTTTACCTGTAGCCCTTCATTGTATCCTCCATGGGGTTGACTATCGATCATGACAGTGATCTCTTCTATATTTTGCCGGAGTGTAATTTTTCCAGTTATCCTCTGTATGCTGTTGGGGGGCATTTGCACAGGGCTGGGTCCTGCCCACATGACCTCCCCCAAGGGCCCTTCAGTCTCAGCCCTATTTTTTTTCCATCTGCTGGTCAATGTTTGACCAGAATCGATTCCGCCAATGGTATGGCACCATTTTGCTAGTTGTCCAGAAATATTGGCATTCGTGCCAATTATGGCCCCAATTTCTTCCTTGCTGCGGATTTCAGAGCATATGAGGGCCACCACAGTCAATGGTCCTTCTACTCAAGTTATGTTCTTGGGAAACTCGAGCTTCTCCACTTCATTCCCTAGGATAGAGTAGCTGGCATCACTGAGGTCCCAAATGCCCAAGCCCTCCAGTGGTTGCAACAGCAGATATTTTAGATACCGATCATACCAGGGTTTAAAAATAAAGGATACTTGTGATTCACTATCCAAGAGGACGTTGCATATTTGTCCCTCAATCATCGCCTTGACTTGCGCTGATGGGAGGAGGTAGAATGATCGCTTGCTGGTGCCGTCCGCACTGAGCCTTTCTGCACCTGGGGCCCAATATTCTCCTTCATTGGGTTCAAGGTCATTTCCCAATGCAGAACAAGAGCGGGTGAACTGCTTCACCACTGAGGTAGATTCTCTCTTTTCCTGCAATGATTGGCATAGTGTCCTTCTTCCCCACATCTATATCAGAAATCCGGCCCTCCAGTTTTGGGATCAAGATTTCTCCACAGCTTCTTGCCCAACCTAGGCGGTTGTTCTTTAGGGGGTGGCCATTTGTGCTTCCCCCCGGCGCTCCTCTAGACCAGAGGTCTGCAACCTCTCAAGGAAGATGAGCCATGTTATAAAAAAATTCTTCCTCCAAAATATTCAGAGACTATTACACCCCCACAAACACATACATATACTGTACACACATTAATAGGTATATACTGTATAAGCATTGACATACACCAAAATATGAGGGGGAATAAAATGCATCTCACAATAATAAATCCCTGTATTTAGTTTTTTTCATACATACTGTATATACACTACCCTCCCCAGAACCCTCCCCCCCCCAATATGCCAATAGAAATCTTGGGGCCCAGGTCAAATTAAAGGAGCAGGCCCCCCCCTGTTCACCCCCCATTAATCCCCACATCTCACCCCCCATTAATCCCCACATCTCACCCCCCCCATTAATCCCCACATCTCACAAACCCGCCCCACCCCCCATTAAACCGCACAGCGTATTGTGTGTTGGGATATGGGGCTAGGGGAGGGGGAGATAGAAAAGGAGAAGGGTGGAAAAGGGGAAGTAAGTGGGGGGAGGTGAGAGAGGGGGAAGTAGAGAGAAAGGGGGAAGGAGAGAAAGAGAGGGACAGAGAGAGCAGGGGGAAGGAGAGACAGGGGGAAGGAAAGAGAAGGGGGAAGGAGAGAGAGGGGGGAGAAGGAGAGGAGAGCGAGAGGGGAAGGAGAGAGGGGGAAGGAGAGAGAGTGGGTCGAAGGAGAGAGAGAGAGGGAAAGAGAGAGGGAGGGGGGAAGGAGAGAAAGGGGGGAAGGAGAGAGAGGGGGAAGGAGAGAGAGGGGGAAGGAGAGAGAGGGGGGGAAGAGAGAGAGGGGTGAAGGAGAGAGAAAGGGGGGGAGGAGAGAGAGAAAGGGGGGAAGGAGAGAAAGAGGGGAAGGAGAGAGAGGGGGAAGGAGAAAGAGACAGGGGGAAGGAGAAAGCGACAGGGGGAAGAGAGAGAGAGATGAAAAAGAGAGCGGAGTGAGGGGACAGAGATATTGGAAGAGAGAGGGGGGAAGGAGAGAGGGAAAGAGAGAGAGAGGGTGGAAGGAGAAAGAGGCAGGGGGAAGGAGAGAGAGATGGGAAGAGAGCGGAGATAGGGGACAGGGATATTGGAAGAGAGGATCTCTGTGCCTGCTGCCTACCGCCTGCCCTGTAGGATGTAGGGGTCCTGTTAGAAACTTATAGAGATGGGGCCTGCGAGCTGCCTGCTGTAAGGTGCCCACGAAGGTGCCTGTCAGGGGAACCTCCTTTCTACCAGTCTACAGCAAACTGCCTGGACAGGCACCTCCACGGACACCTTCCAGCAGGCAACCACTGCGGATCAGGCCAGCTTAGGTTTGCGGCAGGATAGTGAGGGAGAGCGGCAGCAGCTGGGTGTCGGCAACCTGCAGAGAGACGCAAATAGCAGCTGAAAGAGCCACATGCGGCTCGGGAGCCGCATGTTGCCGACCCCTGCTCTAGACTATTTGCGTTAGCCACTTCTCCCATTCCAATGGTGTTCATCAATTCTACCACTTCTTCTGTGGGCTCACATGCTAGGCCAAGTAGGAGCGACCGAGCACGGGCCCATCGGGGTTCACAGCCTGCATCAGTCCTTCCTTTGTGGGACCGGCCTGAGGCTGGCCAGAGCACCAACTATTCTTCCTCATCCCGTATGTCTCGTAGTAGCTCTAGAAACTTTGGGGGAAGGGGCCCCTTTCCATTCTCGGAGTCGCAAGTATGGGGTCATTACATCTCTGTTGATAGATTTCCCTGGGAAAGGGAGAACTGGGGCTCGAAAGGGTAAAGAATCACACAATAAAGTGAAAGAAAAGATATAAACAAGCACTTGTTCCTTTTCTTTCTTTAGAGTAATAAGAAATACATTGAATACACCCTTACAAAGTGTCCATAAATCAGCATTCCTCGTAGGGACTGGTTATAGAGATGAGGATAACGCGTACCAGGCTCAAACTCTATTGAGAGTATACAGCAGCCAGGAACATATAATTTGCATATATAATTCCTCTATTAATGTGATATACACAAAACTCAGCCCACACTGATGAGTAAAGCGCTTTGTGTTAAACATGTCTATGTGACCTTCTGTTTTCCGCTTTTTACAATAAATTGAAGATTTTTTTCATATAGTCACCCTCTCTCACTTCATTATCTTTGGTGGTGCGACGCAGCAGCTTTTTGACTTTTCTTCTGTTGAAGATTCGTAGCCTCCTATAGTAATTGTTCCCCCTCTGGAGTGCATGGATTTCTCCACTAACTGTCCCGTGGTGGTGATAAGGGCCTCGGGGGAAGCTGGGGAATGTCCTATCGAGGAAGTGGGTACTTCAGGGTACATCTCATTATGGAACTCTTCCAGTGTGGCTCCCTCTTTAGCTAGGAATTCTCAGACTTTGTCTACTATAGTGTGTTCAGTAACATTGCTAGGGCCCGCAACAGGTTTACAGCACTCAATGTCACCTCACATCTTCCGGTCCCTCCCCGCAATGCTATCGGACACCTTGGTAGGGTCAATATCTTCCTCACACATACATAATACTTATGCAGTCATAGTATTGTAGCATAACATTTCAACCTAAATTTAAGCCCGCCCCCTTAGGGGGGTCTGCACCGTGTATTCGATTGATACTCGCATCCTCAGTTATATCTGGGACTGTTATAATTAGTGCCTTGTTAAAGTCTAGGCCGTCCCGCGTGCACCGATCACTTGAAATGGCCGCACTCATTGTGAGGTAGAACAAAATGTTGGACGATCGCCATATAGCGCCTCTGCCTAGTCACTTCTGTATCTGTGTCAATGTCTGACTGTACATCTGGGAAATGTATAGTGTATATCACACTAATTAAATCAGAAAATATAAATCTTTGTAGCGCCTCCAATGTAACCCCTTTACTTTTAGCTCTCAGACATATGAATATTGCTTTGGTGGGGGCCTGAGTCCCTATTATTTACTTGCTCGGCCAACACGAGGCCTACGGTCAGATGGCAGAAGGAATACAGACACAGTATAGGTGATACAACTAGTTTACTTATACCTTACCAGTTCGGGTACCTGGTGATCCTCTGCCAAGGATCACTACACACAGTATTACAGGTTACTAAACCACGCCCAAATACACTGCGCAGGTGTGAGTCAGTGGTGTAGAAGCCACCCAACCCAGGATAGGTTGGCTTATGATTGTGTCGGCACACCGTGGGAGCTCGCTGTGTACTGAACCTGTTGCAGGCCTGTTCTTCGAAAAGGGTGCTTGAACTCTCGTCCATGACTGGTACTGTTGCTCTCTACTCCTGATGCCACGGGCACACGTGCACTCTCTGCAATCCTCGACCAAACCTGATAGCACTCAGGTCAGCGCAGATCTAACGCAACATGGCGGCCCCCCTTTTTAAAGGCTACTCTCCCTCATAGTCCCTCAGCCATTATCATTGGCTGCTCTCATGTCCATTACAATCACACGTCCAGAGCACACTGGAGAGGAACCAGCCACGTGTCAGTGTGAGTTTGTGTGTGGAGCTCATTACACAGGAGGTTACAATAGCAGTTAGTTGTTAGTTACTCCCAGTCCCTGCCCAAGCATGGAATTCTATTCCGTGTGTTCCCAGACCCCATCTGTTCCTGCACCCTGTTCCTGTATACTAATCCTGATCCTGTGCATTAGTCCTGTTTCTGGTTCCTGTATCTTGAGTCCTGTTCCAGGTTCCTGTTTGTCTGAATTCCAGTTTTGTTACCTGTCCTGTTGCCTGTGGATTCCCTCTTGCCAACCCTGGAAACGGACCCGACAATTCTTGACTGCCAACCTCTGCCTGCATCTAGACTACAATTTCTCTACCTGGACTCTGTCCCATAGTTATGGTTGGTGATTATATATCCCTACCGTGGTTCTGTTGGTCAACTACCTATTAGAGACAAGCATCATTATATAATGCTTGGGCCAAACATGGACCCCGCCGGCAGTGGCGTAAATACCGCATGTCCTGTGGGCCCCAGCTCAATTGGGGGGGGGGGGGGTGGGAAGAGTCTATTAACAACTGTGCTTTTGCAGGATGCAATTTAAGACCTGCTTGGGGAATTAAGATAAACAGCATTTCCAGCAAAGACTAATGCTGCTCTCTTGTGGCCGTTTTGTAAAAGTACATCATCCACATACAGCACAATACAGTTTGACTGAGATTTTAAAGCGATTTTCACATCCAGCTACTGATAGAAAAGAGTAACGCTTGAATGAAAACGCTGTGGTAAGGTAGTAAAAGTATACTGTTTGTCTTCAAAAGTAAATGCAATTGTGTATTGACTGTCCCGGTGTGACAACATTTAAATTTTTAAAAAAAAAACATTCGAGAAGTCAAGAAAAATATACCCCTTGCATCAGGAGATAATTTTGTCATACGATCTGCCATACTATACTTGCCACTACCTTGGCTACTGGTGAGATCACTTTATTAAGGGCATGGTAATACATGTGCCATTTGGTTTCTTTACAGGCCAAATAGGGGAATTATTGGCTGATGTGCATTCTCTCAGTGCTCCCTAGTGTAACAGGTGATGTAATAGTTCCTTTAACAGAAGGTATTACCTCAGTAGGGAACTTATACTGTCTTTGTGTGGGTGGGACAGGTCCCTGAGCCCTTACTTCCATATTGGAAGCCCTTCCACAATCTGTTTTCAAAATTGCCCATACAGCTGCAGCTGGCTGTTGTCGACCGAATCACAGGACAAAACCGTGGCCAATTCTTCAAATACGAAATGGTTCGCAGCAGATTTAATGGCCCATCGGATTAACACAGTGGGGCTCCCTGCGTTTGAATGGTACTCGAATGTGACCAGGGGATTTGAATCTTGCAGGGGGATACAGACACCTTCTGAGCTGAACCGCATTGATTTCAGCCTCGGGGACCCCCTACTTCCAGAGATACAGACCCCAGTTTGGGGTGCTGGTATCCCCCTGCAGGATTTAAATCCCCCGGTCACGTGACATGGAGATTTTAACAATGCAGGGATACCGGCACCCCATACCGGGGCCTGTATCTCGGGAAGTAGGGGGTCCCCAAGGCTGAAATCAATGCGGTTCAGCTCCAGAGACCCCCTGCTACAATACTGTGTGATTAAAATAAAATAAAAGCCCACTGATCAGCTGTTAAAGGTGCGCAGGTAGAGTGACTGATTCAGTCGATCTCTTATTGCGTGCCTCTTACAGACAGGTGAAGCCCGTAAGGATTCACACAGCAGGGACCCCCTCTGTGTTAATCCGATGAGCCATTAGTCTGGCTGCTGGAACCTTGTGACATGATAGAGGTTACCTTGCAGAACTCACAAGGCAAATGGTCGACAACAGGTAGCTGCTACTGTATAAGAGATGCCTTTAATAGTATGTCGGCTAGCTCAGGATCCAAAGTTGCTAGTAAACTAGGTGATCTAAGGGAGGGGTGCACAAAGTTTCCCCCCTGCCTGCTCTTCCCCTCTGCTCGCTCCCCCACCTGCTCAGGTCCAGCATCAAATGATGCAGCGGGGTCATGTGATGTCACGTGAATTTGCGGCGTAATTTGACGCCAGGTTACCATGGCGACGCCAAAGACAAGGTAGGAGGTTACAGATGCCTTGCATGGTCCCCCAGCATTTCATTTAAATGCCTTGGGAGAGAGTGCGGGACCTCTGTACCTGCCGTGACCCCCCTGGAAAATCTAGTGCCCCCCCTGGGGGAGGCGCCCCCCAGTTTGCACACCCCTGATCTAAGGCATCTGAGCTTTTGTATGGGAGACAAGTTAAACATATCCATAATGATGACAGGCTTCTGAGTACAGGGTCCCTGCCGCAAATAGAGATTGCACAGCTCCACAATATTGCCAAATGTTCCCATAATATCACTTCCCAAAATAGATCCTTCATGTCTTTTACACATCAGCATCTGTCATTCTCCTTGTAAGCAATTTCTACTTGTGTCACTTCAGATAGATATGATATAGACGTGACACCGCCTACTCCCAGTAGGTATACAGTGGACACATCTTTCTGTTTATTTAAATCCATGCCAGTTATACTGTACGTACGGCAGCACCTGAATCAATTAGCATATCAGTCAGATGGCTCCCTCTGCGGCCAATAATTCTGGGTCTGCTGTCCCTGTCCAAAATGCTGACAACCTGACAAGATTGTTAAGAAATCAGTGAAATCTACAGTATATCCCCCTATGACAATAACAAGGGACCATTTCAGAATATGGAATGTTTTGAGGGATTGGGATTTAGGTTAAACTGGTCAGACAAGTTGTGGTTTTGTGGCTTCCCCTACATGTTGCAAACAAGGTTGAGCATGTTGGGAAGCCAATAAAACAAGGGAGGGATGATGGAGGAGCTGACATCTGACCATGGGTCAGCGTCTGTGCACAGTTATGAAGGCTGTCATGGGATGACCCTAATTGGGACATACTGTACTGCCCTGGACTCCTTTAAGGTCAGTCCACAGGATTATTTACAGGCTAGTGCTGTCAGTTGGGGAAATGCATGAAAACTGGTTATGGGGAAGGGATCAGAACCTATGATAGATGAAGATAACAAGCAATGTATAATTTCATTTATACAAAAAAATATGAGAGAAAAAGGACTGGTCTCAGATGGAGGGTCCCAGTTAAAAAATGTTTTGCTTATGGTAATCCAGGACCTGCTGCCTGTACCGCCGACCACTACCCAGCTCCTGCATCCGGAGCCAGATGTGGCTGAGGAATGGGGAGGGATAGAGGACGGGGATATAGGCAGAGTTATCCATTCCTGTGTTACCACTGTAATAAACTGGGACATATGAAAGGTGATTGTAGAACTTTGCTGCATGAACAAAAGCAAGAGGAGTATCAGAGAGAGTTTGAGGGTAATGAAAATGGACTTTACCCTCAGAACAGTTGATTTGTACACTCTACTGCACCCCCGTGCAAACCCAACATCAACACCCTACTACATCCCCTATGCATGCCGCGCAATTAAAAAATTACAGCCCTTATCATCAGGCTCAGAAAATGTTAGCTGCTATTACTTCCAGTGGGGGTGATGGGTTGGGAGATGTGGAACAGGGCAGCCCCATGAAATTGGAATAGGACTGTGCCTCCCCCCACCCCCTCTTTACCACTTTGTCATTTGTTACAAAGATATCCTTAGCAGATGATAGGAGACCTTATTTAGCATATTGTCACGGGGGAGAATCCTGGAGCGGGTAGGACCTCGGTGGCCGAAACAGCAGGGAGCATGGATTGTTGGGGTCACGGGCTGAAGTCTGTGGCAGGCAGCAAGCAGGATCGTCGGGGTCCAGGCAGAGGTTGGTGGCAGGCGATAAGCAAGGATTGTCAGGGTCCAGGCAAGGGTCAGCAGCAGGAAGGCAGGACCAGGGCAGGGGAACAGGAACTGAGACTAGGGAGCAGGGAGTAGGAAACAAACAGGGACAAGGCAGATTACTAGCAAGGGCCTTTAATAAGTACAGGACTCCACATGGAACAGAAACAGAAGCATGGAAATAAGGAGTCTGGACACAAAACAAAGGCAAGGGAGGAACAGGAAACAGGAAACTATAAGGACAGAGGACAGGAGCACCAAGAGGAGACAGACAGACAGAGAACATCCAGAGCAGACAGAAAACAGCAGCACACACGGTGGACAGATAAGGAACAGAAGGGGAGAGGAAGAACTAGGAAAATATATGTCAGGGCTATTTCCTGACATTACTCCCCCCTCTCCAGGGAGGTCCTCCGGATGACCTTCCAGGATCAGCAGGATGTCCCTCATGGAAATCCGACTCGAGGTGGCCCACCTCCGGTGGTCTATTGTTGGGCAAGGTATTTGTTCCCACAGTGATCGCACAGGAACCATCAACCGATCCTTCAGGCTCTTTATAGAAATCAATGAGGACATTGAGTTCACATTTCGTGGTCTCCTTTTGTGACCAACGTATCTTCTAGCTTTGGAATTTCTTTCTCCAATGTCATCTTTTCAGACTTCAATTTAGCACTAAACGGCTGTTCCTTGTAACCCTTGCTCAGGTCTTGCAAAGCCTCTGCCAGCTTGCTTTTGAATTCTGTCTGATGTCCGGAATCCGTTTATACTGGCCTAGTCTTGTGCCGTTTCGTGGTATCACTTAAAAAGCATTTATGACCAGCTATTTCAGTTTTCAGCTCTTGAAGCTGTCCCTCTGCATTTCTTTTCCCACTCAATGCAGTTGCCAATTCAGCTTCTTTGGAGTTGAGTCGCGATTCCACATCTCCCAGCTGACTCAGAGCAAGAATTAAATCTGTTTCCTTTTCTTTATTTCTCACTTGCAGCTGCCGGTGCTCCTCCCGGACCTTGTCCAGCTCCAGCTGGAGCCAGGCCCTCTCACTGGCTGTGTGGTCAAGCAATTCACAGGCATCGGCCATTTTGGCCTCATAGCGCAGTGTCAGGCCTGCCACTTGATGGACGGACACCTCCTCCCCCTCTTTCTTTTTAGCGAGCTGTATCTTGAGCTCAGCGATCTGCGCCTGCAGAGCTTTGAGTTGCTGGGATGTGTGTTCATCTGCTGGCTTTAGCTCTTCCACTTCTAGGCTTTGCTGCAAGTTCCACTCCTCAGCGAGAGACCCCTGTTTCTTGAGTGCTTCCTACAATTCTCCTCTCAGGGCTTTCATCTTTTCACTGTGCTCGCTCTGAGCTTGCTTCCACACATCCTTCATTACGTTTTGGAGCCCTGCCAATTCCTTCGCTAGGGTCCCAGCAGCTTGCCTTTTCCAGGTTTCTTTTTCCTGGGTGTATTGACTACTGGGGATGGAGCAGCGTCTCTTCTCCTCTAGCTCTTGCTTCAGTTTCTAGACTACCTCATGCTCCCTCTCATACAGAGTTACATGGCCTCTAAGCTCCTCCTCCAGTAAGGCTCTGGTTATGCTCAGTGTGGCCTTCAGTTCCTTATGCTGCTCTCTGGGGACACACTGGGTACTCAAATGCTTCTGCAGCATTTTTACTTTGTTAGCAGTCTGGATACTTTCTTCCTGCAGAACTCGCTGCTTTTCCTCAACATTCACCTGTTTTTTCTTGGCGTCCTGCAGACTCGCACGCAGTTCTTGCAGCTGGCTATGCAGCATGTTTTCTGCTTGTGTGTGCTGCTCCAGGGAGACACATTCTTCTTGCAGCACTCTCTCTGTAATCTGCAGTGCTGCCTGTACGTCTAACTTTTCCTGGGCCAATTTTTTCTTCTCCTCTTCTAATTCATGAAGTCTTTTATCTCCTTCACTGACTCGGACATAGAGATTCTTGCACTCTTGGGCTACAGGTTCAAAACCACTATTTAACCCTTCGAAGATCTCTCTCATTGAACATAGTTCTGTGTTGAAGTGGAAACTCATCTCTTTAGAGGCTTCCAGCTCTGTACTAAGCCTGTGAACTTCCTTCTGAGAGGTTTCCAGCGCTGTACCAACTTGATCAATGAAACCCTGGTCCTGGGCAGAAGCAGCGTATGCCTTCTCCAGCTTACTTGACAAGATCACCCTGTCCCTTACAGACTGATCCTTTTCTTTCTCCTGGAGTACACACTTAGCAATTGCTGTGGACAGACACTTTTGTAGTGCAGCCTTGGCCTCTTGCTCTTTATCAAGTCGTCCATAGAGGCAATCAATTTCATTCCATGCAGATTGAAGTACCTGAGTTAAGGCATCTTTACCTTGGTTACAGGCATCCTTTTTCTTTTCCACTACCCCTGGAACAGTCCTGTGAGTTGCCTTAGGCTGCAGCATATCTCTGTTCCCTTCTAATGCAGGCTTTTGTGACGTTAAAGGGTCATCCTTAATTCCTTCTGCAGTTTCCACTATAATTGAACAGCCACCCTTCTTCTTTTTCTTTCTCTTTGCTTTGAGAAACTCTGAAGAATCAGTGGTACTGTGTTCACATTTATTGCTCAAGACTGTTTTTAAAGTGGGAGCCATAGCTTCAGACATGGGGAACCCAAACATCCCAAGAAAATCAGTAAAAAGGAAATGTGTCTTTAAAGCAGAAGCATAGGAATTAACAACAAAAATAGACATAAACAGGGAGACACAAAGATAAGAGAGTGACTTCTGGATTTGAGACCTTAGCATAAGTGATAGAAATATTATAAATTACAGGGGAAACCATAGACAGAAGAACTTGCTATTACATCTGAAACTTTTAGAATCAGGCATAGGGATATCACAGATTGAAGGAAATCACAGCATGCAGCAATAAAACAATGGGAGCACTTTTGTAATTTGGAAATGGACCCTGACAACCAGCAGTGGTATACCCAAGCAAAGAAATCAAAAGCAAGTCTGTTTTAGAAATGCATGTCTGAAAATCTGCAGTGGGCCACCCAGAAATGCAAGAGAGACAAGCCTTGTCCAGGGAATGAAAGTCTGAGAATCTGAAATGGTGACACCAGGTACTGCAGAAAAATTTAAGTTTTTTTTTATATAAGGGAATTCTTCTCAGGGAGAAAATGCACAACAAATCCTGCAGAACACTTTGCGGCAAACGGGGTTTCCAAAAAATAAAAGTAGAGCATTTATTGGTTAGGAAACATAGAGGTAGAGTCCTGGCAGATCTTCTAACGCGTTTAACGCACAGGGCGCTTTGCCAAAGAGTGATCTGTCAAGATAAGTCGTGCCTTGATATAGGGTGTACTACTAATCAAATCAGCTGTAACCCAAATCAGTCCTGCTGTAACTTGATACACATATTAAAAAACGTCACAGCACAATGGGACTCTGATTAAGGCTATCATATACCATATACCATATACCAAACATACAAAAATATATATGTAATTCTAACAAAGAAAAATAAATCCATTATACAAAAGTAAAATGTGAAAACTTGACTTGCACTAAAGAAATTAACATAAATGATTTATCAAAAAAGAAATGATAAAACTGTTAAAAATACAGATGTATGACATCTGAAAAAATACGTGTAAACATAACACATACAAAAACAGTATCCACCTACTGTATATTCCTTAAATAACTATTGTGATGTGCTGAAGCAGAAGGTGTTTGAGGGGAGGTACATAGGACCCAGCACCTTCCAGGGTGTGTTCCCTTCCATCTCACCTGAGCCTTAATTAATCAGGTACCATGTAAAAGGCAGCACAGACAGTTTCCTGTGCTGCTGCTGTGCTGATCTGAAGGCACACCCACCCAACCAGTCACTGTCACCCACCCAGTCACTGTCACCGACCCAGTCACTGTCACCCACCCAGTCACTGTCACCCAGTCACTGTCACCCAGTCACTATCACCCAGTCACTGTCACTCAGTCACTGTCACCCAGTCACTGTCTCCCACCCAGTCACTGTTAGTCACTGTCTCCCACCCACCCAGTCACTGTCTCCCACCCACCCAGTCACTGTCTCCCACCCACCCAGTCACTGTCTCCCACCCACCCAGTCACTGTTAGTCACTGTCTCCCACCCACCCAGTCACTGTCTCCCACCCACACAGTCACTGTCTCCCACCCACCCAGTCACTGTCTCCCACCCACACAGTCACTGTTAGTCACTGTCTCCCACACACACAGTCACTGTCTGACCGTCATTCATCCAAAGGGGGGAGAGTGATGTGAGGTGCAAGAGGGGAGAGTGATGTGAGGTGCAAGGGGGGAGATAAAAACCAGTTACAATCATAAGGTGTTGTATGTTTCTTGCCCAGGGGAATCTTACGTCACGGGGATCCTGGGTAAGTGGAGGCGCTGCGCTAAGTATATGTATACGTGTTACCCCAGGCTCCCAGCTAGCGGAGGCTCAGATCTCCTGGAGCCGCAGGTGTCATACAGTGACCCTTCCTTTGGGAGGGTTCAGAAAAAGGGCTACAAATGAAATAAAATATTTTGGAACTAAATTAACGTTCAGGAAATTAATCCCTCTGCTGAGCTACAAAACAGGAATAGTGTACAGTAGTCCCTTATTTTTCTTATGTCTGGGGATCTGTATTAATACTGTACACAGAAATAAATATCTGTAAGAATACATGAAATCCTCAAAAGTACTTTAATGACCACCTATGATAATAAATATCATATGCAAAGAACCAAATGTTCGTCTTTGGTATACATCACTGGGGGATCTGGTTGTTGGCTTTACCATCAGGAGTCACAACTGCTGATTGTGATGTGCGAGCACGCATTGGTCTGTTTAGCTTCCTCAGATTCATACAGTCATGTGAAAAAGAAAGTACATCCTCTTTGAATTCCATGGTTTTACACATCAGGACACAATAACAATCATCTGTTCCTCAGCAGGTCTAAAAAATGAGGTAAATACAATATCAGATGAAAAACAGCACATGACATATTACACCGTGCTGCTAATCAAATGCCCTTGATTAATTGATCATCAGCAAGTGTGACCACCTCTATAAAAGCCGAAATTTCAGCAGTTTGCTGGTCTGAAGCATTCAGGTGTGTGTTAACACAATGCCAAGGAGGAAAGACATCAGCAATGATCTTAGAGAAGCAATTGTTGCTGCCCATCAATCAAGCAATTTAAAGTCCATCATTCTACAGTGAGAAAGATTATTCAAAAGTGGAAAACATTCAAGACAGTTGCCAAGTGGACATCCCAGCAAATTCACCCCAAGGTCAGAACGTGCAATGCTCAGAGAAATTGCTAAATACCCAAGAGTTGCATCTCAAACTCTACAGGCCTCAGTTAGCATGTTAAATGTTAAAGTTCATGACAGTGCAATTAGAAAAAGACTGAACAAGTATGGGTTGTTTGGAAGGGTTGCAAGGAGAAAGTCTCTTCTCTCTAAAAAGAACATGGCAGCCGGCTTAGGTTTGCAAAGTTGCATCTGTACAAACCACAAGACTTCTGGAACAATGTCCTTTGGACAGACGAGACCAAAGTGGAAATGTTTGGCCATAATGCACAGCGCCACGTTTGTCGAAACCCAAACACAGCATATCAGCACAAACACCACATACCAACTGTCAATCACGGTGGTGGAGGGGTGATGATTTGGGCTTGTTTTTGCAGTCACAGGACCTGGGAACCTTGCAGTCATTGAGTCGACCATGAACTCCTCTGTATATCAAAGTGTAAGGAATCTGGTGTCTCAGCGCCGTCAGCACGATCATTACTCACCTTCCGTCAGTACTCATGCGTCCAAACGCCTGCAGCGCAATTCCCACATACCCCCGTTGTCTGCCACTGGCATTCTGGCTCCTCGCCATCAAAGGATTGCACCAACCGAAGAGGTGCCTGTTGAACCGCAGCCTCTGCGTGTGTCTCCGGCTCCGCGCTCTATGCGCACACGCTTGTCTGTAGCTGACCCCATGCGCATACGCGCGTCAGTCACAGAATACACGCACACACGCACGCCAGCCCCAGACGTTATGTGCATGCATTCCCAGCTTACAGAGCACACGCCTAACAGAGCACTTTTAACCACTGCTCCTGCAGTAAGGCGTCGCCCCCAAGCATCTCACAGTTCCATGCAAATCAATGACTACACTCAGCTGGGCTGTAACACCTCCCTCCTATCAGGGAGGACTCCTTGCAGTCCTCCAGGCCTGCCCCCTTTTCCCATTGGCCTGCCCAGCCTTATTATGCCTGTGCTTCCCATCACTCGTCGCTCAACATAGTTCTGTATGGAAGCATTTGACTACTCTCTCAGTGACTCCTCAGGTATTGACGCGGATTGGACGACTACCCCCTCTGGCTCTCGACTTCGGCTCTACTTGGACTTCGTGACATCTGGCATCCCTGATACACGGCTTATACCTTTGACCTTCCGCAACTCTCCAATCCCTGACCTTGGCAATGGCAATAACTACTCTTCCTCTACTACCGGTACTGGCAAGTATTGTCTTCCTTACTATACCTGGCCTGGCAACACTAACACCACAGTCCGGACGCGCTCCCTTTGCTGCGGGTGCGTGTATCCCTACGTCCCACCTCAGCACAGGGGACGGGTCTGATCTGCGGGCAGCACCGGCGTAACATTATGTCGAGCCCACAAGACGCAGACTAGACTGAATTAAGTATGATTTCCATGAATCTGCTTCAGCAGAATCATGTCATGGCGATCAAATTGTGGCGCTAACACAACAACTAGCCGCACTGTCGGTTCAGGTACCCGACGCCTCTGCGCCCACAACCTCCACTCAGGTTGCCGGGGTAGCTACCACATGCTCCTCCGATATGTGGATTCCTAACCCCAAACCTTATGCAGGCGGATCTCAAGATTTTCGGGGCTTCATTAATCAATGTGAGGTACAGTTTGAAATGGCCCCCCACCAGTTTTCTACTGGCCGAAAGAAGGTGTCCTACATTTATAATCTGTTGACGGGTAGCGCACTGGCTTGGGCCTCCCCCATCTGGGAGCTGTGAGATGACCTTACCCAGAATTACTCAGCCTTCAAGACAGAATTCAGACAGGTGTTTGATTTCCCCGCACGTCAGGAGGTGGCGTCTTCTTCTCTTTTACAGATTTCTCAAGGGTGAAGACTGGTGATTGAATACGCCATAGAGTTCCGGACCCTTGCAGCAGAGACCAACTGGGAACAGGAGGCCTATGTCGCCGTATTCTGGCAAGGACTGTCAGACAGCATCAAGGATGCACTTGCTCTCCAACCCAGGCCAGTTCTTTTGGAGGATCTCATCACTCTGGCGATTAGAGTGGACCAACGTATTCAGGTACGCCGCACGGAGCGCCAGCGCACTCACTCGGTAACCTCTTTGTCTCCCTCTCTCAGCACTACTACAGTCCCCAGGTCCACTACGCCGCCCTGTCCTTCCTTGGAGTCATCCGAACCGATGCAATTGGGGGTTCAATGGTTTCAATGGGTTCGCACACCAATACGGCAATTCCGCCGCGCCGGGGAATTGTGCTATTATTGCGGACCTGCAAAAACATCTGACCCAAGAATGTCCTCCATCTTCGGTAAACGGGAACACCCAGTGAGTATGAAGGGGCTCTCCCTGGGTGTTATGTCTCCTCGTCCCCTTCCCCAAAAATGATTCCCTAAGAAACTCACTATACCCGTGTGCCTCTCAGGCCATAAGTTCCGCGTCTCCACAGTAGCCTTCATAGACTCCGGAGCCGGAGGCAATTTCGTGGATCATGAGTTCGCCAAACACTACCAGATACCGTTCGTGGAGAAAAAGATCCCCATCGCCTTGGTCAGAATTGATGGGCATCCACTCACACCGGCATTTATCTCATTAGAGACGGTTCCGGTTGTACTTTCCTCTGATAATCACAAGGAGACCCTGACCCTTGACGTAATCCAGGCTCCTGGAACACCCATAACCCTAGGATTGCCATGGTTGCAACTACACAACCCACGGATCAATTGGGCATCCACCAACCCCATCACTTGGGAACCAAGGTCAGGCGAACCACAGCGACTAGCGAATACCACCGTTCCTGAGACAAACCTCCCTACGGTTTACCACCAGTTTCTGGACGTATTTAATAAGGTACAATCAGACCTTCTACCCCCTCACAGGTCATATGACTGTCCTATTGACCTGATTCCTGGTTACACGTTACCTAAGTCCAAGACTTATCCTCTGTCTCTTCCCGAAACTAAGGCTATGGACGAGTACATCCAGAAGAAGCTAAAGAAAGGTTTCATTCGCCCGTCTACTTCACCAGCTGGAGCAGGGTTCTTCTTCGTAAAGAAAAAGGATGAAACTTTAAGACCTTGTATTGATTATAGAGGGCTTAACCGCATCACCGTAAAGAATCGATACCCACTCCCCCTTATCACTGAACTTTTTGATAGGTTGCAAGGTGCCAAAGTCTTCTCCAAGCTGGACCTCAGGGGAGCATATAATCTCGTACGCATACGTCAAGGAGATGAATGGAAAACGGCCTTCAACACGCGTAGTGGCCACTACGAATACCTTGTGATGCGCTTCGGACTGTGTAATGCTCCGGCCATTTTTCAAGATTTCATTAACGATGTCTTCCGCAAAGTACTCAACGACTTCGTCATAGTCTATCTGAATGATATCCTGATTTTTTCGAAGGATTTACAGGACCACATCTTTCATACATCTTACGTGCTCTCTCGCCTTCGTGAACATCGCTTATATGCCAAGATGGAGAAATGTACCTTCCATCAGACTTCGACCCAGTTTCTAGGCTACATTATTTCCAGCGATGGTTTCATGATGGATCCAGACAAATGAAAAGTTGTTACTAACTGGCCTAGACCCAACTCTCTCTTAAATCCATCCAGCGCTTCCTGGGATTTGCGAACTACTACCGCAAGTTTATCCGTGATTTCTCCAGAATTGTTGCACCTATCACAGCCCTTACGAAGAAGGGGGCCGATCCGTCGATTTGGTCACCAGAGGCCATTACCGCCTTCAACATTCTTAAGAAGGCTTTTGTGTCCGCACCAGTTCTCCATCACCCCAACACTGATCTCCCTTTCGTGTTGGAGGTGGACGCCTCTGATTCTGGCGCCGGTGCCATTCTATGCCAGAGACCTTCACCCCAAGAAAAATTGCATCCCTGCGCATTCTTTTCAAAGAAATTTACCTCAGCGTAGAGGAACTACGACGTGGGGAACAGAGAGTTACTGGCCATTAAAATGGCACTTCAAGAATGGAAGTTAACTTAATGTGATTTGTGAACGGCGCTAACACACCAAATAAGTGAATAAAAGTGCAATACAGGCATACCCCGCATTAACGTACGCAATGGGACCGGAGCATGTATGTAAAGTGAAAATGTACTTAAAGTGAAGCACTACCTTTCCCCACTTATCGATGCATGTACTGTACTGCAATCGTTATATACGTGCATAACTGATGTAAATAACGCATTTGTAACAGGCTCTATAGTCTCCCTGCTTGCGCACAGCTTCGATACAGGTAGGGAGCTGGTATTGCTGTTCAGGACGTGATGACAGGCGCATGCGTGAGCTGCCGTTTGCCTAGTGGGTGATATGTACTTACTCGCGAGTGTACTTAAAGTGAGTATACTTAAAGCGGGGTATGCCTGTATACTTTAAATAGGTGAAAAAGGTGATCTCTAATAAATTTCTCAACCTTCAAGGAATATGTATAGATTCCTTTACGAGATAGCTTGTCCAGGGTAGGAAGGGAGCGACGACATCAGGGATACACCAAAAAAATAAAAAACATATAATAGTGCAATATATCAAGACCGCTTGGATAGCAGGAAAACTTGGCTCTTTAGAAATGCCTACTTACAGCAGGTCAGATAAAAAACAGCATTGTCTACACCACTGGTAGAGATGGGTCGTAATCTTCTAAACCAGGACAGGTTTTCAGCAGGGAGTATATTCAGATCAGCTCTCAGACAGGAGATGGTGTATGGTGAATGTCATGCAAAACAAGGGCAGACCATGGTACAGATCGATATAAAATTTATATTGGAAAAAACAATAAAAGGCATAGGAATCGTACTCACAATAAGTACATTAGACATGTACACATAACGTTTTCTTTGAGGCAGGGAGGTGCCGGACCCGTGTGGTACAACTCAGCTGCTCTTCTCCACTACTCGCATCAGACCGTGTGGAAGCTGGCGTCTGACGTCACATCCGGTACGGCGGTGACGACGTCCGGTCCGGTCGAGGAGCTCTGGAGGCGGGCAGTGAGGGAACTCGGCACTTCAGGAGCCTTCAGTTCAAAGGCAGCTGCAACTGTGACTGGCTCTACGCGTTTCGCTGTCAATGACAGCTTCCTCAGGAGAACAAATGAATACCCCTAGTGGGTTCTTGGACAATATATATAGGGTGTACCCTTAATTAGTTCAATCAATCAATTAAATACACACCGGTTCTCCGAATTTTAACGGACATAATGCTACGTCTAGGATTTCTTTCTTGTAATTTTTTTGAATAAAACGTGACTGAAGTGTTTTACACTGTTCCTTAAAGACTGTTTCTTCTGTACAGTTTCTCCGCATTCTTCTATATTGGCTATAGGGCACATTATCCATCCACTGATGGTGATGGCAACTAGAACGTAGGATATAATTATTGCTATCCACATTTTTAAAATAAGATTTTGTTTTAAGATGCCCCTCTTCAACATATATCACTAGATCTAAGTAATTTATAGATGTTTTACTTTGTGTTTGTATTTATTATTTTAAACGTGCTAATACTAATGCACATTTTTATTCTTCTTTTTTTCTCTCTCCCGTTTTATCATGAGCTGCATGATCTTAAAAGTTTTGTCTCATTTTATATATTTTCTTATACATTTTTACTTTTGAACATTAAGTTTTTTACTAATGTAATAAATAAATATCATGTTGCGTCGTTTTTTTGACCACTGAGTTATGTCCGTTAAAATTCGGAGAACCGGTGTGTATTTAATTGATTGATTGAACTAATTAAGGGTACACCCTATATATATTGTCCAAGAACCCACTAGGGGTATTCATTTGTGCTCCTGAGGAAGCTGTCATTGACAGCGAAACGCGTAGAGCCAGTCACAGTTGCAGCTGCCTTTGAACTGAAGGCTCCTGAAGTGCCGAGTTCCCTCACTGCCCGCCTCCAGAGCTCCTCGACCGGACCGGACATCGTCACCGCCGTACCGGATGTGACGTCAGATGCCAGCTTCCACACGGTCTGATGCAAGTAGTGGAGAAGAGCAGCTGAGTTGTACCACACGGGTCCGGCAACTCCCTGCCTCAAAGAAAACGTTATGTGTACATGTCTAATGTACTTATTGTGAGTACGATTCCTATGCCTTTTATTGTTTTTTCCAATATAAATTTTATATCGATCTGTACCATGGTCTGCCCTTGTTTTGCATGACATTCACCATACACCATCTCCTGTCTGAGAGCTGATCTGAATATACTCCCTGCTGAAAACCTGTCCTGGTTTAGAAGATTACGACCCATCTCTACCAGTGGTGTAGACAATGCTGTTTTTTATCTGACCTGCTGTAAGTAGGCATTTCTAAAGAGCCAAGTTTTCCTGCTATCCAAGCTGTTTTGATATATTGCGCTATTATATGTTTTTTATTTTTTTGGTGTATCCCTGATATCGTCACTCCCTTCCTACCCTGGACAAACTTCAAGAATGGAGGCATCTCCTGGAAGGGTCGAGGGAACCGTTCACCATCCTCACGACCATAAGAATTTATTATATATAGAGAACGCTCACCGTCTGGGTCCATGGCAAGCCCGCTGGGCTTTGTTCTTTTCCAGATTTAATTTCCAACTGTCGTATATTAATGGGACTAAAAATGTCAAAGCCGATGCGCTCTCAAGACAACATTCTTCCAAAGAGAGACCAGAAGATTCCATGGAGACCATTTTACCTCCCGAGAAGATTTTCACCGCATCTTCCTTCAGAAGCTTTGACAAGATCGTCAAGTCACAAAGGTCCATTCCAAAGAACCTGAAGGTCCCCAGGGGCAAGCTCTTCGTGAGACCTAATTTCATACCCGAGGTTCTGGATTGGGGACATGCCTCGAGAGCAGCTGGTCATCCTGGCTACAAAAAGACTTTGGACCTTATACGTCGCAACTTTTGGTGGCCCAAGATGTCCAAAGACATTTTCGAAAATACGCACGCTTGTCCAGTCTGTGCACAAAACAAGACAATTCATCAAAGGCCTCACGGTCTTCTTCTTCCTCTGCCCATCCCAGAACGTCCATGGTCACACATATCAATGGATTTTATTGCCCAGGTCCAAAAGGATGAATACGATTTTAGAGGGGGTGGATCGTTTTTCAAAGATGGATCACTTTATCCTGCTCAAAGGACTTCCCACCTCACCCGCCCTTGCTGATATCTTCACTGATCACATCTTTCGCATTCATGGTATTCCTTCGTCCATCGTGTCTGACAGAGGGTCACAGTATCCAGGTTTTGGAGAACTTTTACCAAAAGACTAGGGATCTCTTCTTTTTCCTCAGTTTACCATCCTCAATCCAACGGTCAAACAGAAAGGGTCAATCAGTCCCTGGAAAAATACCTGAGGTGTTTCATTTCCAATACTCAGGATGATTGGGCACAACTTTTGCCATGGGCCGAATATGCTTTTAACTCCGCTACCAACGAGTCCACCCGAGAGTCGCCATTTTTCATCAATTACGGTTTTCATCCCCCATGTCTTCCCATCTCCAACATTCCTTCCGGAGTTCCGACCGTAGATGACCGCGTCTCATCTCTGCAATCATCATGGTCCAAGATTCAGTTTGCTCTTCTTACCGCCTCTCAACAGGCCAAACATAAGGCGGATCGCCACCGCCGCCCGGCATCCAGGCACAAGCTAGGGGATATGGTATGGCTGTCCTCAAGAAACATTTATTTGAAGGTACCTTCCCCAAAATTGGCGCCGAGGTTCCTGGGCTCTTTTCCGATAATTGAACAGATTAATACAGTAGCATCCCGGCTTCAACTTCCCGACAGCATGAAAATACCAAACGTGTTTCACACATCTCTACTCAAGCCGTTCGTATCCAGTCATTTCTTCCCCAACCATAACCGTAGGCCTGATCCGGTTATTACCCAGAATAGGGAAGAGTATGAGGTCCAGTCCCTGCTGGATTCTCGCATATCCAGGGGTCAACTGCAGTTCCTCGTGCACTGGAAGGTTTTCGGCCCAGAAGAAAAGTCTTGGGTTCCACTTCATGATATCCACGCTTCGGTTCTTCTGAAGACTTTCAGGAAGAAGTTTCCGAACAAACCATTTAAGGACTGTCCGGAGGCCGTTCCTGAAGGGGGGTGGGGTGGTACTGTAAGGAATCTGGTGTCTCAGCACCGTCAGCACGACCATTACTCACCTCCCGTCGGTACTCAGGTGTCCAAGCGCCTGCAGCGCAATTTCCACATACCCCCGTTGTCTGCGACTGGCATTCTGGCTCCTCGCCATCACAGGATTGCACCAACCAAAGAGGTGCCTGTTGAACCGCAGCCTCTGCGTGTGTCTCCGGCTCCGCGCTCTATGCGCACACGCTTGTCTGTAGCTGACCCCATGCGCATACGCGCGTCAGTCACAGAATCCACGCACACACGCATGCCAGCCCCAGACGTTATGTGCATGCATTCCCAGCTTACAGAGCACACGCCTAACAGAGCACTTTTAACCACTGCTCCTGCAGTAAGGCGTCGCCCCCAAGCATCACACAGTTCCATGCAAATCAATGACTACACTCAGCTGGGCTGTAACACCTCCCTCCTATCAGGGAGGACTCCTTGCAGTCCTCCAGGCCTGCCCCCTTTTCCAATTGGCCTGCCCAGCCTTATTATGCCTGTGCTTCCCATCACTCGTCGCTCAACATAGTTCTGTATGGAAACATTTGACTACTCTCTCAGTGACTCCTCAGGTATTGACGTGGATTGGACGACTATCCCCTCTGGCTCTCGACTTCGGCTCTACTTGGACTTCGTGACTTCTGGCATCCCTGATACACGGCTTATACCTTCGACCTTCCGCAACTCTCCAAACCCTGGACACCACACCACACTCCGGACGCGCTCCCTTTGCTGCGGGTGCGTGTATCCCTATGTCCCACCTCAGCACAGGGGACGGGTCTGGTCTGCGGGCAGCACCGGCATAACACAAAGTATTCTAGAGTCAAATGTGAGGCCTTCTGTCCGACCGCTAAAGCTTTGTCGTAATTGGGTCATGCAACAGGACAATGATCCCAAGCACACCGGCAAATCTACAACAGAATGGCTGAAAAAGAAAAGAATCAAGGTGTTGCAATGGCCCAGTCAAAGTCCAGACCTCAACCCGATTGAAATGCTGTGGCTGGACCTTAAGAGAGCTGTGCATAAACAAATGCCCACAAACCTCAATGAACTGAAGCAACATTGTAATGAAGAGTGGGCCAAAATTCCTCAACAACGATGTGAGAGACTGATAAAGTCATACAGAAAACGATTACTTCAAGTTATTGCTGCTAAAGGTGGTTCTACAAGCTATTGAATCATAATCATAAGGTGTACTTAGTTTTTCACACATGGCTTCTCCATTTTGGCTTTATTTTTGTTAAATAAATCATGACACAGTGTAATATGTCATGTGTTGTTGTTCATCTGAGGTTGCATTTACCTAATTTTAAGACCTGCTAAGGAACAGATGATTATTATGTCCAGATATGTAAAACCATGGAATTCAAAGAGTGTGTACTTTCTTTTTCACATGACTGTATGTATATATATATACAGAGAGATAGAGAGAGAGAGAGAGAGAGAGAGAGAGAGAGAGAGAGAGAGAGAGAGAGAGAGAGAGAGAGAGAGAGAGAGAGAGAGAGAGAGAGAGAGAGAGAGAGAGAGAGAGAGAGAGAGAGAGAGAGAGAGAGAGAGAGAGAGAGAGAGAGAGAGAGAGAGAGAGAGAGAGAGAGAGCAAGGAAAAACACTGCTTCGCTAAACAGAATAATAGACCACAGGGGTGATAGTGACACACAAAATAAATGTCCAAATACAAACCACTGATACTAATATATACAAGATAACTGCTAGGGATGATACATACAAATAACACAAACACTGAAGGGGGAGGGTAATGAAGGGAGGGAATAGGGAAAGGGAAGGGAAAGGGTTAAAAAGCCCCAAGAGATGAGTAAAAAAATAAAAATAAAAGTATGAAGGTGTCTTTAAACATCTACTGGGTGCCGCTGCCAGTCTTCAGGAAAAAAAACTCCTTCCTCTTAATCTGTAGAACGAAAAGAAGCATAATACTGTATTTTAATATTCAAAATAAACATGCAAGTGAATTACGGACACTTACAATATGCAAGATAAAATAAGGCAGTGAGTAAAGTCTTGTATACATTTTTTATACATTTTAGACATTTTACATATATTTTTTATATATATATTATTTTTTATTTTACATATCTTTTATATTCATATTTTTATCCACTTGTTCACCTTAAAACATTGAGTATATTATCATGCATTGCATTGTATTTTAAATGTTTGTGTTCAGCAATATCTATATATACAATAGTATACACATATATATATATTTTTAATGTTTGGAGGTTTTGTCACTAGTATGTCATCATTTTATGTTTCCCTTATGTTTTATCCCTCTTTCCCCTTCCAGCCCTTTAAGAGTCAATGATTATAGCAATCAATATGCATTTCAGGTGTTTTCAATGTGCTTTACTTTACTATAGTATATATACATGCATGGTATCTTTGCTAGTACCTGAGGAAGTCACATGTTGCGACGAAACGCGTAGGGAAGCAAAAGTATTGGACTTTTATTATATACCAGTGGTTCCCAAACTTTTTCGGTTCAAGGCTCCCCAAAGCAATCAGAATTTTTTCAAGGCTCCCCAAGGCGATCAGGATTTTTCCGCGGTGCCCAAAGTAAAAACAAAGGTGTATATACATACCTAACAGTTGCAGTGCGCAGTTGGTGTCTCTCTCAGACACTAACACACTCTCAATCTCTCTCTCTCTGACCTCACTCTCTCTCGGACCTCACTCTCTCTCTCTCAGACCTCACTCTCTCTCTCTCTCAGACCTCACTCTCTCTCTCTCTCTCTCTCTCTTAGACCTCACTCTCTCTCTCTCTCAGACCTCACTCTCTCTCTCTCCCTCTCTCAGACCTCACTCTCTCTCTCTCTCTCTCTTTCAGACCTCACACTCTCTCTCTCTCTCTCTCTCTCTCAGACCTCACTCTCTCTCTCTCAGACCTCACTCTATCTCTCAGACCTCACTCTATCTCTCAGACCTCACTCTCTCTCAGACCTCACTCTCTCTCTCTCTCTCTCTCTCTCTCTCTCTCTTTCTCTCTCTCTCTCTCTCTCTCTCTCTCTCTCTCTCTCTCTCTCTCTCTCTCTCTCTCAGACCTCACTCTCTCTCTCAGACCTCACTCTCTCTTTCAGACCTCACTCTCTCTCAGACCTCACTCTCTTTCTCTCTCTCAGACCTCTCTCTCTCTCTCTCTCTCTCTCTCTCTCTCTCTCTCTCAGACCTCTCTCTCTCTCTCAAACCTCTCTCTCTCTCTCTCTCTCTCTCTCTCTCTCTCTCTCAGACCTATCTCCCTCTCTTTCTCAGACCTCTCTCTCTCTCTCTCAGACCTCTCTCTCTCTCTCTCTCTCTCAGACCTCTCTCTCTCTCTCTCAGACCTCTCTCTCTCTCTCAGACTCTCTCTCTCAGACCTCTCTCTCAGACCTCTCTCTCTCAGACCTCTCTCTCTCTCTCTCTCTCTCTCTCAGACCTCTCTCTCTCTCAGACCTCTCTCTCTCTCTCAGACCTCTCTCTATCAGACCTCTCTCTCTCTCAGACCTCTCTCTCTCCCTCTCTCTCTCTCAGACCTCTCTCTCTCTCTCTCTCTCTCTCTCTCAGACCTCACTCTCTCTCTCAGACCTCTCTCTCTCTCTCAGACCTCTCTCTCTCTCTCAGACCTCTCTCTCTCTCTCTGACCTCACTCTCTCACTCTCTCTGACCTCACTCTCTCTGACCTCACTCTCTCTCTCTGTCAGACACCGACAGATGGACACTCTCTCTCACAGACAGATGGACACTCTCTCTCACAGACAGATGGACACTCTCTCTCACAGACAGACGGACACTCTCTCTCACAGACACCCACCCACCCCCTGCAGCCCGTTTTTCACACCCACCCACCCACCCCCTTTTTTACTATCAACCCACCCACCCCCTGCAGCCCGTTTTTCACAAACCTGCAGCCCGTTTTTCACACAACCCCCTGCAGCCCGTTTTTCACAACCTGCAGCCCGTTTTTCACAAACACCCACCCATCCCCTGCAGCCCGTTTTTAACACCCACCCACACACCCCCTGCAGCCCGTTTTTACACCCACCCACACACCCCCTGCAGCCCGTTTTTCACACCCACCCACACAACCCCTGCAGCCCGTTTTTCATTATATTGTATATTGTATATATATATTGTAATTGTTGGTGTCCTATTTTGGATGATGGTAACTTGTTCTCTGTAACGGTTGCTATAGTTAATTGTGTAATTGGTATGGATGCTATTTTAATTGTTTTGGGATGTAATTCATGTATGTTAATTGATTGATGGTGACTTTATTGGATTACATAGTATACTTCTTTTGATGTAATGCTATTGTATTTGAAATATTGTATTGTTAACATTGATTTGCTGCGTCTACATGTAGCTTACATTTTATGCAGCATGTATACAATGTAAATGCAATGTTTTAAGTGGCATTTGAGACTTTGGAATGGCATTTGATGCTTTAGATTGGATGATTACATTCGATTTGTTTAGGAAATTGCATTTTATTTCATTGAGGATGTTATGGGTAAGTGGTATTGCCATTGCCAGGATGGCTTAACCCCTTAATTACCTTTGTGGTTAGTACCCGATAAGGTGATTAAGGGGTTCATTGATATGGCCCCCTGCAGACGCACTTAACAGAACTCCCTCCTACTGTCTCTGTACATTCTCCCTACCTACCAATTAGATTGTAAGCTCCTCGGGGCAGGGACTCCTCTTCCTTAATGTTATGTTTATGTCTAAAGCACTTATTCCCATGATCTGTTATTTATATTATCTGTTATTTATTCGATTACCACATGTATTACTACTGTGAAGCGCTATGTACATTAATGGCGCTATATAAACAAAGACATACAATACAAAACAATATGTGAATGTCATTGCAATGTATTGGCTATGTATTATTTTGGCAACGGACCACAAGGATTATGCTGGCGACGGGGCCTTCTTATTGAAGAGGTTAGTAGAATTTTCTTTATTTTACTATGCTAGTTAATGTGTTTAATAATGGCCAAATAATGTATTATCCCTATCTGGATAATAGTTATTTGGCACATTATTGTACTGTATGTGTTGGGGAGGGGGGAGAGGGTATTGGCCCCAAGGGTATGTGGTAGGACTCCCTTGTGGGTAGTGGGTGAGGGTGGTTAGGCCTCAGGGGGTGGGGGGGTAGTGGGGGAGGGTATGTGGGTGATGGTGGGTTAACCCCTTAATGACTGTAGCGGTTAATAACCGCTATGGTGATTAAGGGGTTAGGGGACATTACATTGGATGTTTTTATTCTTGTGTCTGTTTTGCAGAAGCGGGTGGGGTATTAGCAGGATGAAGATGAGGATGGCCTTCATCGTGGCAGCCGGACATGGGTGAGTGCTATATGTATTTAATGTATTTATTGTTCTGTATGTATTTTAAATGGACAACTGCACTATTATCCATTTGTCGATAATAGTAATGTTGCCCATTACTGTATAGTATGTTGTGTATTGCTATGTTTATTGGGGGCATTTGTCCCCAATAAATATACTATTATGCGTTAACCTCTTCATTGCCTTAGCGGCTATCCGCTATGGTAATGAAGCAGCATTAATGTATTTTAATAATATTGTGCGGGAGCAGGGGGTCCCCTGAGCTGAACCGCATTGATTTGTGGCTCAGAGACCCCCTGCTTCCCGAGTTACAGGCCCCGGTTTGGGGCATCGGTTACAGTGTCAACGCCATGTTTTTTGCGGGCACGAAGCGTATGGGACGCTATAAACATTGCGGCGACACTGCCCACCCGATCACACATACCAGGGTCTGTAACTCGGGAACTAGGGGGTCCCTGGTCCACAAAGCTATGCGGTTCAGTTCAGGGGGCGCCCTGCTCACTGTACAGTATTATTAAAAAAATATTCATGCTGCTTCGCTACCATAGCAGATAGCTGCAAAGGTAAGGAACGAGTCTTTATTGATATGTGCGTTTTAGTCATAGTGTAGATGTGCAGAGGGTCTCCGGAGCTGAACCGCTTTGGTTTTAGGTCCGGGGACCCCCTGCTTCCCGAGATACAGGCCCCTTTAGGGGGTGCCGGTATCCCTCTGCTTTGTTTACATTCCGCGGTCACGTGATCGGGACCTTTAAATGCAGAGGGTTACCGGCACCTCATAAAGGGGCCTGTATCTCGGGAAGCAGGGGGTCCTCGGACCTGAAACCAATGCGGTTCAGCTCCGGAGACCCCCTGCACATGTACACTATGAATAAAAATGGTTTTAAAAATAATTTTTAATGTGCCGATGTTTGCGCAGAGAGAGCTGCGGATCTCTCTCTGCTGCAAACACATCTCGGCAGGGGACGGCTTCTCGGCAGCTTCTCGCCAGCTTCTCGCCAGGCAGCTGTCTTGCCACCGGTTACTAGCCATTTTATAAAATGGTGGTGGCGCATTCATTCGCCAGGGATTCACCCCTTACAGCGAGTTTAACACGCCAAAAGCATGGCTAATTGCTAAACTGGCTAATGCATTTTTTCGCTGGTTACTGCATGATGCCCTTAGTCGTTTTTACGCCACGCAGCTTTTCCCCATTGGAATCAATGGCCGGTGCCGCCATTGACAATGCATGGTGCACGTCGCCATTAGATTCAATGGGACCTCCGATCTCCCATTGAAGTCAATGGCGCGACCCTCCTTCTCCGTTACATGGGTCTCTCATTCCTGGACCCGGTGTGGATCGTGTGTGGGGGTTCCCAGGAGCTAGGGGCATAAAGAACTTTATTCCCAGGGGCCTTAGAACCTAAGATTCCCACACCAATTGTCTTTGAACTTGACCGAAGTGATTAAACTATTTTCAAAGACATTGTATCCGCTTTTGCGGTCTGCGGTTTGGATGGCTGCCAACCTGTTCCTCGAGGCCGGCGTTGAGGAATCTCCATTGAAGTCAATGAGCCCATTGACTTACAATGGGAAACCGCCGCTCCAACTTTTGGACGCCACCTGCTGGTCGTCGCTGGAAAACAGGTCCAAAACCGCTACTTCTGCCATTAGAACGCATGGAGGCTCAATGGCGACCTATGGAAGGCTGCAAAATGGAGCCTGAAAAGGCGGGAAAAGGGAACAAAGGGCTATAATCACAAAATTAACATTAACCCCTTCCCTCCCGCATCAACCCTAGTGTATGTGTGAGTGCAAACACCAGGATGAGACATTACATTTATACAGGTGAATAAACATTTGGATACTGAAGACAGGCAAAAAACACATTACTGGACCTCAGTCCAGTTAACCCCTTGCTTCCCAGGTGAGAGTAGAGGGTGGCCAAATGGGGTGTAACCCCTTTAATCCCGGGCCAAATCCCCTCTCTCTTGACAGTTATGTTTCTAAATGTTGCACTCTGAGGCCTTGTTCAGGGTGGCAGAGACAGGAGATGGAGGGCGCACGTCCACGTGTGCGCGCGTCAGTCTGCTGGGCGATGTGTGCACACCATCCCCAGCAGACCTTTGCTAGCGTTGAGGAGGCGGGTGTACAGACCTCAGCTTAGGGATGGGTGTTGCTCTGTTCAAATCATTTTCAAGAATGATTTGATTGGCTGCCGAAGTATCAGTGACGCTGCTGCAGCTTGATAAAACAACTTGAGTTGTTTATGCAAACTGTAGCAAGCTTCAACTCCGTACTTCGGCGATAGGGTAGCTTCTACCCTGACCACTGATATTGACTTTAAATACTTTGTTTCAAACGTGCGCGCGCGTCGCGAAGCAGGCACCCTGAACGAGGCCTTAGGCACATGTTGGCCCTGTGCTTCCCTAGAAGCTGCTAGAGCAGGGGAGCAAAAACCTTTTGAGCTGCACCCCCCCACCAGCTCCCCCTCACTCTCGCCCCCCCCTTTGCTTGTGTGAAGTCACGTGACCCTGTGTTAATGGAGACGGGCGCGTGACGTCATCCCGCATGACACCGCGGTGTCTGAATCAAGGTAAGTTTTATTGTTGCAAAGGTCTCACGCGATCCCCCGGCCTCAGAGAAGAGCATGGGACCTCTGCAAGCGCCCGCGCCCCCCACTTTGCGCACTATTGTGCTAGAGCAGGCCTGCACAACTCCAGTCCTCGAGGGCCGCAAAAAGGCTAGGTTTTCAGGATATCCCTACTTCAGTACAGCTGGCTCAATTAGTGGCTCATTCATACTGAATGAATGTCTTTTGGAGTCTCTTCCATTGGAACAAGGAGACTCCAGTCAGCAGCAGGCAAGCTCTGAGCCTAAACGTGCTCGGAAGAAACGTGTGGAGCATCCACGTAATCCTCGCTTCAATGACCAGGAAAATACAGCTCTTGTCACTGGGATTCTGGAGCACTATGACAGTCTCTATGGACATTTAGTAGGTAAGTGTACCTTTCCATTTATTCTTCAAATACATGTGATCCTAGGTCATGTGAGTTTTGTTAATATGCAAATATGGGTCCATAATATCTTTCAATGTTAATTATTGTGGAAACACATCTTTTTATCATGCGTTACAAGGACAAGAAAACTCAGGCGTTCAATTTGCGATAACTGCATACAACATTAATGCAAGCTTCCTTAAATGTTTAGGTTTAGTAGTGAATGCTCATGTGCTTCACATATTACACCTAAAACAGCATGTTTGCTATCTCTTGGAACAGCTAGCAGTGTAGGAAACTGGTGGTTCTATTATTATGAATTAACGTCATATATTTTGTATGTATTTCAAGCGCGGACAAGTTCATCAAGCAAAAAAGAAATGTGGGACAAAATAATAATTGGTGTAAATGCGTGTGGGAATCGTGTCAGGGACAAGATTAATTGTCGCAAGAGATTTGACGATATTAGGGCTAAATTAAAAAAGAAAATACAAGACCAACGCGTGCATGCTTCTGGCACTGGAGGTGGCCCGCCACCACAACGTCTGATCTTAACTCCATTGGAGGAGCTGCTTCGGGGAAAACTACTTCCCGTCGTCGTGGAGGGTTTGGCCGGTGACAGGGACATCGGAATTTATCCCTCAATTTCCACCAGGTGAGAAATCTTACTGTACTAGGCGTGTCGTTGCTTACAGTTATTTTACACATTTCCGCTGCTTTTTATACTGTCTTCCCAATATAAGCATACCTACATCTATATATGTATATGTCTGTTTCTCTCTCTCTATATGTATTTTGTGACAGAAACCAGGGGATGGTAATAAATTCCGTATATAGGGCTCCCAGGATACTAGACAGTTTCTATCCTGTTTGGCCTGGGAGTGCAGCCTTATAATACATACACTCCATCCCACAGTTTGGCAAGCGCTGGAACTGAGGGATGAGAGATCCAGACCAGAGTTTGTCTGCTGCCTGATTTCTGTCACCTGTCATGCTAATTAGGAATCAGGTATGAAAGACTGATTTCCTGTTTGCTCTGCTCTCCCCACAAGAGCCAGGAGGCTGGAAGGCTGCTGAACTACAGAGGGGAGAAGCCTCTTCCCCAAACAGGTTCAATCTTTCTGTTCATTTGTGTAAGACTGCAAAAGTACCGTGTTTTGATGTTGGAAGTGGAAAAGCCACTTCCAACCCTGAGTCAGGGATATCTAAGTTAAGTTATCGCTCAGGTGAGCAGCTTTTGTTTTGATCTGTTTTCTGTTGTATGCACTGTGGCAGTCTCAGTGCCTGGGACTGAATAAACCAGGCATAGCCTGTTTAAAGGAACAGTACGTGACGCCTCATCATTTAACCCACCCTAAAAGACCGTGTTCTAAACAGTCCCGGACAAACGACGGAGCCCCGGAGTAAGCCGTTTGTCACATATGGTGGAGAATGCGGGCAGAACACTAGGGGGTCTGCGGGTTGAAGAACTTTGAAAAAAAAAAAAAAAAAAAAAAAAGTTTTTTTCATCCTCTGCAAACAAGATGGAAGACGTGGTGGGTGCACTGGTACGCAATGTCGCTGCCCAGAAAGACGCAAATGAAACCCAGCAACAGCTGTTAATAGCCCAGCAAGAAACTAATGCAAACCAGCAGCGGACGAATGCAGCCCAGCAACAGCTGCTAATAGCCCAGCAAGAGATTAATGCCAACCAGCAACAGGCGAATGCCAACCAGCAATAGGCGAATGCAAACCAGCAACAGACGAATGAAGCCCTGCAAAACGCGAATGCAAACCAGCAAGAGACAAACCGCTTGCTGAGAGAGGAGCAACAGCGGTTCGCTCAGGGCTTTCAGCAGGAACTCGAGATCCTGAGGGGGACTATCAGTAACCTTCCACTGGCAGCGGCAGCCCCAGTTCCGAAAATGACCAGGGCAAGCCACTACTGCTGCGGCACAGTTTATTCGAGCATTTGCCCGTTCTGTGCCGCAGCAGTAGCCTGGCGCGCGCCCGAGTGTGACGGGCGCGCGCCGAAGCAGCGGAAGAGCGCCCTCCGATCGGGGCGCTCTCCCTACCGCTGCCGGGTCCGCCGGGTCCCCCGGAACCCCCTGCCGCTGTCCCGCGATCGCGGGACACCAGGGCTCCCTCGGGGAGCCCCTGGACACGCGTGCAGGGGGCGCACGCTCCCGATGACGCGTGACCGTGCGTCTATGACGCGCGGCACGCCGAGGGGCGGCCACTAGCAAGCCGGGAGATTTCCCGGCTTGCGGTACCGACCACACTTCAATAAAGTGTGTCGGTAGTGTACCTTCAGAAGATGGGACCCTCGGATGATGTGGAAGCCTATCTTCTCACGTTTGAACGCACGGCACAGAGAGAGGGATGGCCAGAAGCTGAGTGGGCTGGTCTAATCGCACCCTTCCTAAGCGGCGAACCCCAGAAGGCTTACTTTGATCTAGAGCCAGCCGAAGCTAACGTCTATGCAAAATTGAAGTTCGAGATCCTCGCCCGCCTCGGCGTAACCACGGCTGTTCGCGCCCAAAGGTTTCACGCATGGTCCTTCACGATGGATAAAGCCACCCGAAGCCAGATGTATGACCTAATCCACCTCGCCCGGAAGTGGCTACAACCTGAGATCAACTCAGCCAGCCACATCGTGGAACGGTTGGTCATGGACCAGTTCTTGAGGAAACTTCCCTCTGCCTTACGCCGTTGGGTCAGTCGGAGTGACCCCCACAATGCGGATGAGCTTGTGGCCCTCGTAGAAAGGTACAATGCAGCAGAAGAGCACCCGCAACCCACAGTCGTGGAGCAACCCCACTACCCGAGGTTCCAGGACTCTTCCAGAGACGGTAAAAGGGTACCGGGGTTAAGGGGCGCTGAAGAGCGGCGACCACCTTCACGCAGCACCAGCAACAGTGGTTCGCACACTAAGGGCAATAGCCAACATGGGGAGCCGGGAAAAGGCTCTAAGTGGGACACAGACTATGTACCTAAATGTGTAAATTGTCATGAGAGGGGCCACACAGCAAAAATCTGCCCACTAAATGATGAGCCCATGCAATGCAACAGCGTGGAACCTTATTCGCTGTTGTCCCAATGTATGGGCCCTAGCCCAGAGGACCCCTTGAATAACCATCTGTGGGCATTTGTAAAGGTTAATGGTAAGAGGGTTCGGGCACTTCTTGACTCTGGGAGCATGGTCACACTAGTGTCCGAATACCTCTTGCCCATTAAGAAGAAACAGGGAAACAGTTCACAAAGAGTGGCAATTTGTTGTATACATGGGGATAATCATGAATATTCCACTGTTGATGTTTTTTTTGAAACAGAGTTTGGTTCTTTAGATTTCAAGGTGGGTATTGTACCCAAACTGGCACATGATGTGTTAATAGGGACCGACTTTCCCCATTTTCTAAAAATGTGGTCCCCCGCTCAGAATAGCGCCCAGAGTTCAATAGCGGACCATAACGAAGTATTAGAAGAAACAAATCCTTTCCCTTTTTCAGAAATGGAGGTTGACGAGGGCCCAAATAAGAAGGGGGAAAAGGAGGAGTGCTGTAAAATTCCCTTCCCCATCACTACTTTGGTAGGGAATACCCCAAATCAAGATGTTGAGCAGACACTTACCAACCCAGAACCGGATAAGACCCTCGCTGACCTAGAGGTCAGTCCTGGGAGTTTTAAGAAGGCCCAGTGGGAGGACCCCACATTAGCGGTAGCAAGGGGAAATATACGGGACCAGAATAGTACTCCTGGCCAACCAGATAGGTCACTTGCTTACCCCTACTTCGAGGTAGAGAACGACCTAGTATATCGGGTTGATAAAAGGAAATCAGTTACAACTAAACAATTGTTGGTACCACGGACATTCCGTAACGTAGTATTACACCTCGCACATAGTCATCCATTGGGGGGACACCTAGGGGTGGAAAAGACAAAAGAAAAGGTTCTCCGAAGCTTCTATTGGCCTGGGGTTCTGGCAGAAATTACGAATTATTGTTCCTCATGCCCAGAATGTCAGATCACCGCCCCGTTCAAGGCGTACCGCAGCCCATTGGTACCCCTTCCCATAATAGAGGTACCATTTGACCGGATTGCTATGGATCTAGTAGGACCCCTAATAAAGTCTGCTAGGGGACATCAGCATATATTGGTAATATTAGATTATGCCACCCGATATCCGGAGGCAGTTCCCCTACGTAGCACCTCAGCTAAAAACATAGCAAAAGAGTTAGTAGTTCTGTTTTCCCGGGTCGGGATTCCTAAAGAGATTCTATCTGACCAGGGAACACCATTTATGTCCCAAGTAACGAAAGAGCTATGTAAACTCCTAAAAATCAAGCATCTCAGAACCTCAGTCTATCATCCACAAACAGATGGTTTAGTGGAAAGGTTCAATAAAACCTTAAAGAGCATGTTACGGCGGGCGGTTGATAAAGATGGGAAAAACTGGGATTGTTTGTTACCGTACCTGTTATTTGCCATTAGGGAAGTTCCCCAATCATCCACAGGCTTCTCCCCGTTTGAACTATTGTATGGCCGACACCCAAGGGGCTTACTGGATATAGCCAAAGAGACTTGGGAACACGAGGTTACCCCTTACAGAAGTGTAATAGAGCATGTTGCCCAGATGCAGGACCGCATTGCTGCAGTCCTACCCATAGTGAGGGAACACATGGAGAAAGCTCAAGAAGCACAGAGGAATACATATAATAAGGGTGCTAGGGTCAGAATTTTTTCTCCAGGTGATAGGGTACTAGTTCTGGTTCCCACCGTGGAGAGTAAATTCCTTGCTAAATGGCATGGGCCATATGAGGTCTTGGAAAGAGTGGGAGAAGTAAATTATAAGGTAAGACAGCCAGGTAGGAGGAAACCTGAGCAAATTTACCATATAAACCTACTCAAGCCCTGGAAAGATAGAGAAGTCTTGTTAACCCTAGTACCCCCAGGTCCGTCAGAGAATCAAGAAACTGACCCAGAGGTTAGCATAGCTGAAACCCTGTCTGTTCATCAGAAACGAGAGGTTCAGAATTTAGTGAAAAGAAACAAAGAAATCTTCTCTATACGGCCAGGTAGAACTAGCGTAATTGAACATGACCTAGTCTCTGAACCGGGGGTCCGAGTTAACCTTAAACCGTACCGAATCCCAGAGGCCAAAAGAAAGGCTATAAGTTTAGAGGTTAAAAAAATGCTAAAACTAGGTGTAATTGAGGAATCCCAAAGTGGGTGGAACAGCCCTATAGTCTTAGTCCCAAAGCCAGATGGTACAACAAGGTTTTGTAATGACTACCGAACTAAACGCGGTGTCAAAATTTGATACTTATCCTATGCCCAGGGTAGATGAACTTGTAGAGAGACTGGGCAAAGCCCGATATCTCACAACCCTAGACCTAACAAAAGGGTACTGGCAGGTTCCCCTCACAGAAAGGGCAAAAGAAAAGACAGCCTTCTCAACCCCAGACGGCCTCTTTCAGTATAAGGTGTTGCCTTTTGGCTTACATGGAGCTCCCGCCACATTCCAAAGAATGATGGATAAAATTTTAAAACCACATGCTCGGTATGCTGCCGCCTACCTGGATGATGTGGTAATCCATAGTGAAGATTGGCAATCCCACCTTCCAAAGGTCCAAGCTGTGCTTGACGCAGTCCGGTCTGCTGGACTAACTGCTTACCCCGCTAAATGCACTATTGGTCTGGAGGAGGCCAAGTATCTGGGATATTCTATTGGCAGAGGTTTACTCAAACCCCAAACACTCAAAGTGGAGGCGATACAAAATTGGCCAAGGCCAGTTACAAAAAAACAAGTAAGGACCTTTTTGGGGTTAATTGGGTACTATAGAAGGTTTATTCCCAATTTTGCAACTAAGGCAACCCCACTAACTGACCTCACAAAAGCAAGAGGACCGCTAATGGTAAAGTGGTCCCCCGAAACCGAACAGGCCTTTAGAAGCCTGAAAGAAGCTCTCTGTGCCCAACCAGTGTTGGTCACACCTGACTTCTCCAAAGAGTTCGTAGTCCAAACCGACGCATCTGAGGTAGGGCTGGGGGCGGTACTCTCCCAGGAGTCTCAAGGTGAGGAGCACCCCATCCTTTATTTAAGTAGGAAACTAAATCCCCAGGAGAAAAATTACTCCATAGTAGAGAAAGAGTGTCTCGCAATAAAGTGGGCTGTAGAGACGCTCAAATACTACCTGTTGGGGAGAAAATTCCGGTTGGTCACAGATCATGCACCCCTTACCTGGATGTGTCAAAACAGGGAAAAGAATGCTAGAGTGACCAGGTGGTTCCTAAGCCTACAACCCTTTAAATTTTCTGTGGAACACAGGTCAGGGCACAAACATGGCAATGCTGACGGGTTGTCAAGGATGCACTCCCTAATATCCATGGTCGCTCATCCCTCGAGGTCTGAGCTGGGGGGGAGGATATGTGACAGAAACCAGGGGATGGTAATAAATTCCGTATATAGGGCTCCCAGGATACTAGACAGTTTCTATCCTGTTTGGCCTGGGAGTGCAGCCTTATAATACATACACTCCATCCCACAGTTTGGCAAGCGCTGGAACTGAGGGATGAGAGATCCAGACCAGAGTTTGTCTGCTGCCTGATTTCTGTCACCTGTCATGCTAATTAGGAATCAGGTATGAAAGACTGATTTCCTGTTTGCTCTGCTCTCCCCACAAGAGCCAGGAGGCTGGAAGGCTGCTGAACTACAGAGGGGAGAAGCCTCTTCCCCAAACAGGTTCAATCTTTCTGTTCATTTGTGTAAGACTGCAAAAGTACCGTGTTTTGATGTTGGAAGTGGAAAAGCCACTTCCAACCCTGAGTCAGGGATATCTAAGTTAAGTTATCGCTCAGGTGAGCAGCTTTTGTTTTGATCTGTTTTCTGTTGTATGCACTGTGGCAGTCTCAGTGCCTGGGACTGAATAAACCAGGCATAGCCTGTTTAAAGGAACAGTACGTGACGCCTCATCATTTAACCCACCCTAAAAGACCGTGTTCTAAACAGTCCCGGACAAACGACGGAGCCCCGGAGTAAGCCGTTTGTCACAATATATATATCAAAATATACATATATGTTGTAGTCCTACTAAAAGCAGTAACTAATATACCACGTGGCATTGCGTGGTCATTTGCATGTGAATTCCCACAATGCTTTGCTGCAGTGGAAGCAATTTATGGTGGGCGAAGATGGGGAACAACAGGGTAGCACACATGTTTAAGACATGCTAATGAGAAATTATTACTAGGTACTGGTGCAGAACATAAATATATATAATATTAATGTGTATATTATTTATTTAACTCCTACAAACACGACATTACTGGCTATTCAAATCATGCATCGAATATATTGCATGCAACGGCCAACAAACATCACTTGCACAAACAAATGTCTTGTTGTTTATTAAAAGGTCCTTTTTTGCTTTATGTCATATACAGACAGCATAATGAGGCACACGTAGCATATGTTTTGTCATTGTGTTCATAACTTGCACACTTCAGACGACTATTTTGCTTCTCTACCATTGTGTTTAAGCAGCTGCAATGAATATGTCATCACAGCATACACGTCAACAGAGGGGGTGGGGTTCAGCACACAGCCTAATTACAGGGTCATCTTACGGTCAACTTTGTTGACACCGTTTTCACCTGCTTCAAGTAATTGAAAGGTCTGGCTGATTACTGTTTTGGGGGGAGGGAATACCGTTCTTACAAATTGACTAGCAAAACAGAAGGTAATCACAGTCATTTGAAAGGTTAACTCTAGGTACTAATTCCCCCAACAAGTCATTAGTTATGAAACCGTACGTCACACATTCCTTCACTCACATCTATAGTTGAACTGATATCAACACCACATTATCACACACTGCATGTGTTGTGTTGTTGAGTGGCAGCCACATTCAGGCGTGCCACAGCTTCTATTAATGTACCACACATATCCTCTACCAAAAACGATTCTTTTTCCAATATGACCACCTTCATGATAACCATTGTGAATGTTCATCTCATGATAGTTATGTACATTATTATAGTGATATGACTACACAACATATGCATTGTATGTACAAAATTAATAATTTTATCCTAACGCATTACTGCAGAAACATAGTATGTTGTATGTTACTGAAGACAAAAGTCCTAAGTACACAGGCATGTACATTGTTATTACAACTATTTATGTTCACTTTCACACACACATTTTCGGTTAAGGAACTGATGCTGTTAGTTAGTCATAAATACTGAACATACAGTAACTCTATGTTCAATATTTACACATGTAAATTAACAACTGATGTTATTGTTATATATAGTTGCCCCTGGAGGACATGTGTCACCTGAGACGGAACAAGTGTCTTCACCTGGGTCATGCAGCTCATCACACCTGGAAGCTGAAGGTATGAGGTGGTGGACATATAATATGTTCACTTCTATATGTTATGTTGTCATGTTCATTATTTGTTTTGCACATGTTCTTTAAATAGGATTACTTAAGGTCAGTGAAAATGAAGTTTTTTAAGACAACATGTATTGTGTTTGTGATGTTAAGTATCATGTAGGAGTTGTGAGTTTTGAGCAACTTTTCATTCATTCTTATTTCATACTGAGTCCAAACATAATTCGTAAGTCAAGGTAGTTTTTAATGTGACGTTATAAAATGTATGGAAACATGTTAGGTGTTAGTTATCACAGAGTATAATTACATAGTAAAACAGCAGAGATTAACAAGCCATTTCATAATGTGTACATTTATTTATAGCACATGATGATGATGATGATGATGATGCCGCCATAGACACAAAAATGCAATCAAGTGACCATAACGAGGTTCCCATTGAAAGAGTTACACAGGCAAATCGTCCATCAAGTAACACATACGATGCAATAGTTGCTTCTGAGGAAAAAATTGTTTAAGCAGAAAATCGTCGCCATTCAGATCTGATGTCAGTGCACGAAAGGATGATATCACTGCAGGAAGAAACGATATCACAATTGTCACATCTCGACAGAGTCTTCATTGAAGTTCCTAAACAGATACAAAAATTAAACACGACATTAGAAGCAGTAGTTGTTCAGCTAACCCAAGCTAATTACTTGAGAATGACTACAGCACCAAATTTCAACTTTAACCCATCAGAGGAAGGATCTTTACATGGTGCTAATTTTTTACCCCATGCATCTGATGTTCATTCCCCAGGTCGGGATGTTACCGGTAAAGTAGCTGAAAGTTCTGTGCATGTTCCTGTCAACATCCTACCGCTGCCATCTGTAGAAAATCTGGAGCTGACACCTACAAAGGAGGCACCAAAAAGAAAAATGCACAAGCAGTTACTACTGACCAGTTTTTGGACACAAACAAAAAAAGACACACATGAAACAGACCAACCATCACTTGTGCAGTGTCTACCAACTTGCTCACATGTGTCAGTGGGCACAAGTCCTGTCGGTGAGTCACTGGCCAAAAGCCCGGGTTGGTGAACAGTCACTGCCCACAAGCCCTGTAGGTGTCACTGCCCAAAAGCCCTGTAGGTGAGTCACTGCCCAAAAGCCCTGTCGGTGAACAGTCACTGCCCAAAAGCCCTGTAGGTGAGTCACTGGCCAAAAGCCCTGTTGGTGAACAGTCACTGCCCACAAGCCCTGTAGGTGAGTCACTGCCCAAAAGCCCTGTAGGTGAGTCACTGCCCAAAAGCCCTGTCGGTGAACAGTCACTGCCCAAAAGCCCTGTAGGTGAGTCACTGCCCAAAAGCCCTGTAGGTGAGTCACTGCCCAAAAGCCCTGTAGGTGAGTCACTGGCCACAAGCCCTGGCCGTGAAGTGCCAGAGGCCACTCAAAGTGGGTCTGTTGTGGCTAAAGTTGTTGCAAAACGAAAAAGGAAAATACAAGAGACAACAAGCAGGCCTGTTACTTGCTCTCAAAAGGAACAAAAAAAATAAATGTTATAATTCACTAAATATGATACAAACAAAAAAATCCAAACATGAAACGGAACAAGCATCAGTTGTGCAGTGTGTACCAACTTGTTCACAACTGTCACAGGCCACAAGCCCTGCCTGTGAACTGTCACAGGCCACAAGCCCTGCCCGTGACCTGTCACACGCCACAAGCCCTGCCCGTGACCTGTCACAGGCCACAAGCCCTGCCCGTGAACTGTCACACGCCACAAGCCCTGCCCGTGACCTGTCACAGGCCACAAGCCCTGCCCGTGACCTGTCACAGGCCACAAGCCCTGCCTGTGAACTGTCACACGCCACAAGCCCTGCCCGTGAACTGTCACACGCCACAAGCCCTGCCCATGACCTGTCACAGGCCACAAGTCCTGCCCATGACCTGTCACAGGCCACAAGCCCTGCCCATGACCTGTCACAGGCCACAAGCCCTGCCCGTGAAGTGCCCCAGGCCACTCAAAGTGGCTCTGTTGTGACTAAAGTTGTAGCTAAACGAAAAAGAAAAATCCAAGAGACAACAAGCAGGCCTGTGACTCGCTCTCAAAAGGAAAAAAAATAATAAATGTTATAATTAAGTAAATATGTCTTTGGCCTTGTTTTGTTGACTTCAGATTATCTAATGAATATTGTATGTATGCTGAAGACCTGTTGTTTCCAAACATTCAAGTATGTCATTGTACACGTGAAGTTTTGGAAATGTTAACAGTCCTAATGAATGAATAGTGTTATTAATATTTATGTATTAATCATCTGTTCAGTAATGGTCCAACATGACCCAGTTGCTATGTTTAGAGAAGCTGCCATTGACTTACCTGCGAAACATTGTATTTGGGTGTGTTTGATAGTTATTTTATGTAATCATTGCATGTTAATATTATTCACATGAAATTAAAACTAACATCTATTTAACTGCTAACATCTTTATTGTCCGTGTACAGCAGGATTAAGTAAAATATTACTTACCTTCACCTTGCTTGAACATTCGTAATGTTGTCCTTTCATCATGTATGAGTACTGGTTTCAAGAACATATCTGTGAATGTTTAGTAATATATATGTAGTATGTATGGATATATGTACACACACACACAGTGTGTGTGTGTGTATATATATACATATATATACATATTATTTTAAATCTAAACTGGTATAGATGTATTTTCTGAAAAAATACACTTCATGTTTCCTTGTGAAAACACAGTATTATAATAATACAGGCCTAATGTTTGTGAAATATACTTACTGTGAGCCTATAACAGTATGGGCGTAAAATAATTATTATTCACATAATTCACTCATGTTTATCACCATTTAAATAGGTTTCATACAAGGCCTACTTACTGCCATCAATATGTTCTGTGTAGAACAGGATTACATAGATATATTATTGGTTGTAACACTACAGCCCTTCTAAACGCAAAAAAGGCCTTGTTTGATGGTAAATCACAATTGCACACAGGTGAATGTAATAGGCCATCAAACATATTAACCCTGTAATATTTTAACCTTTAAATAAATCAGAACAATATAAAAATCCCTCTTTACATATAAGGCCTTAAATATTGTAATATACACACACATTTAAAGGTTGGTTTTAGAGACATATACATATGTATATTGTACTATATATATATATATATATATATATATATATATATATATATATATGTATGTGTTTAAGAGATATATATATATATATATATATATATATATATCTACATATACACACGTAGTTAAACTCTGATGCAGACAGGGAGTTAACCAGACTGAAAGATACACAGTGAAATGTAGCAAAAAAAAACAGACAAAAACATTTGCAGGTGTGTGTATATCTCATTATATGTCTGTGTAAGCACTATTTTCATAATGCGAACACTGTGTATTTCCTCACCCACATTGTTTTTTAATTACAATTGTACACTTGTTTTGAGAAAGTAGATAAAAATAGCTTAATGTGCCTTTCACAGTGAAATGGCTATAAGAAACCACATATGTCAGGCACTTATTTTTACACTATCCAATTGGTGTTTGGAAAAAGGAGTAAAAGATGAAACTTTTTTCCTGACCTTGAATTGAAACACACAAAATAGATAACATTGAAATAGTTTCACATTCTGAACACAGAACATAGAAGTCCACTCACATTATTTCTGAAGCTGCAATGGGTGAGGATTTAATTCTGAACAGCCATCCACACAAAGGGTATAAAATGATGATTGCGGAGGCCATCATATCAACTGCGGAACACAAAGCCAACGTGGGCCAGATCTATGATTTGATTAGAACAAAGTATCCTTATTACCAAGAACCTGGGCGGGCGCGAAATTTTAAATCCTCTGTAAGATTCACTTTATCAACTAATGAATGTTTTGAACGTGTGCAGGATAACCTACATGAAAGGTATGGTTTTTGGCAGATTGCACCGCAATTTAAAATCACCATGGAACACGGCACATATCTTCTGATAAATAGCATATTTATTCCTCATAACAATAGCAATGGATCCGCTACTACTGTTCTGTGTGAATCGATACCTGCTGCAATATCTTTACCCTCCATTCCTGAAACACACATTCTACAAGAACATAACTACTATGATTTTTTACCAAGCCTTTCTGCTGCAAACGCATTCGAATGGGTACACGAAGAAATGAACGTACCTCCGGACCAATTGTTTGAAGAAGGCAGTGGCGATTCCTATGAGCGCCTCATGGAGGAGATGTGTGTCATACAGGATTCAGCGGTTGGGTCAACCATGGATGCAAATGCATTGTCTTTCTGGAGCGACCAGTTGCAGCCAGACGAAGTGTTACTTCTACAAGAATGGTAAATATAACAATCATTATGCGTTGCCTCACCGTTAAAAGTTTTTTTTTTTCTAACCACCATTTTTACTTTAAATGCGTGGATACAGCGTAACATTGCAGACTGCATAACATGTAGCGATCACAAACACATTTTTTCCTATTACAATATAGTAGAACCAGAAAGATTAGTACACATTGCTCACGGAATAAATATACCTACTTTCCTATCTCTTAAAACATATAATAGCAACATGTTACCATAACTGTAACACACACCTGTTTGTTTATCATGCAACATCTAAAAAAAAAAACGGGTCGGCCACGTATGACGTGGGACCCTTGTCATGTGCCAAGGCGTCCTTAAAAAGGATTACCGATGTAAGTCCCGCCCCCAACCGACGTGCGCGCGTTAAAGCCTATTGGCTGTGTCGGTTTGTTATAGTTACGGTCACTGCACTGTGTAATGCGTGCGCGTCTGTGTTTGTGGGCGTGCACTGTGCGTTAGCCCAATGTTAATTCTGTGGGAGGAGTGTTTGCGTGCGCTTCACGCTGGCTTAACATGACGTCACACATAATGGATTTCCGCATTGTGTGATCGGCCGTGCTTTCCGTCCACACACGTCTGTTTAAAAAGATTACAGATGTACTCGTTTAGAACGAATGTAGTTTCGCCTTCATTGTATTTTAAATAAATATTTTATGGTTAATGGTATTTACAACATGTATTGAACGCACAACGTACGCATTGTTTTGCGCATGCGCTAACACTTTGTCGACCCAAGCGTGAAGTGCGTGCGCACAGTAAGATGTGTGCGCACATTTTTAAGTATACAGCCAACGGAAAGTTCATATACATAGTTATGCGTGCTACGAAATGAACAAAAGGATACATAATGATGTATACTTGTAAACTTGTACTTCTAACATATAAGTGAGTGACGTGTGTATATACACAATCATATAGAGATGTGTAACGCGTTGTCACGGATACATATATATTAAGGTGCCATCTTTGACCATCATGTGTTTGCTGTATTTCAGAGATGTCGGGGAAGATTCAATCGGATCAATGTATGATTTCTGAAGAGTCTAACGTTATATGAGATGATTGTGAGGAGGAGCCACCGACTACTATACTACATATGGAACTAATTTTATATTGCTTGCAGCGCTTATTAACAAACAATTAAAAATGTGATACCATTATGCCTATATTGCATAAGCACTTAATTAACATAATGATGTTGCTAAACAGTGCAGTTAGAAAATTTATTGAGTGTTCTTTAATTAGTACTAACATGATATGCCATGGTGTGTTTTATATATAACAACCATTCCCACTCTGCAAACACATTTGTGTATTCTATTATGTAATGGAACGTATGACTGTCGAAACTATGTAAAGGACACTTACAACCAACTTGCCATTTCTTGGTAAAAATCTCTTGTAACATGGGTATGTTGATAAAATGGTTTGGGAATGTAGCAAATAATGTTATTGGCAAGATGTTGTGGTCACCTACAATGCATGATGTTATGAATATTACGTCAACATCATGTAATCAAGTACGTTTACTGTATGTGTATATTTCATGTACCAAACTAACTATAGTTTACTGTGTTTATTAAACGTTCAACACATACATAGTACAGTCAATATGATGATATAAGCTACCATAATAAACCTGCTGTTATCATTTGTCGGTGTTATACATGGATCAGACACAAATTGATACAGACACAAACAGTTGTCTTAAAAAGTGTGCCTATGCTAATGTGCACGTTATTGACGTGTATATTTTGAGAGTACTTGTTAATTATCATCATGATAATGATGAAGTGACGTCAATGACATTCCAAATATATTAACAACATTGTCATTGTGGGAAATTATTAATGCAAAATTACAGTAACATTTGTGACACAATTGTGTTTTTGTTTACAGTTTGACACTTGTTACATGTAGGTCACATCAACACACATGTGTGACTTATACATACACATGTGACAATGTTTAATTAATGTTGTCAAATAATTTATAGCATTAATAATCACCTACTTTGCTAAATATAAGATGTTCAACGCATTGTTGTGATTACAGGCATTCATGCATGGAGTGTTATGATCAGTCAATTGCATCCGTGATTAATGACCTCCCTTAAGTTAAAAAATATCAACAGTTATCCCTTTCTCTCCAAACACCTCTATATTACATGAATGGAATTTATAAGGGAACATACATTAAATGTGATGAAATGGGAGTAATCATTTTATAATACAATGCACATGAAACCTCAGTAGTAGCTAAATGCATGTACATGATACAGAAACTACATGTATGTAACATTTATCGTTTACCAATATGTTGGGTTTTTACTTCAATTAATTATACGAATATTTAGGTAGGCACATCTTATGACAGATGTCAGCAAATATACATACCATGATCAGTCATACTGGAGATATACCTATAATACAATGGAACAATATATACATTTGAAAGATTGACATGCCATCTTCAGTACCGTAAGCAACACAGCAAAGTGTGTATTTGGTGTTAAATGTGCAACACCATGTATATTTTATCACATTCAAAATGTAAAGCAGCCTGGTGTACACATGATATGAATGTACATGTTACACTGCAACAATAACATTGTATGTAAGCATACTGCAAGAATTAATGACTATGGCCATACTATGTGTATTGTGTTTGCATAACGAACAACACAATGCTAAAATATTACTGATTTGTTACACCAGTTGTATTCACATACACACAACTAATTTACAATGGAAGAGGGATAATATAACCTGTGCAACAATAACATACCGGTGCCACATCCCTTTGTGCACACAGCAGAGAAAAGAAAGGTGTGCAACCCATATTCATCTGTGTCCTAACAGAAGGTTATGTAAAAAACAATTAGTGTTAATATTACATAATAATATATAAAAGTAGTACTATGAAAATATATGTTTTTACTTACAAGAAAAAAAGGAATTTATGACATTCTGGCGTGTCTGGCCACCACTGGCTGTTTGTTCATTTTTAGCAGCTACATGGGTGGGATGCTCCTCTACCAAAGCGTCAGGTTGGTCTGATTGTACATTATGTGTGAGTGCCACATTGTGCAAAATGCAACAGGCAATTATAATATCAGACACTTTTTGAGGCTTGTATAGAAGAGCCCCACCAGTTCTGTCGAGACACCTAAATCTGGTCTTGAGTAGGCCAAATGTCCTCTCTATAACAGATCTTGTAGATATATGGGCTGCATTGTACCTCTCCTCTGCTTCAGTTTGAGGGTTTAGCACCGGAGTCAAGAGCCACGGCCTAATTCCGTATCCTGAGTCACCTATAATCAATGGAGCACACATAAGCTTACATTAGTTATAAGATTCTACAATGAAAACATTCGTAAACAAATATGTGTTTTGTGTTACAACATCCAAATATGTACTCACCCAGCAGCCAACCATGTCCAAAATGTCCCTCTTCGAAAGCATGGAAGACTGAAGAGTTCCTCAGGATAGAGGAATCGTGACTGGAACCAGGGAATTTGGGTACCACATGCATTATCCTCATCGTGGCATCACATACCACCTGTACATTCAGTGAATGGTAGTGCTTACGATTGCGGTAAACATGCTCACTCTGACTAGGTGCAATCAAAGCAACATGTGTGCAATCGATTGCACCCAGCACACATGGTATCCCTGCTATGTTATAAAAGCCATTCCTGACTTCCAGCCACTCTGTCGCCTCTGTAGGAAAATGAATATAATTCCTAGCGTGTCTATTGAGTGCATAGAGAAACTGGGTAAAGGCCCGCGAGAATGTAGATTGCGAGACCCCGCCCACTATGCCCACAGTTGTCTGGAATGACGCGGAAGCAAGATAATGTAATGAGCACAGCATTTTAACAAGCCCAGGGACTGCACGACCTCTGGCTGTCAAAAAATCTAAATCTCCCCTTATCTCTTCATAAAGAGATAAGATTGCTGCTGAACTCAAACGATAGCGACTTACTATCTCCTCCTCACTCATCCCATCTAACAGGGTTCTCTCCCTGTACACACGCGGACGAGGCACAACTTGTCTCCTCTGTCTTCTCCTCTGATCTCCTGTCCCTCTACCTGTCCCTCGGCCTGTCCCTCTCCCTGTCCCTGTCGTATCCGCGTGCCTGTCCCTGTGACTGTCCCTGGCTCTGTCCCTCCCTTGCCCTATGTCATTCTCTTCATCAGCAAGCATGTCATGCAAAAGAATGTTCCGACGTCTCCTAAACAATCGCAACATTTTGAAATGAGTAGCTGTGAATGAGCAGATAATGGGCGTCCTTTAAATAGGTATGTGATGATGTCAGGTGACATAGTAAAAAGCAAGGTGTTACATTAACATATTAAAGTACTTGGGTCCCAAGCTGTCTCCATTTGATCTAAGAATTATTTGTTCTGTGTATTCAGCAGGCAATCATGATATTTGACAATGATGTAACGTGAAGCTTTGTACAAACATTGTTTGAAAATTATTAGTGTAATGTGCAATGCATGTAACACTTTTGAACGCAACAGTCAGTCATGTAATTAGACAAAAAGCCTGAGATTGACGTGGAAAAAGTTTGCTGTAACATGTGTAATTAGCCATGTTATTGTCACATGTTCACAACAATGAATTCTCGTGTGCATATGCATACATTTATGTAATGAGGATAGTTGCTATAGAATCAGTTTGAAAGGTGTCACAATGATTAATTACTGTACATATGTGTACAAGTTAGGTTGAAGTGCTTGTAATGCAACGGTTACAATGTGAACATGCAATGTGATTGAGTGTCCAATAAGTGATGTCATGAAAAAAGGGAGGACCCAAAGTACATGTAAACATGAGAATACAGATGTACATGAACGTTTAAAGATGCGTTACACATTACAAGCATTGTGTAATGTAAAGCAACATGAATATACGGTGGATGTGTTAGATGTGTGACATGTGTAACATCATATAAAGAATTGTCGCTCAGTTCAGTAAAATGTGTGATATGATGTGAGGTTCTTCTATAAGAGTTGAGTATAGGATTTTCCCTTGACACATCATCACATGATGAGTAATGTGACACGCAAATGATGAAAACATATAAAAGTACAATGTAAATCAAATAATACACGTCAGGTGTGACACAATGCAGTGAATGCTCTGTATTGTGAGCAATGGAACGTAAACAGTACAATAATGTTATACGTCCCCACTCCATTGACTCCATTGATATACAGATGATTTATTTTTTCTAAGTGCCGTTCCGGCAGCCTTAGAGATCGTTCTCCCCTCCAACTTGCCAACTTTAGTTGGCGGGAGAAATTGGCCATAAAATCTCAATTTCTTAGTGCCGATCAGCCCCGATAAGCTGATTTTGCTACTTGAATCCAGCCGAATTAAAAAAGTGGTGATAAGTGCCGAAAACAGGTTTATCGGCAGCAGACTGGCCATAACAAAATTATCGGCCACGAAACATGCCGAAATCAAGCACATATCGGCGCTTACTGAATCTCAAACTCAATTTTGGCTATAAAATGGCGAAAAAACCCTTATCAATGCTTACTGCTTAGAGCCCTTAGTTTGGTAAATGGGACGTTTTTTTTATCATCTCAGAAATGCTTTAATTATATATAATTTTTGGAATATATCAACTTGAACCAAACATCCGAGAAAAAAAGGACTATGCATTGGCCGGGAATCGAACCCGGGTCAACTGTTTGGAAGGCAGCTATGCTCACCACTATATCACCGATGCTTCATGTCAAAAAACAGGTTTTGCAAGGAACTTGGATTAGTGTTGTGCAATAGCTTAAAAGGTGTACAGTAAGTATTACTTTTAAACATATGAAAATAAGTATCATTATATAATTGCTGTCTGACCGCTTTTTGTGAACAAACATCAGTTGCTAGATACCAGGGTTGGTGCACAAAATAAAGCAAATTGGACTCAATAAAAAATATATGCACCTGAATTGAAAATTGGTTGAAGGATAGACAACAGAGGGTTGTTATAAATGGAACTTTTTCAGGTTGGGCTAAAGTCGTGAGTGGAGTACCTCAGGGATTGGTACTGGGACCACTGCTTTTTAACTTGTTTATTAATGACCTTGAGGTTGGCATCGGGGACAAAGTCTCCATCTTTGCTGATGATACTAAATTGTGTACGGTAGTAGACTCAGAGCAGGATGTCATTTCTCTCCAGAAGGACTTTGATAGACTGGAAACGTGGGCAGGTAAATGGCAGATGAGGTTTAATACAGGTAAATGTAAGGTTATGGATTTGGGATGCAAGAATAAACAGGCAACTTACAAATTAAATGGGGATAAATTGGGGGAATCCTTGACGAAGAAGGATTTAGGAGTGCTTGTAGACAGCAGGCTTAGCAATAGTGCCCAAAGTCATGCAGTAGCTGCAAAGGCAAACAAGATCTTATCTTGCATTAAATGGGCAATGGATGGAAGGGAAGTAAATAGAATTATGCCCCTTTACAAAGCATTAGTAAGACCACACCTTGAATATGGAATACAGTTTGGGGTACCCCTCCTTAGAAAATACATTATGGAACTAGAGAGAGTGCATAGAAGAGCCACCAAATTAATAAAGGGGATGGACAATCTAACTTATGAGGAGAGGCTAGCTAAATAAGATTTATTTACATTAGAAAAGAGACATCTAAGAGGGGATATGATGACTATATACAAATATATTTGGGGACAATACAAGGAGCTTTCAAAAGAACTATTCACCCCAAGGGCAGTGTACAAAGGACACAGGGTCATCCCTTAAGGTTGGAGGAAAGTAGATTTCACAAGCAACAAAGGAAATGTTCTTTACAGTAAGGGCAGTTACAATGTGGAATTCATTACCTATGGAGACTGTGATGGCAGATACAATAGATTTGTTCATAAAGAGGTTGGATATCTTTTTGGAAAGGAAAGCTACACAGGGATATACCAAATAAGTAAACCAGGGAGGATCTGACCAAAGGGAGGATCCCATTACACCAGGTAAGACCCCCATGGAGGACCTGACCGAAGGGAGGATCCCATTACACCAGGGAAGACCCCCAGGGAGGCCCTGACCTAAGGGAGGATCCCATTACACCAGGGAAGACCCCCAGGGAGGATTCCATGACACCAGGGAAGACCCCAGGGAGGATCCCATTACACCAGGGAAGACCCCCAGGGAGGATCCCATTACACCAGGGATTACCCCCATGGAGGACCTATGACACCAGGGAAGACCCCCAGGGAGGATCCCATTACACCATGGAAGACCCTCAGGGAGGACCTGACCGAAGGCAGGGTCCCATTACACCAGGGAAGACCCATGGGAGAATCCCATTACACCAGGGCAGACTCCAGACTCCAAAGAACATCTCAAGACGGTCTCCAGGCTCAACTAGCCTGTAAAGCAGCAGACAACACATTTTTATTGTTATCCAGCAGGGGCAGTATCCTAGTGTCAAGGGTCCCAAAAAGGTGCTGTGAGCATTATAAATTGCTGTAGCAAGCAGTTAATTCCCAGGGTTAAGTAGGGACCTGGGGTGGCTTGATCTGTTTCCAGTCCCAGGTTTAAGAGGAGACCTGGGTGGATCTATGCTAGGTTCCACCCCCAAGATTTAAGTTTGGATCAAGGAGGGACTTGCTCGCAAAGCCGAGATTGTGGATATGTGAAAGATGCTGAAAACCAGTCACGGTTGTCCTGGACTGTGCTGCTATGTTCCAACACACTTAATTAAGTTGTGGTGGGTATAAAGACAAGTTATAAAGTTTCTGGCGCCCTCTTCTGACTATTTACACCTCTATGTGTATATCTATCTATCTCTGTACATATGGTGGGTAAAAAAGGTGACAAAAAACCCTCCACCGTATAGCATGTAGCATATATAAATATCACTTGTGACCACATTCACATGTCTTAGGCAGGTCTGCACCCCTGCCTTTCACCATTATCACCTAGCATACAGTGCTTCCACCACAGCAAGGGATTCTGGGAAATGACATGCAAATGAGCACACAAAAGGTGACACTGTGTGCTCATTTGCATGTAATTTCCCAGAATTCCTTGCTGCAGTGGAAGCACTGTGTGCTAGGAGATAATGGCGAAAAGCAGGGTTGCAGAGCTGTCTCAGGCTGCGTCCATAGAGGGGGGAGCCACGCTCCTCCGCGCTGATGCTGAGGCTCGCCTGGAGCGATTGCATGAACTAGCAGACGAGCCAGCGTGCGCGATCGAGAGGCGGGTGGAGGCGGGGCACTGACGTCACGGTGCTGTGACGTTGACGCTGCTTCGCTCTGATTGGAGGTTTTCAGCCGACAGCGCGCTCAGAAACAGGTTCTGCTGTAGACTGAAAATCCATGCGCCTCAGCACGCCTGCGGAAACTCGTGGGAGCCCCCTCTCAAGACATCCTCATTGAGGATGACGGGGGTCATCGCGGAGCATCCGCACGGCTCAGCGCTGACTGTCCTTCTATGGACTCAGCCTAAGACATGTGAATGTGCTGACAAGTGATCTTTTTATCTATCTCTGTGTATATCTATTTATCTCTATCTATTTATATCTATCTATCAGTGGGGCCTATTCACTAAACAGTTACACACACACACACACATACACCCTCCACACATTTACACTAATACACAGACACACACACATACACCCCCCACACATTTACACTAATACACAGACACACACACACACGCATACACCCTCCACACATTTACACTAATACACAGACACACACACACACATACACCCTCCACACATTTACACTAATACACAGACGCACACATCTCTTTCCCTCTCAGATTAATTGTGGCATTTTCGTTCTCACTGTTTGGAAACTGGCGGTAAAAATTACATCGCTCAACCCTGACCAAGGGAAATATAAGATGATAAGGTGACTATCTGTCTCTCACGCTACACACACTTTCTTATGGAAATATATACAGGTGGCCCTCGGTATCCAACGGTCCAATTTCCGTCCTCTGGATGTATTATCCGACATCGGAACCACGTATCTGACATGGACCCGCAATCCGACAGTCCGGTATCCGACGGAGGTTTGCGGGACGGATTGCAGCGGATAAGCGAGCACCGTCTGTGTATATATTTCACCTTCACTCCCATGCATTAGCCGTATCAATAACGAGGATACAACACAGGCATTTTTCGTTAGTAATACTTCTCCACAGTGCTAGCTTGGATCAAATAAAGGCAATATCAATTCCACCTCCACGATTGAGGTGGTAAACGATAAGCCAATGTCGGGGTACTATATAAATACCCCATAACGCCACATCAACCATAAGGCCGCATCCATGGTGTCCGCAACCGCATGCGTGTTGCGATGAAAATGATGTGCCTCCATGAGGCGCGACCAGAAGTGCCGGCGCTCGCGCTGCGCCCAATGAGGGTGAACAAGCTCCGTGACATCATGGCCACGCCCAACCACCCGACACGCCTCCCCATTGTGTATACCCAGGCCACAGATTGCTGCAGGTAAAGGCACTCTCACCATGGACTCGGCCTCGGATAACACAAAGACACAAACAAGATAAGAATCCACAAAGGGAGTGGGGCAGGGAGACACCATGTCAACCGAAGCCAAATATATGGAATAGAACTAGAAGAAGTCGAAGACTATGTCTACCTTGGCCGGCAAACATCAAGGGATTGGAAACTTTCAAATGAAAGCAATAGGGGGACGAAGATGGCATGGAGCGCGTTTGGAAGAAACCAGACTTGTTTGAAGGGAGCCTTCTACTGGGCCTCAAGAAGAACGTTTTCGACCCCTGTATCCTGCTCACATATGGGTGTGAAACGTGGACAATAAATGAGAAGATGATTCGGAAGCTTCAGACATCTGAGACATATGGAGAGATGCATGCTGGGTGTTACCCGAAGAGACAGGAATAAGAGAATGAATGGGTTTTTCGAAAACCAAACACAAGTCTGTGATATCATCGCAACGGTGAAGAAAAGAAAATGGCAGTGCGCCGGACATATCGCAAGATGAAACGACGATCGTTGGACAGAGATGGTACTCGACTGGATTCCAGAGGATGCAACAGTAAAAATTCTAAGTAAAAAGCTCCAACACACATACTATATGCCCAAATATTTCATTCATTTCGATGTCTTTTCTTCTCATGTATGGGTCGTTTAATTCAATGTTTTGGCCAAAACATGTTAAATCTGCAGCCACGTCAAGGTATAAACCTCCTTTTTTATCCATTTTTTGTCTAAGGAACCCTATAACTATATTGTGAAATTCTGAGGCGCACCAACCCTCTAATACAGGGGTGTGCAAAGTTTTTAACCTGCGCCCCCCCGCCTGCTTACCTCCTGGCTCGCGTGCCCCCTCCTCCTCAGCTCATGACGTTGCGGGCTCATGTGATGCCACGTGACCCCGCGGTATCTTTTGACACTGGTTACCATGGCGGTGCATCGCCGAAGATCAGGTAGGAGAAGCTGCAGAGGCCTTGCGAGGTCCCCGCCCCCGGCATTTAATTTAAATGCCTTGGGGCAGAGCGCGGGACCTCAATAACTGCTGCGCCCCACCTGGAAATTCTCTCACCCCCCACTTTGTGCACCCCTTCTCTAATAGCGCTTCTGAGATTAGATGCATTGTAAGGGACCCCAACCCTCTCTAATAGCGTCCGAGATCAGATGCATTGTAAGGAACCCCAACCCTCTCTAATAGTGTGTCTGAGATCAGATGCATTGTAAGGAACCCCAACCCTCTCTAATAGCGTGTCTGAGATCTGATGCATTGTAAGGAACCCCAACCCTATCTAATAGCTTGTCTGAGATCAGATGCATTGTAAGGAACCCCAACCCTCTCTAATAGCGTGTCTGAGATCAGATGCATTGTAAGGAACCCCAACCCTCTCTAATAGCGTGTCTGAGATCAGATGCATTGTAAGGGACCCCAACCCTCTCTAATAGCGTCCGAGATCAGATGCATTGTAAGGAACCCCAACCCTCTCTAATAGTGTGTCTGAGATCAGATGCATTGTAAGGAACCCCAACCCTCTCTAATAGCGTGTCTGAGATCTGATGCATTGTAAGGAACCCCAACCCTCTCTAATAGCTTGTCTGAGATCAGATGCATTGTAATGAACCCCAACCCTCTCTAATAGCGTCCGAGATCAGATGCATTGTAAGGAACCCCAACCCTCTCAGGAACCCCAACCCTCTCTAATAGCGCGTCTGAGATCAGACGCATTGTAAATTCTTCTGTATTTGGTACAATATTCAAAAGACCTGCAGATTGCAGGAACCCTTCAGGGATACCTGCAGAGCCTTGTAGAAAAGCACAGGTATAGATCCTTTCAGCAGGTATCTACACTACCAATGTTATACTGTCCTGCACTGCACGGAGGAAACAAAACTATAACAATAGAGAGCATGCAATGCATTACATGTCTGCAGTGGCTTTGAGGGTTAAAATACAGCCACCGTATAGGGGAGCACTATGTTCTATGGGGGAGCTACAGTGGTGTCCCAAGAGATAATGATATTTCTTAGGGCTCTTCTGATTATTATTTTTTACCTGCGCTGTAGATCACATATTCCTCCTAAATGTTAACCCCTTAGGCACCGCGTACGTGTCACACATCCCATGCTATTGACTATATATCATTGTTTCGCTTCCCCTCGTCTCCATGCAGTGGAGGAAATACAAAGGGCCCAATATAACATTGGTAGTCTAGGGCCGGCTGATGGGGTGTGTACCTTGACATGGGGCCGCGGCTTAAAGCTGCAGACCAAGCAATATCCTACGTGTGTTTTTTTTAATCAGTTCTGTACTATGAGAAAATACTTGTAGCATTTTTCTTTTAAAAACAACTCTAGATGACATTTTTAATGTATTATAATGTAACAAGCATTTTTTTTGTTTCTATAGCAACCATTCACAAAGTCACGTCCCCTTCCTCTTCTGAAACAGGCTCTGGCACACCCCTTTTTGAGCCCTGCTCTCTCTCTAGCAGTGCACCAATTGTATCTAGTGACCGCCTGGTCACATGATCTTCCCCACAGAACTTTGCATCTTTGGTCCTCTTCTGCTGCACTGACTGCCATTCAGTGAACCCCCGCCCCGAAGCCAAATCTTCACTGATCGGTCACAGGAGAACGGATCAATCGGCCACTTAGCTAATTACTTATTGTGTGGATTGTATTGATGCACATATTAAAGGAGAAAATTAAATTTAAAAAAAACCCCGGCAGCTTGTACCGGTGCTTCAACATTTTTTTTACCGCCGAAATTAGACTTGAACGACTCATACTCATGACAAGCAAAAGCCTGTAGAACTGACTCAAATGTGTCCTGTTGGATGCGCCTTGGGGCTTCTTGGTTGACGATTGTATAGATGAGGTCACTTTCCCAGCAGCGCTCCAACCGTCACGATGGAATAAATATATTGGGCGTGTGGGGGTTTTGGGTTTGCCAAGATTGTGTCTCGTCTAATTGTGGATGCCCAGGGATATCAAAAAGGACAGAGACAGGAGGAGACAAAATGCGTCGGAGCAGCGAGAGGAGAGAGGCAACAGCAGTACTTGGAAGATCATGGAGGCCTTTTCCAACGATGGATTGACGTGGGCTTGATCCACACGGACCAGATGTATAGGATAAGGTCTTGGTGACCACCACGGTGGCCCAGCTCTGTATATTTTGGTGCGATGTCTCAACTCCATATCTTCTCTCAGTAATCATGGGGGCCCTATCATGGTCCTTTTCTTCTCCCCCACCTAGGTCTCAGTGATCCAGCTGTGGTGGGGGGGTGGGGGGTGGAAGTCCCTTCTCCATCCTCAGTGACTGCAGTTTTCTCTATTAGGGTGCTTGTGGATCCCCTCTCAGGGTCAGCCGTTACCCAGCTCTGTGTGTATTAGGGTGCTGCTGAAGCCCTGTCTCACTCCCTTTCCTCTCTCAGGACTCTCACAGTGACTGCAGTGGCCCAGCTCTGCATATTAGGGTGTTGCTAGGTGCTGGGATTCCTCCCGTTCGGCCTGGGCTCCCTGGCGGTCTCCTACGCTTTCTCCATCCTCAACTCCCTGCAGGGTCTGCAGATCTTTCTGCTGCATTGTCTGATGCACCGCAAGGTGAGAAGGGAGGGGGAGGAGAGGCATGCAGGAAGAGTGCAAAAGAGGGGAGTGGAGGAGACAGGGAGGGACTGAGATAGGGAGGGGGAAGACGAGAGTAACAAGGGAACTTGAAAAGGGATGGGGATGAGTGGAGAGAAAAGGGGGGGGGAAGAAAAAAAAAGATGGGGGGGTAGATGAGGAAAGACTGGGAGAAAGAAATGGATGGTTAGGGGTAAAATGAGCAGTGGGGGAGGGAGATGGGTAGGTCATCTTCTGTATCTTTCCACCGAGCCCCGTCTGTCAGTCCCCTATCGCTGTTTCCACAGTCACAAAACTTGTCCTCCTCCCACCCCTGCAGGTCCGGACTGAGTACTCACACTGGTTCTGCGCCTTCACTCACCTGAAGACCCCCAGCAGATACTCGGAGTTCAGCAGCAACAGCGCCACCGCCACACACAGCAGGGTAAGAGTGGGGCGCAATGCTCGGCAGACCACCCAGGGGAGGTGTGGGGGTAACAGAGCTCCGCTCTGCAGGGTCAACTTCTGTACTCAAGGACCACCACCTGGTGAGGTACTCAGGATATCTTTGCCTCAGCACAGGTGGCTCAATTGTTGACAGCCGCCTGTGCTGAAGCAGGTGGAATCCAGACTTGTTTGTGGCCCGTGACAGGACTTGGCCAGCACTGCTGTAGAGGGAGGGGGTTTGCTCTGCAGGTCTCTGAATACCTCTGTTGTCTCCTCCCACAGGCTAAAAACGCCAACAAGGACTCCACCTTATAGAGACCTGCACCTCCTTCCTTCCCCCCAACTTCGGTGCGACCACCTCTTCTTCCTGCAGAGCATCGCGCGCTTATTCACGTTCGGTGTGCAGTGTGTGAAAAGGCCCATGTGCAGATAAGATAGTAAGCTCCCTTGCCGAGGAACCCTAGTCCAGTGTGAAATCTTCTTGTACCATTTGTATGTTTGGCAGGTTACATTTTGATTTAGGACCAAGCCCCGATCACTGCATCGGCTCCGTTAGAGTTCCCCCCCGTCATTGGGTCCCTTTGACCCCGTACCTGGGGACTGACCCTATAACCCTCTCCCCCCCCCCCACATGCTTGTCACTAGGTCACTTTGCTCATACAAAAGGCAGATGGAGTAATAAAAAAAGTTTAATTTTTTCCCCCTTTACACAAAAAAAATCAAAGTCATTCGTAATAAAAAAACAACAAATAAAACCAGAGACTTCATTCGCTGCGTCGTGAAGTGGCGGGGCCCCCGGCGAGAGCGCAGCTGAAGAGAAGGGGTGGAGACAGCGGGAACGGAGACACGGACCCAGTTATCGGCTCTGCTCAACTGCAAAGAGAGGAGGAGTGTTAGAGGGCTGTACTGACACACACAGACAGACAGACAGACAGACAGACAGACACACACACACACACACACACACACACACACACACAGAGACACAGACAGACAGACACACAGAGACAGACAGACACACAGACAGACACACGCACAGACAGACAGACAGACACACAGACAGACAGAGAGACACACAGACAGACAGAGACACAGACAGACAGAGAGACACACAGACAGAGAGACACACAGACAGACAGACACACAGACACAGACAGAGAGACACACAGACAGAGAGACACACAGACAGAGAGACACACAGACAGAGAGACACACAGACAGACAGAGAGACACACAGACAGACAGAGAGACACACAGACAGACAGAGACACAGACAGACAGAGACACAGACAGACAGAAACACAGACAGACAGAGACACAGACAGACAGAGACACAGACAGACAGAGACACAGACAGACAGAGACACAGACAGACAGAGACAGTAAGGAGCAACCCAGGTAATATCCTACATTTGTGTTTGTTTTTTAAATAAATCAGTTCTGTAGTATTGGATAATACTTACTACTGTACCCTTTATTTTACAAATTCAACTCTTAGTGCTGTTTTACGAGTGTTAATACACTGAGCATGCGCTGATTTCTATAGCAGGTTTAGCACATGCCCCAGCAGTGCAAGATCTTTGCAACACTTTCCTGTTTGTTGCCAATGTTCCCAGCAGTTAAGCTGCAAACTGTAGCAATAGATAATGTTACCGTAGTAACATAAGAATACATTGTAACTGCTGAGTTATTGATTGAAAAAGAAAGGCGGCCATTTAGTGAACCCTGGGAAGCAGGATCGTTGCTGATCGATCACGGGTGAACCAATCGACCGGCAGCTCGGGTAATTCGTTTTCAATAAAGGTAATTAATTAAATGCGGCATCTATTAAAACAAAACATTAAGCTGCTTGAACTGCCTCTGACTGTTGTGAAGAATAGAAGTGATATACACATGTATTTTATATAGCAATATTACAGCTGCATCACTAACAGTATATACACATCACACCATATAACTATATACTCACTGTAAGTGGATATATCTATCTCCTTGGGCAGTTCCCCCACGTTGACTTCAAACCGGTCTTGAAGGTCATTGAGTATTTTGGCGCCCCCTTCATCAGATACAAAGGTCACAGCCAGCCCTTTAGTGCCGAACCTGCCCGCTCGGGCCACCTGAGGGGGGAAGAGAGGGGTATTATGGACAGAAGCAGTACCCGGGAGCGGGAAGCGTAAGGAACAGAGCGAGATTCCCACATATAGGCTTTTAGGTACTGCCAGGGTTAGCCTACTAAGGATTCTGGGTACTAACAGTATGTTGATTCAGTACCAAGGACTCTGGGTACTGCACTAAACAGCCTGGTTTAACTTGAATATTGAGCTTGGCTTTGATAGGGAGGAGTACCCAGAAGCCTTTGCATGCCGACCCTAGCCTCACGACGCATGGTTCTGGAGTCACAGGCCACATGAAGCGCTTGTTGTGGGGTAGGGCTCTTACCCTGTGCAGGTAGGTGTTGGAATCCTCTGGCATGTTGTAGTTGAACACAATGTTCACTCTCGCGATGTCCATGCTGCGGTCGAAGAGATTGGTGGCGACCAGTATCCTGCGCTGGAAGTCCTTATACTGCTGGTACCGGGAGTCTGCAGAGGGGAGATGGAAGGAAGGGCCATGGTTAGAAAAGCCTTCCACCGCACGGACAAGCCTCTTCCACATCCAGGCTCCTCCCCGACCACACCAGCAAAGCTCTCAACACCGTATATACATGCCCTTTGTCTCTGTGTCATGCTACGTGTAGCTCCTCGTCTCCCACAGGCCCCACCACCCCTTATCCTGGCCGTGCCCCGTCTTACCTCTCCTCTTGAGCCATGCCCCTGTGGAAAGCGATCGCCGGGAAGTTCTGCTCCACCAAGAGCTGAGCCAGAGCCACCCAGCGCTGCACGGACTTCATGAAGATCACCACCTGCCGCCGGGAAAGAGTGTTAGCGACACTGGACAAATTCATCTCTCTCTATATATACATGCACACACCGCTCCCATGCCGAGCATGGACACGGACAGTCGGACAGTCGGACACACAGACAGAGTGCTCCATTCATTTACTCTTATCTTTTGGGCTCATTGATACACTCACACCAGCTCTGGAAAGGGCCCAGAGAACAAGGTCTCCTCTCTCAGGCTCCCTGTATCTATACACACTTAGACAGCTCCCAAGTACAAACCTGGTTGAACTCCAGCACGTCCAGTAGATCAAAGAGCTTGCGATTCTTCTCACTGTCTTTCAGCTTGACGTAATATTGCTGCAAACCATGTAGTGTCAGCTTCGTCTCATCGTCCACGAAGACCTCCATGGGCTGAGGAGACAGGAACAAGGTTACCCCGGGACTCCAAAGAGACCCACCAGTCTCTACCTCCCTGGCAGACAGATAGAAGATAGACAGATAGAAGGGAGCTATGGGGGCATGGAGCTTCTTCCCACCCCTGTAGGTGGGCAAAGGGACCCATATCCCACGGGGTCCTGTCCCACTTCCAGGTGACTCACATCCTGCATGAACTTCCTGCACACGGGGTGGATCTCCTTGCTGAGGGTGGCACTGAACATCATGCACTGCTTCTCGTGCGGGGTCAGGCGGAAGATCTCCTGCATGTCCCTGCGCATATCTGAGGGAAACCAGGAGGGAACACGTTACACGCTGCAGAAAGTCACATGTATGACGGCCAAGACATCCAACATGCAGCACAACTCACTACTCCATCTCTCACTGTCCCACTTCTTCCCACCCCACGGCGCCGAGCCTTGCTCACCCAGCTGCTCGAGCATCTTGTCGCACTCGTCCAGCACAAAGTGTTTGACGTTCTTCAAGCTGAGGGTCTTGTCTCTGATCAGCGCCAGAATGCAGCCCGGGGTCCCGACCACGATGTGTAGACAGCTTCTGCGGATCACGTCCTCGTCCTTCTTAATGGAGAGACCGCTGAAGAACACGGCCACCTGGGAATGGGAGAGAGGAGTCAGAGAAAGAGGAGACTTCCAAAGAGCATGGCCACCTGGGAACGGGAGAGAAGGGTCAGAGAAAGACGAGAACGCCAAAGAGCACGGCCACCTGGGAATGGAAAAGAGGGTCAGAACGAGACCGCCAAAAACCATGGCCACCTGGGAACAGGAGAGGGCCAGAAAAAGATGAGACCGCCAAAAATAGGACTGACACCTGAGGGGGCGAGACTTGGCCATAAATAGGCCCTGTTAGAACAATTTGTAGAATGTAGGGAGAAGAGGTGGTTTGTTAGGATGTGCCTCACAGAGGGGGGCTGGTAACCTACCTTTTGTGCAGAAGGGTGTGAATCTGCCTCCCAGTGGGATAACCACCTACCCTCGGCAGACTAGTGTGTGGATCCACCTATATGGAAAGCAATAACCCACCCTTAGCTGGGTAGTGTGTTTATCTGCCCCCTGGTGTGGCAACAACCTACCTTCAGAGGGATGTTCAAAGTCACAGACCACGATGGCTCGGAGCAGCTCGGGTTTGAGGAGGAAGTCCCGTAAGCCGGAGCTGTGGATGGACACGTAGGATCCTTTCACCTTCTTTCTGCCTGTGGGGGCTGGTGTCTCTGTAGGTGCCTGAGGCTCGTCATCCTCTTCGTAATCCAGCAGCTCGTTCTCAACATCCTGCTCTGTCATGGTGTCTGCGAAAAATGCCAACAATAAACACACGATGACAAAACCGCTCCAATATTGTGAAACCCGGGGAGGTCGATTATCAGCACACAACACAACACACTCCCCCTCCCCCCCCCGGCAGCCTCGTTCCCCCATGTCCCGCTCAGTCAGGGTTCCCGAGATGGGGGAAGATCAGCGAGAGTGAATGGGGGAGGAGAAGAGGCCGGGGATCAGCGAGAGTGCCTGGGGGAGGAGAAGAGGCCGGGGATCAGCGAGAGTGCCTGGGGGAGGAGGAGAGGCCGGGGATCAGCGAGGGTGCCTGGGGGAGGAGGAGAGGCCGGGGATAAGCGAGAGTGCCTGGGGGAGGAGGAGAGGCCGGGGATCAGCGAGAGTGCCTGGGGGAGGAGGAGAGGCCAGGGATCAGTGAGAGGCCGGGATCAGTGAGTGCCTGGGGGAGGAGAGGCCTGGATCAGTGAGTGTCTGGGGGAGGAGAGGCCGGGGCAGGGGGAGGAGAGGCCGGGGCAGGGGGAGGAAAGGCCGGGGGATCAGTGACAGTGTCTGGGGTAGGAGGAGAGGCTGGAGATCAGCGAGAGTGCCTGGGGGAGGAGGAGAGGCCGGGGATCAGCGAGAGTGCCTGGGGGAGGAGGAGAGGCCAGGGATCAGTGAGAGGCCGGGATCAGTGAGTGCCTGGGGGAGGAGAGGCCTGGATCAGTGAGTGTCTGGGGGAGGAGAGGCCGGGGCAGGGGGAGGAGAGGCCGGGGCAGGGGGAGGAGAGGCCGGGGGATCAGTGACAGTGTCTGGGGTAGGAGGAGAGGCTGGGGATCAGCGAGAGTGTCTGGGGGAGGGAGGGAATTGAGAGGCCGGGGATCACTGAGAGTGTCTGGGGCAGGAGTAGGAGGAGAGGCCCGGATCAGTGAGTGCCTGGGGGAGGAGGAGAGGCTGTGGATCAGCCACTGTCTGGGGGAGGAGAGGCCAGGGCAGGAGAGGCACCAGGGATCAGTGAGTATCTGGGGGAGAAGGAGGAGAGGCCGGGATCAGCGCGAGAGAGTGCCTGGTGGAGACTGTGTCTGGTGGAGACAGAGAAGAGGCCGGGGATCAGCACGAGAGAGTGCCTGGTGGAGACATTGTCTGGTGGAGACAGAGAAGAGGCCGGGGATCAGCACGAGAGAGTGCCTGGTGGAGACGGAGGAGAGGCCGGGGATCAGTGCGAGAGAGTGCCTGGTGGAGACGGAAGAGAGGCCGGGGATCAGTGCGAGAGAGTGCCTGGTGGAGACGGAGGAGAGGCCGGGGTCAGTCCGAGAGAGTGCCTGGGGGAGAAGGAGGAGAGGCCGGGGGAGACGGAGGGGAGACGGAGGAGAGGCCGGGGGAGATGGAGGGGAGACGGAGAAGAGGCCGGGGGAGACTGAGGAGAGGCCGGGGGAGTCGGAGAGCCCGGGGGAGACGGAGGAGAGGCCAGGGATCAGTGCGAGATTATGCCTGGGGGAGGAGATCCCTTGTCTCTCCCACACTCCGCTTCCCTCTCCAGGACCCCGGATCCCCGATCTCTCCCACTCCAGGCCCCTGATCCCCGACCTCTCCCGCTCCAAGCCCCGGATCCCCGACCTCTCCTGCTCCAAGCCCCGGATCCCCGACCTCTCCTGCTCCAGGCCCCTGATCCCCGACCTCTCCCGCTCCAAGCCCCAGATCCCCGACCTCTCCCGCTCCAGGCCCCTGATCCCCGACCTCTCCCGCTCCAGGCCACTGATCCCCGACCTCTCCCGCTCCAAGCCCCAGATCCCCGACCTCTCCCGCTCCAGGCCCCTGATCCCTGACCTCTTCCGCTGCAGGCCCCTGATCCCCGACATCTCCCGCTCCAGGCCACGGATCCCCGGCCTCTCCTACCCCCGGATCCCCGGCCTCTCCCGCGCGCCGCTTCCCGCTCACCTCGCTTCCTTTCCGGCTTCTCTCCTCGCTCAGGTCACGTGCTCCGCGCGCTCTTCACTTTATCAAAGCACCCAGAGCCACTGACCCCCAAACACACACACAGAGCCACTGACCCCCACACACACAATCACAGAGCCACTGACCCACACACACAGAGCCACTGACCCACACACAGCCACTGACCGCCACACACACACATAGCCACTGCCCCCCCCACACACACAGAGAGAGCCACTGACCCCCCCCCCCCACACACACAAACACACACACACACACACACACACACACACACACACACACACACACACACACACACACACACACACACACACACACACACACACACAGAGCCACTGACCCACTGACCCACTGACCCACACACACAGAGCCACTGACCCCCCCCACACACACACAGAGCCACTGACCCACACACACACAGAGCCACTGACCCACACACAGAGCCACTGACCCCCCCACACACAAACACACAGAGCCACTGACACACACACACACACACACACACACACACACACACACACACACACACACACACACACACACACACACACACACACACACACACACACAGCCACTGACCCACTGACCCACACACACAGCCACTGACCCACTGACCCACACACACAGAGCCACTGACCCCCCCACACACACACACACAGAGCCATTGACCCACACACACACACACAGAGCCACTGACCCACACACAGAGCCACTGACCCCCCCACACACAAACACACAGAGCCACTGACCCCCACACACACAGAGCCACTGACACACACACACACAGACACACACAGACACACACACAGACACACACAGACACACACACACACACACACACACACACACACACACACACACACACACACACACACACACACACACACACACACACACACACAGAGAGACACTCACACTCACTCTCTCTCTATGTCCTACCTGTCACTGTGGAGCATGGAAGGGGGGGGAGCCATCTTGACTGGCAGCAGGCACCTCACTTCCGGCTCTCACTGCTGAGGCTCCGCTGACACTAACCCCGCCCCCACCCTCTGCAACTAACCCCTCCCCCACCCTCTGCAGCTAACCCCTCCCCCACCCTCTGCAGCTAGCCCCGCCCCCACCCTCTGCAGCTAACCCCGCCCCCACCCTCTGCAGATAACCCCACCCCCACCCTCTGCAGCTAACCCCACCCCCACCCTCTGCAGCTAACCCCGTCCCCACCCTCTGCAGCTAACCCCGCCCCCACCCTCTGCAACTTTCCCCGCCCATACACTCTGCAGCTAACCGCGCCCCCACCCTCTGCTGTCACTAACCCCGCCCCCACCCTTTGCTGTCACTAACCCCGCCCCCACCCTCTGCTGTCACACCGGCCTCCCCTCTCCTCCTGCTCTCCTCTCTGCCTGCATTCTGTGCTCTCTGCTGTCCCCCTACTCTAAAGGCCAAATCCAGAACAGCCACAAATAAAATGGGACATTTAAAAAAATGCGGGGCAGCCGGGACAGCCATTAAAAAAATGGGACTGTCCCGGCTAAAACGGGACACCTGGTCACCCTATATCTATCTATCTATCTACATCTCTATATCTATCTGTATCTCTATCTGTATCTCTATCTATCTGTATCTCTATCTGTATCTGTATCTCTAGCTCTCTACAACCCTCGCTCTATCTCTCGTTCTATCTCTCTCTCTATCTCGCGCTCGATCTCTCGCGCTCAATCTCTCGCGCTCACTATCTCGCGCTTGCTATCTCACGCTCGAGCTCTCGTGCTCGATCTCTCGCGCTCGCTCTCTCGCGCTCGCTCTCGCTAACTCTCTCGCTCTCGCCATCTCCCTCGCCATCTCCCTCGCCATCTCCCTCGCTCTTGCTATCTCCCTCACCATATCCCTCACTATCGCTATCTCTCTCGCCATGTCCCTCGCCATCTCCCTCGCCATCTCCCTCGCTTTCTCTCTCTCTATCTCTCTCGCTCTCTCTCTCGCTCTCTCTCTCTCTCTCTCTCTCGCTATCTCTCTCTTCAGTGGTGGCCTCCAGATCCGACTGCTGCTTCTCCTCCTCCACCACTCTCAGCTCAATGCCATCAGGGCTTTTACTCTGCAAGGGGGGCAAAGCAGGGCATTAAAAGGATATACAGGTGCTCGATATCTGTCGCTTCATTATCCGTCGCGTCATAATGCAATCCGCAGAACGCATTATGCAATGTCGGAACGGATTATTCGACCCCCGCGGATTAACATTGGATTCGATGCCGACGTTTTGCGGAACGGTTTCCGATGGATAACAGAGGACCCCCTGTACATATCTCTCTCTCTATGAACAGCAGGTTTAAAAATCATGCTTCTATCCGCTATGAATCCCATACAAAAGCAACTCTTGCAATCCCTGCACCATTGTTCTACATTCTCCCCGAACAATGTTCCCTCGTGCAAAGCATGACAATGAAAGATGGAGATGACGCTGAAAAATGATTTCAGGAATTGATCGGTGCGGTGAGAGCCAAACCATGCAGAAGTGAGAGCTGCCGATACCTGCTGCATGCAGAGCCGAGCGATCCCTGCAGAATCATGCTGCGACATGCATGCTCCTATTATAATGGACAATGCACCAAACCTGCAGCTCGTGCAAAAACAGCCATGAGCAGCTCCGCTTAGGGCAGGGGTCGGCAACCTGCGGCTCTTTCAGCACCTACATGCGGCTCTCCTCCTGTCCTGGGTTGCCGGTAACTGTGGGAGAGCCCGGTCGGCGCTGGTCGGGCTTCTTGTTGCCCCCGGGGATCTCCCCAGCTGCTGGCATGCCTCCTGCACTGTCCCACGCTGAGTCTCTCTGATGCCGGAGTGCACCGGATGTGTGCGCCGCAACTTCCGGCACGCTGAGTGGAAGGTCCAAAGTAAGTAAGCGTCTGTCTGTATATGTATATATGTATATACTGTGTGCTCATTTGCATGTCATTTCCCAGAATCCCTTACTGCAGTGGAAGCACTGTGTGCTGGGTGATAATGGTGAAAGGCAGGGTGCAGACCTGTCTAAGACATGCAAATGAGCACACAGTAATATTTCCATTTGCTATATGCTTTGCTGTGGAGGGTTTTTTGTCCCTTTTTTTTACCCACCATGACTTAACTAAATGTGGTGGACACCTATCCAAGCTTCAAATTGCAAAGCCAGTGTAACCAGCCTCACATTGAGACCCAAAAGGTCGAAACAGCTGTCTGTGGGTAGGTTTACAGGCTATGCATCTTAACCAAGGCTGTGCTGAAAAGCTGTGTACTGCAGCATAAGCTTCTAGGGGTCCGCGTCAAAATGGATTTGAAGCAAAAGGTGTCAGTGTGTGCTCATTTGCATGCCACTGCCGCAAAGGATTCTGGGAAATGACATGCAAATGAGCATATCGTGTCACCTTTTGCCTGATGTCCATTTTTAAATGGAATGCTTATAAGCTAATGCTCGATGTTAACACAACTAGTATGTGAGTGGTTTATCTGGCTTTCTATCTGATTCCCATGCTGTGCTTAAAAGATATGTTAACGTCTCTCTGTATTTCCTGCCCAGGGGCTTCCTCATCGCCAACCGTCTTTCCAACACTTGTCAGCACTACCGCTGTCTCACCCTCCTTCCTTTCCGCACTTCGTTCCTCATCTGCGTTGTATACCTGGGTAGCCACCTGCGAGCTGTTCTCCTGTTCCAGGGCTTCCTGCTTCCTCTTCTCTATCTCCCTTTTCTCCTCCTCCATCTCCCTGTACGGGGTAAGACAGATATTATTTTAACATTACCGTCCAACCATTATTATATTGGGGATTAAAAATGACACAAAAAAGTATATATAGAAAATACTAAATCGTTGTGGTCTACTTAGATTTTGCAAAGGCTTTTGATATGGTTCCACACAAGATTAATGTACAAAATAAAGCAAATTGGATTCTGTAAAAAATATTTGAACCTGGATTGAAAAGTGGTTGAATGATAGACAACAGAAAGTTGTCATAAATGGAACATTTTCAGGTTGGGTAAAGTCGTGAGGGGAGTACTGTACCTCTGTGATCGGTGCTGGGACCCCTGCTTTTTAACTTGTGTATTAATGACCTTGAAGTTGGCATAGAGAGCAAAGACCCACCTTAAAACACACATGCTTAACGAAGCATATGAGTAGCTCCATGACTAATACTATACACCTGATACATAAAGCTTGGCCCCTTGCAGATGCACTTACCAGAATGCCCTCCTACTGTCTCTGTACGTTCTTCCTACCTACCAATTAGATTGTAAGCTCTTGAGAGCAGGGATTCCTGTTCCTAAATGTTAATTATTATGTCTGAAGCACTTATTCCCATGATCTGTTATTTGTATTTGTTATTTATATCATTGTGACGTGTATTACCACTTTGAAGCGCTATGTATATTAATGGTGCTATATAAATAAAGACATACATACATATATACAAACATACATACATACATACATTAACACAATGGAACTCGGCCTGCGCTCCTGCTGGCGTCTTCCATGTATGGACCTCCAGCATGCCTGCAGAGACACACACTTAAAGGTGGCAAAGCAGCCCGTCGCCATCTCGCTCTCGCTATCGCTTTCGCTCTCTCTCTTGCTCTCTCTCTCGCTCTCTCTCTCTCTCTCTCGCTATCTCTCTCGCTATCTCTCTCGCTCTCTTTCTCACTCTCTCTCTCGCTATCTCTCTCGCTATCTCTCTCGCTCTCTTTCTCACTCTCTCTCGCTATCTCTCTCGCTATTTCTCTCGCTATCTCTCTCGCAATCTCTCTCGCTCTCTCTCTCGCTATCTCTCTCGCTATCTCTCTCGCTATCTCTCTCGCTATCTCTCTCGCTATCTCTCTCGCTCTCTTTCTCACTCTCTCTCTCGCTATCTCTCTCGCTATCTCTCTCGCTAACTCTCTCTTCAGTGGTGGCCTCCAGATCCGACTGCTGCTTCTCCTCCTCCACCGCTCTCAGCTCAATGCCGTCTGTGCTTTTACTCTGCAAGTGGGGCAAAGCAGGGCATTGAAAGGATATACAGGTGCTCGCTATCCGTCATTTCATTATCCGTTGCGTCATAATGCATTCCGCAGAACGCATTATGCAATGTCGGAACGGATTATTCGACCCCCGCGGATTAACATTGGATTCGCAAGCTGACTGTAACAGGTGACTTATCCCTGTTCAGGTAATGTGCCTCTAATCCAGCAGTGTGGTGGTTAACTGCTGGTAGTCAGTTAACAAAACACCACCTGCCTGATTAGATGGCTTAGAAAGCCTGTCTTTTGAAACAGGAAGTGAGAACTCCTTAGCTGTGACTGACAGCTGAACTTGGGAGAGAGAGCAGAGATTGTCTTTGACTCTCACAACAGAAGAAACAGCAGAGCTGCTTACAAGACACAGGGAAAACTTCTAAACCTGTATGCTGACCAACCCTGGAGACAAGGGAGCTGAAGCAGGAACAGTGAAGATTTTCCCTCCAAACCACAAGGAACAGATAAGACTTTCATTCTTAAAAGACTGCTTATATCTGCTTATTGCATGCTATGTGTTTGGGGCTGCGAGAACTGCTTGACTAAGGGAGATGTGAATTATTGCATAGAGTTTCACTAGAAATACTCCCAAGTGAATAGAAGCTTTGTTCCCCCCCTGTGTTTGGATGAATTTCCTGATGAAAAGGAAAAGGCACAATAAAGCCTTATTATAATTTCACATTATAAACGACTCCAAGTGTGTACCTCTGTGAACGTCCGTCTACATTTGGTGTCCGAGGTGGGACAAGAGGTGTCTTTGTAGTTAAAAAGGACCAGAGTTTTTATGTGACATTTTTTGTTATGCTTTTTGCCTACAAACAGTCTAAACAACTTGAAAAAAAAAAACCTCTCATGCAGCAGAGGCAGAGTTAAAGGGGTACACACCACTGAAACTTACACTGCACTGAGACTTACAAAAACCACGGATGGACTCTTTTCCCCAATCCCAAGAGACTGCTGAAGCAGGTAAACCTTTAATTGCCTATCACAAAGTGTAATACGGTCATTGAAATAGGGGTTTTGCCTTCCAGCCATAGTCAGGGTTCAAGAAGTGAGTCAGCCCTTAAAAAGGGATAGGTGTTTGTTGTTTTCAAAAGTTTCGCTGAAGCAGTGAATACAGATGGTGACCCACGAGTGGTACTGCAGATAAAGGTTGCCACACCGCATAGGACTACCAGCTGTGAATGGAGTATATGCAGAAAAGTGTGAAAATTGATACAAGACTGTGCGGAAGCAGGGGAATTTTTAGCAAACAAATGCTGAGTGTAAAATTGCCCTATAAAGGAAAAAGGGTTTTCAAAGCCAATTGCTGAGTGTTGAGTCACCTTGCTGGGAATGAAAGAAATAGTCCACTGCAAAGAATGTTTTTTTTCTGCAAGTAAAAAAAAAATATGCCTATTATCTTGGGAGCAAAACAGACACCCAAAGAGTGAAGTGTGAATGCCATAATACCCAAAGATGAGACTGAAAATTACTGAACTCAGGCAGAAAACCAAATTCTGTTGCTGAAGCGGAGGGATTGCACCTAGCAAGTAAATGGTGTATAGCAAATAGATTTTTTTTTTACCTAGCCGCTGCACAACTTGTATACCTGATAAAAGAAAATGCATGCACAGTACTGCTGATATTGAAAAAAAAAAAAAAATTATCCAAGAAAGAAAAGTCTAAAGAGATGCCTGTGAGAGCTACGACCTCTACAAGCAAAATATGCCCATCTGTAGGACTACCACAATTGGGGGTTCTAGCAAATACAGTGGCAACAGCTGTAATAGCGCCTCCTGAGGTCAGGAAGAAAATTACACCTGATAGCCTAAAAATGGAGGACAAGATGCAGTGTTCCTGTTATGAACTCTACCCCACGGAAGAGTGGCCCTTCCAGTCCAATAAAGAGGAAGACATCTCTTACGGGGAACCCGAACCAAGTCACACCCACAAAACACCCCAAGAATGGTGGGGGTGCCTGAACTCGGCACGAACAGAAAAGACCGCTCCCTTTGATGACGAATATGATCAGCAGGAGACAGAGCAGGAGCAGAGGATCACCAAATATTTCTGTCAGCTAAAGCAGCTGCAAGAAAAGCCTGGCGTATATAATGAAGCTGCTAAAACTTCAAATGAAGATGGAGACCCCAGTATCCCTGAAGGGACGGTGTCATCCAAATCAAAAAGGAAGAAAAAGAAAAAGAAAAGCAGTTCTTCACTTACCGTGGAAGGAACAGACACGTCCGCAGATCCTGTGGAGGAAAAGGGGGACCGAGTTGCCCTGCAGCCTAGAGAAAATGGAGAATTCGTCCCACGGTTAACCGAATATCCAGAGGGCCCAAGGCAGAAGTCGTGTACCCCAAAGAAGTGTCTGTCCGGTGCCAACAGTGAGGAACCCTCAACTAGTCATCCCAGGGAAGCAAAGCCGGAACCAGTGAGTGACGATCCCTTGACCAGCCCTGAAGACGCCCTGAAAATTGCCAGGCATGACTGTGATCTGCTCTGTGAAGAATTAGGAAGAGAGAGAAAAAATAATGCTGAGCTACAGAAGACTGTGCTCGCAATTTACTCTGCGGCCAAGACCGAATTGGAGGATCTCAAGACTGAGCTAGATACTGCAAAGGCTACTATCTCCGTCATGGATGAAAAGCAGAGCCAATCTGTTAAAATGGTGGCTACGCTAAAGCGGAAGTATGAGGAGGCACTGAAGCAGATGACAGTCTTCCAGCAAGAGGTTCACACTCTTCGTATATAGCTTGATGCCTCACATCATGAGACCAACAGCTGCCGCACAGACCTGGAAGTTTCCAGAAAGGAACTACACAGTCTCACTGAGGAGCTGGACATTGCTAAAGAAACTATTGGTAATCTTGGTACAGTTCTCAAAGTCTCTCAGAAGGAGCTTCAGACCCTCAACCTAGAGAAGGAAGTCTCACGCTAGGAGATTGTCATTCTCAAGGCAGATGTGCGTAAATGGAAGGAGGACTGCAAAGAAGCCCTGAAGAATACAGAGACTGAAAAAAGAGAAAATTCAAGATTAAAAACAGAAAACTTAAAACTGAAAGAAGAAAATTTTCAGTTAACAGAAGAAGTCAAGGAAAAGTTTGAAGCAGAGCACCGACTGCAGAACCAACTGCAAGGTCTGCGTACACACCTCCAGTATGTTGAGGAGAAGCAGCAAACGCTGCAGGGAGAAAAGCTGCAGGCTTCTAAAGAAATTCAAGTGCTTCAGGAACGTCTGATGACCCAGTGTCCCCCCGCAAAGCAGCATGAGAAACTGAAGGCTACCCTGAGCATCACCAAAGCAACGCTAAAAGCCAAGTTTAGAACCCTGGTGACGCGGCACAAAAGGGAGCACAAGGAGGTCCAGAAACTGAAACAAGTAACTGTGGCCCAAGCAAAGAAGTTCATAGTGCGCCACAAGGCAACAAAAATTACAGAGCTCCAGAATATGAAGGAGACTCTGATACAGACTCAGAGAAAGAACCAGTATCCCACAGTAACTAATGCCCATGAGGACAAGGGTACAGTGAGAGTTGGTGACTCCATGCAACTTCAAAACAAAATTACGAAGTTTGAGCCACCTAAGAAAGCACTAGCCAAACCTACAGCTGCCCAACAGGCAACAAACAGAGGTAGGAGTGCAGAATCAAAACCAGAAGAGTCCTTAGCTGAGGAAGCTGAAAAAATAGGACGTTCTCTGGAAAAGGAGGTGGAGGTGCAACTCGGTCCCAAAGAAGCTGAACTGGCAACTCCGTGGTGTGGAGAAACTGCAGAAAGACCGCTTAAAGAGCAGAAAACTCTAAGGGCTAGTCCTAACGACCCTAACACTGTTGCCATACACTTTGTCTACAAAAAGAGGAGTGCCGGACGCAACAGAAATCTCATGACCGCGCACGAGATAAAAAGACTTTACGTGGAAAAAGTCCTCCTCGAGCGACTGAGGAGTGCTGATCTCAAGCACCTTCGGGAGGAGACAAAAATAAACTGGAGAAAGAGCTCCAATCCCAGCGGGACAGAGGGTTCTCTTCCTCCATCCACTCTCATTCAAGTCACAGAAAGATCTCGAATGAGAGTGGAAGGATGGGCTTTGGCTGTGGTAAGCCCGAGCTTCCCACAAACAGGGGAGGTATGTAACAGGGGATTTATCCCTGTTCAGGTAATGTGCCTCTAATCCAGCAGTGTGGTGGTTAACTACTGGTAGTCAGTTAACAAAACACCACCTGCCTGATTAGATGGCTTAGAAAGCCTGTCTTTTGAAACAGGAAGTGAGAACTCCTTAGCTGTGACTGACAGCTGAACTTGGGAGAGAGAGCAGAGATTGTCTTTGACTCTCACAACAGTCTTGAGCCCTGCCAGAAAAAACAGCAGAGCTGCTTACAAGACACAGGGAAAACTTCTAAACCTGTATGCTGACCAACCCTGGAGACAAGGGAGCTGAAGCAGGAACAGTGAAGATTTCCCCTCCAAACCACAAGGAACAGATAAGACTTTCATTCTTAAAAGACTGCTTATATCTGCTTATTGCATGCTATGTGTTTGGGGCTGCGAGAACTGCTTGACTAAGGGAGATGTGAATTATTGCATAGTGTTTCACTAGAAATACTCCCAAGTGAATAGAAGCTTTGTCGTCGTCCCCCCCCCCCCCTGTGTTTGGATGGATTTCCTGATGAAAAGGAAAAGGCACAATAAAGCCTTATTATAATTTCACATTATAAACGACTCAAAGTGTGTACCTCTGTGAACGTCCGTCTACACCGACGTTTTGCGGAACGGTTTCCGACGGATAACAGAGGACCCCCTGTACATATCTCTCTCTCTCTCTATGAACAGCGGGTTTAAAAATCATGCTTCTATCCGCTATGAATCCCATACAAAAGCAACTCTTGCAATCCCTGCACCATTGTTCTACATTCTCCCTGAACAATGTTCCCTCGTGCAAAGCATGACAATGAAAGATGGAGATGACGCTGAAAAATGATTTCAGGAATTGATCGGTGCGGTGAGAGCCAAACCATGCAGAAGTGAGAGCTGCCGATACCTGCTGCATGCAGAGCCGAGCGATCCCTGCAAAATCATGCTGCGACATGCATGCTCCTATAACGGACAATGCACCAAACCTGCAGCTCGTGCAAAAACAGCCATGAGCAGCTCCGCTTAGGGCAGGGGTCGGCAACCTGCGGCTCTTCCAGCACCTACATGCGGCTCTCCTCCTGTCCTGGGTTGCCGGTAACTGTGGGAGAGCCCGGTCGGCGCTGGTCGGGCTTCTTGTTGCCCCCGGGCATCTCCCCAGCTGCTGGCATGCCTCCTGCACTGTCCCACGCTGAGTCTCTCTGATGCCGGCGTGCACCGGATGTGTGCGCCGCAACTTCCGGCACGCTGAGTGGAAGGCCCAAAGTAAGTAAGCGTCTGTCTGTATATGTATTGTGACATTGACCAAAGATGTTAGGCAGCTTTCTGCCCCATTTTAGGTCAGAAAGTGCAGGAATAGTTAAAAATGATCCGTTCCACAGCTTCCCATTAACTCAGGCAGCTGGATGGAAAATCCAGACCACAGATTACAATGGCTCTAGTTCTCCCTCACCTGCTCTTCTAATCACATGCACAGGTATTTAGAGCAGAGAGGTTTTGCATTTCAGTCTCTCTGATGCCGGTGTGCACCGGAAGTGTGCGCCTCAACTTCCGGCACGCTGACGTCACAGAGTGGAAGGCCCAAAGTAAGTAAGCGTCTGTCTGTATATGTATATATGTATATACTGTGTGCTCATTTGCATGTCATTTCCCAGAATCCCTTACTGCAGTGGAAGCACTGTGTGCTGGGTGATAATGGTGAAAGGCAGGGTGCAGACCTGCCTAAGACATGCAAATGAGCATACAGTAATATTTCCATTTGCTATATGCTTTGCTGTGGAGGGTTTTTTGTCCCTTTTTTTTACCCACCATGACTTAACTAAATGTGGTGGACACCTATCCAAGCTTCAAATTGCAAAGCCAGTGTAACCAGCCTCACATTGAGACCCAAAAGGTCAAAACAGCTGTCTGTGGGTAGGTTTACAGGCTATGCATCTTAACCCAGGCTGTGCTGAAAAGCTGTGTACTGCAGCATAAGCCTCTAGGGGTCCGCGTCAAAATGGATTTGAAGCAAAAGGTGTCAGTGTGTGCTCATTTGCATGCCACTGCTGCAAAGGATTCTGGGAAATGACATGCAAATGAGCATATCGTGTCACCTTTTGCCTGATGTCCATTTTTAAATGGAATCCTTATAAGCTAATGCTCGCTGTTAACAAAGCTAGTCTGTGAGTGTTTTTTCTGGCTTTGCATCTGATTCCCATGCTGTGCTTAAAAGATATGTTAACGTCTCTCTGTATTTCCTGCCCAGGGGCTTCCTCATCGCCAACCGTCTTTCCAACACTTGTCAGCACTACCGCTGTCTCACCCTCCTTCCTTTCCGCACTTCGTTCCTCATCTGCGTTGTATACCTGGGTAGCCACCTGCGAGCTGTTCTCCTGTTCCAGGGCTTCCTGCTTCCTCTTCTCTATCTCCCTTTTCTCCTCCTCCATCTCCCTGTACGGGGTAAGACAGATATTATTTTAACATTACCGTCCAACCATTATTATATTGGGGATTAAAAATGACACAAAAAAGTATATATAGAAAATACTAAATCGTTGTGGTCTACTTAGATTTTGCAAAGGCTTTTGATATGGTTCCACACAAGATTAATGTACAAAATAAAGCAAATTGGATTCTGTAAAAAATATTTGAACCTGGATTGAAAAGTGGTTGAATGATAGACAACAGAAAGTTGTCATAAATGGAACATTTTCAGGTTGGGTAAAGTCGTGAGGGGAGTACTGTACCTCTGTGATCGGTGCTGGGACCCCTGCTTTTTAACTTGTGTATTAATGACCTTGAAGTTGGCATAGAGAGCAAAGACCCACCTTAAAACACACATGCTTAACGAAGCATATGAGTAGCTCCATGACTAATACTATACACCTGATACATAAAGCTTGGCCCCTTGCAGATGCACTTACCAGAATACCCTCCTACTTTCTGTACGTTCTTCCTACCTACCAATTAGATTGTAAGCTCTTGGGAGCGGGGATTCCTCTTCCTAAATGCTAATTATTATGTCTGAAGCACTTATTCCCATGATCTGTTATTTGTATTTGTTATTTATATCATTGTGACGTGTATTACCACTTTGAAGCGCTATGTATATTAATGGTGCTATATAAATAAAGACATACATACATATATACAAACATACATACATACATACATTAACACAATGGGACTCGGTCTGCGCTCCTGCTGGCGTCTTCCGCGTATGGACCTCCAGCATGCCTGCAGAGACACACACTTAAAGGTGGCAAAGCAGCCCGTCGCCATCTCGCTCTCTCTCTCGCTCTCTCGCTCTCTCTCTCGCTATCTCTCTCGCTATCTCTCTCGCTATCTCTCTCTTCAGTGGTGGCCTCCAGATCCGACTGCTGCTTCTCCTCCTCCACGGCTCTCAGCTCAATGCAGCACGTCGCCATTTCCAGACACTGAGCGATGGCTTGGTGCGCGCTAAACCACGCAGTGCCAAAGTGGTCTTAAAGCAGTTTTGTAACAGAGGCAGCTCCTTATCGCAGAAGAAGGAGTCACCAGCTATGAGACGTCAAAGTTTGAAATGCCCTGAAATGTTAGTGTTTGAAATGCAGTGAAGTTCCAGCCACGGAACATTCTAAAGATGCATTTTTTTGTAAACATGATCAACACCATGGTGACTGTCACTGCATTCTGTGGCTCAGGAATAGGTGGCTGAGGAATAGGTGGGACTCTACAATGTGGGATATTGTACCGGGTCTCCATCACCCTTTTATATTAGTTAAAGATCCTAAGAAAACCTTGCAAATCTCTGCAGATACTTATGAGATTTCTAAAGCTTATCAATCTTTGAACTCCCATCTATTCCCATTAACTAGTGTCTTATTGGGTGTGTCATTGACACTTCCCGGGGCTCCTACCCCCAACACGGGCCACCCCAAGCCTGACCCCCCCCCCAATAGTAATGGCCAATAGATCTATTAGCCACATATTGGCTGTTGGCCAATATAAACACATCACATACGTTAAACGCTGAAATAACAGACATTACTATAAACTTAAATGACTATATAATCAATTCCATAGAGCAGGGGTGCACAAACTTTCTGCGCTGCGCTCCCCGCCTACTCAGTCCCAGTGCTCACACCCCCCCTTACCTAGGAAGCTGTGGAAAATAACGCTGCGGAGGCATTGGGCGCGTGTTGTCATGGCAACGTAGCGTCAAATGTTGCCGCAGGGATCGTCGCGTCACATGACCCCACGGCGTCATTTGACGCTGCGTTGCCATGGCGACATGTCGCTCAATGTCAAGGTAAGTAAGTTACAGAGGCCTCGCGCTCTCCCCGGCATTCATTTTAAATGCTTTGGGGAAAAGCGTGGGGCATTTGTAACTGCCGCGCCCCTATAAATAAATCTCACACCCCCAGGAGTTTGCACCCTGCCATAGAATACAAATGTGGTTACCTAGGGTCTCAGGGAGGTTTTTCTATGGTCTGATCAGGCAAAATATGATAAATGTTAGAATTTTGCTGCCTGAGCAGGATCTGCTCTATAAAAAAATGTTTTACGTATTAGAAATTATGTTTCCCTTAATCTCTAGCTTTCAATGTTAGTTACATAGTAAACTTTAGACAGACTGGTATCTTCAAAAAAGTCCAATAAAAAACAACTCTCCAGTTGTAATCAGCCACAGAATGTCCCGCGCTAGATCAAGCCTGATCATGCGCATGCTTAATGACGTGATGACGTAATGCCACTGCGTATTGCGTAATGACGCTCCCTGACACGTTTCTTCGCACTCGGGTGACTTTCTCAAATGAGAGTTGTTTTTTATTGGACTTTTGTGAAGATACCAGGTGCCTCAAGGTTTCTCAGCGGTCCGCTGTTCGTTTACACCACAGAGTGGGATCTGGACTGTGGATTTCGGACGCAGAGTTACCTGTCTAGCGGTGATTATTATTCACAATCGCACGTTTTATATTTACCCTTGTGAGTGAATTTCTTCCCCCTCCCTCCTTTCCCATCATTAAATTTACTCTTTTACGCTATGCGGTGTGCGCTCTCTCTTCTTCTTTCTCTCTCTCTTTATATATATATATATATATACATTCTAACATGCTTTAATGTGCCAGCATAACATAGCCTCCACAAATGGCCCCATCGGCCAGGTGCCTTGCTTTATGGAGCTTGGGCACTCGTAATCACAGATCCCCATACAGGTCCTTAAGGTCGTGTTCTTGTATGGGTGCCGTTATGCATACAGTGGGGTCAGCCCTTGAGGAATAGAGAGCCTGCGCTAGATTACATTTTGCGCATTGAGTTGCTTGTGTATGTTCGCGCATGCGCGAACCGCCACTACAGTGGCAATATGCACCATTCGGGCCACCGTAGCTAGGTCAACTGTGCACTACTCTGGGAAGCAATATGGCGATGCGTGTCAGTAGTACATTGCGTGTCATGACCCAGGGAGATAAGACGGGTCCGCGCATGCGCGATCGTGCCTGGAGTCAGACCATTGAGGCCACCGTAGTTGAAGGGGAGGTTTTGGTAAATCCAAGATGGCGATGCATTCCAGCAGATGCATGCGTGTCACAGCAGCGCGGTTTCGCGGGCAATGTTGCCCCTACACGGGTGAGTTTGATTTAATTTTGATTTGTTTGGGTATATAAGGTGGTGGATTAGCATTCACTTATTGCACGTCCCTGAGGAAGGTCACGTTGAGTGTACCGAAACGTTGGAGGTGGTGCCATGTTACTTTGATTACAACTGCATTGGAACTACTAAGACTGTGTGCTGTCTCGTTTTTTCCGGACTCCAATCTGGTAAATTCTACTTTTTATATATATATATATATATATATGTATATATATATATATATATGTATATACAGTGTTCGACAATCCTATACATTTACTCGCCCGGGGCGTGTGGATTTAACCCCCGGGTGAGTAAATATTGGCCCACGCAGCACACGTGTTTTTTTTTTAATTTCCCTGCTCACGCTGAAATTTTACTGCTCGCGCTAAAAAAAAAAACTCCCCCTACCTGACAGCTGATTGGCGCGCGCTCCCTGGCTTTGTGGGCGCGCGGCCAGGCTCTATATGAGCCCTCCCCCAACGAGCGGCCATTCTTTCTGCCCGGACATCTGTTGGAGGGTAAGTACTCGGCATGCTGCGGCCCCTCTGCTCCTTCCCTGCGATCCCCCTGGTCCCCACATGGCTCCCTACTCCCCACCGCGGCAGCTCTCCTGTCCCCTGCTCCTGTCCCCTTCCCCTCCTCCTGTCCCCTGCTCCTGTCCCCTTTCCCTCCTCCTGTCCCCATCCCCTCCTCCTGTCCCCTTCCCCTTCCCCTCCTCCTGCTCCTGTCCCCTTCCCTTCCTCCTGTCCTTTTCCCCTCGATCCACCGATCGCTGCCCCCCCACACTCTCTCTCTCCCCCCCACACTCTCTCTCTCCCCCCCACACTCTCTCTCTCTCCCCCCACACTCTCTCTCTCTCCCCCCACACTCTCTCTCTCCCCCCCACACACTCTCTCTCTCCCCCCCACACTCTCTCTCTCCCCCCCACACTCTCTCTCCCCCCACACACTCTCTCCCCCCACACTCTCTTCCCCCCACTCACTCTCTTCCCCCCACTCACTCTCTCTCTCCCCCCCACACTCTCTCTCTCTCTCCCCCACTCTCTCTCTCTCTCCCCCACTCTCTCTCTCTCTCCCCCACACTCTCTCTCTCCCCCACACCCTCTCTCCCCCCCCACACTCTCTCTCTCCCCCCACACTCTCTCTCTCCCCCACACACTCTCTCTCCCCCCCACACTCTCTCTCTATCTCTCCCCCCACACTCTCTCTCTTTCTCTCTCTCTCTCCCCCCCCCCACACTCTCTCTCTCTCCCCCCAACACTCTGGATCTCTTATTTACCCTATATATCTTACTTGCCCTATACTTCACCGAAATAACCTATACTGCTTTCTTCCAGATCTGACTCAAGCTTCACACGGAAGACATCGGAATCCCCCCTAACGCAGAAGACAGGTAGGGAACACCTCCCCTCCAATGTATAACATTGCGGGAATGAGGGCACCTGGACATTGAGGGACTGCGGATCAGGTAAGATCCCAGGTGGGATTGTTGCTTTAGATATTGTGAAGCGGGGACGTCCAGACACTGGTTAAGGGGTTCAGGAAACTAGTCATTCACACCGGGCTTTTATTTCTAGATCCGACATTTAAGCACACACACACACGTAACAAGGACTAATTGTAGTATAATGTAATACAATAAATACATTTGTCAAAAACGAATGTTGTTCTGACTAGGAATTTATTAAATGTATTTTATTTATATATTTTATTTTAAAGTGGGGTTGGGGGCGGGACTAGGGGCGGGGCTGGGGGCGGGACTAGGGGCGGGGCTGGGGGCGGGAGTAGGTGGCGAGTAGATTTTTTGATTGGGCGAGTAGATTTTTGGGTGATTTGTCAAACACTGTGCATATATATCTTCAAAGAAAGAAGTGCAGAAAAGAACCTCCTATGGTCAAGTATGTCTTTATAAAGTACAATTCAACACAATAAAAACTCAAAAATGGACACACAAACATGAGAAGCAAATGCAGCAAGTCACATGTCCCCTTGTATGCTTGTGATTGCAAAATGTTGCATACTTCCAGTGGCGCAACATTTTGTCTTTTAGTTCTGTGAAATTTCTACCCTGCCGTTTAACTGACAATGTTTTGCTGAAACCTTTTGCAAAAAAAATAATTTAAATTGGAGATTTTGCGTATTTCTGATTAGACTGTAAGCTAATTAAAGCAGAAATTATTAGTACAAATGATGTTTGAAAAATAGATGTGTCATCCTTGCTTGACAGAATGTGTTATGCCGATCAAAAGTGCACACGAGAATCAGTTATTCACTCTCCAAAATAAAACTTTAATTCAGTACAGTATATTTGTATTTTTTTTTAGAGCAATACACAAATACCTTGCAGTTGAATGTGAATATTATACCTTTGGAAGCAAATTGGCACCTCAATTAACACATTG